>NC_142063.1:103494131-104199131 GCF_059756535.1 Pantherophis guttatus
TAAGACAGGAGTTCACTATAATTTCATACAGGATTGATCTCTCTTAGTGCTTTGATATGTTGAGGAATTTGCTCTAAACAATACAAGTTAAATTAAAACTTGTAAGAAATATAATGTATTTGGAAATATAAGTTAGACAAGTACAAATTCTCCAAAATTATCTTTCAGCAGAATGAGGGTTTTTTTTAATAATAAAACGTTGACAAATTTGATCCTGCTTCCAATGTATGCTGTATGGACAAAATATGAATGCTTAGTAAGAATATTTTAACTCCCCTCGCCTCCTGCTTTTAAATTTTGCTGATATGGTACACAGTTAAGATAATTAGCATAATTAAAAAGACTTTGCCAGTTAAAAATATCAGCTAAAATCCTAAACCCACTGATTATAGTTTTTAGAAATGGATTGAAATACAGCAGTACAACTTAGTGCTCACAGCTCTACTAAACTAAATAGGTATATTTGTACACTAACATTTGGGGGGGAAATCATCCATAATCCACCATTATACACATAAGGTGCCAATAAAAAGGAATTAACAGAAATTAAATTCTTCATTAGGTGCTTGAGTGACAGGATTTTTAATACAAATGGACCAAACTGTCTAGTTAACATCCCTAGGCAAGAAAAATTCAAATGTTTAAAAGGGAAGTTATCAACACTGTCTAAACGGGAAGCTTTTTTTGGGAGGGGGAAGCAAGTTCAAATGTAGAAAAGTAGGTAATAAATTAATGACAACACAATTTGATCCCTTAAAATAGTTCTTATATGTATAGGTTTCTTCCTTGGGTGTGCCATTGTACTAAAACAAGTAATCATAAGATTTGAGGTTTAATTGGATTTTCCCCCCACCCTAAAGGCTAGTTCCCAGACTCCACAAATATGCATTTTAATACAGTCATTTCTACACTGATTCTACTACAATTCAAAAGGTAGCCATCATGCAGCTGATAGAAAAAGAACAGCTGGGTTCATGGGAAGTGTTGTGATTACTACTGTATCATCTCTTGATTCTTTTTTGGGGTGATGGTGATGGTAGGGAATGTTTACTATTCCATGGAACAGAATTCAACATGTTCCTGTTAAATCCTAAATGACTATCAGAAAATCAGAAGCCCACTCTTGTCTGACAGTTTTATGGTTGTTGTTCTTTTAATTAAATTATACCATATTTCACTATTGACCTTCAGATCGTGCCATCAGAATATGTGCTCTAACATGCTCATACTAACTAGTGCAGGATTGCTTATCCAATTTATCACTTCCAACAGCAGAATTACTTCTGACAGTGCCCTAGTTTTGAGGACTTTTGGCTTATTTACGCACACACTCACAGACACACACCCTCCTCCATCAGAGTGTTTCTTTCCTCAAAATCATTCAGCAAACAAAGAAAAGAGCAGAAACAATATGGGAAGCCCAATGATGATTGCATCACAATTACAATACAAGCAAGCTGCACAGGTATTCTATCTGCTATTCTGCTGCAGCAGAATCACCGATTCTACATGCACCGATTACACTGCTACATACAGATCACCGAAGATAAAAGACCCATTTATAGTATTGATCAGGAAAGACTATTCCCAATAGTAATGAAAACTACCAGAAGCTGGATTTGTTATGTTTCTTTCAGATGAAAATGGACTGCTAGGGAAGGAGGATGGGGAAAATATGCCAATAGTTCCATCATCCATCACAAATTGTCCTGCAGAAAGGTAATTTAATCAATGTCAATGTGATAGCACACTGTGTTTTGCCTTGTATGGTAGTCTGGGAAAAACCACTTACATTTTGCCTTGTACGGTAGTCCGGGAAAATGTAATGTGAAAAGAAGCCAGATAGAATGCTGTTTCATAGCTTGCATTGGAACAAAGTGCATGCTATTGTAAGAAAGACTTCTACCCCATTGGCTAACAAATGTAAGAGGTAAAAATTCCACAGGTCAAGATTGTAGAATGAGGGAGTGGGGTTTGTGTGCATAATGTTTCAGTTCATGAGCAGACATTATGGCTATGAAGATCAGCTGCCAGCAGTAGAAATATTTTGGAAGAAGCAGCTATAAGGCAGACAGGAATCAAGATCTTCTACATGGCTTTTTTTTTAATTGCTGCCTCTTCAGATCAGAATAAATGCTTCTAATAATCAGGGACCAGTGGGGTTACAGCAGCTATTGGCTTTTCAAACCTGAACTCTTGGATAGGTCATATTCTGTGAACCCTGAGAGGCTTGTACTGGAACAGGATATTCTAGTCTTTTTTTTTTTTAAAAAAAGTTCCTTGCACAGTGTTGAGTAGAAAGCTGGCAATACTTCACTGAGAAAGACACATAACTCTTTCTGTCTCCTGGATAGCACTCAAGAAGAGAAATTTTCAAAGACAGTCTTTCCCCAGTATGGTACTTTTCCAGTGATTTTTGAACCGCAATTCCTATAAACTGCAGAAAGAATGTTCAAATGTAAAGTCAACTTTGCTGCAGCAAAATATTTCTTAGACTTAGAATAACTTTATTGTCACTTTGAATGTACACTAATTGGCATACATTAAAATGAAATTTAATTGCATACAGCTCTCAAAGGGTCTCCCTCCAATATACACTACATAAACATGACAAAATAAATACAAAATTATGCATATACCGATATATATTACAGAGAAATAACACAAGCACAGCTAATATTATAATGTATGATAACCTAGATTAACACAAGAAACTATTTTTTACACAATCAGACCACTGACTAATCTGAGTACTGTAAACACCGTGGTCATCTTTGCAAATAAATTCATGTAATTCATTATTTGATGCATCTACTTGGTCACATTGCAACAGAGGATGAATTTCCCCCCTTTGTTATAAAATATGTCATATTCGTACATCTCAAGAACCCTGCAAAGGTAAAAGAGACAATCAGAGATCAAGAAATCTTGCAGCCTCCTATTCAGAAGGGACCAAAGGTCTCCTTCACATGAAAAGAAAGATGTCTTTAGTCAAGGCAATTGAGCAAGGACCTATTTTTACAGGAGTTCAAAGGGAAATTAGGTGTTGCACTAGGCAACAGATTATAGCTCTCTCCTATATCACCTGACAATAGCTGAGAAACTAAAAGGAAATGATCAGGTGAGAGTGCTACTAAGTTTCTTAATTAATGATTGTGTAACACACCCAAATGCTAGCCTGTAGCTATTTCAGGATAATTGTATGTCATTAATGCCACTTTATTGAATGATACTGAATCATGGACATGTGGAATGAAGGTGGATGTATTTTGTAGCCTCTGATTCTGAAAATGACAAGAGAACAAGTTATTCTTGGGTCTCTCCTATGAGTATTAGATAAGATGCATTAGGTTTTGTGCTACCCGATACCACTTAGCAGTTACCAGCATGTTGCAACATCCCATACTATATAATGTACCATGGAATAATGGCTACATAGATTAGTTACTGCTGGAAAAAATTGCTAGCTCACATGAATCACACCCTCTCATCCTTCAGGCATTCTATCAAAGGGTGGAGGCTTACCAGACTTCAGGCATTTTTTGAATTCAGGGTCACTGACTCAGCAGTTGCATAATAGATAGGGTTATGCAGTCTGTAATTCTTACCTAAACTTTCCAGTATCACCTATAGGTTGAAAAGATCCTTGAGATTTGGTTTTCTATAATGATGTTGAGTTTTTCTTTAGCTATCCTTAACTATTATCTATTTCTGAACTTCTCTGTTTTGAAATATAGCAGCTTTCCCCGATATTTGGTAAATTCCTGAAGTTGATACAAATAGGCATTTTAATCTGGCTCTTCCCATTGTTAGCCTAGCTGACTAAATATTGTTCCACTGTTCAACTTTTCTGTAGAACCACCAGCTTTCCCAGCAATTCTTCCAGTATATTGTGTGCCCCAGGGAATTGCAGAGTATAGAGGTAGCTAATGACAACATTCAGGCATAGAGATGAATTTTGTTTTCAGAAATATGGGTTGATTTAGAGACTTGGTTGAATTGGTATTTAATTCCCCAAACACCATATTGAATACCTTAAGTACTTTTTAGAAGTCCATATTGAAAAATGCTTAATTTCCACACTGAACTTCCTTTGGCCATTTCAAAGCAAGTTGGTAGGCCTCATCACCTACCTTCAAATTCTGTTTGCCTTTGTAACATGACCTTATTTGAAGTAATATGAAGAGAAAGCTCTTTACCTTAACAGGAATCTGTTGTATTATCAATACACCAAAGAGGAAGGAAATAGTTTGCAAGTGACACAACATGAGTCGCCCTTGGCTATGTACACAAGCTGCAGGTGAAACAACTTTGTCTTTGTCCTCCTTCAAAGCCATATATAAGCCTCTGAATCTGCAGGGGAAATATTTAATTGGAAACTCCCAACAAAGTAATTCAAAGAGTGAAAACTGTCTTTCTTCCTTTCATGCACCATTAACAACAGCAACTGTGCCATAAATCCAGCTGATATTTTCAGATCTTAAAGCAGGAAAACACACAGTAGAGATAAATTTAATCTCCTTTTTGGAAGGAAGCCAGTCTTGGGAAGTACCTCAATGCACTTAACAAATAATCTCTAAATAATTTTTCTGCCTTCAAAAAAAAAATCATATTCATAGAGCTGAAAAGTGAAAAAGGCATGGCATAGCTATCATACACTAAATTGTACTGGACTTTAAGAAGTCCAGTACAAGAAATCAACATTATGCTTAATATAAGTTTAGTAGTATTACGAGACTCAATACTTCTAAAGACTACAACAGAGAAACCAGAATTGCTGATGGAGTGGGTCATTTTTGTCAGATTTGTACAAGAACGTGTAAGCAAATAAAATGCAGTATAGATCTACTGAAGTCAGTAAAAAAGTAGCAGCAAATATTAATGGACACTATTCATTTAGTTTTGAATTTGGCCATAAAGAACTGCAAAGACAAGAGAAAGGTTCAGTAGCATATACCAGGAATCCCAAAGCTAAAAACAGCATAATCAAAACCAAAATGTTGCATTGCAGTCTTTTTCAATTCCACAAGACTGAAAATGTTTCTAAAAATAATGTGGAGGAGGTTGACATGTACACGTGTATAGCAAGCTTGTTTTTCCTAGCCAAATCAAAAGTCTGACTAGGTAAAATAATGACGAAAAGCAATCTTAGTCCAACTTTATTAATGATTCTTAGGATATTTAAATCCTGCTGCTCTAAGGTGCAGCACAGTTTCATTAATGGTTATTTGACATCCAAATTGATTGCTTTATGGCAGTATATGTTTATGAGTTCATACTATTACTCATGTTGGACATTTTATATTGCATCTGATGCAATAGCCATACTATTTTCAGTTTATTGTCAAGATGCTTCTTTTAATGTTACTCCAATGATCTGTAACTTGAATCTGTTAACTCCTCTGAGGCAACAGAGAACAAGGATACTGCTACAGAACTCTGTGTCGTTCAACCCCGCTTTGGATACTGGGTTAAACAATATATTTAAGGAAGGATTCAGACAAACTACACAAACTTCTGAAAAAGACAACAAGGTTGTTTGGGAGTGGGGAGGGCTAGACATAAGTCCCAGAAAAAGAGTTTGAAGAAGTCGGCATGTCTGGTCTTGAGAAAAACAACAGAAAAGGGATAAGAGAGAATTCTTTAGACACCTGAAAAGATGTAACATAGAAGAAGGCCAATGCTTGTTCTCTCTTGATACTGCATGTAGGACACAAAATAATGGATTGAAGGTATCAAGAGGGAAATTCTGATTCAATGTTTTTTGTTTTTAAAAAACCTTTCTTAATAGAGCCTGGATAGCTCTGCAGACAAAAGCACTGTAATTTAACACCAGCTGTCTGCAATTAAAGTAAGTTCGAATCTTGCCAGGCTCAAAGTTGACTCAGCCTTCCATCCTTTCTAAGGTAGGTAAATTGAGGACCCAGTTTGTGGGGGCAATTAGCTGACTTTGTATAAAATATACCAAGTATGAAGGCTATTGCTTAATGCACTGTAAGCCGCCCTGAGTCTCCGGAGAAGGGCGGCATATAAATCAAATAAAAAAAAAATAGTAAAAGAGGTGGTGAGCCTCCTTTCACCGGAGATGTTCCATCAGAGACAAAATAAACATCTGCCAGGGATAGTTTGATTTGGATTCCTGTACTGAGCAGGGATTGTCTTAATGATTTAATCAGCCGTTCTAACTACATTTCAAAGGAATAGTCCTATACAGCAATGGGTTTCACATATTTTTACCACTGGTTCGCGGGTGCGCCTTCCGGGCTTGCACCTGGCCTTCCGCGCATGCGCTTTGCTCATTCGTGTGCCTTCTGCGCATGCGTCTGACCTCAAAAACGTGGCTAAATAGGATGGCATAGTGCCGGGGGGGGGGCACCTGTGATCGCCGCTACCGGTTCGCCTGAATTAGTCCAAACCGGCTGAATACCACCACTGGTCCTATAGCGTAAAACCGAGCTAATTTATTTCTAACTCAGCTGCTCTATAATGCAAAAACACTTGCAGTGGTGCATCTGCACAAAGTTTGTGAGCTGTCATTTCTCCACTACACTTAGAAGGAACATCTACATCATCCTTTCCCTTACCTCCTAAGCTGCACCTTGTAGGTCCTAAATCAACACTGGCTGGATTTAGTAAGGATGACATTGACAAGAGCGTTCTTTGTTTCCTCTCTCTCTATAACAGAGGATAAGCAGGCATACTAAGAACCGGATTAGTTAAGAGTTCTTTTTTTTTTCCTTTTCTTTTTTTACATTTCCTTTCTTTCCCTTTCATGTGAACTTAAAAGATTTGGCTATGGTAGAAGAAGATAGCAGACTGGAAATGCCATACAGTAAATTCCATTACTATATATTGCTATTTGTATGTTAATATATAGTATATTGGTGTATACACACGCTCACTCCCCTCCCCCCAATCTGCAAGACCACTTTTTAACATTATGTCAAGTTTGTTCCTACTGTAAATAAAACCATTATTAATTCATTGATCAGATTCATTGATTTGGAATGTGCCTTTTGCATACATTTTAGATGTACATACACATGATTGTTATATTTCCTGGGATCTTCTCTATAGAAAAAAGCAACTCCTAAATTTATAATTAATCTTTTTTCCTGGATATATTCAAGCACAACCACTAATAATTATATATTTTGATGGTTGAATAATTTTCATATTAAACTCAGCTTCTGAATCTCTTCCATCAGACAGGTAGCCACAGACAGACTTGGTACATGATCTGGGGGTCCTTCTGGATTCACCATTCCCACTCAAAGAGCAGGTGGCAGTTGTGGCTAGGAGGGCCTTTGCACAGCTTTGTGTTGTGCGCTAGTTGTGCTGTTCCTAGATCGGGGGCTCTGCTCATAGTCACTTATTCCCTTGTCACCTCCAGATTGGATTACTGTCAAGCGCTCTACATGGGGCTCCTTTTGAAGAGTATCCAGAAGATTCAGCTTTGTCTAGAATGGAATGGCATGAACAATTATGTGCTTCCAGGACCAATTCAAGATGCTGGTTTTAACTTTTAAAGCCCTTCATGAAATGGGACCAGGTTATCTGAGGGATCATCTCTCTCCAGTTAAATTTGCCTGTCCCAGGAGATCTGGCAGAGAGGCATGTTGCTGGCTGTGTCTCCTAGGGATTTGACAGTTCCCAGGAGGTGGGCCTTCTTCACTATAGTGCCTGCATTATGAAACATTCTCCCCACCCCACATCCTAGGGTGAAGTTAGCTCCATCCCTCTTAATGTTCCACAAGTCCCTCAAGACTTGGCTAAGAGCGGTGATGGCGCAGTGGTTAGAATGCAATATTACAGGCTACCTCTATTCACACTGCCAGGAGTTTGATTCTTTTGATCCTAACTGGCTCAAGGCTGACTCAGCCTTCCATCCTTCTGAGGTTGGTAAAATGAGGACCCAGATTGTGAGGGCAATATGCTGACTCTTAAACTGCTTAGAGAGTGTTGTAAAGTGGAATATAAGTCTTATTGCTATTGCTTATGTGAGCTCCCAGGACACTGGTGATATTTTAAGATGGTTCATCATTACAATTAATACTCACTCTTTCCTGTGCGCTAATTTTATGTTTTAAATAAGGGCCATTTTTACATATTCATTGTTTTATTTAATTGTTGTATGCCACTCAGAATCATTTTAATGAGATAGGAAACTGTATAAATTTGATAAACAAACAAGCATACAAATAAAATCAGGCTGCCTACAGTTCTATCATTGAGTTGTGTGCTATGAACAATTCCAACTTTGGTCATGCTACACACTGAGAATATCACAATTGATTTACTCCAAGTTAGAACTGATTTTATTAATCCTTTTGAAAAAAAGTTCACTTTGTTCCACAACCCTCTTATGTTATTTTTGGATAAATTCTGTTTACTTGACTGTATCTTCTTTCGTATCACCTATTCACTAGGTTTACTTTTCTCATAAACCCAACCACAACTTTTAGATGTGACTGAGAAGATTGTCACAAAGGAGCTTTTTCAATAGGCAATTGGACATCTTTTGGTTTCTTTGTTTTGTCTTCAATAAAGAAACATAGAAAGTCCAGCTGCCTTTTGAAAAAGCACCTTTGTGACAACCAGGATCAGGATGACTGAAAATCTCCATAGACTGAGAAGATTTTTTAAAAACAGGAATTAAAATTAAGGAAAAATCTCTTTCAACAATCTTAGTCTAAGCAGTATCTGGGAAGTCATCAAATCATCAAAAGATGCCAGGAGTGTTTTTACCAAAAGACCAATCTGGCTAGTTGAAAAAGGATTACAGTGTATGGATATTACAACAAGGGTGGGATGGTTTATCTTTTGAATTAACAGAACATACACTTTGGTATTACCACACAAAACTGGATAATTAACTGGAGAAGATCCTTCGATCTTGGCCAAGGCAATTTGCTATAAATGCAAGTAGACAATGATTGGCTAAAGGAAGGTTTTTTTCAAAGATGAATTCTGCATTCAGTCTTGGGGGATTTGTCATGTGTCATATTGAAAGGAAGTACAAAGGCATTGAAAGGACATGGGACTAAATTGGGAAGGTGCAGGGAAAGAGGAAAAGGCATAGCAGCTGCCTTCTAGGTAATGTGCTGGGATATGCCCTAGGATTAAATGCCTAAAGGTAAAGGTAAAGGTTCCCCTCACACATATGTGCTAGTTTACAGTTTAGTTTTATATCATCTCCTATGATGATCAACCTTCTGACAATCTTCTATGTAAAGCCCTTCTAAATGGAAGTCACTATTCAGTTGTTGACATTAACAGCTTTGTGCAAACTCTCACTAGTGGAGGTTTTTAGGTAGAAATTGGATTGGAAAAAGCTTCCATCAATTGTGAAATTACTAAATAAGTAAACATTGATATAAGGAGAGCAGTTTGTTTATAAAACTGTTTGGTGAGGGGGAAGACAAGCTAATAAGAATTTGGTGTATCACATCTTTTGTGAGTTTCAAGTGTGGGCCAAGACATAACTGAAAACAATAAAAATCATTCTGATTATTATTATCAAATTATTATTAAAAAAAGTCTTACCTAATTAACTTAATATTTATTCAACGAATGGTGGAAAATAATTGTTAACAATTACTGGGCATTTTCTGAGTTTGAGAAGTTTTGAATTAAAAATTTCATAGTCATCTCTTGGAAAAACAGAGCTGTTTAAACTCAGTGGAAAGTGTGATGCAAAAAAAAATTAATTGAATTTTGAAGACATTTTCATGGATTATATGCTTAAAAGATTGCTGGTTAAGAAGCAACCTTTAACATTGTTCAAAGACACTATTTTGGAGCAATTTTTAAACAAATGAGGCGGGTCCTTGGTGGCCTTGGAAAGATGCTGTGGTCTCATAATCGCTAAATTAAAAGCACAATGAAGATAAGTGCTATTGAAGGAGAAAAGACGTAAGAACAAATGGTTCAAAGCTGTAGAAAATGAAATATTTCTTTTCTTTTTTTTCCTCTAGGAAGAAGGAAAGCTCTTTGGCACGTTAAAGAGCAGAGGCAAAACCTCTTGAATGAGGGAATATTTTTTTTTTCCAAAGGAGCATAACATCCCCTCCCGTTTTGTTCTTAATGTGGAATGTATGCTATGAGAACAGACAAACAAATGGCGTTTTCTTCCCACTACAGCAGATGCCTCCTTCCTTCTCATACACAATGGGTGTGTGTCTGTTTGAGTTTCCATATAACCACGCTATTTTGTTCTGCACATACACACATACAGAAAGTGGTTTAAAGCAAACAGGGCAGTTTTGTTTTCTATGTTTCAGGGTCAAAACCAGCCAACTTTCTTCCCCAAAGCTTAAAAAGAAAACCATTTGCAGGACTATGTTTACACATTTGAAGGGAGAGAAAAAGAAATTCTCCACTGGCGCCCAGATCTCTAAATAAAATAGGTAAAATTCATTTTGCTCCACACTAAGACAAAAGCAATCAGTGCTCTGTATAAACTTCAGGGAGATAAAGATCGCTGAAAATTATTCTTCTGTGTGGTAAAAATACAGTAAAATGGCGGAACGCATTACATTAATCATCACTTATCCAATTACAGGCCTTGGAAATTCCCTGCCTTTTTAACCTTCCCAACCTTTGTATCTGATAAATGACAGCAGACTATTTGAAAAGTAAAATGGATCTCTGTGATGCTAAGGCCAAAAGATATTAAAACAGAAATCACTTTAGTAAAAGCAAGAGATGACTGTGATTGAGCTTTGCTTCACAGGCAGGCTTAGCCTTAAGGCTGATTTGACAAATTTCATAACTAATTTTTTGTTAACTCTGCATTTTAACAAACTAAAAAAATTAAAACTTGCATGATAAAACAAAGATATCTTTTTTCCCCTAATACTGATGAGTTGGGATCTAGAAAACTGTATCTGAAAAATCCTACCAGGCTTGTCTGTTCCCAGCAACATATTAAATAGCAAATATCCATGAGCTATCTGAAGCTGAAAGTTCTTCTTCCTTTTAGAAGGGAGGTGGTTTTTGGAAAAAGAAAAGTCCAAACCAATTTCCTTGGGTTCCTGGTAGTAAGAGGTTATATTAGCAATATTCAAAGCAGTGGTGGGTTTCACATTTTGTTACTATCGGTTCGCTGCACGCACACACGCTTGCTTCGCATGTGCGCACGCCCAGTTCACACATGCGCCTGCCTTCCACGCAAGCACCCGGCTTTCTGTGCATGTGCTTTGCTCCTGTGTGCGCCTTCCGCACATGCACCCTGCCTCAAAAATGTCCCTAAGTAGGATGGCATAGAGGCGGGGCAGGTGGGCAGGCCCACCCGCGATTTCCGCTACCAGTTTGCCTGTCCAAACCGGCTGAATACCACCTCTGATTCAAAGCCATTATTCTTGCTTAATCATTGAAGAGAGGCTACAGGGAAAATCGCAAAAACTATCCCAACTCTTGAGGAAGAAAAACCAACTCAATTAGGGCAAGTTTTAGGAATATCTCCCTTCCCACCTCCTGAATCCTGACCTGGCTAAAGGTCTTTATATCAGGGATGGGAATAGATGCTTCAGATATTCCTCTCTAATGCAGAGATAATGATACTGACAAGTTGATGGGAGATAGGGTCCAGATTGCCCTGCAGTCTCAGAATAATACAAATAGCTCAGATAGGGTTTCACCCAAGCACAAAATCTCTGCTCCCAGTAATGTGTGACTCTATCCCAGGGAAAAGCTTAGTAGAGCATCTGACACACCTGAAGGTGCTATCATAGCTCTGATGATATATAGAGCTACATATCTATATATCTAAAATTAAATTTATTTATGCACACTGACACACACACACACACACACACAGATGCATGGACATACATACACTAAAAATAATGCCACATACTGAAGATGCATTTTCTTTTTTCCATAAATATATGGGCTGCATTTTCTTATTTCTATATTATCTAATGAAAGAATACGAGGACTAGCTGTCAATGCCCATTGTATTACCATTTGAAGGATTCCACTGTAGGACATCAAATACCCAGCATGTGCAACTTCCAGACCAAAGAAATCGATGGATATGATGGAAAGCATAATTAGGAACACCCCTAGGGTTAAAACAAAAACAAAAACCCTTATTTTAGGATAACCAAGGAAATTGTTATTGCGGTTTTTAATGAGACAGAATCAGAACAATCTCACTGAAGGTTATTTTATTGGGAATATCTAGAAGTATATATATCAGGAAAATGTACACAAGAAAACAGTTTGTGTTTAACAGAATCATGCTTTTTACAATAGTTTCCTTTAGGGTTATTATTGTTTTGAAAAATTCCTACCCAGGTGGGAAAGTCAGAGTCTAAATACCAGATTTGTGCAGGAAATTCAAGATATATGTTGAAATAACCTTGGTTTAGACCAGAATACTGTAAACAAGAAAGCTGGGTCTTTGTATATAATGTATATCGTAGCCTTGCTTACAATATAAATAAAGGCAACACTCTAGAATTATGTATTGTTTCCATGACTGAAATAATTATATGAATGGAGAAAATGCATGAAAACACAGGACAATGCTTCTCTGGAGATACTTCCTACAACTTGCAATATGAATCAACAGATAACAACCATACAAATTCAGACTCTAAGGTTAGATCTTGTTCCTAAAATCTTACCATACTGGATCAGCTTTGCATAGAAAAAAAATCCCAGATATACAGGAAAAGTGTTTAATAGTATAATCCTTTAAGAATTCTGTGGAATTGATTTCATTACAAAAATGCTAAAGGAATGAATGCTGAAGTAGGAAAAAAAGATCTTTTGCATTGATGTGTAAGTTTAAATTCCACTGTTATGATTACCTAGCCTTTTTTAACAAAGCGCTATCAGCCTTGACCTAGATTAGGCCTTCAACTGTCCAATTCTCTTACTGGAAATCTTCCAATCCTGCCATTTGTGTCTGGATCTCAAGTTCCATCAGCTGAGTTTTCTAATTCCAATACTGATACACCATTATATTCACGAAATAGGTGGTGGGTAAATCAAAAGTCTGCCATTAAATTCAGTGGAATCAAAATAGCCTGACTTTTTCTTTTCTTTTCATATTTTCATATTAGGAAGCCACTGCATATTGAACTACATCATTATACAGTCTAATCCAATATAATCTACAATGGTTGGGAATGCAGCAAGCTATATTATGACTTGTTTAATTTGCATTTAGATTTGGATTTAGCATGCTGTATAAACCCAGCAATTGTTATGGGGTATGTTATGGGGTAGAAAGCAATCAGTGGATTAACTCAATGTTTAAGTCCAGTCCATGCCTGGACTCTTTAAGTGTTTTACTGATCTTATTTTTAGAGTTGAAACTAGAGAATGAGAAAATGACCTTGAAGGAAATAAACAAGGAAAAACACGATGAGGCTTGCAAGATTGACATCAGCCCTTTGATATAGACTAGATCAGGAAACAGATTCCACTGGAAAAATCAACCATACTTTATTGAGATAAGCTATAAAAAAACATTTTGCATGTCTGATTGTGCTTTACCTCCTTTTCTTCCCAGCACTTAAGAATGTCTCTGCCTCCTTTGCCTACTTAAAAATACCTGCCTCTTTCCCTCAAGCTCATCTTCCTAATGCTCTGAAACTGAACTTCCAAATGGAAAACAAGCTAAAATTTCAATGGCAGCCAGTTGTATGCTGGACCATACAATACAGAGTCACTGCAGTTTTCATTTCTCCTAACAAGGGCACAAGGAAAAATGCTCCTCTTCCTCCCCCTCCTCTTCTTCAAACTACAGTTCAATTTCATCCCTTAAAATCAAAAATACTGTATTCTGAAGGGCCACACTGACAGATGGGGCCTATCTGAGAAAGGTATGGTACAGGAAATCTTAGATATAATCTCAAAGCAATTGCCTAGAGGGCAAAGCAACCGTCATTATGTGTTAAATGCCCCAGTAACTATGTCACATTATATGATTGGCACCTAAATAAATGTATTTTTTTCCCCTGAGACAGAATCACAGAAGATTTTAGTAATCTATTCCCCTACCCCTCAAATCATATATAACTGAAAAATGTTATTCCAAAAATCATAGCACACTCACCTGTAGGAAATACAGAAAGGACTTTGATTAAAAAAACATCCATTACTCCCGGAAGTGTCAACAGTCGAATAATTTCATGGAAGCTAAAAACACTACTGGAATGGGATGCTCCTAGGGTGGGGAAAAGATAAAATATTTTTCAGACAAAGGTAAGCCTTTGAAACAAAATAATATAAAATGTTTTCTAATTATATGGACAATTATGTGCCATGTAGTTGCAGACCAGAGGTGGGTTTCAGGAGGTTCTGACCAGTTCTAGAGAACCGGTAGCGGAAATTTTGAGTAGTTCGGAGAACCGGTAGTAAAAATTCTGACTGGCCCCACCCCCATCTATTCTCTGCCTCCTGAGTCCCAGCTGATTGGGAGGAAATGGAGATTTTGCATGCCCCTGCCTTCCCCTGCCATGTCCACCAAGACACGCCCACCAAGCCATACCCATAGAACCGGTAGTAAAAAAATTTGAAAATTTTTTGAAAAATTTGAAACCCAACCACTGTTGCAGACAAAGTAAATAGTATATAGTAGTAGATGTTGAGACTCTAGGAAGAGTGCAGAGAAGAGCAACAAAGATGATTAGGGGACTGGAGGCTAAAACATATGAAGAACGGCTGCTGGAATTGAGTATGTCTAGATTAATGAAAAGAAGGACTAGGGTTGATTTGATAGCAGTGTTCCAATATTTGAGGGGCTGCCATAAAGAAGAGGCGGTCAACCTATTTTCCAAAGTACCAAACAATGGATGAAAACTAGGAGAGAAGCAACCTAGAACTAAGGAGAAATCTCCTGACAGAACAATTAAGCAGTAGAATTAAGCAGTGGTGGGCGCTCCCATCACTGGAGTTTCTAAGAAGAGACTGAACATTGACAGCCACTTGCCTGAAATGATATAGGATCTCCTGCATGAGGACAGAATTGGACTAAAAAGCCTCCAAAGTCCCTTCCAACTCTGTTATTCTGTTAACATAGTGTGATTTTATGGCAATCTGTTCTGAGAATATTCTGGGATGCTTTTATCATTGCTTGCAGCTACACAGGTTGCCATGTTTTAATGGGCTGGAGATGGAAAGATTAAACTTCTCCTTTTGGTCTTACAGTTCTGTCCAACAACCCCAATGCCTGTAATTAGTTTTAGAAAAAGCTGATTTTAGAATATGCTGTGCTGTTTCCCCATCTCTTTCCCTTTGGACAGGTTAAGAATTTTGAAAGAAAGTATGGATATTTTCATAAAATTCTATGCTCAATACAAGCCAGATGTCAAGGCAATATTCAATAGCTCTACTTTTATTTCCCTATATTATGTCATATGATGAAAAAGCAGGAGGCTACTGATTTTAAAATCTTTATTAGGGCAAATCTTTACTGTGACCCAAGATCACAAAAGTAGTATCCTTGAATTCTTCACTCTACCTTTCTTTGAGCAGGTTGGTAAAACAAGCTTAAAAAAGCACACAAAGGGACAAGAAGGGGAAAAAAAGGTCATCTCAGGCCTGAATCTGCATTTAGTCATAAAGCAGTCTTGAGATAATTTATGGGAATCAGCTGCAGATATTCAAATTGGACCGTACTATATTCTCAAGCAGCTTCAGATCATATCCATGGGCTGCTGGGATGAAGAAACAAATCATATCCTTTTTTTAGTCTGCAATGTGTGAAGGACACCAACTCAAGGGAGTCCAGCCTACTTACTGCTGGGGTAAATACTTTAGCATAACACTGCTCGCATGTATATCTACCAGCCAGTTAAGGTTTTCAATACATTAAAGCCAGCATTTTTCCCCACAAGGAGCAAAACAAAGTAATCACACTTCCACCTACCTTGGGATTAAGCTGAATTTCCCTAAACTCCTACTATGCAGCTGAAATGGAAAGCAATCATAGCCTAATTGAAAGAATGCTCACAGAGCCCCAAATGGTTTTAGTTCAGACTTTCAGGCTGAAATATTTTGGGTTTCCCTCTCCCTTCTTAAAGCTCAGATGTGGCAGGAACTCACCCTGTTGTACTTCATTTCTCTCGGACTGTGGCTTTGTCTGGGAAGGAATACAAAGAAGGGCCATCAGGGCACAGGCAAGGTATCCAGCTATTGCAACATAGCAAGGAACAGCAACACTGCAAATAGAGAAGAGATAAATGGAACTACTGTGTAATGAATCCTCAGGTAGGAGCACAGTGGGAGACCCTTTTTCCTTATGTTTTCACCAGAGGGGGGTTTCAGCAGGTTCTGTCCTGTTCTGGAGAATCGGTAGCGGAAATTTTGAGTAGTTCAGAGAACCGGTAGTAAAACTTCTGACTAGCCCCATCTATTCTCTGCCTCCCGAGTCCCAGCTGATTGGGAGGAAATGGTGATTTTGCAGTAACCTTCCCCTGGATTGGGGAGGGAGTGGAGATTTTACAGTATCCTTCCCCTGCCACGTCCACCAAGCCACACCCACAGAACCGGTAGTAAAAATTTTGAAACCCACCCCTGGTTTTCACCCTTAAAAGCTTTCTTTTTTTGAGTGGGGAAAGAAAAGAAAACAAGTAAATGACTGAAGTTAAGATGGCGATGAAAAAATAACTGTATGACCGGTCGTCCCAATTACAAGCTTCGCAGGTCTGTAAAGCAAAGGAAAACTGAAGTAAGGCCATAAGAACAGTTGCGATTTCACTTAGTGACTGCTCCAATTAATGACTGATCCCAATTGTGCTCATTAAACAAGTACTACCTATAGAAGAATCTGTGACTTACCTAGGATTATAATTGGGAAAAGAGAATGTCTGAACATCATTCTGTAAATGGGGTAAGGTGACAGTTTTCATGTGAATTTGCTATGCACACGATATGCATTTATTTCAGTGCTGTACACTGAGCTCTTAATTCAGTTGCATGTGAGGGGGGAGGTTAAGGCTGTAATTCCTAATATTAATTAATAAACTCAACATTGTTGAACTGAGTGGGCCTCATTTATTAGCAAACATATTTAGAACAGTGCAAATTTGAGCTCAAGATTTCAAACTTATCGTAACCCTAATTCTGCTTTATATTAGAGCAGATTTCTAACTGTTATCCTGATAGATTCTAATAAACATACTGGGGCTGGATTGACACATCACACAATAGCTATACTGTGGTATGTTTAATTTTGGTTTAGCATGTTCTGAGAACATAGTCCCTGTTGATAGCTTACTTTATTGAGGGAACAGTGGCTTATTTAGTAAGATTAAACATGGTTTATTTGCACTATATGTGGCTCAACCCTGTGCTTATGATTTTACTGTAACTGAAAAATTCCTGTTTCACTTGGTTCTGATAAATATTTCCGCTGATCTTTATTTAGCATAAAACAGGCTTGTGTTTACATTTTATATTACATGCACTAATGCAAAACAAACAACGAAATGCCAAATGCCAATTATAAATAGGAAGAAGGAAGTTCAAATCCTAAATCTTTTCTTAACGGCAGTCCAAAAGAAAAAGAAAAGAAAAAGAAAAAAGTTTTGAGAAACAACTTGGCAAACAGTATTTCTTTTCATGGCTTTTAGAATTATGGGAATTGAATTCAATACTTCTGAAAGTTACCATGGTTGAAGAAGATTGAATCAGTTCCTCTCACCTTATATGAGAATTTGCCTTAGCATTGGTGACACCTATTGCATTCTAAGTCTTTGCAAATGTTGGATGTTCAATGCTGCTGTAACATTCCCTTGATTCCTTGTTCCAGTGGAGAGATCCTTAACAGAATAACAGTATTGGATGGGAGCTTGGAGGTCTTTTAATCCAACCTCCTACTCAAGAAGGAAACCCTTATATCAGGGGTGTCAAACTCAAGGCCTGGGGGCTGGATCTGGCCTGCGGGGTACTTAGATCTGGCCCGTGGGGATACCCTGGAAACAGTAAAGGACTGGCCCGTGGGGCCCCTGCCAGCAAAAACGGAGTTCAGGAGGCCACATGTGGCCCTCCCGAGCTCCATTTTCCCTGGCAGAGGATTGCAGGAGGCTGTTGCAGCTGAAAATGGAGCTTGGGAGCCGTCTTCTCTGGCAGAGCACTCGGGCCACTACAGGCGCCCCCGACACGAGTGATGTCGAGCTGGCCATGCCCCCCCTGGCCACGCTCCAAGGTCAAACACAACCCTGATGCAGCCCTCAATGAAAATGTCAACTCGCGAAGCTTTCCTGACCTGCACCCGAGTTGCCATAAGCAGGGGGATGGGAAATCGTGCCTTGCAGCTGCACCAAGAATTCACATCTCAGTCAAAACAAAAAACATCCTAGCTGCCCGAAGTCAAGGCCATCTCCATGGAGACTCACAACGACTGGTGGGAGTGACTTCTATAACCCACGAAATTGCTTCATTGGGGAATGTGCCTGGTGACACACCTTGGGGGGAGGGGGCAACAAGGTCAGAGGCAAGGTGCAAACTGGGTGAAGTCAGAATTGGCTTCACTTAGTTCATGCCGACATGGCGCTCCTAATAAACAATTGGATTTTTCTTGCAAAATGGCTTGGGGCTCTTACTTTTATTAGGGCATCGGTCGGAACCCTGACAGAAATCGAGTTTGATACCCCTGCCCTATACCATTTTAAGTCAGATAGAAGTGTTGCTTTACTGGCATCAAAGATTTGTATTGCTGCTAAAACAAGATAGTTAAGCTTGGTAAAGTATATAATGAAGAACTTCAAAGGCAACATATATAGTACAATGGCTGGAGAGAGAAATTTGAAAAGTCTAGAGTGTCGGAATGTCTGCTTATATGATAATTAGATCAACTTAAAAAAAAAAAACCTCAAGCAAAGAAACATTTCAACAAACTGAAATCTTCTAAAGTAAGGTCAAACCAATACATTCTAGATGTCATGAGCCGCAAAATGAATTAATTAATTTCTTGCACTTTCCAGTTTGAGCAGGAGAAAGAGATAACTAGTCTATCTGTCTATCACTTCAGCACTGAACTTGTTTTAATTTGCCTGATATGAGTCTAGAGTTTAATTTGTAAATATTTTATGTGGCTTGTATTACTTAGATTGGAATATAATTGTATAAATAAAATAAAACCAGTAGAAATGAAAGCAGGGGCTCTATAAAGCTAAATATTTAAGGATCTCAGAAATACAAATTGGAGGCTCATAAAAATATTCTAGCCCCACTCAACTTTTTTCAGTCTTAATTGTATAATGAAACAGAAAGCAGACTGCACAGCCACTGAACATTCAATTTAGAGAACAATGTTATACTACAGTCTGCGATTTCCACTATCATGTCTCATGTTAATAAATCTTGACTTTATCAATATGTTGGAATTTTCAGAAGCAAATTCTATTTCTATTTCTAAATGTGAGTTGGACAAATTACCCCAGAAAATCTCAGATTTTCAGATTCACATACTGTACAATATACTTAAGTATCCAATCTTTAATAGTACATGGGAGCAAAAATAATGTGATCAAAATTTTTAAATCTTTTCAGTATTGTAAAAAAGGGAATGCTTTCAGCATTCCTGTCTAAAGAAAAAAAACCTATTTCCATTCTATTTCCATGAGTGGGATCTGGAGTTGTTGTATTTACTTTAGGTTTAAGTGTTAGGTGTTAGCTTTCATTATATCATCATCTCTTCCTTTGCCTACAGCCTCCCTGGTTTCCCCTGCTTGTGGAATATTTGCTTTCACAAGCGAATATATCAGAAGACAACTCTTTCAATTAAACTTTTTGCATTGTTGCAGAATGATGGAGAGACGTATGTAACTGAAAAAAGCAACAACAGTTATGGTAAGACAGCAATAAGGACATCAAGTTAAGATGGTGGCTGCAACCATGTGATCACCCTGTAGGTCCTAGGCCAGAAAGGACCATGGCCCAAACTTTAGGTGATCTGCCAAAAGCTACTAAGCATACTGCAAAGTATCCATTAACTCAGAAAAATGGGAGAAACACCCAGGGTTTGAACTCTGAAGCACAGATATATAAAAAGGACTGTGGGTTCTTTGTACTAGGCAGTGCAAAGCACACTAAGTACTTAATCTTCAAAAAGCAGAGTATCATTGCGTAGGTTTCATTCTTGCCTACAATACAGAGTCTAGCCAGGAGGAGCCTTGCGTCTGAGCCAGGAGTGGGTTCTACTTACCTTTACTACCAGTTCGCAACGGGAGCGCGCACATGCACTCCAGTGGTAGGTTTCAAAATTTTTTACTAACAGTTCTGTGGGTGTGGCTTGGTGGGCGTGGCATGGTTTGGTGGGCATGGAAGGGGAAGGTTACTGCAAAATCCCCATTTTCTCCCGATCAGCTGGGACTTGGGAGGCAGAGAATAGATGGGGGAGGGGCCAGTCAGAATTTTTACTACCAGTTCTCCGAACTATTCAAAATTTCCGCTACTGGTGCTCCAGAACTGGTCAGAACCTGCTGAAACCCACCTCTGGCGCACTCGCTTCACTCTTGTGAGCGCTTGAGTTTCTGCTTCTGCGTCCATGATGACATCTGGGTGGGTGGGCGGAGCCTCCCACTGCTTTTACTACCAGTTCGCAAGAACTGGACCGAACTGGGAGCAACCCACCACTGATCTGAGCCTTCTGCCATATCAGGCCTCTCCCTGAAAAAGGACTACTGTCTAGAGTGGTGAGATTCAAATCTGACACAGAATTTTGCAGAGCAACATCTATTCAAAAACATTACAAAATACATCCTGGAGCTTGTAGAAAAGAGTGTCCTCTTTGACAAACAGAATAAACTATTTGGAAATTAGAGGAGTGATCTGTTGTCAAACCTGGTTGAATACAGTGGTGTTTTGCTTCTCTCTAGTTCCCATAAATTCTGAATGGCATTTGCCTTTCCAGTACTTGCAATGGCCATGCTATTCATATGCAGGTAGTCCTCGGCTTACAACTACAGTATTTGTTCTTTGATCATTTAAAGTTACAACACTATAGGTCAGTGATGGCTAACCTTTTTGTCATCGCATGCCAGGAGAGGGGGGGCGGGGAAGGGTCGTGCGCGCACGTGCCCACGTGCATGTGTGTGCAACCCCCTCCCCCCTCCCCCTGCCCCCGCTCCTGGCACATGATGGCCTGGTAGGCCCGTTTTTCTTTCTTACCTGGCTCCAGATCCTCTCTGTGTATCTGGGAACGGCGAAAACAGCCTTTCCCGCTCCCTTGGAGGCCCTACGGAGGCTGAAAAGGCCCATTTCCCAACTCCCGGTGGGACGAAGTGACATTTTTTGCTGTCCCCAGCCTCCAGAACCTCTCTAGGAGTCTGTAGGAGCCACTCTAGGAGTCTGTAGGAGCCTCTCTAGGAGTCTCTGGAGGCTGGGGACAGGAAAAAACGTCACTTCCTGTCCCACCGGGAGTGGGGAAATGGGCCCTTTGAGCCTCCGTAGGGCCTCCAAGGAAGTGGGAAAGGCTGTTTTCGCCGTTCCCAGATACACAGAGAGGATCTGGAGCCAGGTAAGAAAGAAAAACAGGCCTTCCCCACCCCCCCCCAGGCCCTCCAGAGGCAGGAAACAGCCTGTTTCCCTACTTCTGGTGGGCCCAGAAGGCCCGAAAATCAGCTGGCCAGCGCGCGCATGCGCCCCAGAGCTGAGCTGGTGTGCCTACTAATATGGCTCCGTGTGCCACCTGTGGCACGCGTGCCATAGGTTCGCTATCACTGCTATAGGTAGTCCTTGATTTGCAACCACAACTGAGCCCAAAATGTATGTTGTTAAGTGAGAATTTGTTAAGTGTGTTTTGTCCCATTTTACAACATTTCTGGCCACAGTTGTTAAGTGAGTCACTGCAGTTGATAAATTAGTAAACTGGATAATTAGTAAACTGGACGTTAAGTGAATCTGGATTTCCCATGGATTTTGTTTGTCAGAATGTCGCAAAAGGGGATTCCAGGACCCTGGGATGCTGCAATGGTCATAAGTATGAACCAGCCAAGCATCTGAATTTGGATCACATGATCATGGGGATGCTGCAAAGGTTATAACTGTGAAAAATGGTCATAAGTCACTTTTTTCAGTGCTGTTGTAACTTTGAACAGTCACTAAAGGAACTGTTGTAAGTGGAGGACTACCTGTACTGAAAAAAAAATAACTGATGACCTTTTTTCACACTTACGTCCTTTATAGGTTCCCCATAGTCGTATGATCAAAATTTGGGGGTTTGGCAACTGGGATGTATTTATGAAAGCTGCACTGTCCTGGGACCACATAATCACAATTTGTAACTTTCCCAGCCAGCATCTGACAAGCAATGTCAAAGGGGGGGAAGTCAGATTTGCTTAAGGACGCACGATTCACTTAACAACTGCAGCAATTTGCTTAACAGCTGTGGCCAAAATGGTTGTAAAATGGGGCAAAACTCCCTTGCTTAGTAATAAAATTTTGGACTCACTTGTGGTTGTAAGTTGAGGACTAGCTGGATATCTTTTTTTTTTTTAGGAAAGGGTTATTTTTTTTCCTTTCTGGATTTTTTTTTTTAGGTATTTAGGAGTCTTATGAAGCCTGTGTCATTTTATCCACCCAGATACAGAGATCAAAAAAAGGTCTCATGTTGACACATATTTTACTGCCATGTACATTCAAGGAAAGTTAATATTGACTCCCTTCCCAAGTCAGCTGGCACAGCTTTCATCTTATTGGCAGATCCCATTCCTTATCAGTTATGCAGGAAACCCAACTGCAATGACCGATGATTGTGTTTGCAGTCTCTGGCAAAGATTGTTCTGGAGATTATAAAGGTACTTAATGACAGATTGGCTTTCAGAAGAAGCATAGCTGATTATGGACATACCAGAGTCTTTGTGTTTGAATACTGGGCAATCTCTCCAGCCATTTAAAAATAGAAAATGACTCAGGTATACGGTTTCCATAGGGGTGTGAGTATCTGAGAGAGTGTGTGCAACCAAGAGAAAAATCTATCCTTTGGCAAGCAGAGTTGAGTTTTAAAAGTTAGCATTCCTTTCAAAGGGACAGAGATTTGCTTCAGATGAGGAGAAATGAGCAGCATGTGTTTAACCCACTGGTAATGGATAACCATCTGAAATTAATAACCATGGTCTTGAAAGTAAAGCAGCTGCAAGGCACAACTCTTAAAGTTGCCAAGGTTGGTTACCCCGGTTTATAAATTGCTTATCCATGCTATGACCTTCTGCGGCCAGCAACAGCTCCCCATCGTCCGGTGCGTTCCCACAGAGAGGACCTACTCGGGATGCCATTGGCCAGACAGTGTCGGCTGGCGACCCCTAGGGAGCGGGCCTTCTCTGTGGGCGCACCTACCCTCTGGAATCAGCTCCCCCTGGAGCTCCGGATGGCCCCCGACCTTCGCTCTTTCCGCCGCGAACTAAAAACGTGGCTATTTCGCCTGGCCGGCCTGGACTGATGAGAGTTTTAAAATGGATTTTAATTGATTTTAGGGATTTTATGTGTAACTTTTAACCCGGAGTTTTTGTTTTATTTTTCTGTTTTATTGTTGTGAGCCGCCCTGAGTCTTCTCGGAGAAAGGGCGGCATATAAGTCTAAACAAATAAATAAATAAAATAAATAAATGTTAGTTGGGCAAGAACTACCATGGTCTGGGTTACCAGATTCATAGGTTGCCCTGATTGGAAGAAAAAACTCCCACATGAGAAATCCAGATTTGTTACAGTGAGGTAATTTTGGCATAAATGTGGCTCCAAAAACTTTTTTTTTAATTTATTTATTTATTTATTTATTTATTTAGTCAAGCATGTATTTTATGACAGATACAAGTGTAGACATAATTATAAATACTTAGTAAACATAATTATAAATACTTATCACTTAGAAACCGGAGTGATAAGTCTAAGGACAGCAGGGAGAAACAATATTCTCATGCAATTTTTAAACTAAAAAAATAACAACAGCCAATTCAAAGTTCTAATTCAAGGCACAGAATGACCAGACTCAAATTATGCTACTTTGGACACATGCAAAGGTCCAGCCCCCTGGGAAAGGAAAGAGAAGAAGAAGGATGGCCACAGCAAGGTGAAAAGCAATGGGTGTTGTTGGAAGAAATATCCATCTGGTTCAGTTCCAAGTGGAGAGAAAGACACTGGAAACATGGGGGCTGATTGGAAAGATGGTTTATTGATAGATAGGACCACATGGGTTTGAGGCCTTGGTGCAGCTGAACACATGGAGTGAGGGTTATTTATACTCTCTCTTGGGCCTTGCCTTTGAGCTTCCTGTTCCTGTGGCAAGAGCATGTGTTCTAGTGGTTGCTGTAGTCAGACTCCCATGTGGCCATGGGGGGTCAGTTTGTCTGAATCAAGTTTGAAGCCTGCTGGGTGATGCAATGAAGAGGATTGTGTTCTGAAAGGGTGTTGGGCCATTCTTATTGTGTCTTAATGGCTTTCCTGGTTTGGATCTTGAGTGAGGGCTGATCTTACCATTCTACCTAAATCTGCCTTTGTTCAAAATATTGTGTCCTGAATGGATTACCAAATCTGCATTTCTAAAAGCTGCATCCTCAGTTTAGTATCTGCTTGGGGGCAGGGAACTGTGGCTCTGAGTTTCTGTCTCCCTTAAGATTTCTGTTTCTCTTTTAGGGGAAATATAATACTCTGCCTTTTTAAATATTTCTCAAAGTATTTCATTCTTCTAGGAGAGGGGTGGGTGCTAACTTTCTACAGCGTAACATTGAGAGACTTGAAAGAACAAGCTAGAGATGAAACATCACGCAGAAAATCCATGTGGTTGCTAGGAGTCAAAAATGACGATGGCACATCAATCAATCAAGATATTGCATAAGGATATTTCTGCACTCGAACATGCAACCTTCCCTGTATGTCATGAGCTATTCACAATTACATTCCAGCATTTCTTGCATTAGAATTCCCCAACCCCTGAGCCATAGACCGGCACTGGTCCATGGCCTGTTAGGAACCTAGGCTGCACAGCTGGAGATGAGCAGAGAGTAAGCAAGTGAAAATGAAAGCATCGCCCTCCCGGTCCATGGAAAAAATGTCTTCCACGAAACTGATCCCTGGAACCAAAACGGTTGGGGACCACTGTTTATATCATTAGCATTTCCTGATCAGAATCAAAGAGAGTTATTATTTGCAACTATTAGAAGAGAAGGGGGAGGCTGATTTGCTAATTATACGCTGGAGGATCATACGCTGGAATAACTTCAATTCCAGAAAGAATTGGCTCAGATTTATAACTTAAATGGCAAGACCTCACATTTGAAAAATCTAATTTGTTTTCCTCTAAAACCCCTAGGTCTGCCTACCAAAGTTAAAGCAGCAGAGTGACAGCAGAAACTGCCTCTGAGTTCAGGATGATAACAAATTAATTAATTGTCAGATAATGTTTACTTCTAATATAACTGTGTAACTGTTTTTATATATGAACATATATATCCTCCTCATTATCCCATCTTTTCTGACATCCTCCCCAAAGTGAGAAGACCATTGACGCAAGTGACTATTTCAAGAAAAAAATTGTGGATTTTCAGAAAAATTGAGGAAGAGAAAATGAAACAGATCTTACTTTTCTGAAGTTGAAGGTGATGTGTTTCTCTCTTGCTCTGTATTATTCCTTCATTATGTAAACAGAGATTAGTTAGGAAAACATTTTACTCTGCTTCCCATAAAGTTTTGCTAATTATCCACTGGAGTATTAGCCTGTGTTTAGGGATGCTATCTGCTAAATGTCATCCTGATTACAGATCACACCAGGGGGATCCTGCCTTGTAACACAGACATAGTTCTCTGAAGTCCTCTCCTAAGATAAACCATGGAGTCTGAATCATGAGCATTTGTGTACAAAGCTGGATGTGATACGTAAAGGACTGAATTAAGCCAGACTGATGTAAGCGGAAATATTTTTAAACAGGCACGTACCAACCATTTCCTATTTTGCACAGACCAAAAAATCTACGACAGTTGGCCCAAAAATATTTACATTGTAAAAGTTGTTTTGAATACTACAACCGTTCATTCTGTAGCACCCAAAGGAGATGGCGTGGGGAGTGGTTGGAGAGAGAAGACTATTTGATATGGGTTTTTTGGGAGGTAACCAAAAAAGCACCCACCTTTATCTCCCTTGAAACACTGCCTTGAAACGCTCCCTTGAAACTAATTGTCAATTAGTTTGCAAGGCCAAACGGAGCACAGAGTCAAACGGACTTCTCAGAAGTTGAATTGACTATATGAACTAATTGCTTCCTGCAAAGGCTCATGTCCCTTTGCTCCTCTTTTATGTCTTATGGGAAGGGCCGATCATCTCCAAGCCTTACTCCCAACTCGCCCTTTTTTAAATTGTTCTTGCCTTCTGGCAGCTCTGCGCATGCGCACACTGGGAACAGGCTCACACTGTTCTTCTGTCTCGCTGATGTCAGATTCTGGAGGCTCCGGAGGCAGCACATAACTACCAGATGGCCCTGGCCCTCCTCTGCCTCCGACGCAGAGCCATCATCCGAGCCTTCCCCAGACTCCAGGACTGGCCCATGTTCCTCCCCAACCTCCTCACTGTCCAAATCTGCTGCCAGCTCTGCTGGCCGCTGGTGGGCCACAACAACTTATGACCGTTGCTGTTTTGCGACCTTCTGACAAGCAAAGTCAATGTGGGAGCTAGATTCACTTAATAACCGGGTTACTAACTTACCGACTGCAGTGATTTGCTTAACAACTGTGGCAAGAAAGGTCGTAAAGTGAATCGTAAAACTCATTTAACAAATGTGTCACTTAACAACAGAAATTTGGGTCTCAATTGTGGTTGTAAGTCGAGGACTACCTGTATGCATATTTTTAATAATCATGAGTAATATATTTACATTTCATATTGTACATTATATGAATTGATAGGTTTATTTGCACAGACATATCAATGCTCTTTTTAATTTAACTTTTTAATTCTCCTTTTTTTTAATTCCCCCTTCTTTATTTCAATTTCCTTGACACAATTTTATCTTTTTTCCCAAATGTTGTGTTTTAGTTAATATTTGAAATGTGTTTAAAATTTTATGTATATTTGTTATTCTGGTGTCGTTTTGCAAGCAACTGAAAAACTTCAGTAATTTCACTTCTAAAATAAAGGCAATTTAATTGTAGTGCTATGTAAATTTCCTTTTCTTAAGTATACTTCAAAACAAAATTAAAATCTCTACAAATTAGCCATGATTAATCTTAATGTGTCTTTTTATATGCTGTTGCTATTTGTGCTTTCAGGAATTACAGCAAATTAATGCATTCAAATTTCCTTCACCAGCTGCTGATTCTTGTCCAGATGAAGAAGAAACAGCTTAAGAGTTTCCAGAATATAAAGAGGGTTTGTTTGCAGCATCCGTTATGTCATTGCTTAGTGATGCAAATGTCAGCCTCATGGGAGGACACAGAAAAAAGCTTTTCACATCTCTGCCTCATTCTGGATTATTCTCTCTCTAGTAGCTCTTTGATCTATATGCATATTAGTTCCTGCTGCCAAAGGGCAGAGAATTTATTCTGTAGAAAAAAACAAATCCTTCCTCAATGGGGGTGGCATGGAGGCAACCTTCAGAAATGAATGCTTACCAGCCAGACAATATGTTCTAGAGGCCACCAGACGGTTACAGCTTTGCTTACAGGGAAAGTATAACAGAGTTGGAAGGAACCTTGGAGGTCTTCTAGTCCAACCCACTGCTCAAACAGGAGACCCTGCCATGTGAGACAAATGGCTGTCCAATCCCTTTTAAAAAACCTCCCTTGATGGAGTACCCACAACTTCTGAAGGCAAGCTGTTCCATTGATTAATTGTCCTCGCTATCAGGAAATTTCTTCTTAGTTCTAAACTCCTTCTCTCCTTGATTAGTTTCCATCCATTGCTTTTTGTCCTGTCTTCAGGTAGTTTGGAGAATAGGTTGACCCTCTCTTCTCTGTGACAGCTCCTTAGATGGTGGCACACTGCTATCATGTCACTCCTAGTCCTTTTTGTTAGACTTTTGTTAGACATACCCAGTTCCTGCAACTGTTCTTAACAATTTGCAATTCCCTAATCAACTTTGGTGCTCTTCTCTGCACTCCCCTGAAATTTTGCATCAGTGTGCATAGGAAATGATGCTATTGAATTCATAATTGTTTTCTACTTGGCTGCACCAAATAAATCAAAAGGAAACCTGTACTGCTTGGATTCTAAACCAATCGCAAAGGATATTATTGAAAGTTGCAGTCTAAAACTTGTTTGGAAGTGACTTTGAATCTGATCGGGGTCTTGTGTCAGAATGAAGGGCGAATTCAGGGCTGGTTCCTTAGCTGACAGATGTCAAAAAAGGAACAGTGCCCCTTGCCCCTTCCATGTCAAGATATTTGGACTAGTTTACTTTACAGTAGCAGTGACTTCTACAACAGCATTAAATAAAAACTAACTAGCACTTTGCAGCTTTTTCATGACGTCCACAATCAGTGGCCTTAGTCAGGGATCCCAATTTATTCCTGGTAAGGTCACTTATCAAGGGCTGGGGGAAGGCAGCATAAATATAGCTCATAATTAAGTACACTTTTCATCAGATAAATCCCAAATAGCCACCTCATATGACTTGTAAAACTCACACTAGCAATGAACAGCTGGCCTTTCTAAATTCCCCACCCCCCTTTATCTTTTGGAACCATTTCAGATGCAGTTGCTGTGGGCATAAGGCTTCCATTGACTGAATGTTATCTCAGATGGAAAGGAATGAAGATATAATTGCTGTGACGCTGTGCCCAGCTTAGACTGATTGCAGAAAGGAAACTGGCTGGACATGACCTGGCTTGCTTTGCCTTATTTGTGGGACAGGATATTATATCACAGAAAAGTCCTCTGCACCCCACACCCCAAGGATCAATGATGACAGGAACTGGCTTTCTATGTCACTAATCATAACATGCAAACATTCCCTGTTGCAGAGCAGATGCAATTGTTCTTTCTTTTCAAGCACTAGGAGAGAGTACCTAATTTTGCAGTCCGAAAACTGCAAACCAAATCGGATGTTTGTAGGGTCACAAAATTTTCAGCATGCTGGGTTATTTTGATATCTTCTCCATTCACTTTTAATTTCAATCTTTTATTGAACTTTTACGGCATTTTGTGCTTACCCAACTAGATCCAACTTTAACATTTTACTGAAAACTGTTGGAGATGGGGAGTGGTGTATGGTAACATGAACGTCCTGTGAAATAGATTAGGCAGTTTGGCTCACTGACATGTGCTAAAGTCATTTTTTGATATCATAAGAAGTGAATAGCAATAGCACTTAGACTTATATAACTCTTCACAGTGTTTTACAGCCCTCTCTAAGAAGTTATAGAGTCAGTATATTGCCCCCCAAAATCTGGGTCCTCATTTTACCCACCTCGGAAACATGGAAGGCTGAGTCAACCTCGAGCTGGTGAGGATTGAACCCCTGGCAGTCGGCAGAATTAGCCTGTGATGCTGCATTCTAACCACTGCTCCACTGCTCTTTGCCATATTTCAGCCACATTTTATGGAATGAACCATGATGCTAGTTAATTCAATAAGGGTAGTCTAAGCACCCTGTTATTAACACAGCTGCCTGCAATTACTGCTGGTTCGAATCTCTCCAAGGCTCAAGGTTGACTCAGCCTTCCATCCTTTCTAAGGTAGGTGAAATGAGGACCCAGTTTGTGGGGGCAATAAGCTGACTTTGTATAAAATATACAAAAGTATGAAGGCTATTGCTTAACGCATTGTAAGCCGCCCTGAGTCTCCGGAGAAGGGCGGCATATAAATCAAATAAAAAAAAAAAAAGTTACTAAGCCACTGAAGATTGGCTGAGTTTTTGTTTGACACAATATGTAAGTTTTAGCATTGAATTCTCAATTTCCCTCATAATCAGATTAGGTTATTGTGTTGTGATCCAACCTCTATAGAGTGATTCGGATCTTAGAAGGATGAGCCTATGAAGAGGGATCCTGTCAGTTGCCATTTTAAGAGTCACTAGCAATCTCTGAAAAAACTGTTCAAGTTATTGCCTAAAGAGCAAAGCAAAAATATGGGATTTCCCCCCTCCCTAGACACAAATGTATCAGCTGCACACATCTCTGAATATTAGTACAGTACCTACTGAACAAAAGCATGAAAAAGAAAGTGCAACGTGGACAAAACCCTGTGGTTAATTTTTTTAAATGGCTCTTAATTAATGTATACAGGTAGTTTTTGACTTTTGACTGCAATTGGGATTGGATTTCTGGTTGTATGTTGATATGGTCATAGGTTGAGGCACCCACATGAGCAGACCCAATTTTACAGCTTATTTTGTGGGGGTCATTAAGTGAATTACTGCAGAGTGGTGTGGTGGCCTAGAGGTGGAGCTCTTGCCTCATAATCAGGACGCTGTGAGTTCGATCCTAGGTAAAGGCAGATATTTCTCTCTGTGGGCACGTTGAGATTATATCTGCTGAATACAACTCCGCATTGGCAACAGGAAGGGCATCCGGCCAGTAAACACTTAGCTCCATTCAGTTGCCCAGACTCCACCCCACAAGGGATTTTGGGGTCATTAAAAGATGATGAATTGAGGGAATTACTGCAGCCATTAAATGAAGACAGGACTATTAAGCAAATGCAATCATAAATGCAAATCCATTCTTCTGAATGGGTATTATTATTATTATTATTATTATTTTGTATAAACTGACCGTGGGATGCTACTACCAGTCATAAAGGTGAGCCTGTGTCAAGTACCTGAAATGAAAGCACAATATTGGAGATGTTGGCATGACATTTTATGTTAGCCAGAAGTATTTTATGGGTTGTAAAGCATCTGTTCTGGACCTGTATTAATTTTGAGTGCTTGTTAAATGACCAGTTTCAGGTCAAGGATTACTTCTTTGTGAATTAGCTTTTGGATTTACATGGATCTTTCTTCTAAGGCAAGGCTGTCAAATTCCTGGTCCGCAGGCCGGATGCATCATGCACTGGCCACACCCTGTTTAATGAAGGGGAAAAAGTCCTGATACGTCGCATGATGCCTCCGTGACAACATGAGTTGGACACCCCTATTCTAAGGCAATGTTTCTCAACCTCAGCAGTTTGAAGATATGTGGACTTCAATTTTCTGGCTGCCATAAAAAAAAAAAAAGAAAGAAACCCAACCATTTGTTTTAAATCAGCAAAGTTTTGTTTTTACTTCTTAAACTATTTTTGTTTGTCTTACATATTCAAAAGGAATGGACCGTAAGACTGGAGAGCGGAGTTGTTATGGATAACATTTGGAAATGGTCTCCTGTTTTGGTCAAGTGTAACTGATAGGCTTTCTATTCCTTTAATTAAGTCTGCATTCTTTCAAATGAACATGAAATTAGTCTTTCATTTTCAGCAAAGTGGGGGATGGAAACTCTGAGCTGCTCTCTACTGCCTTGGGAAAGAATCTCCAATGCTTGCCAAAAATATTGTATTCATCTAATGACGGATGTCCTCAGGCTGACTCTGCTGAAGAGTCTCTTATGGTCTCAGCTGCTTTTTTGGAAAAGTACTCTCTGTCTCATCATTGCCTCATACTGTGGCTTCACACTGGTTGCCCAGCTACGTGGCAACTAGTTGTACCTTGTTAGGTCTTGGATTTGCTTCTTTAAACCAGTTCATGGGGAATTTGAATCAATACGACTCTAGATCAATGGAGAAAATCTATGTGATCACTAAGAGTCAACACTGGCTTGATGTCACATAGTAATACTCCTTAAGGAGAGAAGGGCGAGGGCTTGGGGAAGAGAGTAAGATTTGGTAATTCAGACAAATGGATTTAGCTATTCATTAAGAGCCAGAAACAATTAGCACGCATGTGTGGGGGAACCTTTACCTTACCTAATGTTGATTTTGTGCAAGTCTGAAGGGCTTGTGCTCGAAGGGATACAACTAAAGAGATACACACAATCCAAAAAAAGGCTTCAGTCACCCTTGGCAAAGGCCTGGATGATGAGCCAGGGTATCAATGCCCTTCAAAACACCAGCAGGGTGGGGCCATCCAGATGTTACTGGAAACTTCATTCAAGAGTGTAGGATTAGATGGGATCTAGAGCAGGCCCTTTCTGTTGAACCCTACACTATAAGTCGGTAGAAATGATTGGGAAGTGAGCTGCAAATAGGTCATCTTTGAGTTTCTTCCATGATATTCTTTGACGTCTGTTAGCTATACAGTAGAATTGTCCACGCAAATAAACATTCTGACTAATACAGATTTTATACATGTATAATGGTAAAAACAAAATGGTTCAAATGTCCTTGAGGTCTAAAGAAGTTTCTAGAAGACCCCGGAAACAATTGACTGTTTTCAACTTTAGCCAATCAAAGAGCCAAATGAGGAAAAGCGGGAGTTGCCTCTGTTTCTCCAATGTAATGCCCCAGTCAGAATCTGACTCGAACAGTAGGAACAATACACCTCACATTACCTTCCCAGCAGGCAGAATACATCTCACATTACTATTACACATTATTTTTCCTTTCCATTTGTAATATGTCATATCTTAGGTAAAAGCAAGTTTCAACGTGAATTTTGTGAGTGTGAGCCACTATTCATCACCATGTTGGGGCATCAGCAGCAAAGGAAAAATTCAGCATTCAAATATTTCACATTCCTTTATCATGCTCACACTAAAGACTGGTATAATTGTCGTGACCTTCACATAAGATAATAGTGGTGAAATTAAAACCTGGACAGAACTAGGAAAACCAAGTATATTTAACATTTGGATCACAAATACTTGGTAGTTCTATTTTAATAAAATGTGATTAAAGAATAACAATGGCTAATAGGAAAATAACAATAACTGAAGCAGAATGGAATGAGATAAAGGTAAGGTGATTGACATTTACAACACATATTTTTATTTATGCTCCATGTCAGGGGTTCCCAACCCCTGAGCTGTGGCCTGTTCAGAACCCGGCCAGGCAAGAGGCAAGGGAGCATGCATGAGTGAGGGGCTCCTGTGCTCGTGTGTGAAGCTTCATTCGCATGAGCACCAGACAAGTGCGCCCACTGCTCACCCAAATGGAGGTGTGAGCGCTTGCCCATGTGTGCCTGCCACTCACACAGAACCATCCCCTCTCTCCTCCCCAGGCCGCCAAGCCAGAAACATTAGGGACCGCTGCTCTATGTTGTGATTGCCCCCCCCAGTCCTGTGCTGCCTCATCATGGGGGGTTGTTTCTGGGAGGGATTTGGAATATACTCGAATGCAGTGGTGAAATCCAAATTTTTTTACTATGGTTCTGTGGGCATGGCTTGGTGGGCATGGTGTGGCTTGGTGTCCGTTGCTTGGTGGGCATGGCAGGGGAAGGATACTGCAAAACTTCCATAACCACCCCACTCCAGGGGAAGGATACTGCAAAATCTCCATTCCCTCCCCACTCTGGGGCCAGTCAGAGGTGGTATTTGCCAGTTCTCCGAACTACTCAAAATTTCCGCTACCAGTTCTCCAGAACCTGTCAGAACCTGCTGGATTTCACCCCTGCTCCAATGTATCCAAGGTGTGAAGGCCATCTCAGCTGCCCAGTTAAGGTAAGCAAGCACTAGTTTGGGTAGCAGCAACATAGGAAGATGCCAGAGGCAGATGATCACTTTAGTGACAAAAGCAAGGGCATCAATTGCTATTGTGTATACGAGAAGGCAAACCACTCCTGTATTTTTACCACGAAAACCACATAGATAGTAGATTCAAAATGATTGACAACGTAGTGCCAGATGGTGAGCCCTTCAGGTCAGATGGCACTCGACATAGTAAAACAGAGCTGAAGATCTTTTGGAGTTCTAATTGTGTGCTAGATTAAAACCTTTGGTGCATCTAGTTGCTGATGTTGCCATACAGGAAAAGAAAAAGAAAAGCTCCAAAGGTAGAATTACAGTAGGAACATGGAAGGTCGGAAGCATGAATACAGTAAAAGATGAAATGAAACAACTACAAATTGATATATTAGGTTTCAAGGTGGAGATGGAGATGGATGGGACACTTTCAGTCAGATTACACTATTTATTATGCTGCACATAAAAAGCAAAGAGGAAACAGTGTTACTTTTGTAATTAGGATAGGTATAGTAAAAACAGTATTTAGCCACTATGCAATCAACAATGGATAATATTGATTAGGCTTTGTGGTCAACCATTTAGCAGGGCAATTATTCACATTTATGAAAGAGGATGTCTATTACTTCTATGATCAACTCCAATTTGAAATCAACAAAACATACAAGCAGAATATGATTGGAGACTGGAATCTCAAAACTGGAAGCATGAAAGAAAACAATGTAGTTGAATTTTATGGCTTAGGAAATTGAAATTAAGTGGGAGACAGTTTTATCAGTTTCTACCAATGCAATTATTTCTTCACAGCTAATGCTGTCCTCAAACAACCAAAATGACATCTCTATACATGGACATCACCAGAAGGAGTATATAGAAATCAAATAGACTATGTTGTTGTTAAATGGAGGAACTCAATTATAGCATCAAAAACACGGCCAGATGCTGCCAGTAGAAAGGATCATGAACTGCTCATGCACAAGCTTCAAATTAAACTAAGCAAAAAAGCCAATCGGTTCCCACAATATGATCCTGGACATATATCCACCATTTTCAAAGAGAACCAGAGGAATTATGGAATGAACTTTAAAAATTGTTAAGGATGAATGTGAAAAGAGACTTCCAAAAATGAAGAGAAAAAAGCAAAGTGGACATCAGAGCAAATCGTGGAAATTGCCAAGACGAGAAGCCAAAACCAAGAAAGAAACAAAATCTCAGGAAAGAACTTACTAACAAAAAGTTTCAGAGAGCTGTTAGAAGAAACATGAAGCATTGCTACAGCAACATTTGTAAAGTTATTGACGATGGAAATAGACATGGAAAACAAGGAAGTATTTCAAAAGATCTCTGAACTCAGAAAGATGTGCTAATCTTCAATTGGTATGCTAAAGGATGCTGAAGGACAGATAGTAACTGAGAACAAAGGAAGATGGAAGGACTACACTGAAACACTATACAGTAGAGATGTCAGCATCCAAGGCACCTCAAGATATTCCTTATTTTCTAGTACTAGAAAAGAAGTTAGTACTAGAAGAAGTACTAGAAAAGAAGTTAGATCAACACTCTGGTCATTAGGAACTAATGGAGTATCCTCTAAAATATGGTGAGCAACAGAAGAAGAATCAGTCAAGGTTCTAACCAAATCTGAAGAACAACACAGTGGCCAACTGATTAGATGAGGTCAACTTACATTCCAATACCAAAAAAGGATGCTTAACAGAGTGTACAAACAATGTACAACATCCTTAATTTCACATTCTGTACTAGTAAATAATGCTGTGTCATCTAACACAGATTAAAGTTCTGGATAGAAAAAGATGTTCTAACTGAGTTTAGAAAAGATGAGGAACATGAGACATTATTACTGATGCATGTTGAATAATTAGAAAGCCAACGAATGTAAAAAAATATGTCAGTATGACATGCCTAATAAATCTATACTTTGAGGAAACCTGCCTTGGAGTTTTGATTTCCTATGGGCTGTTACTTGGAACCCTGACATGTCATCAATTACAGAAAAGCCTTTTATTGTGTTGATCAGGTCAAGCTGTGGAAAGTGGTCAGAAAAATGAGAATCCCAGAAGATCTCATTGTCTTCATGAGAAACATATATAGTCAAGAAACCACAATATGAACAGAACTTGGTGAAACGGATTGGTGCCAGGGAATTGTGATTAGACTGTATACTGTCCCCTTATTCATTCAACCTATATGCTAAATATATACATACACAGAGAAAGTGGGAGGGGAAGCTAGATTGGAAGATTTAAAATTGGAGGAAGGAATATCAATCACTTGTGCTACCCTGATGACACTACTCTGATAGCTGAATATGCAAAAGATCTGCAAGCTCTAAAGTAGTAAAGAGTACAGTGAAAAATAGGACTAAAATAAAGAAGACCAACCTAATGACGACAGGTAGAACAATCAGAATTGGCAATGAAGCTATCAAAATGGTGGACAACTTCCGCCTTTTAGGCTCAACCATCAGCAGTAAAGAAAAAAGCTGCCAAGAAACACACTGCAGACTAGCACTTGGTACAGCAGTCATGAAGTCCTTGGAAAAGATAAGCAAATGCTGTGATGTGACTACACCTACAAAGATCAGAATCATACAAGCCATGGTATTCCCGTGACACTCTATGGGAGTGAAAGCTGGACTTTAAAAAAGCAGGATAGGAAGAGTACATTCTGGTGAGAGAGGATTTTCCCGAGGATGGGCTCCAGCACAAATCCAAAAGCTTGGAAGACTAAATCTCTGGTCTTGGTGACCGACCCAGATTGGATCTGGCAGAGTATTGACATCTTTGGACTTTGATGTTGGAGAAGACTCTTGTGAATACTGTGGACAGCCAGGTAAACAAACTGGTGGATCATTGAACAAATCAACCCAGATTTGTATACATTCTTTATGAGCAAGTGGTGGGAATGTCTTCCTAAATGCTACCAGACTCTGAGATCCAGTATCTGGTAGCCTTTAGGATTTAATTATACAAGAAAGGTTGAAATCTTGAACATGCAGCCACAGTCTGCAACATTCTGGTAGAGTTTATGGATAATATGACCAGTAGCCATGAAAACCCCATCCTCTAAAATGTCTTGTCATCAAGAACAAAGGATTTTTTTGTATTCTGGCGTCACCAGTGTAAATTGCTTGGCCAATCAGCATAATGATTCCTGACTGAGAAATGCCAGCATTTCTGCTATAGTACAAAAAAGAAGAAAAAAAAAAAGGAGTTCTCAAGCCAGAATGGGGAAATTGTCTAGAAACAGAGGCCCTGGGACCTTTACCCTGTTCATCTATGACCCAGCATTTACCCCTTTAAACGCCCACTGATTTTCCACTGCGCCAATGGGGTGGAAATGCGAGAAATTCCATGGAATTTCCTCAGAGCTGCAACAGCTCTGTTACAGGAAAGAGACATGGTTATAGAGCTGCCTTCTCCGAGCAAAGAACTATGTCATCCCATCTCTTGATTGAGAGCCTGTATTGTATTTTCCTCGTAGGGGTAATGTTCGGATCCTGATTGGCTGGATTGGTGTGAAGACACAGAATGTTCAGTTACTCAGAGAACCAAGTTGTCAACAACAAAATGTTCCCAGCCCAATCTCCATTTATGAAGAGACATAATTGCTTGTCGGTTGGTTTTGGACTTTTTTTTTTTTTTTTTAAAGACAGATATAGGTTCGGTGAACAAACTGAAACTTTAAACTAGAAACCCTAACTTTTTTGATTCACCTGCTGTTAATTATCATATCTTTCCCATTGTGGTGAGATTATAGGTATGATGGAGTTTTACATTTTTTAATTTATTTATTTTTAAATCAAATGCAATTGGGTTTTAATCATTAAAAGGTGAAGGTAAAGGTTCCCCTCGTGCATATGTGCTAGTCATTCCCGACTCTATGGGGCGGTGCTCATCTCCGTTTCAAAGCCGAAGAGCCAGCGTTGTCCGAAGACGTCTCCGTGGTCATATGGCCGCCATGACTAAATGCCAAGAGGTGCACAGAAGGCTGTTACCTTCCCACCAAAGATGGTCCCTATTTTTCTACTTGCATTTTTTACGTGCTTTCAAACTGCTAGGTTGGCAGAAGCTGGGACAGGTAACGAGAGCTCACCCCGTTATGCGGCACTAGGGATTTGAACTTTGCTGACCTTTTGATTGACAAGCTCAGTGTCTTAGCCACTGAGCCACCGCATTCCTTTTCAATCGTTACAGGCTCCCAAATATGTCTAAAACTAAGCTCCGAGTCTACTCCAGTTGCCTGGGTGCAACATACACCAAAACAGGGAAACCTGTTTTTTTGTTGCTGTTGAGAACTGGATTCCTTTGTGGACAGTCTCCTGGGTGATCACAATGATTGCCAGTGTTGGACAGAACCCAGTGCCAAAAAAGGGGGCTCTCTTTCAGTCTGTGATCCTTCTAGTTCATTGTCTCTCTTTCAACAGATCCCTTCCCCTCCCCGCTTTGATCGCCCACTGACCACTTGGCTGCCAAGGAGTCTGGACTGATGATCTGCAGGGAGCTTTTGAAATAAAGTCAAAAGTCATTTATGAATCATTTACTTGTTTTTGTTTTTTTGGAAGAAAATTACCCAATGATATCACGGTTGAAAACAGCCACAGTAAAGCTAAATTCTACCAATTCTGTCCCAACCATGAAGGTACTCTTGACTCGAAACAGAAGAGGTGAACATGTAAGTCTATGAAGCATTCAACCCTGATATCCTTTTTCCCCCTTCTTGCATTACATTTCATGCCTTTTAACACATGGCTCTAAGGCTGGACTGATTTAGTGTTAGCATTAGCAATAGTACTTAGACTTATATACTACTTCATAATACTTTATAACCAGTGGTGGGTTGCCCCTGATTCTATAGAACCGGTAGTAAAACCGGCGGGAAGCTCCATCCACTGACCCAGACATCACCAAAACGCTTCTGCGCATGCACAGAAGAGAGCGCGCCAGCCCCACTACAAACCGGTAGTAAAGGTAATTCAATAGTTACTAAACCACTGAAGATTGGCTGGGTTTTTGTTTGCCACAATGTGTAAGTTTTAGCATTAAAATCTCAGTTTTCCTCATCCTCCATCAGATTAGGTTATTGTGTTGTGATCCAACCGCTATAGAGCAATTCAGATCTTATAAGGATGAGCCTATGAACAGGGATCCTGTCAGCTGCCATTTTAAGAGTCACTAGCAATCTCTGAAAACGCAGTCCAAGTTATTGCCGAAAGAGTAAAGCAAAAATATGGGATTTTTTTCCCCTCCCTAGGCACAAATGTGTCAGCTGCACACATCTCTGAATAGTAGTACAGTACCTACTAAAAAAAAAAAAACCATGAAAAAGAAAGTGCAAAGTGGACAGAACCCTTTGGTTAAATTCTTTCTGGATGGCATCATAACAAACAAAGAGGGGAAAAAAATCAAAATAAATACAGCATGAATCCATTTCTTTGTATTAAACAGCAGGAAGGTGGTGGGCCTTTTTGGGAAATCATGCAATTCTAAATATACAGTACATGACACTTCTGGAAAGTGTTAGCAAGGGAGGATTGGTCAGTGATGACTTTAGCAGGCACCCCGGTGGGTTGAGTGTGCTTTCCTGAATTCATCCCCCATCCTGCCCCGTTCCTGCATTCTGCTCTCTCTTCCACTGCTGACACAATAACTCACTTATGCTTCAAGGGCTTGCAGAATGCTGAAGAAGGAAGGCTCACAAGAAGTCAATAAGGACCTTCCCATAGAAGACACAGTATGCAGGAAGTCCAAATTGAGCTCATTTCTTCAATAGTAACAGTAGGGAACCAGCAGACCTTTCTTCATTTGCCTTTTGCCATGGCCAAAATCCCTTGGTTAGGTGGGTCTTTGTCCTGTACTGCATATCCCCATAATGTGTTATAACCTGAGTCTTAGCCCATCCCTAAAACACAGTGAAGTCATAGAAAGCTGGACTGATATTAAAGCCATGTTTCTCCCCACATCCGACCAAAAAGAATTAATTTTAAGACTGTTGGAAGAAATATCTATCCGGTTCAGTTCCAAGCTGGGAGAAACACACTGGAAACATGGAGGCTGATTGGAAAGATGGTTTATTAATGAAGCAGAACCACATGGGTTTGTGGTTCTGGGCAGCTGACCAACTGGTTTGGTCAGTACATGGATTTTTATACAGTTTCAGAGATGCTGCTGGGAGGGGGGGTTGTGCAATGTCTGAAATGCCCTTAGGAGATTGTGCAATGTAGTGAGCTGTGTGTCTTCTGCTAAATGGTAGTGGGTTAATCTTATTATGTCCTGAAGGCTGATGTCCTGTTCTTAATCCCATCACCCTGGAGCTGAAGGTCTTTTGTATTGTAGATAGGATGGCCCAGTCTTTCTTAATGGGCACAAAATATCTGATGGGCTATTAAGAAAGACTGGGTGCTTCCAGCCTCTAAAAAAACATGTTTCTCCATTTCTCATTTACGGAAATATAATATCTTGCCTTTTTAATATTCCTCAAAATATTTCATTTTTCTAGGTGGGGGGAGGGGGGCTTCCCACAATGTTATGCCAAAATTTCTCAACCATGCTAAAAATTAAAAAACCACCATTTATTTGTTAACTTTGACTTATGCTGCATGCCCACTTTCCTGGAATGCAGGTGACCTCTCTGGTCCAAGGAGAGGAGTAGAGTAGGAGAAGAGTAGGACACAGGTCCTGGTTGTTATAGTACTGGCAGTTCCCTGTGGCTGTTAAACAGCTGACCAAGAGGTAGGTTTTTTAATGTAATTCTCACCATCTTCTCCAGATTATAATTCTTGTTGAGAAACCATGAATTACACTTTTATTCAACTCCACAATTTGTGTAATTTAGCTATGCATTTGCAGCTAGAAAAATATAAGGAATTATATTGATCAGTCTTTGTCTGTTAATGAGGAACAGAAATAAAAGCTGATTGTGACATAATTAAGGCTACTAGATGTTTTAAATGGAGAACTTGTCTTAATGTCCTTCAAGTGGCAGGAATAACATTACAAAATATAGTATAACAGAGTTGGAAGGGACTTTGGAGGTCTTCTAGTCCAACTGCTTGCTCAAGTATGGGGTCTGAGTATATCATGTCAGACAAATGATTATCCAATCTCTTCTTTAAAACCTCCAGTGATGGAGCACCCACAACTTCTGGAGGTAAACTCTTTCACTAATTAATTGTTCTCACTGTCAGGAAAAAAATTCCTTAGTTCTAGGTTGGTTTTCTCCTTGAAAAAGTTCCATTTATTACTTTTTGTCTTGCCCTCAGATGCTTTGGAGAATAGGTTGACTCTCTCTTCTCTGTGACATTTCCTCAAACAGTAGACGTCACCGTTAGTCCTTCTCTTTGTTACACTAAACAAAATTTAGACAGCTACATGATAAATGGGAGAACTGACTGTTTTGATAGGCTTGGAGCAGCCTTCCATGAGATGTTTATTACCTTGTTTTGAGTGTGGGATTTAGCTCCCTTTCAAAAGAACACTAAACCCTCTGCTCCAAAAACTCTGATAAATAATTGAATGATGGGCTAAAGGTATTGCCTTGAAAAACCACTTGACTCCAAAAGTCAGCTATTTAATAGGCTTGTCAAACATCTGTCAAAACCATCTGCCAGTCATAGCACTATTGAGATAGATGGGTGGTTTCGATAATTAGTGATCTGAGAAAGAAGGGTATTGAAGCCACAGGGTTTAACCAATGACTTTGTCTAGCACACCCCAAACCAGGACACAAATATCTTGTGGCAAGCCATTACAGAGGCTACAAAAACAGGTAGGAATTGATAACAGGGACAATAAGTTTTGTTTTCTGATGGTTTAAGAATGAGTAGGTAGCCTTTCAGTTCAGCTGAGTGAAAATGACCAGTGATTCTCCGGAGAGCGTTGAACTACTAAATCATCACCGTCTTTTATCCATGCTGTCGAGAGCTGCTGAGAGAATGCAGCAACATCTGGAAGAACATCTGTTTCCTTATGGGGAAGAATCCTGAAGTAGTATGTACAAATTGGAATAGGTCTAATATTGTGAGCTTTACCTCTAATTCATCGTGTATAAGATTCAATGTAGTTATGCATCAAAAAAGGGTAGTTTTGGAACCCAGTTACAATTTACAATACTCATTGTATTCATACTTCTTCCATATGTGTGTATAGCATGCATTGACAAAAGGCAATAGGGAAATTTATTTCTATTATTCAAGGGATCAGCAAGAAAGTGGAAATCCTGTTATGTAACCAAAGACCATGGATGGAGATCTATTTTGCTAAAATAATCATAATCATATAATCATAATCATAAATTTATTTGTCAAGCATATATAAGATAACAGGTAAAAGTATAAACATAATTTGAATACATGAAAAGAGTAAGTAAAAAGGAATATTAGGACAGGGACGGTAGGCACTCTGGTGCACTTATGCACATCCCTTACAGACCTCTTAGGCATGAGTGAGGTCAACAGGAGCAGTTTAAGGTTAAAATTAAATAATTTGAACCAGCAAATCTTCCTTTCCTAGTAACAAATAAATCTGAAGTACCCCCAGAAATCAGTATCCCTCACACTTCCATTTCTATATTTTAAGATGAAGTTTAATTAGAAAGAACTAATAAACAACAAAAAATTCATGTAATGCATATTTTCCCAAAGCCCATTGCAAGTTGCTTCATTGTGGCATGATAAAAAGTTTATGGACTGTATAATCAAAACAAATTGATCCTGAGTGCTCTTACAGACCTTCATCATGGAAATGCAAATTAGGAAAAAGAGGACAGAATGATGATTTCTTACAGAAGTGTGTAAATGCCAAGTGAACAAAGTAACCTTCGCCAGAAGCTTCTTATTAAAAAAAAAAAAAACACAACCATTTCCTTTAACTTTGCTCAACACAGTAGCACCACCTCGTGTATATTGGAAAAATAACACCTCAAAAGGCAATCTCTGACTCAAAATCCATTTCCCCCCCATACTGTTATCCAGCTATAGATTTTTTTCCCCTCAAACCAAATGGATGAAATTCTGTGTGATATCTAGAAAAAAAGATAAGGAGTTGTACAATTAAATGCTAAAACTAAATATAGGATTTCATATCAGTTATGTTTCTAGGAATGCTAAATAAAAGATTTCATAAATCCTTCTACAAAATGAAGCAAATGTGGAGGCCTATATTAATCAATGCTTTAGAAAGAATGATGTATTTTCAGTGACTGGAAGGGACAGAGAAGAGTGATAACATGCAGGGTTCAAACTGTGGGGTTTAGCTAGGCTTAGAAGTGATTCATCAGAACAATTTTTTCCAGCCTGTGCCCTTTGAATGTATTGGATTAAAAAAGGATTTGTAATTTAAGATGATTTATATTTTCAATAAGGCATTGAGGTCAGGCCAATACACACAGGCTCCGACTTTTCATAGACAGCTGTCAATTCCCTGTGAAATCATGAAAACTACAGGTTCAGAAAACACTGAAATTAATTTATGACATTCAATGAACACGATCAAAACTAGACAAGTAAATTCTGTGAGAAAAATATGAAAAAGTCACTAGGAAAGTTAATTTTAAAAAGCGCACAAGATTTTGAGTTTAAGATGAAGTACTTAAAGTTTCCATTTTTGGATAATGTTGCTGACTTTAACTCACTCTGAAGAAAATAACCTGAGAAAGACGATCAAAAATCACTGTGTGGTTTGATCAATTGCTATAAACATCAAGAGTCATGTAGGCACTGGTCAATAACCTCCATAAAACCATTTCAACAAGGAGAAGGCAATCACTGACTTTAACTTTCTTTGACCCTTTCAGCAGATGTAGAAACCCAAACACACAAAGCCGCCTCACTATGATCTAAAGAAGATGTTTCTTCAGCGTGTTTTATTCTAAACAAGATATCCTTGCAAGTCAGTGCCAACAGATAAATGCCAACAGACAATTCACAATACAATTTCCCCATTGTCATGAGAATAAGAAGAGCTCAACTCTCCTGATGACCTCACGGAAACTTCTAAGCAATTTTTTTGCCAAAATGCAGAATTGGGTTGCTAGGTCTTCTTTCCAGGATGTTTTCGGCTTCCTAGTCTACAGCCCCGGTACTTCCTGTTAGGATCCACCCACATTATGGGGATTGGGATATAGTTCTGCTATATTTTCCATTCTCCTTAGGGCACAAATTAGGGAGTGTAACTGCTCAAATCAAGGGCAGAATGCAAGTACTGTCAATAGACAAAAACAACAGGAGGAAAACTGTGCCCCCTAGTGGTCAAATATGTACATTATTATGATATCTTGCCTTCGGAGATTTAGAATAAAGTAAGACAGATTGCCCCCTGCTTTTATCTTTTATTTAGAAGACTATTGGGAACGATCCGTTTAGAAGATATTATTGAGAACGATTTCTCAAAATACAGCAGCGTCTCTTTCTCTATAAAATGAATTAGATTTTATGCTTCAGGCAGTTTGAATGATTTACAGCTGTACTCTACAGGCCTCCTATGATTGCTACTTGATGTGGCAATTTTAGGCCATTTCAAAAGTAGAATTTCTGGTTTGCAGGCTTGCAATAAGATAAAAAAAAAATTTCAACTGGCTAAATACAGTTTTTCTGACTCAAAACATAGCAGATTTTCCTCAAGCAAAAAAGACTTGGTCACCTAATCAGAAGATTAATCTGCATTCTAAATCCACAAAATAACCTTAAACAATAACATATTTAGTGGGAAAAAGAGGGGGGAAAGAATAAGAGTGGAGAGTAAATATAGCCCTTGTTGGACAGGGTGGGAGGAGACTGAACATTCAGCATGGACTTTGACTTCTTAATCTTCTTCTAAACTAGAAATTGCTCTGGAGCAATTTCTAAAATAAACTGCCAGAAGCAGAATATTTGTTTAAATTCACTGATCACATGACCTAACACATAAAGGCAAATACTTGAGCAGTTTAACATTGCTTTGTCATTTTAAAGCCCACTGGGATTAATCTCTTATCATATTTCTAATCCTCGCAGAAGAATAGATCCTGGGACTGCACTTCTCATATTCTACTAAGAATTGCTCTCCATACTTGGGAGCTAATAAAAAGGCGAAGACAAAAAAAAAATGTCCTGGTATTGATTTCACGGACACATCCTTGTACCATTTTTGGCAATAAGCAGAATTGGTTCACTAAAGTGCTCCGTCAAGATGCATTCTTGTCTCTTAAATTCAGTTTACAGTATTTCTTGGTTATCTTCCATCCGATTATCATTTAATGTTGATTCTATGTAGCTTTTTCAAAATCAGCCAAGGCTGGTTAGGTGCTTTCCCTTAGTTGAGAACTCAGAAGGAAAAGGACTTCTCCAATTGGATAGATAGCAAACATTATTTCAACCACAATAATACAAGGGCTATTAATAGATTCAAAATCAATGTAATTCACTCTAATCTTGATTGTAGGAAATATGACTTCTGCAATAGAGTAGTAAATGTCTGGAACACTCTACCTGATCCTATTGTTAAGTCTCGCTAATCCCCATACCTTTTACTTTAAACTGTCTACCGTGAACTTTTCATGTTTTTTAAGAGGTCCCTAAGGGGGCGTGCATAAGCACCCCAGTGTGCCTACCATCCCTAATCTATTGTTCCCATTTATATGTACTCATTTTATGTGTTTATGTTTTGCTTATTTAGTTCCTTTTATTTGTGCCAAATGTTTTTCATGTGTCCATGTCTATGTCTATACTGTTACTTGTTTCCTTGTATTTGTTGATAAATAAATAAATAAATAAATACTAAATAAATACTAAACAAATAATAAACAGCGATAAAGTCCTAAGAGGGGGTCTTTGGTGTTCTCAGAACTTGGTTGTTTTCTTGCAGATGTTTCATTACTCAAACTAGCTAGTTCATTTCAATTCATTTCAATCCTCGAGGAGCACCCGGAGGTTCCAACTGGTGCAGAATGCGGCCGCGCGGGGGATTGTGGGAGCGATGGGGCGCTCCCATGTGACACCCTTCCTGCGCGAGCTGCATTGGCTTCCGGTGGTCTTCCGGGTATGATTCAAGGTGTTGGTTACCACCTTTAAAGCGCTCCATGGCATAGGGCCTGGGTACTTACGGGACCACCTTCTGCCGCCAATAGCCTCCCATCAGCCAGTTCGCTCCCACAGAGTGGGACTCCTCAGGGTGCCGTCAACCAGGCAATGTCGGCTGGCGACCCCCAGGGGGAGGGCCTTCTCTGTGGCAGCACCTGCCCTCTGGAACGACCTGCCCCTGGAGATACGTAGGATACCAGATCTCCATGCTTTTCGCCGTGCCCTCAACACTTTTCTATTTCATCAAGCTGGGCTGGTGTAACCCCCACCTTAGATATTTTTAATTGTAAATGGATTTTAGTCGGGAGGTTTTAAATTTTGGGCCAAAATTTGTTTAATTCTTTAAAAATTTTAAATTTGGATTGGGATGTTTTTTATTCTAGTCTGTGCACCGCCCTGAGTCCAGCAGGAGAAGGGCGGTATAAAAATTTAATAAAATAAATAAATAAATTCAATTCATTTCAACCTTGAGCTACAAATATTCTCCTTTATTTATAAAATCATATTTAGTACGCAGGTTCTCTATTTTGTTAATCTAAGCTTAACTCTATTTGAAATCTATTATGGATATTTTTCACTCTGTTCATCAATAAATCTATGCATGAGACATATTTGTATGCCCATATTATATGTAGAATAGAATAGAATAACAGAGTTGGAAGGGATCTTGGAGGTCTTCTAGTCCAACCCCCTGTTTAGGCAGGAAACCCTCACCACTTCAGACAAATGGTTATCCAACATCTTCTTAAAAACTTCCAGTGTTGGAGCATTCACAACTTCTGGAGGCAAGTTGTTCCACTGATTAAGTTGGACTGGCTTAAATAACGAATTTTAATGGGTGTTTTTAGTTTTTTAATATAAGGGCCAAATTATTTAATATGTTTTAAACTGTTTTTAAACTTTATGGATATATGTTTTTTACTGTAGCTGTGCACCGCCCTGAGTCCCTCGGGAGAAGGGCGGTATAAAAATTTAAATAATAAATAATAATAAATAAATAATTGTTCTGTTAGGAAATTTCTCCTTAGTTCTAAGTTGCTTCTCTCCTTGATTAGTTTCTACCAATTGCTTCTTGTCCTGCCCTTAGGTGCTTTGGAGAATAGCTTGACTCCCTCTTCTTTGTCACAGCCCCTGAGATATCGGAACACTGCTATCACATCTTCCCTAGTCCTTCTTTTAATTAAACTAGACCTACCCAGTTCCTGCAACTGTTTTTCATATGTTTTAGCCTCTGGTCCCCTAATCATCTTCGTTGCTGTTCTCTGCACTCTTTCTAGAGTCTCAACATCTTTTTTTACATCGTGGTGACCAAACTGGATGTGGTATTCCAAGTGTGGCCTTACCAAAGCATTATAAAATGGTATTAACACTTTACGTGATCTTGATTCTATCCCTGTTTGTATATACACCTCCAAGAAGCCACTGGATGACAAGGGAAAGGGGAAAAGAGAAAACAGCAAGCAGGGAGAGGTGAGAAAAGATCAAACCAACCAGCAAACAACCGCTCCCTAGGAATAACCCTCAATATGTATGGTCACTTGCATCTTTCCTATTATCTTGTTTTCCAAGATCTTTTACATAAATGTAGCATAACATAACTCACCATTCCTGTTCCCAATTTACAAGTCATTCTTTAGAAGAAAACTCATATCTTCTCTAGTAAATGCAATATTTCTTCATCTGTTCCAGTTGTTTTGGCTTACCCTTAGCCAAAATTCTAAAGATAGGTGATAGAAATTGAAATCCAGTATCCTGGAGGCTAAGTAAAATGGCTCTAAATTCTAAGACTTTAGAACACTCTATCTCTGGCAGCTTGAAGATCTGTGGAATTCTGGGAATTGGAGCTCACATATCTTTAAGCTGCCAAGATTGAGAAACACTGGTTTGGAAGATATTATATCAGAATGAAAACTGTAAAAAGCGTCTTTCGGTTTTCCAGCTTTTCAACAGACTGTTGATGTTGTAGCTCATTCTTAGGGTGCTGAATTCCTTTACAGATAGTCCTTGACTTACAACCATTCGTTTAGTGACTGTTTGAAATTAAATGGCATTGAAAAATGACTTACAACTGGTTCTTGCAGTTATGACTGTGAGGAGTTCTTGGTGTTCTCTGAGCTTGTTTTTTTGCAGATGTTTCATTACCTGAACTATCATCATCACTGTTAGTAAGGAGTGCTGTTTGATATCAGTTTATATTCTGGTGACTTGCCTGTCTGTGTGGATGGGGTCGCTATACATGTATACATCCATGTACATCTATACATCCAAACTGGACTGTGTTGTTTCTCTGTGCCATATAATATATGTGGGTATATGCATAATTTTGTATTTATTTATTTTGTCATGTTTATGTAGTGTATATTGGAGGTGGTGACTCTTTCAGAGCTGTATGCAACAAAATTTCATTTTAATGTATGCTGATTAGTGTACATTCAAAGTGACAATAAAGTTATTCTAAGTCTTAGAAATTCTTTGGTTGGGCTATTTACTGATGGCTCTTTGGCAGTTTCTTGATTGGGCTATTGCTTACTTGATTGTTGGTCTGAAGTTAACCTTGGAGTTAATCTATGCTGATCTGAGTGCTGATTACTGATGGAGAGGTGCTTAAGTCTTTTTTTTCCCTTTTGGGCTGGTTGATTATCTCTTTTGCCTAGTCAATAGATGTTGTTAATGTCTATGTGTCTGTTGATAGCTAATTTGTCAGAGTGCCAGGCTTCTAGAAATTCCCTGGCATTTTTAGACTTGGCCTGGTCTAGGATGGTCACATTTTCCCAATTGAAACTATGGTTAAATTTGTCAGTATGCTGTGACTATGTCAATATGTTGTGAAATTAAAGAAATTAAACTTATGACTGTCACAGCAACTCCATGGTCATGTGATTAAATTTTGGGTGCTTGGCAACTGGCATGTATCTATGGTGGGGATTGGCATTTTGTGATCATCCAATAAGCAAAGTCAATGGAAGAAGCTGGATTTGCTTAACAGCTGCATGATTTACTTAACAATTGCAGGGATCTGCTTAACAACCATGGCAAAAAACTCTCCATAAAATCAAGTTCAATTCATTTATCAACTACCTTGCTGACAAAGGGAAATGCTGGTCCCAATTGTGGTTGTAATTCAAGGACTATCTGTATTTTGGAGATGACAGAGAGAGCCATTTTGGCTGTTTTGATTCTACTGTATGTTATATTTTCTTTACCACTTTATAGCCTCCCCACCTGTTAATGGTGTTTGGTTTGAAGAAAAGAATGTTGAAGGAATTCCCTGATTTTTTCTTTTTGGGACTCCACTAGAGTGTTTGAAACTAGAAATGCTACAAGCCACTGGAGAAATTATTGTAAGGTGAAAGAGTAAACACATACACAAACCCTCAGCTGCTGGTAACCAGGGCAAATGAAAGAATTCCACATTTCTTCCATTAGAATTTTTTCTACCTAGGATCTAGAATTGATCTCCATTTCAGAATTATTTTCTTTTCCAGCAAAAGGAAAGGGGATTAAAAATTACAGAGAGCCAGTTTGGTGTAGTGGTTAAGTCATCAGACTAGAAACTGGGAGTCTGTGGGATTTTCTCCCATCTTACTCACAAAGCCAGGTGGATGACCCTAGGCCAGTCACTTTCTCTCAGCCCTAGAAAGAGGCAATGGCAAGCCACTTCTGAAAAACCTTGCCAAGAAAACTGCAGGGACTTGCCAAGGCAGTCTCTGAGAATCAGGCACAATTAAAAAGAAGGAAAAAAATTAAAATGCAACAATTCTTTTTTGTTTAAGTTTAAGTTTAAGTTTATTAAATTTCTATACCGCCCTTCTCCCGAGGGACTCAGGGTGGTGTATAGCTATATTAAAATACATGAATTTATAAAATTTAAAACCAATTAAAATCAGATATATAAAATTTGGCCCTCAATTTAAAACACACATACACCCATTTAAAATTCATATTAGGCCAGTCTGGCTTGCTGAAACAGAAGGGTCTTAAGGGCGTGGCGAAAAGTGCGTAGGTCGGGGCTAAGACAAAGCTCTAGGGGCAGCTCATTCCAAAGGGCTGGTGCCCCCACAGAGAAGGCTCTCCCCCTGGGTGTCATCAGTCAGCATTGTTTGGCCGACGGCACCCTGAGGAGCCCCTCTCTGTGGGAGCGTATTGGCTGGTGGGAGGTTGTTGTTGGCAGAAGGCGGTCTCGTATATACCCCGGTCCTAAGCCATGGAGCTTAGGTGGTGACCAACACCTTGAATTGCACTCGGAAGACCAACGGGAGCCTGTGCAGCTCACGCAGGAGGGGTGTTACATGGGTATGCCAAGTTGCATCCATAAGCACTCACGCGGCTGCATTCTGGACCAGCTGGAGCCTCCAAGTGCTCTTCAAGGGGAGCCCCATGTAGAGAACATTGCAGTAGTCCAGACAGGACGGGACGAGGGCATGAGTGACTGTGCACAGGGCATCCTGGTCCAGAAAGGGACGCAACTGGTATACCAGGCGAACCCGATAAAAAGCTCCCCTGGCCACGGCTGTCATATGATCTTCCAAAGACAGCCGTGCATCCAGGAGAACACCCAAGTTGCGAGCCCTCTCTGTGGGGGCCAAGGTTTCACCCCCAATAGTCAGCGATGGTGCCAACTGACTATACCAGGCCGCCGGGAGCCACAGCCACTCAGTCTTGGAGGGGTTGAGTTTGAGCCTGTTTCTCCCCATCCAGATCCACACGGCCTCCAGGCACCGGGACATCACGTCAAGGGCATCATTGGGGTGGTTCGGTTTGAGAGTATTAAGCAGAACGTTATTCCTTCACAACACAGAGCAATCTTTTCCTTTATATTTTTTCCATGCAGTTTCACATTATTTACTGGTATCTTGGCACAGAATAAGGCATTTCTTAATAGGTCAAGAATGATCCAACTTCATAGCTGAAATATGACTACCCACCAAGCACAACTACTCATATGGCCATTGGACTACTCACCCAAACTTTGTGGTTAAGATACCACCCAGGGAAGGTCCAAGAATTACTCCTATTCCAAAACAAACTCCAAGCTTTCCTAAAGCATCAGCACGTTTGGCAGGAGTTGTCAAATCTGTTATAACCATCTGTGCACCTGTGAAGACAGTGGAAAATTGCCTGCTTTTGTTGAACTATGAAGCATCTTTCCATGTTCACATCTGAAGTGCTTCATGCTCAATTAATAACCAAGGCAACTGGAGACAATTGACTCCAGTATATCTTGTAACATTACCTGGTAATCCATGAGTGAAGATGCCTGGAACTCTGGAAAGAAAGAGCAGGGGGACACTGGAGGATACAGAGAGGAGCAAGAAGCACAGAGATCCAGCCAAATATGAAAGAGTCAAGGCAGCTCTGGTTCCAAACTGGTCAGCAAGCCTGGAAGAAGAATGATGCAGTATCATTTAGAACATTGACTGAACCTCAATTAGAAAAGCAGAACCTGTCATATCGGAAACCACCAACCTGATCTCCAAAAAATCTGGACACATACCTATCTATCTACAGGTAGTCCTTTACTTACAATTATTTGTTTAGTGACTACTCAAAGTTACAATAGTATTGAAAAAAGTGACTTATGATCAGTCCTTGTACTTACAACCGTTGCAGCATCCCCACAATTATGTGATCAAAATTCCGGCACTTGGCCACTGGCATGTATTTATGATGGTTGTAGTATCCCAGAGTCATGTAATTGCCATTTGTGACCTTCCCAGCTGGCTTCCGACAAAGTTAATAGAGGAAGCTGGATTTGCTTAACAGCTGTACAACCCACTTAACAACTGTAGTACTTTGCTTAACAACTGTGGCAAAAAAAAGTCATAAAATCAGGCGTAACTCACTTAACAAGTGAAATTCTGGTCCTAATTGTGGTCATAAATCAAGGACTATGTCTGTCTCTCTTCTGTCATCTATCATCTACCATCTATCGTTTATCATCTATCGGAATAGTGGATGAATATTTATTAGGACTGATGAATACCAATCAAAAATAGATGCTCAGAATCATTCTAAATGTATGTGATCCTGAAAATTTTAGCAAATAACACAGACTACTAAATTGCCTTCTCAAGCAGTCTCCCATATAATCTTTTCAATCAACTGATGTTATCAGCAGCAGTGGCCTTACTCCAGTGTTCCCCAAGCTTAGAGAAAATTGCATGGACTTCAATTCCCAGAGTTCTCAGCAACGATCACGCTTCTTGGAAAAATCTGTGAGCTTGTAGTCTGAAAACACTAAGGTTGTAAGGAAAGTAGTTTTGCTCTTATCAGATCCCTAAGTACTAGTTAATACACCATAAAGGGTATTCTTCAGATTTTCCTCTTTTCTGTTTTATCCTGCATGTTTAATTGAAATGGATACTAAATCTGAATTATTTTCCTAAGTTAAACATGATACTATTAATTTAGGATAATTCTGCCATTGCATAAGAGCTCAGAAGAACAACACTTTAGATTTACCTTCCAAAGATGGGGCCACCCAGAAGCTTAAGAATACCAAAGAATGTTTGCAAGTAGCCAAATCCAATTGCATCCAAACCCAAGTTAGTTGCCAAATACTAAAACAGAGGAGAAAATAGAAAGGTTAGACATTACATTTTTGAAAGGGATGTTAAAAAAAAAGGTGAAGTTGATCATGACTTCTGATGATCTGTATAATTTTCTTGACATCCATATCAGTAGTGAAATCTAAAATTTGTTACTACCGGTTCTGTGGGCATGGCTTGGTGGAGTAATGTGGTGGGGTAATGTGACTGGGTAAGCGTGGCCAACTTTTTTTTAAAAAAAACTTTTAAAATAATTTTTTCTACAACCTCTTCGGCCAAAGAGGTTGTAGAAAAAATGTTTTTAAAAGCCTCTGACGATCCCAGCGGAGCCGCGCGAACATCAGAGACTTTTTTTTTAACTTTTAAAAGCATGTTTTTGGCCGAAGAGGTTGTAGAAAAAATGGTTTTAAAAATAATTTTTTAAAAAGCCTCTGATGATCGCGCTGCTCAGCTGGGCATGGGGGAGGGGGAGGGCAGGGATTTTTGCTACCAGTTCTCCGAACCACCCGCCTCCATCACTATTGGATCGGGCGATCTGGTCCGAACTGGGAGCATTTCACCCCTGATCCATATGGAAGTGGTCGCTATTGTCTTTTAAAACATTCATTTCACAGTCTAGCCTACAGCATTGATATTCCATAATGGTTTCTCATCCAGCTATTAATCAGGTTGAATATTGCTTAACTTCTCAATCAGCCATGCTCAGCTAGATATACCTATAAACCAGAGGTGTCCAACCTTGGCAACTTTAGGATTTATGGATTTCTGACTGGCTGGGGAATTCTGGGAACTGAAGTCCACAGGTCTTAAAGTTGTCAAGGTTGGACAACATGCTATAAACTGTAACTCACCTTCAAGCCTTAGTTCCTCTTTCTTCCTTCATTTTAAAAGAAAATGAAAGGAATATTTCTACCTCCACTCCTATTGGTCAGAGATTTAAGTTTAATTTGATGGCGTTTTCAGCTACCAAACCCCTCCCCCCAATACAAACCGAATACTGCTTAATCTTGATTAAGAACCACTTTAAACTTCAGATTTCACTTTGTGTTTATACACGATTCACTGAATTCTGTTAAACTCTTTTATACGGTTATAAGCTCTTGTCTATTTAGTGGGAAATAAATATTTACATTATAAAACTCTTAGCATCATTTTGCAGCATAAATCAAAAATAAGCAAGGGATTATAACTTTAATTCATTTTCCTTTTCCTCAATAATTGTTTTCTCTTTTACCACTGAGGAGTCCAGAAGAACTAAAAACAACTTTTGGAAATGATATAGAGAGGGGCATTTCTAAGTTTGGAAAAATGATTTCAAAGTTGCATCCAACATCTCTTTTTAAAACATCCATATACATAATGAATAACTGCGTCCCTAGCAATTAAACCATAACAGCCTGAACAGCCTATAATCAATCTCATCAGAAAATGTGATTTAAAAAATTCTATTCAGCTCCCAATTAATAATAACCATAATTATTATTATTAATTATTAAGAATACCTCTAACACTATAAAACATCAATATTTGCCTATCCCCGATCCTTGGGAAGGTGGATAAAAATGCCAAATCCAGTAATTCACATCTGGCTGACTATGCGACAAACTAATAATACTAACAACAACAACATCATCCTCAAACAACATCTGCCTATCCCAGGTCTTTGGAAGGACTCAATAGGTGGATAAAATTGCTAAATCCAATCTAAACATCTGACTGACTATGGGACCAACCATAATAATTACAAATCAAGTCTAATGAGAAGATGATAATAATAGACTCCTTGTGTACAATTCTAAAATACCTGGAGTACCATTTGAATACCATCAGCATCAACAAAACCACCATTAGTCAATTGAAAAAGGTGGCTTTACTTGGATCAACTTACATCCTGCGATGATACCTTTAACACCATTGAACAACATCTGCCTACATGAGAAGAATCTCATAGCTCTGCAGACAAAGCACTGTAATTTAACACCAGCTGTCTGCAATTAAAGTAAGTTCGAATCTTGTCAGGCTCAAGGTTGACTCAGCCTTCCATCCTTTCTAAGGTAGGTAAACTGAGGACCCAGTTTGTGGGGGCAATAAGATGACTTTATATAAAAAATACAAAAGTATGAAGGCTGTTGCTTAACGCACTGTAAGCCACCCTGAGTCTCCGGAGAAGGGCGGCATATAAATCAAATTAAAAAAAAAAAAGAATCAATACATGGATAAAAATTTCAAATTTACTCTGGCTGTCTGTATGAACAACCATAATAAGTACATTTATATGCCACATGACTCCCAGCAACTCTGGACAGTTTACAATTTGCTAAAAGCATTTAAAAACAAGAAACAGTACAAAACCACAAAAACAACAATTAACTAAGTTTGTTTATTCCTTGGCCTGGGAGCTGATACAGAAACAAGACTCAAGGAGAGTCTTGAGGGAAAGTTCCTTATACAGCCTATCCTTATGAGGTAACCAGAACAAATTCGTAAGATCTCTGACCTCCGGGTGTTTCGCTGCGCATTGAAGACCCTGTTGTTCCGCCAGGCCGGACTATCAACACAATAGTTTTAAATTGGGGTATTTAAATTTATTGGGGTTTTAAATTTGAGCCACTTATTTAATTATTTTAAATTTTATATCATTGTTTTGTCTGTGTTTTTAAATAGGCTGTACACCGCCCTGAGTCCTTCGGGAGAAGGGCGGTATAGAAATAAAATTATTATTATTATTATTATTATTATTATTATTATTATTATTATTATTATTATTATTATTATTATTATTATTATTTTGCAGGACAAATATTAGTTCGTCTATTTTAATTTATCTGAGGTGACATGGTTAAATGGATTTCTACTTAGTAGTACCAAGAAACATGCCATGGTTTCAAGCAATAACTGAACAGGCAGAAAGCATTCACACTTTGTACTCACTGGCACGATCCCAAATTGCATAAACATGTAGGTCAGATCCATAGCCGTCAGAAGGTAAGTGATTTTAATCACCCACCATGCTGAGGTCACATTTACGATTTTCTTATCTTCCATCTCCAAGTGTTCCTCTTTCAGTTCCAATTTTTGTTCACTCTGAAAAGTTTCCTATATTCCTGCGTACTGCTCAGGCTGGAGGGGATGTGTGGAAGTGAAATGAAAATAAATGTTTAGCTAGAAAGAAGGAACACCTGCTCATTAACATAAAGTGCAAAAGTCCTGGGTTTGGTTTTTTTTAAAAAAACTTGGAATTGGAATGAGTGCTGAGTCATGGCATAGGTTACATTTTTATGCCCATTGCATTTTAGAAAGTGAGTTTGCTGGATTAACAAACTCACTTGCTAAAATGTTTTATATGCTTAGATTGCTAATATATTTATTTAGATTGAAAAAAAATGCAAATAAAAGTAATGGTACGTCCATATCTTACGTGCATCTACTTGGAGGTACCAAGACCCTCAGTGAACCAAGTTAGCATAAATAGACTGCAGTCATATAGCATAAAACTTTATTCAGAAAGAAAGCCTATTATGTGATATATTTATTTAGTTCCTCATCAGTGAACTGAGGGTTACTGTTTTGGAGACTCAGAAATTTTACTGTATTGACCAGAAATACATATGGCATAAATAATAATAATAATAATAATAATAATAATAATAATAATAATAATAATAATAATAATAATAATAATAATAGTCTTTATTGTCATTGTACATCATGTGTACAACGAAATTGGTTTAGCCTCTACTGGTGCAATCCATAGCAGAAAATACAGGACAACATAAATAGTATAGAGCCATGATGGTGAACCTATAGCACATGTGCTGGAAGTGGCACACAAAGCCATCTCTCCGGGCATGCCAGCCATCGCCCGTTGCTCTTCCAGGTTCCAGCATGCATGGTCTTCCTGTGTGCATGCACGAGAAATCGAAAGACCAGGTGACCGCACGCATGTGTGCACCGGAAACCAGAAGCTCAGCTTCCCAGTGCACACATGCGCGCCGGGGAACTGGTCTTCCAGTTTCCTGCGCTCCTGCATGTGCTCGCCAGGGAGCTGCTCTTCCGGTTTCTGGCGTTCCCCCGCACATGCACGTGCACTCCAGTTTCGGCACTCAGTGCTGAAAAGGTTTACCAACACTGGTATAGAGAATGATCCTTATACAAATAGTTGGGGGAAAAAATACTAATCTATTTGTTGGATACAACAACCTATGCTAAAGTATTCCAGTAAATATATCTACTGTACAGGTAGACCTCAACTTAAAACGACAGTTTTCGTTTAGTAACTGTTCAAAGTCACAACAGCATTGCAAAAATGGCTTATGACCGTTTTTCACACTTATGACCGTTGCATTATCCCTGTGGTCACATGATCAAAATTCAGATGCTTGGCAACTGGCATGTATTTATGACAGTTTCAGTGTCCCAGGGTCATATAATCATCTTTTGCAAACTTCTGACAAGCAAAGTCAATGGGGAAACCAGATTCACTTAACAACCCTGTTAGTAACTCAATAACTGCAGTGATTGACTTAAGAACTGTGGCAAGAAAGATAATAAAATGGAACAAATTTAACAACTGTCATACTTAGCAACAGAAATGTTGGGTTCAATTGTGGTCGTAAATCAAGGGCTACCTTTATGCACAAACTTTTATTTTTCAGATGGGGGAGGGGTGTTTAGTAACAATAGCATGGTAGGTCTTGAGCTCCTGTTATCTCAATTAAAAGGATTACAGAGCAAGGTTTTAAGAAAAATTCCTCCAAGGAATCCTTCGAGATGGAAATCCTCCCAGGGAATTCTTGGAGAGGGAAGATAAGAGGTAACACACCTCTTATATGGCCTGATACCACCCACAATACAGGAGGGTGCAGGTCAGTGGTGGGTTGCCCTCGGTTTGCACCGGTTCTATACAGTCGGTAGTAAAACTGGTGGGAGGCTCTGCCCACCAACCCCAACGTCATCAAAATGCTTCTGCGCATACGCAGAAGAGTGCTCGCATGCGGCCCCATTGTGAACCAGTAGTAAAGGTAAGTAGAACCCATCCCTGGTGCAGGTTCCAAAAACAATTACAGGGATTTCAATTTATTTCACAAAAAGTCTAATGCACAGAGGAATGGATCCTTCCTCCTTTAAATTGCTGCACTGTTTTGGGAAGTCTCCAACTTTGCATTTAGGAGAGATGAATGGAAGAGATGGAAGAAGAAATGGAAGGAGAAACACATGAAGGGAAGATTCCTATTAGCAGGCAGTGCACATGTGAATGTAGCCGACAACTGGAAAATGAGTAGTAAATTGACTGCTATTTCTATCATGAAAGCACAACAGTCTTTTCTCTCAAGGCATCCGATAAGCTGTTATAGTACTAAAATATTACTATTTAATTACTAAAAGTAAATGCAAGATTAATAAATCAGAACAATTCAGAAGCTGCCTATTGTATTATAATGGACAAAGGGCTTACAGAAGAGCGATGAGCTAATGGCGACATTCAATTCCAGTCGGCTTGAAAGAGCTTTTCACTGTTTACATTTCTTACCAAGCATTATGAAAATAAAGAAGGAAAATCCATCTTCCTGGTTTGTACACAACAGGGACCGTGTTAAAATTGTCATCTATAAATACAGCAGAAGAATAAAAATAATATGTATAAGCAAGATGCAATATTTATTTTTATTTTTATTTATGGAAAGACTACCTGTATCTTATTCCAAGTCAATGCCATATCTGCAAGAAGAACTAAAACAGGGGTGTCATACTTGCGTCATCATGACATTGTCACGTGTCGTATAGTATAGTGACTATTTTCCCCTTCGCTAAACCAGGTGAGGGTGTGGCCAGCGCATGACGCATCCAGCCCGTGGACCGTGAGTTTCACACCCCTGATCTAGAAGATTTCTGTGAGTTAGAGGGAAAAAAAGCCAGAAACTGGGAATCACCCTCAGTGAATACTGTAGAATACAATAGAATATTCTTTATTGGCCAAGTGTGATTGGACACACAGGGAATTTGTCTCTGGTGCATAAGCTCTCAGTGTACATACAAACAACGGAGTGATAAATCATAAATAATAAGATACAAACAACAAAGTGATAAATCATAAGATAAGAATAGGAAAGAATAGAATAGAATAACAGAGTTGGAAGGGACCTTGGAGATCTTCTAGTCCAACCCCTGCTTAGGCAGGAAACCCTACACCACTTCAGACAAATGGTTATCCAACATCTTCTTAAAAACTTCCAATGTTGGAGCATTCACAACTTCTGCAGGCAAGTTGTTCCACTGATTATTTGTTCTAACTGTCAGGAAATTTCTCCTTAGTTCTAGGTTGCTTCTCTCCTTGATTAGTTTCCACCCATTGCTTCTTGTCCTACCCTCAGGTGCTTTGGAGAATAGCTTGACTCCCTCTTCTTTGTGACAGCCCTGAGATATTGGAACACTGCTATCAAAGATGAGAAGGATAATAACAATACAGCCCTACTACATGGGTAAATATTCTTAGGCATAAGACAATGTTGTAGGAATTAGGGTTTATCAGAGTGATGGCATGGGGGGTAGGGGTGGGAAAATTGTCCCTGTGTCTAGTTGTTTTGGCATGCAGTGCTCTATTGCAGCATCCTGAGGGGAGGAGTTGAAACAGTTTACATCCAGGATGTGAGGTGTTTGTAGATATTTTTCTCAGCCCTCTTTTTGGCTCATGCAGTATACAGATATACAGTATGGACTTGTTTGCTGAGAGCTCTTGTCAGTTAAAGTGTTCTACTGTCCATTACTGTACTCCTTTGGCTAACAAAGAGCTCAATTGTCATCAAATATATTGCCACACCTGATGAGCCTATCCTGCCACAGAGAAAAACTGTTATTTATTATTATTAGTCATATTTCTATGCCGCTCACTCTCCAAGGACTCTGGGCGGCCTACACCAAAAACAGTATACTAAATAGCATATTGCCCCCTAACAATCTGAGTCCTCATTTTACCCACCTCAGAAGGATGGAAGGCTGAGTCAACCTTGAGCCGGTGAGATTTGATCTGCTAATCTGCTGAACTAGCAGTCAGCTGAAGTAGCTTGCAGTACTGCACCCTAACCACTGCACCACCTCGGCTCATTGTTAAAGTGCCATCCTCTGTTCTTTGAACTATAATTGAAAACTATGCTTGCTAATCCCTATTCTGCCACCGTTAGCTGTTGAGTTAGGCCAGATCAAGAAACAGACATCCCAGAGATTCAAGGAATGCTAATTTCTGTTATGTATTAATAGAATCTTAAAAGCCTGTCCAAAACCATCACTGCCCCCTTTTTAAGGACCACAAGAATGGAGTGGGCAAAATGCATCCCCTACCACAAGGAATACTGTAAACATAGTAAAAATGTGATGACAAAAAGGCCCTTGCTGGCACCACCAGTGGGAGGAACTCTCAAGACAGAACCAGCAACACACAACTGGCAGCAGTTGGTTCTCTTTCCAGCGAGATGTGGAATTTGCTACTTTGGCATGCAGTAAATAGACCATGATAATAATGAGCCAAGATTTGAGAGAGATTAAGTTGTTATTATTGCTAGCAGGGAGTTGGGAAACAAGGTGCCCAAAAGGCAATGGTTTTTGTTGATCGCACTCTGTTGATTCCAAGTTCTGTTCTCTAAAGCATATTTTTGCCTTTTCTCCTTAGAAAGCATCATTAAACCCCTTCCATGAGTCTTCCAAAATGAAGGAACAGCATAAACATTGTAATGCTGTAAAAGAGCCCATTGGAAAATATTGTTTCCCAGCCTAACTTTTAACGTTCCCAGCAATTACAAATTATAACATGTGTTTCTCAACCAACCTCTAATATTTTTATATGGTCAGAGTTAGGCTGCATCCCCTTTAGGAAGTTAGCACCCATCCCTTTCCTAGAAGAATGAAATATTTTAGGAAATATTAAAAAGGCAGAATATATTTCCCTGGATGAGAAATGGAGAAACATGTTTTAAAGACAAAGCAGCTCCCACCTTCCTGCCTCCCCCGCTTTTGTCAATGGGCCAGAGGCAGAAACCCAATCCTTTGTCAAAGGTTCATCATCTGCAACACAATAGGACCCATCTAGCAACAGAAACTCACACATGGCACCTGGAAAGATTACATCAGCCAACAAGGCTAGCTAAGACCCCCAATCCCTGGGAGTCTGATAATCAATCGGGATATTCTTTCTAGGCCCCAGGAAGTTCAAAGCCAGAGAGGGCATAAAAACCCAGGGACTCGCAGCATCTCGACGCCTTTTCTGTTCAGGAACTCAAACCATGTGATCCTGTCCACCATTAAACCATCTTTCCAAGCAGTCTCCATGTTTCCAGTGTCTTTTTCCCCACTTGAAGCTGAACCCAGAAGGATATTTCTTCCTACAGGGCTCAATGAGGGACTTACTGATTCAAATTCTGTCTGGAACAAGCATTTTGGGGAACTTCCTTGTCCATCTCACCTTGCTAGACAGGTTTAGTTTTACCGTAAGGAGATAAATTAACGATGACTCGGCATATTTACTTGTAGAAAGTAAAAATGTCTTTTAAAGAAGATTTTCCAGATCTTTCCAGCCATAAGAAGGAGTGAGGGGTGAACACTTTTATTTCAAAGCATTCCAAGCAATGTTTCCCGATTTAAATCCAACTGTTAAACCTGAGCAGGGGGTTGGACTAGAAGACCTCCAAGGTCCCTTCCAGCTCTATTCTGATTGATTGATTGATTGATATTATGGCCTTTCCTTGCCAACACTTTCTGCCCTTGGCCTGTTTAAAACTCTGACTCAAAGCTGTATACTTTTTAATATATATCACAGAAACAACTCAGTGTACTGGTTAGCTTTCACTAATGTTATGTTGAGCATTAATTGTTAAATGATGATTTTTTTTGTTTGGGTCTGTTTACAGGTAATCCTTGATTTACAACCAGTGGTGAAATGTAAAATTTGTTACTACCGGTTCTGTGGGCATGGCTTGTGGGGGTGGTGATATGACTGGGTGGGCGTGGCCAACTTTTATTTTTTCTACTTTTAAAACATTTTTTTCTACAACTTCTTCGGCTGAAGAGATTGTAGAAAAAATGCTTTTAAAAGCCTCTGACGATCCCAGCTGAGCAGCACGATCATGAGAGGCTTTTTTTTTTAATTTAAAAGCATTTTTTCGGCCGAAGAGGTTGTAGAAAAAATGCTGTTAAAAATATATAAAAAAAAGCCTCTGATGATTGCATAGCTCAGCTGGGGCGGGGGGGGGGGCAGGGATTTTTGCTACCGGTTCTCCGAACCACCCACCGTCATCGCTACCAGATCAGGCGATCTGGTCCAAACCAGAAGCATTTCACCCCTGCTTACAACCATTTGTTTAGTGACCATTTGAAGATACAATGGTACTGAAAAAAGTGACTTATGACTGTTTTTCACACTTACCACCTTTGCAGCATTCCCCGTAGTCACATGATGAAAATTCAGATGCTTAGCAACTGGCATGTATTTATGTCAGTTGCAGAGTCCCAAGGTCATGTGATTACCTTTTGCAACCTTCTGATAAGCAAAGTAAATGTGTTTTGCCTCATTTTACAACCTTTCTTGCCACATAGTTAAGTGTAAAATGAGGCAAAACTCACTTAACAACTTTCTTGCTTAGCAAGAGAAATTTTGGGCTCAATTGTGGTTGTAAATTGAGGACTACCTGTATTGATATTATCTCTTATAGGACTGTATCTTGCAGGCAGGCAGGCAGGAAAAAGCAAATCTCTGGTTGAATTGGAACTCAGATATTCAAACCGACAACACCCGAGTTTCCTGGTCTCTCCACAGTGTAATTGCTGCCCCACCCCCTGGACTGTCCTCAGATATTTTCTTAATATCCTACAAATTTCTCACAGGAGATTCCACTCTGTCATGAATTGGGGCACTACTCATTAGGATGACAGTAGGCAAATACACTAACCTTTTTAAGAATTGCCACTCTTCTCGGTGTGGAAGTTGAAGCTATTTCACTTGTGGTATAAAATGCCTGCTATGTTCACAATGGAGGTTGAATCTCCAAAGATCAGTAATTTTAACCGTTTCTGCGATTACGAGATTGCTACTCTTTTTTTTTTATGTGATCAGTTCTCAGACACCTCTGAGAAGATTGCAAAATTGCTATCGATACCGCTGGCTTCACAAACACACCAGTGTCTCCTTTACATTATGGACCATTTTAGGATTTTTATGCCATTTTCTTCCTTCGACTCATTGTATTTCTGGCACTTCATTTTTATGTTGGCCTTGGTCTGCAGATAAATGAACTACCATGAATAAATAGCCGCCCACAGCGTGGGTCAAACAGTGCCAGAGGCTACCTGGTTGCAACCCAAACATGCTTTCGTGGCCATAAAGAAGAATACCATGATTTGGTGGCATCCTTCCTGTGGACTCATTCTCATGTTCTCATTCTTCTGAAGGCATGCCATAGTGCCTGGGAATTTTGAATGGCAGCGAAACATATCTGAAGTAAACTAACTTGAGTGAAGTTGTTCTCCTTTCTCAGAAATTTCTCATTCCCGACAATGAGAACAAATAATCAGTGCAATAACTTTCCTCTAGAAGTTGTGGGTGCTCCATCACTAGAGGTTTTCAAGAAGAGATGGGGCAGCCATTTGTCTGGAACGGTATAGGGTCTCCTGCTTGAGCAAGGGGTTGGACTAGAAGACCTCCAAGGTCCCTTCCAATCCTATTATTTTATGTACTACTGTATGTTCTATGTTCCTCAAAAACTACTAATGTAGTCTTCATTTTTGCAGCCAACAGCAATACACATTATATCTAATTCTTTGGCAGGCAGAATGAAGCCTTCAGCAAACTATTTTAACGTGAACATTGTGTTACAGGCAAGGGTTTATTGAAAATTATTTCCTATGTGTTCATCTAATTTTCCATTAACAAGATCATAGTCAAAACATCCACATTCCAAGCCAAGGCATGACTTTTTAAACTGGATATATCCAGGAAAAAAAATTCATTCTTCATCAGCATTTGATAGGGGAAGGAATTCATTGTCCTAATAACAGGTTTGATTAATGTTGCATTGTTTCCGCTTTCCACACAGCAGATGGAGCAAGCTGACCATGAAAGGAATTTCAAGCTGGAAGTCTAGAAACCACAATTATTCTGAATGTATGTAGTATAGCCTTCTCAGCCAATAGGAATAACATTCATGTTCAGACAAGCATCAGATGACAAGTAAAGGTTAGTTTTCGGTACAGGTATAATACCTGCTCTGTTTAGCAACTGTTTAAAGTTATGTTGTAAATTTGTGACTGGTCCTCACACTTAGGACCATCACAGCATCCCTCATGTGATCATGTGATTACTATTTGTTTGCTTCCAACAAGTTGATTCAATTGAGAAGTCAGTAGTAAAATCGTAGGTCACAGTCACTTGATGTCTTGCTTAATGTCTTTGTCGCTGAGCAATGGAGTTGCTGGTCCCAATTGTGGTTGTTAAGCAAGGACTACCTGTATGTCTTTGCTGCTACCAAGTAGTACTTTGCTGCCGCTTATTAGTAGTAACTGTGAGAGGGATCTTGGAGTCCTAGTGGATAACTATTTAAATATGAGCCAGCAGTGTGCAGCAGCTGCCAAAAAAGCCAACACAGTTCTAGGCTGCATAAACAGAGGGATAGAATCAAGATCTCCTGAAGTGTTAATACCACTTTATAATCCCTTGGTAAGGCCACACTTGGAATACTGCATTCAGTTTTGGTCGCCACAGTGTAAAAACGATGTTAAAACTCTAGAAAGAGTGCACAGAAGAGCAACAAAGATGATTAGGGGATTGGAGACTAAAACATACGAGGAACGGTTGCAGAAACTGGGTATGTCTAGTTTAATGGAAAGAAGGACTAGGGGAGACATGATAGCAGTGTTCCAATATCTCAGGGGCTGCCACAAAAAAGAGGGAGTCAAGCTATTCTCCAAAGCACCTGAGGGTAGGACAAGAAGCAATGGGTGGAAACTAATCAAGGAGAGAATCAACTTAGAACTAAAGAGAAATTTCCTGACAGTTAGAACAATTAATCAGTGGAACAACTTGCCTCCAAAAGTTGTAAATGCTCCAACACTGGAAGTTTTTAAGAAGATGTTGGATAAACATTCGTTTGAAGTGGTGTAGGGTTTCCTGCCTAAACAGGAGGTTGGATTAGAAGGCCTCCAAGGTCCCTTCCAACTCTGTTATTCTATTCTATTCTATTCTATTCTATTCTATTCTATTCTATTCTATTCTATTCTATTCTATTCTATTCTATTCTATTCTATTCTATTCTATTCTGTCATTTGGATTTTTGCAGCTCCAAAAGAGTAGACCTAAGGTATTTGGTGAGCGGAAAACAGCTCTGGATGTAGTGAGATAGAGAGAAGTTCCCTGAGGATGGTTTCCAGCATGAGTCTGAAAGCTTGGAAGACAAAACCTCTGGTCCCGGTGAATGACTCGGATTGGATCCTGTAGAGACGTATCCTGGCTGATGTATCTGATTGTCACTGCGTTTTTGTATTTACCAGATGAACTATTATTTTTGGACTTTTAGACTTACCGTAGCTTGCCAAGTTTCTTATCAGTAAGCTAACTGCGCATGTCTACATTCCTTCACTTTCTTCTAAAACTTTTCTTTGTTCTCCTGCCAAGAGAGGTCCGGCAGGAACGTTGCCAAGATGTAACTAATTAGACTAGTGAGATGTTTTATTTTCTTTATAACAAATAAATGAGTTTTTCTTAGAAAATATATCTTCGGGTTTATTTTCTTGCAAAAGGTATACACAACGAAAATGCCACGATTCACCTCTAACTCAGGCAATTACCCTAGGAAGGTAACGGGGCTGATTGCCACTCTGACACTGATGCCCTAAATCCTCATAATTCACCTATACTAAGTATACACAACATCCTAATATGGGTAGGGGATTAGGGAAGGATTGTTAACAATTAGCAAATGCCATGAAACAGGTAACTTCTATTTTCCAAACAATATGTGCATTTCAACACCTCTTCCAACTCTGTGCCTTTTGGTGCCAAGAGAGCATGCAGCCAGCCTCTCCCTTACAATGGGGAAGGGGCATCACATAAAGGTTGGGAAAAACTCATATGCTCTTTTTATGACAACCTAATATTTATGGAGAGACTGTTTTGTGTAGAGGTTAAGGCACCAGGTTAGAAAGTGGAAGACTATGACTTTTAGTCCACCCTAGGCACAAAGCCAGCCAGTTGGCCTTGGGCCAGTCACTCTCTCTGAGCCGTAGGAAAGAGGCCATGGAAAACCACTTCTAAAGAACCTTGCCAAGAAAATTGCAGAGACTCCTGCAGGCAGTTGCCAGGAGTCAACACTGATTCAAAGGTGCACCTACACAACTTTTAAAAGGGAAAGTAGATTCTTCCCTGTCGGGGACTACAAAACGTTTTTTCAGTTCCCATTTACAGTATCCATACTTTTCTCAGCTAAATGCTTCTGTTGCACCCTTTACGGATATGTAATTCTTCCTTGAGTCGTGCTTGATCCCTGATGAGCTTGACCCATGTGGACACCTTTGTGCAGCTTGTTTGGCAATAATATGTAATGCGTTTGTCATGGCTTTCCTTGGATTTTGGTCCCCAGTCTAGCCTGATATCCCAGATTGGTGTTCTCCCATTGAACTACTCAACCAGGTGCAACATTGCCTAGCTTTTTCTGCGACAGTCAAGGTAAGATTGGGGCTGCCACTTTCATCATAATCCAATAAATTAAGACATGCATATATAGCAATAGCAATGAGTGGTGCGGTGGCCTAGAGGTGGAGCTCTCGCCTCACAAAAGAAGGAGGCCTTGAGTTTGATCCTAGGTAGAGGCAGATATTTCTTTCTCTGAGCACGTTGAGATTATATCCGCTGAATATAACTCCGCATTGGTGTCAGGAAGGGCATCCAGTAAAAACTCAGCTCCATTCGGTTGCCCAGACTCCACTCCGCAAAGGATTATGGGGTCATTAAAAGACAAAAGATGATATAGCAATAGCAATAGCACTTAGACTTATATACCGCTTTACATTGCTTTACAGCCCTCTCTAAGCAGTTTACAGAGTCAGCATATTGCCCCCAACAATTTGGGTCTTCATTTTACCCACCTCGGAAGGATGGAAGGCTGAGTCAACCTTGAGCCTGGTGGGATTTGAACTGCCAAATTGCAGGCAGGCAGCAGGCAGCAGAAGTAGCCTGCAGTGCTGCACTCGAACCACTGCGCCACCGTGGCTCATAAATATAAATGGATGATTCTCAAAACATTTTCTTTGATGATGTTTTTGAAAAGGCTGGATACCACACTGCCATCTATGGTTGTTCAGACTTTTGCCGTCCAGATACGTAATGCCTATTTATGATAGAAAAACTTAACAAGCTCATCAGTGGTGGGTTGCTACTGGCTCTGCCCACCCACCTGAAAGTGTTGCACGCATGAGCTCACGCACAGCCACGAGCGAACCAGTAGCAACGGGTTTTGAAATCTGCCCATGAAGCTCATCTTTCCCTCATTGGCAATAACATTATATGAGCAGCAAATTCAACAATGATGACCTTTTGTGACACAGAAAATCTGCTGCTAATGGTTGGGACAGTTCTATTTTTATAGCGGAGGAGAACATGAGTTATCATTAGTGCTGGGCCTTGGCAGCTTCTGAATGAAAGTCAGAAGCTGGGCATTGGACACAGTAGACTCAATTGTTATGCCGGGAAAGTCCTAAGATGACCTGAACATGTTTATAGCCTGTCCTTCTTGATTAGATCACAGTTGTCAACAGCCACCAGCTCAGGAAAATAGATTCTCTAGGAATGTTTCCTGCTCCATTGAAAATTCAAGTGCTATCACCATATCACAAAAGCAGGGCTGTTTGCAAAATACGTTGTGGATGAAGGAAATGGACAAATACAAATCACAAAACACTTTGTAACACCCCTGCCATTTCTAATCCTTACTTTTTCAGACTAATTGTAACCATTTCTGTATTAACTTTTTAAAAAAATTATAACTACCTTTTCACATTCTTCACCTTTCTATAACTCCAGAAAGAGGCTGTGACCATTTAATTTTGATACAATGCAAGGGTTTTAGTCCAAACACGAGGCTATCTGACACCCTTTGGGTCATCATTTCAGAGATATTTTTACCGAAATAGAGAAATAGAATGACCAAGGGCAAAAATTAGTGGAAGTGGGCGTGATAGCGGGCCAGTCTATCTGACCTCTGGAGGGCTAGGATGAGACCAGTTGAGTGAACCTCCTGACTGCAGCATGGCAGCACTGAAGCAGCCACAAATTTTCCAGATAAAAACCACTAATTTTAATGCATCCTGGATTTTGGATGCATTCTGTAAGTTATCCTATTTGAAGTACCTTGGTTCAAAAATTGTTGCCCTATGATGCACTGTTTTATGCAATTAAGGGTTATAGACACATATAGAGTTTTGGTAGTATATACATAGCTGTATAGCTATGGATGAGGTCTTTGATAGTATTTATTCAGCAATATATCTTTGATTATGACAGGGCTCCTCTACCAACCTATTTTTAGGACTGAAATCAGGATGGAAACTGAGAGTAGTGCTGTGCTTTTAGTGGAACACCCACTCATTCAGAGGACTTGTGGATAACAGTATAAGACACATGTTTTCAGTTTCTGTCATCAAGTATCTGTCTGTAATATTATGATTTGCTGAAGATAAATGTTTTCACTTATATTCAATATATGGTCAATGAGTAATGCATTGAGATGATATTTTGAAGTTGGGGTTGCTTGTTCTATGCGGTATGAATTTTTACTAATTATACTGTATGTGCCATCGAATAGTGACTGAAGTACAGAATGTAGTGTAATATGCAGGGGTGAAATCCAGCAGGTTCTGACAGGATCTGGAGAACCGGTAGCGGAAATTTTGAGTAGTTCGGAGAACCGGCAAATACCCCCTCTGGCTGGCCCCAGAATGGGGTGGGAATGGAGATTTTGCAATATCCTTCCCCCAGGAGTGGGGAGGGAATGGGGATTTTGCAGTATCCTTCCCCTGGAGTGGGGAGGGAATGGGGATTTTGCAGAATCCTTCCCCTGGAGTGGGGAGGGAATGGGGATTTTGCAGAATCCTTCCCCTGGAGTGGGGTGGGAATGGGGATTTTGCAATATCCTTCCCCCAGGAGTGGGGAGAAAATGGGGATTTTGCAGTATTCTTCCCCTACCACACCCACCAAGCCATGCCCACAGAACCGGTAATAAAAAAATTTGGATTTCACCACTGGTAATATGTTTCTTGTTGTGAAAGGTGAAAGCAAAATGCAGGACATTTTCGGGATCGTTTATAGTAAAAGCTGCCTAACTTTAGGTGGAAGTAGCTCTTTTTCAAATATTGTTTCAAGAATCTTGGGGTCTTTCTCCATTTCCACCTATCGGTAAAAAAGTCACAGCAGCATACATTTTTCTCCAGTGCTATCCTAGTGTCCTTAGCTGAACTGATGTTGAAGTCCTGATTTCCCCCTTGTTTCTCCATCCAAGGACAGCTTCATGTATATACTGTAAAAGCTCTTGAGCTTTATTGCTCATTTCCCTGGAGAGAAGTCAACTGACTGGCCGCGTCTGGCAACAGAATAGAGAAATGGATTACAAAGAGATCAGCAAATGTCCCCTGTTGTTTTGCTGGTTGAAGAATGGGTGGAGAGATTTCAACTCAGCAGTGGGGGAAGGCCTTCAACGGATGCAAAAGATCCCTGCTGCATTCCCTACGTGAATAGGGACATTAAGAGGCCTAGTGGGAAGAGTTAGTACATCCATCCTGTTCTTCCACTGCTATGATGGACGACAGCAGGTCTGAAGTGGCCCTGTATATTACCAATTTGGAAGGACTCCTGACAGGGGAACAGAGCTGTGATGGTGCAGTGGTTAGAATGCAGTCTTACAGACTACCTCTGCTGACTGCCAGCAGTTCAATCCTGTCTGGCTCAAGGTTGACTCAGTCTTCCATCCTTTTGAGGTAACATGAGGGGCCAGATTGTTGGCGGCAATATGCTAGCTCTGTAAACCATTTAGAGAGGGCTGTAAAGCACTGTGAAGCGGTATATCAGTCTAAGTGCTATTGCTAAGTGCTATTACTCTGTGGGATTGTTTTCCCGAAAGGACAGAAGAAGGATAAGCTGCTGATCAGAGGTGAGTTTCAGCAGGTTCTGGAGAACCGGTAGCAGAAATTTTGAATAGTTCGGAGAACTGGTAGTAAAAATTCTGACTGGCCCCGCCCCCATCTATTCTCTGCCTCCCAAGTCCCAGCTGATCGGGAGGAAATGGGGATTTTGCAGTAACCTTCCCCTGGATTGGGGAGGGAATGGAGATTTTACAGTATCCTTCCCCTTCCACATCCACCAAGCCACGCCCACCAAGCCATGCCACGCCTACCAAGCCACACCCACAGAACCGGTAGTAAAAAAATTTAAAACCCACCACTGCTCCTGATACTGCTTCATCAGACAATATTTGTTCTTTCTAAGTTATCCAGTTACAAGCAGTTTTTCTGGGATTGTGGTGCTGGTAGAAGTTCTCTTAAATAGAGCTTATTTAAACGCTAGAGGGCACTAAAGATCCACAGATAATTAGCCCAAAGCTTGGAATTTAAGAGTTCAAATAGTCTCCATTGCTCTTTCTCACTTCGACTGAAATCAAACAAAGGACTGTTGGCATCTTTTCTTCCCCTCTCCTTATGCAAGCAGCAGTTCAAGCACAGCCCCACAATGGCTGCTGTGATAACTGCTTCCATTTCTAACAAGGCAAAGCTGAAATCAGATTGAATGACTTCAGGCTATTCTATCACATCTGAAGAAGTTTTGGAAACTTCAGTTAGGCCAGAGTGTGACAGAGCACATAAGCATTAGCTATGCAATAATGGCATACCTGCCTAGCAATAAATAGCCCTAGCTGTTTCCAGCCTGTGTCTGAGCCAGCTTCAGTTCCTACTTATCTTTAGGAGCTGCTTGCTCTCGTATTAGTCTACTCAACACTCTCGATCTGCTAGTGAGGTTAGTGCTCCCATATGTAGGGTCCAATAGTCTGGACGACTATTAAATGCTAATAAAAAGAGCTTTGTGCAGCCATTTGCTTTTTTATTGCTTTACTAGTCAGGAAAAATCAGAGAAAATATTAAAAAAATTACAAAAGCCAAGAGAAAAAAAGAAGCAAGAACATACTGTAATACATGTGGAAACCAACTCAACATTTAAACAGAATACTTTTTAAGCATTTAAGCAGAGCAATTAATCTTGATCACACAGATTAATATGGGTCAGTCTTTCCATTGGAGATAGATATTATTAGATATTAATAACACATATTATCAATCTACCACTATAAATCTGGAGTGGCAACTTTTTCCCTTTGCAGAAGAATAGTGTTTGGTGAAGCCCCATTCATACACAGTATTGATAAAGTTCCATATTTTGTGATATGGATATGGATCAAAATCACATTCACACTTTTCAACCACATCCACCTCCCAAAACCACATTAAAAATATATGGACATTAAGTCAAAACAGGAAAATTGTGGGACAATTCCCTTATCGTATGTATACCATACCATATGTCAGCCTTGGAAGCCATATTAGGCCGGAAGCTTCAATGCTGCCACCTCCTCATGTGTGGGAAAGTAGGAGGGGGGGATTTAGGAGAGAGGAATTAGTAGACATAATAGCATTCTTCCTATCGGTCAAGGTCAGGGTGATCCAGCATCTGGAGGAGAAGTGGTCAGGGGCTGGGTCGAGGTGGAACGGACGTTGATTGGAGCATGTGATCGATTGAGGAGAAAGGAGGTGGTTTTGGGAGCTTTGAATTAGTGAAGGAAAGCCAGGGCTTTTCAGATTCGGGATTTTCCAGATGTGCCAGTTTACCTATTTTAGTAAAGAGAACTTTGGAAAATGCCTGCTTCCGCATCTTTACTGGGAGTTGGGGGTTTTCTGGAACGCTGACACCATATGTATGAATGTCTCCCTGCCCATTATTTTACCGTTTCAGCATACTGGGGCTGACAATACATTCTTTGGAATGGGTAGAAGACGCGAAAGAATTCATTTTGTTGAATTAATCTCATCTTCAAATTGTAAGAGATATATCTAGCTTTTAAAAATACCCTTAACTATTTGTTTGTTAACATGGGGGGTCTTCCATTTGTTTACTTCCAATGTTCTTGCAAATAGTTAATATTACTTTTCAATATTCTTTCATTGTTTACAAAAAGGATTGCAGGTTTAGTTATCCAAAATGAATTTCAGTGTTACTAATAGATCAAGAGTTTTAGATTTTTGGAAGGTGTCTGGAACAAATAGTGAACTCAAAAAGGTGTTTGAATTAAACATATTGCTGTTTTGAAATTTTATATAATTTATATCCCTCTTATGATACCTCAAATTACTTACAACACGTCTATTAATTTAAAAATTTGCTACTAAGCTGATTTAAACTATTAATGCATAATGCAAACTAAAGTATTAATGCATGATTTGAAAAAGAAAAAAAGATTTACTCGCAATTTACAAACTGGATTTATCCCAATGTATAAAATAGAGTTTTATCCATCTTTTAAGATGTTTTTAAGATTGTTGAACAAACTAAGAATTCAGTATAAATAGCATCATTGGGCAACATTGTTCATGTATTTGCATGGTGTGAAAGTATCACTTGATTGCAAGAATCATTTCCACTGAGATTTTCTCAGGAACTGCCTATAGACACGTTCAGATTCTCAAATGTGTGCTACAAATTAATGCTTACATTTTTGGTCTGAGATCTTCTTCTATCATGAAAATATTTTCCCTGTATGAACAGTACTGCTGTGCGGAATAATAGTTTTTAAGAGAGAGATACAGTATTTGCTTAAACCTGAGGGCAAAATGAAATAGGGAGTTTTTATTCTGGCAACTATTTTGAGGGTGAAATTCACTGGATTTAGAGAGAAATTCCTCCCTCCTTGACTGTTACTTTGGCAAAGAAGGCCCATCAATGTCCCTCAAGGTACAACTGCCATGGTGTTATTTAGCAAGGTTCTGGAAACTTCAAGAAGGACAGGGAATGCAAGATCTAACTATTGCCTGCCATTCCATATTCCCACATGTCCTTCTTAAAGATTACAATTATTACGATCACAGGTCCCCTTGAGGATGTACTGGTACCATCAGGATCAGGGGCTTTACCTCTGCTATGAGAGGGTAGCTATCACTTCAAAAAGCAGTTTCATCATAATTATCAAAACACCAGAGGAACAAGAAGAGTGAGAGACTGCTGTTGAAGTGGATATATAATTGAGGGGCTAAAGTCCAGCTCATCGGATTCATAAACTATTTAACACACCAAGATGCCAAACCTTGAAACAGTTGACCAAATTTGCTGCCTATCAATAATGCAGCAGGCTTTGCTTTTTTTTTAAAAAAAAATGATTATTGCTTAGCCCTCAAGAAATTTATTTTAACTCTGCATGATTGGGATTCCCTTCCCCTATAAATACATTTTTTTAAAAACCCAGTAGCGCTGTACTTCTTTTAGTTAAGGAAAAATATCATATTCCTCCTTCAACTGTATTCCTAAAGTAGCGTGCTAAATACTTGGCCTGGAATATTCAGCCATCTAATAAATGCAAAAATATCCCCATGGCTTGTTAAACTTGGAATGTCTGTGTTATTAATTTTTTGTAGCTTCAGAGAACAGAGAGATGCATGTCGGTTTTTCTACAATGCAAGGAAGCATCAGAGCCAGGTTTGCGTTGTTAGCAATTTTTACAGATTTCAGATGTTGTAGCTGAACTACTCCAACCATAATGGTTTGTTTACTCCATGTATATCCAGCCACAATCCAAGTGGCTCTTGTCTCTATTTCTGACAAAGATGATGCCAAAACATGCTTTGTGAAATCTCAGTGCAAGGTCTGCCATGAAGGTTGCATGTAAAGAAGCAGAGTTAGAGAGATGCAACTTTAAAATGTGAGTGCGTCAATTGCTCTGACTTGCCTGCCCCTATGCGTTCAACACAAATTATCTGGAAAGGGAATAGAGCACTGGAGAAGTAGGGAAAAGGTTTTTGGACTTCTACAAGAACCGCAGGGACAGCCTGGTTCCCATTCAAAATCAGCTGCTGGCTGTATCAATGCCTGTGGAGCTTCAGTGCTGTGAAGGGCAGACAGGAGAAACAACCCAGTGACACAGAGAAAAGGTACAGACTGAGGGAGCAGGAACCAGGAAATGACTCAGCACCACAACAATGAGAAAAAATAAGAAGGATGCAGAGTAGAGGAGCGTTGGCAGGCTAGTTTTAGTCTTAAGAAGAATTTGTTTAAAAGCATTCCTGGAGATATTACTCTTGCAATGCGATGCCACCTATTTAGCAGCAAAACTTTGTCCCAGCCAAACAATATAGGAGAAACAAACAAGGCAGAACATTTCAACCCCGGAGTAAGCAAACGGGATGATCAAAAATCCCTGATCTCAAACCACATTGATAATAAACAACACCAGTTTGATTGGGAAGGAACGAAAATCACTGGCCATGCTAACACCTGCCACACACGTGAATTATTGAAGCTTGGTATTCTACCAAAGGAGCAATTAACAAGCATACTCCCATATAACACCACTATTGCGCGAGCTGCACTGGTTGCCGGTGGTCCTCCGGATCCGCTTCAAGGTGCTGGTACTCACCTATAAAGCCCTTCATGGTATGGGCCCGGGGTATTTGCAGGATCACCTCCTACCGGCTTCCCACCGCCCAGTGCGCTCACATAGGGCTGCCCTCCTCCGGGTCCCCTTGGCCAGACAGTGTTGGCTGGCGGTCCCCAGGATGAGGGCGTTCTCTGTGGTCGCACCGACCCTCTGGAATGGGTTGCCCACCGTGCTCCGGACGGCCCCTGACCTCCGCATCTTCTGCGCCGACCTAAAGACTTGGCTCTTTCAGCAACTTCCCTGATCTGCTGTGGATTTTAATTTGGGGATTTAGGGATTTTAATTGGTTTTAATATTATTTAATTTTTATCTATTGTCAGGTTGTTTTATTGTTGTGAGCCGCCCCGAGTCCTACGGGAGAAGGGCGGCATATAAATCTGACAAATAAATAAATAAATATTGATCTAAATCCAGTATATGAATACGTAAGAAACCAGACCATTCAAACGACCAGTCAACAAGAGAACCAATCAGCTGCTCAGAATTTAAATATAGCTTCAAACGAACAACCAATCACACGGCCAACTGACCACACTGGCACACAAGACATTTATACGCTAAGGAGAATAGGACAAGAAAATCCTCCTGATGATGTTACCTAGTCTGGTAATGAAAAGTTCAGAAACTAAATTGAAACAAGCTTGGAGAGCAAATCACTGTCAAACACAGAGTTTTCCAACACCTGGATGTTACTATATACTGAATAGAGTCTGAGTGGAATTTGAACCTTCTGATTTTTTTATATGTAGAAAAGGACAGCAAAATTGCACCATTTCTCCCTTAACTTCATGTTTGGTGTGATTTTGTAAAAGTGTAACAGATATCAATGAAATGGGCTCAGCATAGTCAAGGCAAAGCTATCAGTGTAATTCTTCCCATACACACTGTACCTCCTGTTTAAGGAGAATAAATTTAAAAATTTCTTGTGCTTGACATTGGTAGTATTCTGCAGCAGTGATATAAACGTCTATATTCAATTTTACATCGAGTGGTCATCTGACACTTTTAAATGAAGGATGGCAACAGCAGAATTCCACCAGAGGTATAGATGCATGTTCTATGATATTTAGAGTTTCAACATCAGCAGTACCTGCAGCTTAATGGGAAGGGTACTTAGATGATGATATCTATATTACTGAAAACTATGTGGGCAGGGAAAAAGAAAATGTCCAGGATATGACTAACAGCGCACAGAATCCAGCAAGCCAAATTGTTTCCAAAGTCAATATGTACAGTACAAAATCTTGATGGAACTGCAAGGGATGACTGGGAGAAACATGCAAAAAAATAAAAATAAAATAAATGATGTCCAAGATATGTGAGCAAGTGTTAATACAAATTTTGAGATGGCTATGCAGAGGGTTAAATACAATTTCTTATTCGATAAGCAATTTTTTTTTTATACCAGATGGTGGCATTACCATTGTGCTGTCATTAAAGAGACTCCTGTTTCACTGTATTGCTGAATAAACAACTAGGATCACACTAAGAAATTCAGATCCTTCCTTTTCTCTATTTATTCTTTATTGGGGGTGATGAAATAAAATTTGTTTTAGAAATAAGTTTGAAGAACAAGAATATTTCGAAGAAATTCTCATAGGTATCAGTATGTCGGCTTTGCTTATACTACAGGATGACCAAGAGATCAGAGTGAATCAGTGGTGAATTCCATTTTTTTTTTTACTACCGGTTCTGTGGGCGTGGCTTGTTGGGCATGGTGTGGCTTGGTGGGCGTGGCAGGGGAAGAATACTGCAAAATCTCCATTCCCACCCCACTCTAGGGGAAGGATATTGCAAAATCTCCATTTCCACCCCACTCTGGGGCCAGCCAGAGGTGGTATTTGCCGGTTCTCCGAACTACTCAAAATTTCCGCTACCAGTTCTTCAGAACCTGTCAGAACCTGCTGGATTTCATCCCTGGAGTGAATGCCTTTCATGTTATAATAAACTTTCCAACTTTTTGAAACTTCTCGTATTTCCAATACTTACTGAGTATTGGAGAGAATACAGAAGGAGGGAAAGCCTTTTTCAGGAGCAATAATATTGTCCCTAATAAGGAAAAATAATAGCTTTTAATAATTGTTGGAAAGAATCTTGTTTTCTTCAGAAAATACATCTTCTCAATTTTTTGTATGAAAATTTGTATAGAAATTAGAAAGGCCACATGCCCAGTGATAAACAAGTAGCTTGTTTCAAGCTGGACAGTGGTATGACAATTATCTATCATTTGCACAACTTATTAAAATAGAAATAAAGAATAAGGAGAACCGTTGCTTAAGTACAGTTAAAAATGACAATAATTTCAAAACTTATTGGCAAGACCATGCTCAGAATCTGAATACTTTTATTGTTTATGATTTAGTGTTGTGGTAAGGGAAACCCTCACTGTCTGGATAATGGGAAAAATTTTGAAAGAATGTGGCTTTTTCTACTTTTGGATTGCCAGTGTAGAATTCTGATTATGAAGCTAATTAACAGGAATGTCAAAGGCATAACTGTCTTAAGTAAACACCTGTATAACAAGGATCATAAAATGGATTAAAATGGATTATCATATAGAGCCATGGTGGCACAGTGCTTATAATGCAGTACTGCAGGCCAGTTCTGTTGAGTGCTGGCTGCAGCAGTTCAGCAGTTCGATTCTCACCGGCTCAAAGTTGACTCACCCTTCCATTCTTCCAAAGTCGGTAAAATGAGGACCCAGATTGTTGGGGGCAATATGCTGACTCTGTAAACTGCTTAGAGAGGGCTGTAAAGCACTGTGAAACGGTATATAAGTCTAAGTGCTATTGCTATATAAAAAATCCAGGGAACATAAAAGGAAGTACTTCCATTAAGTAAATTGTTCTGGATTTCCAGATTCCAGAACAGTTCTGATTTGAATTTTAACACTCAGAGAGAGAAACTATCATTCCAGAATTTTGTATATCTAAATCAGAAAGTAAGCATGTGTTGTCTGTGTAAATGTGTGGAGTTACTTTAGTGATGGGAGGCAGCATTCAAATAAACTAAAAATACATTTTAATTTTAAATTATATTAAAAATGTCCTGTCATTTCATAAGCATGAATAAATATATATTTCCCTCATATTTAGGCTTTTATCAGGTTTTTTTAGGTGGCAACTGGGAGAATAAGGCTTCATTTGGCAGGTGTAAGCTTCTTAAAAAAATATTTTTAAAGGAACTGCTTTTACAACAGAATTACATTTGAAAAACCATGCAGCAATGATATCATTTCAGCATTGCATAACTTTGTAAAAACAGTGGAAAGTAAAAAGAATGAACTGTAGATTTATTGAAAACTTCTTCTGCTGACTATAATAGTATAGCCTTTGTCTGAACAATTCTCCAAATACCTCCAGCATCAAATTCCATCAAGCTGTACATTGTTTTAATCGTAAATAACCACAGTTATTCCCCATTACCAGCCACTGGTGATGTGGCTTGGGACGTATTCCAAACCAGGTTCCTTTTAGAATTGGAAGAGTGAATTATGATAAACTTCTTTGGTGGTCTAGCTCTTTCTCTGGTTATTTTTTAAAAGTACTATTATTACTACTACCACTATCACTACAGATAGTCCTCGACTTACATTCATTTACTGACCCTTCAAAGTTACAACGGTCCTGAAAAAAATGACTTATGATTGTCCCAAAGACAATCATTAGAGGCAATTGGACTTTCTGGTTTTTCTTTGAAGATGTTTCGCTTCTCATCCAAGAAGCTTCTTCAGCTCTGAAACGTCTTCAAAGAAAAACCAGAAAGTCCAATTGTCTCTTGAAAAAAGCACCTTTGGGACAACCATGACCTGGATCAGTGATGGATAACCTTTTCTGGACTGAGTGCCCAAAGCGTGTGTGTGTGCGCGAATGCACGCCACATGTCCGAACCCCCAAAATGCAATGTGCATGCAGCCCCCGTGCATGCGCCCCGGTCTGTGCATGTGCACGTGACCCCGTACATGCGCACTGCACCCGTGCATGGGTGTGTGTGCCCCGTGCATACTCCCTGCCCCCGTGCATGTGCCCCACCCGCACATGTCCTGCCCCCCACACATGCACACATGTAAATTGTCTTGGACATAATGAAAAGGATACATCCATTCCATTGAAATTGAATGGAGCAGTCCATAGAATGTGACAGTTGGCCTGGCATGAATGGCTAATTTAAAACATATATCATACAAACCTGACATCCTCCAGTTCCTATTCTCTGGGGATAATGGTGCTACAGTATGTCTGCAAAGCACCAGACGAAGTACTCTGGTACACATGGAACAGCATGAGCTTGGAAATGATATGGAGACCGAAAAATAAGATATTCATCAGCCTCCTGAAATATCAAGCTGAATCTGATGGTGACAAAGTAGAATAGATTTATTTATTCTCCACAGTTACGATTATATCATTTTTGTGTGGACCAGAGGTGGGTTTCAGCAGGTTCTAACCAGTTCTGGAGAACCGGTAGCGGAAATTTTGAGTAGTTCAGAGAACCGATAGTAAAAATTCTGACTGGTCCCGCCCCCATCTATTCTCTGCCTCCCAAGTCCCAGCTGATCGGAAGGAAATGGGGATTTTGCAGTATCCTTCCCCTGGAGTGGGGTGGGAATGGAGATTTTACAGTATCCTTCCCCTGCCATGCCCACCAAACCATGCCCACCAAACCATGCCACTCCCACCAAGCCACACCCACAGAACCAGTAGTAAAAACATTTGAAACCCACCACTGGTGTGGACTGTACTAATTTTAGAAAAGCATACATTAACCAAACTGCAGATCATAATAACCATAAAGTAATTAAAGAGACAGTTTTTCCCCCTGTGAAAAAACTGGCATTCTCCTCTTGGCATGTAAACTAGAATTTAAGTCAGAAGAATTCAAACTCTTCTCTGTTCAGAGGCAAGTTGATCTTCAAACATAGCCACATAGCAGTGGGGAAAACATAACAAGGCAAGAATATAGGAAAGCATGATGTAATCAAATATACAGATCATAGAATCAGAAGATACCCTAGGGATCATTTTGTCCAATTTCCTGCTGTGACAGATAATCCAGTCTCTTGGAAACCTTTATCAAGGAGAACTCACTAGTTCATATAGCAATCTGGTCCACTGTCTGACTGTTCGTACATTCAGGAATTTCCTCTTAATAAATAGTCTGAATTTCCTCCTTGTAGCTTTAATTCACTGGTTCTAGTCCTTCCCTCGGAGGCAATAGAAAATACATCAATTCCCTTTAGTATGTGATTGTTCTTCAGGTATTTGCTATCTTACTGCCCTTCATCTTTTTCCTGTAGACTAAAACAGAGTCAGATCCTTTAACCGTTCTTCATAATATTTGGACCTATAAACAACTTTAAACTTTTTCTGGTAAACCTACTGCAGTTATTCTTTTGTATAGGGCAAGAAAAGTAGAATTCTGTATTTACAGTATACATCACATTTCAGCATTCTCTTTGCAGCAGAAATTTATTTATTTATTTATTTATTTATTTATTTATTTATTTATTTATTTATTTATTTATTTATTTATTTATTTATTTTATTTCTATACTGCCTTTCTCCCGTAGGACTCAAGGCGGTGTACAGTCAAGAAAAATATAGATACACAAACATCATAAAATTGCTAATTAAAATTATTATTATAACATAGTTTGACCCAATTAAATGGAACCTAAAATTAGATAACATTTTAAAAACATTCACATGTTCATATGTTTAGCCCCGCCTGTTGGAACATCAGGGTTTTGAGGGCACGGCGGATAGCACGGAGATCAGGGATATTTCATATCTCAGGGGGCAGTTCATTCCAAAGGGTTGGAGCCCTCACAGAGAAGGCCCTCCCTCTGGGAGTCGCCAGTTGGCATAATTTGACTGACGGTACCCTGAGTAGTCCCTCCTGTGAGAACGAACTGGTCGGTGGGAGGCTATTGGTGGCAAAAGACGGTGTCGTAGGCACCCTGATCCTAAGCCATGGAGCGCTTTAAAGGTGATAACTAACACCTTGAATCGCACCCGGAAGACCACCGGGAGCCAGAAATACCTAAGCCATTTGGAGGAACTCCTACTATTTCAAACGGCTGCAAAACTGTTCTATTATTAAAAACCTCTGGCACAGTGTTTCTCAACTTTAGCAACTCTAAGATGTGTGAACTTCAACTCCCAAAATTCCCCAAAGGCATGAATTGGGTGAGGGAATTCTGGGTTCGCACATCTTCAAGAGATGCCTTGGCGAGGTGGGCAGCCGTAAGAAATAAATCTAAGAATGGCTAAGGTTAAGCAATTCTAGCATTCCCCATCCAGCACATTGATTGGGGAATTCTGGGAACTGAAGTTCATACATCTTAGAATGGCTAAGGTTGAGAAACACTGCTCTAACATTCTATGTGCCTTGGTGATATGCATGAACCTGAGCTGTTGAACTATTACAGTATATTACAAAAAGTCCATTAACAAGCTGGCTACAGAACATTGATGGAGCACCAGTCAGGTTCCAGCTAGCCAATGGGTCCTCCAACTACAATGCCTGGACTTTAATGACTGGCCCAACCCCTTGTTGTTGAACACCTTATCATGAATTAAGTCTGAGAGACAGCAGATGTGATAAAGAAGAGAGACAACACACAACTACTCAGAGCAGTCAATGTGTTCTGTTCAGGATGTAGAAGCGTGACTTATGATTGCTGAAACCTCCTTAACTTCCTCCACAAATGATTCATATCTAGGTATTCTGGACCATTAGAACACTCCATGTGGGTTAGAGAATGAAAAGATAAACATACAGTACTCATTTATTCATATAATTACTGGTAGTAATGAGTAATTGATTTCTGGGGAAAGATAACATGTAAATAAAAATCTACATGCATAAGGTTGCATTTACTTTTATTTGTATGTATTTATTTACCCCTTCAAACCTCATAGTCTCTAGATGGTTTACAAATATTACAAATATTAACCTAGCGGCATCAAAATTTAGCACATTATTAAAAACTTTTTATTAACTCACTAAATAGTTTTAATATTTCTTGCTATTAAAACTTGAATAACAAGAACATAATAACAAATATATATAAGGTATATATCTGTATATATAAGGTGTTTATCTGTATCAAAAGCACAAAATATCAATAAAAAACAATCAATCTTAAACATAGCAAGTAGCAATCTCAAACTATTTTACAATTCAGCAGACATCCAAACAGCTGGTTTAATCTGATGGCTCAGCCCATGAGGTAGCAACAGTTGTAAGTTGAAGTCCGAAAGTCTTAAAATTGCCAAGATTGGAGACTTCTGGTCTTAAGTAAAGCAATGCCTTGGAAGTAATGCAGCCCCATGATTTTCAAAGCAAAATGATTGTGTTGCTGCTTTCAACTGTTCTGCCTGCATCTATTTCCCTCTCTACTTTCTCAATTTACCTTGCCTTTTGGGAAAGTGGGGAGGGCAGGGGGTTGGCACAAGCATGTTCCCCCCAAAAGTATTATGTTGTAACCACCCTTTCTTCATTTGCTAATAACCCATGGAAGATTGACAGACATGCTGGGAAATGAAGCTGAAGTTAAGAAATTGGTGTTTTATTCTATGTCAGTTTCATTTTTAAATGAAAACGTATCTTTTTAAAAAATCAGGTAAGACAGGAACTAACACCAAGGAAGGGATCTTTATGATGGTGTCCACAAATATCCCTTGTTTACCCGATTTATATACTTTTCAAACAGTTTACCTGGAAGTTAGATGTTGCCTGCGGAATTTAAAAATGCCTTTGGTACTCATTTTGGGTGGGATTCTTATGCATTTTCTCTAAATGGTGACCTTTGAAAAAGCCGCTAGCTCAGATTGCTTAATCCCCAGTTGAATTTCCAGAGTTTCATCCAATTATACTAGACCACACACATTTCACCACAGTTTGTCTTCTTTTTTTTTTCTCTGAAAGCATATGCTGGTTTTTTTCTAAAATTTATTATATTGATTCTTTCTGTGTGTAATGTTTCTTATCTGTTATCAGTTCACTTATATCATAAATGTGAGACTTATTTTTTCTTTGTTACTCTTTTGCCATTAGTCATACCTTTGTGTATGTGTGCACACATATGTGTTGTGTATGCTAATAAATTATCAAGTGACAAACATTTCTTTACTTACTGGAGTACAGCCAGCAGGATTAGACTTGCATTCACAAACACTATACAATCGAGAGTTTGTGGAACATAAAACTTTCTGAACATTTATGATGACTGATGATTATGTGCCATCAAGTCACCGTCAACTCTTAGCGACCACCTGAATAGATAATCTGTCCATGATGATCTGTCCCTGACCTGGTCCTTCAAGTCTTCCAATGGTATATTCATTATCACTGTAACTGAGTCTGTTGACTTTGCTGCTGGACATCCTTTTCTTCACTTTCTTTGCACCTTTCCCAGAATTAGAACGTTCTCAAGAGAGCTAGGTCTTCACAGGTGTCCAAAGTAACATTACTTTGAACCTGATCGGCCTTTTGGCTAAGATCAAGTGTTGTGTGTAGCCCAGGGGTGTCAAACTTGATTTCATTGAGGGCTGCGTCAGGGTTGTGTTTGACCTCGGGGTTGCGTGGCCAGGGCAGGCATGACCAGTTTGACATCACACATGTCGGGTGCGCCTGTGGTGGCCCGGGCACTCTGCCAATGAAAACAGGCTCCCAAGCTGCATTTCCGGCTGTGATGGCCTCCTGCTACCTTCTGCCAATGAAAATGGCAATGGGGGGAACATGCATGGCCCTCCCAAGTTCTGTTTCTGGCTGCGACAGCCTCCTGCAACCCTCTGCCAGTGAAAATGGAGCTGGGGTGTGTGTGTGTATGTGCATGCAATCCTCCTGAGCTCTGTTTTCGCTGGGAGAAGCACAATGGGCTGCTTCTTCGCTGTTCCAAGAACGGCCCCACGGGACAGATCTAAGCACCCTGTGGGCCGGATCCAGCCCCCGGGCCTTGAGTTTGACACCCTTGGGGTAGTCTGATCATTTGTGCCTCAAGTGAGAACTCTGGATTGGTTGGTTTGATGATACAGTTGTTTGCCTCAGTTCTACAACACTGAAAGTCAAACAAGTCAGTATTCTTTCTGACCTACTTCTTTAGAGTCCAACTTTTGGTTCCATACTGTGTTACAGAGAATACTTTGGCCTGGATGATCATTGTATACACACATCACAGCATTTGACTATCCTTTTCGTTATGGCTTCTCTACCAAGTGGCATATCTGACTGCATGTTTCTTTACTGTTGATGATAAGAATAGGCAGAAATTATCCACCACTTCAATATATTGTCAGTTCTAAGGCTGATCTATTTTTTTTTCATGATTTTGGTCTTCCTTACATTTAATTTGAGGCCAATTCTTTCACTGTACTCCTAGACTGTTATTACTAGAGCTTGCAGTTCATTTGCATTTTTGGTACTTACTACTACTACAAGTACAGGTAGTCCTTGCTTTACAATCCTAATTGGGACCAGAATTTCCATCGCTAAGGGAAGCAGTCATTAAGTGAAACATTACTATTTAGCGATGGAAGTTCTAGTAGATGAGGACCACTGTTTCTAGGTGAGGACCTCACCACTTCTCCTGCCCTTGCTGTGCTTGCTTCTGCTTCAAGTTGGCAGCCTGCCTGCATTTACGACTATTGCATGCCCTTCAACTCCTCCCCACCATCTATCTTCCTCCCATCTCTGCCCTTTTGGCTGCATTCTGCCATCCCCAGCTGATCTTCACCATATTCTTCCTCCTGGTGCCAGTGAGTTGAACCTGGTCCTTCGTGAGATGCTGTTGGCAGCAGGGACATCCGGGATGGCGAAGTGCAAGGCAGGTCAAAGGGCAGAGATGGGGGAGGGGGGAGATAGGCTGGTGGAAGAAATTGAAAGGCACTCTATAGATATAGATGTAAGTACGGGTAGACTGCCAAGTGCCCAAATTTTGATCACAGATCCCCAGGGGCACAGCAACAGACGTAACTTTTGAGGCCTGCTCAAAATTATTATTCATTCAGCACTGTGATTGTTCAAACAGTAGCTGAACAAACGGTTGTTAAACAAGGACTACGGTAATAACTTTTTTTTAAAAAATCTTCTTTATGTATCACCCAGTAACAGCGATTTAAATTTTATCATCTTTTCAACAGCTAGATGTCTCTGGTCTATTGTTCTGCAGAAAATCCTTTGGTAGAGCTGCGGCAGGCACAAGCACTTTAAATATAGCTAGGCTATCCATTCTTAGATGATAATTGCTAGTGGTTTATATAGAGCTCAACATTAAATCTGGAATCCCACAGAGCAATTCAGAAAACAGTCTGCTTCGTATTAGATTAATTCAAAGGATTTTTTATTTAATTCAGGGCTTGAATCCAATCTTGATTCAGAAATCTGTATTTCTGTATCTTCCACCAATAATCTTAGACTATTTTCCCATTTGACAAAATTGGATGAAATTTTCAAGGAGTTATTACTGACCAGGGAACAAGGTATATCAAGTTTCAGACAACTAGGTGCAATGGTTTTGCATTAAACACATTACTTTTTAAAAATTGCCAATGATTTTTGTATTTCTTGGCAACAAATGGATTTTTGCAGGAAAAGTGATCATTCTGATGGAATCACATCTGCCAACTTTCATATGGATAAATTCAGGACGTTAAATTCTTTTACTAGCTTGGTATTTCCAACTGTTACTTGTTTCCATGTGTTTATTATTGACATGACAATGATATTCAGGATAGAAATGGCTATAGCAAAGAAATCTTAACAGAAGAAGGAGGATAACTCAGTGGTTTTATGGAGTGTTATTTGTGTATGTGCAGAGATGTGCTTTAACAATACATTTAAAATTATATGTATCACAGAGTTACCTGCCTAGAGAAACTTGTCAAAATAAGTACAGAGAATTATAAATGAATTGAAAATAGGATCCATAATGTTGCAGTCTGAGTATTTTGTGGAAACACAGTATGGCTTGGCAAATGCTTTGGAAATGCTTTTATATTTAATTAATTCAGCGTATTAAATAGAAAAGCATGTCCATAGAAGCTGCCAAGTTGTGCCATATAACAAGTGATGTGGAAAGGGGAATCTTTGTTCATCTCAGTATTACATAAATTATGGGCATACTGCATTTTTCAAGCTAGGGGCCATAGTAGGGAGTTGTGCCAGGGGCCACATTCCCAAAAATAGGCCGAAGAGAAAGAAACCATGGTAAAATCTAAATTATCTGCAATGCATTTGAATGAAATACCATAAAGGGTAGTATGATTAATTCCCTGAAATTAAGAGGTGGTGATAATGTTCTTCTACTATCAGATTGAAAAATCATCATTTCTAGAATTTTTTGGAGAGGCTCTGGAAGCTGCCTCTCTACATCAACTCTACACTGCAACTTTGATACAGTCACATCTACTGTATATTCTTGTGCTGCATCTTTGACTCAACAAAAGATAAACACAATTCAAAGTGCAAGGGATTGCATATGATTAGGTTGCTGCATAACAGAGTAGAACAGTCCTGTTCTGGAGTGGCAAAGAAAAATGTTTAGCCTTAGTCGGATTGTGATTTTTGAAGATGATTTTTGAAAATGTAAATTAAAATGGAAGAAAGCTTCCATCTGGAAAGGCTCTCAATGAATAAGAGGCAGCAAGAAAAATATGTGGTAAGAAATTTAGAATGGAAAAAACTAAGAGGACATGAAGTTGTTTAAAAGAGAATAGTTATGTCAGAGGACTCAGATATTTTCTTCCATTGTAATTTCTAATTTTACCAACAATGAGCATTGTTTCCTAACTTCCAGTTAGAATAAGGGTTTGATGAGATTTTCTCATATAAGGGAGATCAACATTTTCTTGAATCTCTAATGAATCTTTATAGGAAAGCATATTTCTATTGGTTTCAATAAGACTTTTTTGCACTGCTGATTCAGGATTATCATGCCATTGTGTCAAGAGCCAGAAATATACAGTTTCTTGAAAATTAATATTAGATCATTAATATAACGGTAAGGTAAAGGTTCCCCTCACACATATGTGCTAGTTGTTCCCGACTCTAGGGGGCGGGGCTCATCTCCATTTCAAAGCCGAAGAGCCAGCACTGTCTGAAGATGTCTCCGTGGTCATGTGGCCGGCATGATTAAACGCCAAAGGCACACAGAACGCTGTTACCTTCTCACCAAAGGTGGTCCCTATTTTTCTACTTGCATTTTTTATGTGCTTTCGAACTGCTAGGTTGGCAGAAGCTATGACAAGTAACGGGAGCTCACCCAGTTACGCAGCACTAGGGATTCGAACCACTGAACTGCCGAACTTTCAATCGACAAGCTCAGCATCTTAGCCACTGAACTACCGCATCCCTTAATATAATGGTAATGCCAACTTAATACTACATTAACGACAATGCATATTGTTAGCATTTGCCATTACATATCATCAACTGATTCCAAGATTTTGTTAAGGGTTTGTTAAGTAACTGTTCCAGTAGGTACCATATTTTTCGGACTATAAGACGTACCTAAATTTAGAAGAGGAAATCCACAAAAAAAAAGGTTTTGGCTTCCAAGCGCCCCATTTTTGGGCCTTTTCCAGGTTTTTTTCTGCCCATTTTAAGGCTTTTTTCAGCCCATTTTCGAGGCTTTTTTTGTCCCTTTTCAAGGCTTTTTTGCCCATTTTCAAGTCTTTTTTTGGTCTGTTTTTTCCAAAAAATTGGCCAAAAAAGCCTCGAAAACAGGTTGAAAAAAGCCTGAAAAACAGGCCAAAAAAAGGCCTGAAAAATGGGTCAAAAAAGCCTAAAAAAACAGGGGGGAAAAGCCTGAAAAACAGGCTGAAAAAAGCCCCGAAAATGGGTTGAAAAAAGGCCTGAAAGAGGCCGAAAAAAGGCCCAAAAATGGGCTGTGCGGAGGGGAAAAAAAAAAAAAAAGCTGGCAAATGGGTGGGACTTCGGTAATATTCGGTCTATAAGATGCACTGACATTTTCACCCCCTTTTGGGAGACAAAAAAGTGCATCTTATAGTCCGAAAAATATGGTATATGGTTAATTTTGCTCAATTGTTGGGAGCCAATGCATTAATGTCACAGTTAAAGTATATTAGATTTCTAAAATTTATGAGTCATCTTACAGTTAATATTAAGCAATACACAACAAGTACAAACTGCAATGCCTGCACAATTCAAAAATATAATTGAGAGGTTAAAATAAGCAAAACCTGCTCTAGAATATGCATCAGATCAATCTCTAAAACTGCAGAGAGGAAACAAGTGAAGTTAAACGTAGAAGAAGTGAAAGAAAATGGTTCTTGTCTTCAATGACTGGTATATAGGCACCCAATGTGCCTCTCAGGGGTGGGTAAGGGGGACATTCCTTAAGTATGAGGACACTCCAAGCAAGGTCTCTGATAACAATGTCAAGGTTCAAGCACAAATGTATAGAAGGAAATGGTCTTTCAGATACTGTGGCCACAAGCTGTGAAAGGATTTCTAAGCAACATCAGCATTTTGAACTAGGCAAGGAACAAGCTGCAGATGATCCATGGCACAATGCAATTACAGGTAGTTCTCAGCTTACAACTGTTCATTTAGTGACTATCTGAAGTTACAACGGTGCTGAAAAAAGTGATTTATGACTGTTTTTCACACTTAAGTCTGTTGTAGCATCCCCATGATCACATGATCAAAATCCAGATGCTTGGCAACTGACTCATATTTATGATGGTTGCAGTCATGTTTGCAATCTTTTGACAAGCAAAGTCAACGGCGAAGCCAAGATCACTTAACAACTACAGTGGTTCACTTAACTGTGGCAAGGTAAGTCATAAAATGGAGCAAAACTCACTTAACAAATGTCTCACTTAGCAACAGAAATTTTGGGCTCAATTGTGATTGTAAGTCAAGGACTATCTGTATAATGTCCAGTTTCCCTCAGTGTTAAATTTCTGCATTTTTCCAAGAGGGGTACTCTAAATAGATGGATAACCAGCATGGATCATTTAATCCTGGTTGTCTCTGGTTACATCTAGGCTTGCAACTGGAACATTGGTCAAAATCATAAAAGGCACTCAACAGGATGGCAGAAGAGGATTTGTTCTTCTAAGTCTTGTATAAATACCAAGTCATTTGCAACCATGGTGTGGAAATGGAAGATATTATTGGTCTAATGTTTAACAACAGTACCCTGAATGTAGAAGAAATCAAAAGATGATTAAAACATAAGTGATCACTTCTGACATTTCCCTGTAGTATGCTCTGCATTGCCGAACTCATGCACCCAATTTGAGCTTCAGTTTCAATGGATAATCTTTACCTCATTTCCTCAGTGTCTTTGGCAAATTTCCTCAGTAAATTTGAGATTTAACATCACTAGTAGCAACATTATTGGTGTTAGATTTATACTAGCAAATATATGGGTTGGAATTGCTCTGTGGATCTTTATTAAATAACTTAAATCACTGTTTGCAGTGTTTGCATTTTTCAGGCTGGCAAAGACCAGCTTCTTTTTCAAGCCTCTCCTCAGCTAAATGACTACTAGCTTTTTCAGTTCCCTAAAATATTTTAAAAAGAAATGGAATGAGCAAGCAAAGTAATAAGGGTGGAGAACTCATTGAAAGCAAACAAGTAGTGCCAATGGTTCTGAATTCCAACACTGTATAAGTAATGTACTTCGATAGCAACAACAGCAATTGTGGAAATCTATAAATTGCATTGAATCCTGCTCTGACCTAGTTGTCTCAGAAGCTAAATTAGGTCAAACAAAGTTAGTACTTGGATAGGAGACTGGGAAGTTGAAAAAACATCCTAGAAGGCAAGGGCAAAACAACTTTCATATGCTTGCCAAGACAACTACAGTGGTTTGGTTATCAAGCTACCACAAGCCAAGATTTTCTTGAAGGAGACTCTACCTTTACTCTTAACCCTTAATTTCCAGGGATATTAGCAGAATCTAGCAAAAAGATCCTGCCATATAAAAGTGGTCAAGGATAGGATAGTATGGTGTTTAAACTAGAGAAAGTTCACCTGTGCTTTTCCTGTTTAAGCCATCTATAACGTGACTGATATCATCACAACTTTGTTGCAAGACATCCAGATAACTTGTTTTACTTGGATTATAGTAAAGTACTGTACACCGATACGCAGTGTACTTTAAACACCACACTTTCCTTGCCTAGGAACTTATCTACACCCGGATATAAATACACATATCTTATACGATAGGAGAGCACACCAGGACCTAAGTAAACTGTGAAATGAACAAAATACAGTTCGTGGGACTTACCATTTATTACCAAGCCTCAGGAAAAAAAGGCTGTCTCTTTTGGCAGAGAACCAATTGTTAAAAGCATAATAGTATAACCATGATCATTTGCTCTCTGCAGTCAGATTGGCTTTAGTTCTATCACCTCTTTGTGGATAGATCTGATAGGTTGTTAAATCAAAAGAATTAACATTTCATCACGTTTTCACTTGAAGGTCTGGTTGGATGGCTAATCTTTATTTTTTCTTTCTGTCCCATCCTACTCCTTGCCAACAGAGGCTTGTATCTTGCCTAATGAGGTGTGTTGTCAGTGCCAATGAACCACAGTACCCTTTTTATGAACTGTTGACTGAACAGCATCTTTCTGGCCTTCAGGCCATTTTGCGAAGAGCCATATGGTCCTCTTGAAGACTTTAATTTTAATAAGAAACAAATTATAAGCCAGTGCTGTGATGACATTTTCCACAAATGCCCCCTTAATTTAGACTTATTTATTCCTTACGACTGTAGTATTTTCAGTAATCTTGCATCATTTCACTTTTGCTAATAATATCTGGTCAAACTTATTTCTTCTTGAATGTTTGTTGAAATGAGAGAATGCTCGGTTTAACATTAGTGGATGGATCTCTTGTTCTTTCCTGCTATGCCCACGAAGGGCCAAAATTTTATTTGTGCTGAACCCTCCTCCTATTTTCCCCACAATAACCCAGTGAGATGAGTGGGCTGAGAAAGAGTGACTGTCACAGTCACCCAACTGGCTTTCATATTAAGGTGGGACTAGAACTCACAGGCTCCCGATTTCTAGCTTGTGCTTTAACCACTACACCAAACTAGCTCATTTAACATCATATTTTGATTTATTTCTGTATCTGTTGGTCTCTTTCAGCCATCTATGCCATAGTGGTTAAGTTATAATTTAGGTGTGGTCAGATCCAGCCATGGAAACTCATTTGTTGACTTTGGGACAGCTACTTTTTCTCAACCCAACTTATTTCAGACAATTGTTGTGTAGAAAAACAGGAGGACGGAACACAATGAATACAACCTTGAATTCCTGAATGAAAGACAAGCTATAAATAAATTCTGTTGGATAATTTTAGTTTTAGATTTCAGAACCTTATTCTCACCTTAGAGATGTATAAAAATTCAAGTTAATACTTCTTCCCTTTCATTCTGTGCTTCATTCTGTACATATACAATAGACAGTTTGCTGACTTTAAAAAAGCCACATCCAATATTCATGGTATGCATAGTTCTACATTTAAATTTTCCTTAACCGAAGCAGACTCTTGACTACAGAAATAAAACGGTTTGTTTTTGTATGCTTGATTTTTAATTTTGGAGTAAGCCCCATTGGTTTGGGGAGGGGGGGGAGAAAGGATATGTATCCATTTAAAATAAAAAAATAAAAAATAATAACATGACCAATTCCCATTCTTTCTGTATTTTTGAAATAAGCTGTATCAAACGGCCTCAACCCGTTAGGCCCATGCCAGCCAAAATCCTGACGTTTCTGAACTTTTCTCTGTCCAGATGTCTCTCACTTTAGTGCCACCTGTGATATCGGCTCTCTCGCTTTGTGCTAAGGTGGCCTCCGTGAGTGGATTGTGAATATTGAATGGGATCTTAGGCGGCGGTTATCCACTTGCCCAACACAGGATACCACGGACTCTTGCTACTATGGCTGAAGTCTCCATTTGTCAATCTCTGGTATCGGAAGCCTCCCTCCAGGGCAGAATTATTGTCCGAATCCCTGCACGAACAATGAGTCAAGAATCACCATTGACGGTAACAGGCGTTACTGCTTCCTTTTTTTTTGTATCGGGGAAGGGCTTAAACCTCAGCAAAAAAACGGCTGCCTCCGTAAAGACCAATAGGACGAATATTGCGCGCTGTTCGCCGAAGAAAAGGCTGCTCAAAAGTACCAGACCCAACAAATTGGATCTCCTGATCACTGCAAAGCTCCGGTATCTTCCCCATTGGGGAGGTGAGGGAGAAAGCGAGCGAACAAAGGAGCGCTCCTCGCTTTCTTGACAGGGATCATTAAACGAAGACGTTGTTTTAACGCAGCCCCCCTGTGGTAAAAGCCAGAAAGCCTACATTAAACGCCACCAGGACGCTCCTTCGCCCGGGCGTCTCCATTCCCCCCCCGCAACCTTGCAACGATTCTGCCTCTTGCAGGGGAAATTCGAGCCGCGCTTCTACGACGGGCTCGGAGCCTCCCCCGAGAAACAAGAAAGCGCGCCGCAACCCACGCCCTGCGGAGAACCTCATTCCCTCGTTTCCAAATGGTTGAGCCTTCCCCGTTTCGACCCGACTTTGGAAACCCGCGTTTTGCTCTGTCTCGTCCCGACGTGCTTATGGTCAACTAGCTTTGTTTTCGTTTCCAAAGCCTTTCATTCCTCTTTCGGCTACCCCGCGTTTGGGTTAAAACAAAAAGAACAGGCCTTTTACGTCTCTCTGTCCCCGGGCTAATAAGACTAAAGTTCTGTCTTTACGCTACTTCCTCAGGAGTGTGTTTTTTAAAAAAAAAAACGACGGTAATGACAACAACGAAGCACGGTCGCAACTTAGAGAGCCGTTGGCGACTGCAAACAAAGAGAGCCGAGAGCTGCACACGGGTTGGGTGTCATGTTACTCAAGGCGCTGTTTAAAACATTCGATCCCCGCCACCGCCTTCCCATTCCCCACCTCCAAACACAGCCGTGACGGACAAGCCAAACTGCCCAATGGCGAAGACGGAGGGAGTTTTGGCGCCTCGCCACCCTGGGCTCTTCGTCCAATAGAGAATGAGACTAGGCGGGACGACGCCCTGGGTAGAACGGAGGCTCTACCAATGGCAGGAGTGTTATTGCAAAGAAATAGTATTATGCTAATCGATGTTTTGCTCGAACTCACTCGGTGAGAGCTTTAAAAAGCCAAGCAGCCCCGGGCAGGCTGGTAGAAGCGGAGTGAGGTGCGGCGGGTGAGAGCGAGTTTGGGGCGCAACGGGTGGTTCTTTGGGCTAAAGGGCGGCGAAATCCTTGTCCTCCACTTCGACTCTGATTTGGATTTGTAAAGAGGCTCGGAGCCCGCTCGGCTTCTCTTCTTCGCCACCGCCACCTCCGGGCGAAGGAACCTGCCCGCTCCTTTCTATCGTAGTCGCCGCCGCCGCCACCATGTCCAACGTGCACCTCTCCAGCGCCTCGGCTTTGGAGCGCCTGGCGGCTCGCCGGACATTCCCCTTGCACGCTCGCACCGGGGTGTGCAGGAACCTGTTTGGTCCCGTGGATCACGACGAGCTCAACCGGGAGCTGAAGAGCAAGTTGCGGGAGATCTGCGAGGAGGGCCAGAGGCGCTGGGGCTACGATTTCCAAACCGAGACGCCGCTGGCCGGTTCGGGCAGGCTGCAGTGGGAAGAGGTGGACGGAGAATCCGTGCCCGCTTTCTACAGGGAAACCCTACAGGTTGGGAGGTGCCGCTTCCCGGTGCTGATGGTCAGATCGACGTCTCCGCCTGGAGACGAGGAGGCGTCTCTTGAGCCGGATCCCCGAGACCCTCACCAGGAGCTGGGGCTTTCTTCGACCACCTCCCCGCTTAGCCCGCAGGGCAACACGGCCTCCTTGGAAGACACGACGTCTGCAGGCGAAGAGCGCCTCAGCCAGGAGGACAAGGCCGAGCAGCGCCACAGCTACTCAGGGATTATAATCAAGCCTGTCCCGTGTGTCGCTGCGGCTCTTAAAAGAGCATCGTCAACCGGCGTAGCTCACATCACAGGTAAGGCAGAACGGCCGTCGGGGTTGCATTGCACTTGCGTCGGCAGAGACGTTGCATCAGTCTTACCCGCCCGCATTAAAATATTTCCCCCGCGGCCCCCAACCTCCCCGTTATGGGAAGCTAATCTCCCCCGTAGTCTGTCGTCGCCTCCCCCCCCCCCCCAAATTATGCGTGCTCTGGAGAGTGCCTAGACGTCGCCCCGAGGCGCTGGCTCTGTTTAAGATTCCGCACAGGTCCCTGGGGCTGGGCTGGGCTGGAAAATGCTTACGCAGCACATCGCGCTCTGCAGGCGAGTCCTCCTCGGCTGCCTCCTTTGCGACGTAAACAAACCCTACTAGCTGCAGCGCTCGGCGTTGGCGGACAGGGGGAGCCAAGAGCCCAGGCTGGTCGACGGCCATGCAAAGAGCCCAGCAGGGCGGGGTCCCTTGTACGCGAAGCGATTGTGTTGTTTTTTTTTTTGGTCGACGGGTCCTGGTTTTAATGGGTGTGTCTCTTTGAAAAGTTTGGCTGCGGTGCTCCTCCTCCCCTCCCCCCACCCCCGACTTAATTTTTCTTCCCTTTCTTTGGGTCTCTTAACCATCTTTTATAGATTTCTTCGCAAAGCGGAAAAGAGTCGTAGACAGAGTGGCCGGGGATCATAGCAGCCCGTTGGCAACTTCGGTCACAGCGGTGCCTAACGAGCAGACACCCCGGAAAAGGCTCCGATGAACGAGGTGAGAGTGCGGGCTGGCGCTTTTAAAAGTTCCTCCTCTCCCTTCCCCCTCCCTCCGTCCTGGGTCGTTCTCAAGGTCGGCCTCTCGGGCCCTTCCCCCCCCCCTCAGAGGACTGTTTAAATTTCAACGGGATTAGTACAAAAACTCGGAGGACGATGAGAGAGCAGCGAAGGACAACTGGTTTCGAACCCTTTGCAGACTCTAAAAAGAGAATGGAAATCTAACCCTGCCTTTAAAAAACGCTGGAGTAGACTTTAGAGAAGCAAGCCTTACAACTAGGCAGATAATATGGTTCCCCTCCTTCCTGAAGTGTAGATCTGGGATGACATTTGGTGAACAAAAAGGAGAAGGCTGTTTCTTTTCTCCTTTAAAGACTCCCGCAGTTGTGGTGACTCATTCCGTGGATTTTCTGGGGGGAAAAAATGGCCCAGCTTTTGTGTTAGCCTGTTCCCCTGAGCTGCAGTATTCTGCACATACTGACTGGTGGTGTGATCTTTCTCTTTCAGATTTTGCACTATATAACACCGAAGTGATTGTTTCCTTGGAAACACAAGAGCTTGAGAGGCCCTTCCTCTCCGTGTGTCAAAGGGGCTGGCGAGTGAGACCAGACCAGCGTAAGGAAGAAGAGTCGCCTGTTTGTTTTTTTCCGCTCCTCCTCTTCTAACTCGTGCCCCGAAGGAACTGCTTGAACCTCCATGTAGCAAAAGTGGCTGACTACAAGTCGCCTGACGGAGCAGTGTTAATTTACAACTGTGCAATGTATTATGTTTTTTTTATATATATAAATATATTAAAAATGTATTATGCCTAATGTGAGTACACTGGCCAGAAGTGTAAAAGCTTTAAAAGTCACCTATATAAAATGTTTAATCTCTGCTGAATTCTCAGTGCAAAAAAACAAAACCCCACAAAAAAACAAAAGTATAATTTGTAAAAAAAAAAATGCAAACAACTTAAAAGAGTTATACTAACTTATATTTTCTATTTATGTCAAAGGGTGGATAACTCTGGTTGACACCCAGTAGTGAGCTTTTGTGTTTTTCCCCCATTTGGTTAAGCCAAAGGGCACTATATATTTGCTTTTGTTGTTATTTACAAAAATGTAAATTTATTTTTATAGTGGGATTTTGCATTCACAAAATGTAGCTATGAATCAAAATTACATTTAGTTATACTTGAAAGAAATCTGATAATGGTTCCTGAGCTGGTCTGTACCACTGCCATCCCAAACCTATGCTACAATGTTAAAATAAAAAGGAATCAAGTGTCTGTTAACAGTATTTCTTGCTTTTACTTTCATTTTTAAGCAGAACATTGTACAAATGCACATGCACCCTTATTTTCTTTTTAAAAATTCCCTCTAAGTGCAGCTAATAATGTATAGGTAGTCCTTCAGTTAGTGACAACAATTGGGAAAGGTAACTTCGTCGTTGTTTGAAACAGTTGCTAGATGAAATTGTGCTTCAGCTTTTCTTTCTTCTGTTGAAGGTGGTAAATGTGCAGGGATTGGTTGTAAAGTTAATTTTGCATCACTGTCATAATTGTTACCAGTTGCTAAACAGAGCAGTCACTAAATGAAGCCTACCTGTAAGTCACTTGTTCCTTAAATTAGTCTTTCCCTGCTTATATCCTTTGAAAAGTAGTGGTCTTCAATTATCTATATTTAGAGATTTCTATCTAAGAAATCTAATTACATTTTCCCCTTTATAGGATGGTGTCTGGCAGTAAGATAGATGACTGGGGAATTCTAAAGAATAGAGGTAGGAATGTGTTAACAAGTGACAAGAAATTTATGTTCAGTGTATATAGCCCTTAGAAAATTTTGACAGTAATACTCAGATTCCATGGAAATTACTTCCACAACCAGACATAGTCATAATAAATAAATATCGAACAACTTAAATCTGGGTATGCAGCTGCACCATGTAACATACCCTTCTCAGAGGGGAAGCCATTTTTGGACATACTTTTATAAATCACATCTGTACTTGGAATCTAAAGTTACAAGTAATTAATAGACATTCATTTACCGTGTTTTCCGGAAAATAAGACCTTGTCTTTTTTTTTTTAACCCTGAAATAAGCGCTTGGCCTTATTACCATGCTTATTATTAAGGGATGTCTTATTTTGGGGGAAACAGTAATAACTGTTCAAGGTTACGACAATACTGAAAACTTGACTTCTGACCAGTCCTTGCACTTAAAAACTACCCATTGCAGCATCCCCTGCAATGGCCACATGATCAAAATGATGACACATGATAACCAACGTGTATTTACAATGATTGCAGCACCCTGGGAATACATGACTCTCATTTGCAACTTTCCCAGGATAACTTCCAACAAGCAAAGCCAGTGGGACCAGCTGGATTTGATTAACCACAACAAAAAGGTGGTAAATTGGGCACAGCTCATTTAATGACTGCATTGCTTAGCAAAGTCCCAATCATGGTTGGAAGGTGAGGACTGCCTATACATACATATTCCATAGCCTTGCATTATGAAGTAATGAAGACCTTACAATGTGACATAGATACTCTGCAATAACTGAACACAGTAGTATTCAAAAAACCTTTGGTGGTTAATAGAAATGATGTTAAATCTTGTAACCACCATCTTTTGCTTACCAAGAGCCATGTGAGTAATATTCTCGCTTTCAGGTACTGCAATATTTCTGATCAGTTATAAAAAATGCAAGTATACTTGAGTTAAATTGCTTTCTAGTAAGTATGGGTACATCATCATAAGCATGACCTGAAAAACTGAAGCATCTTTTAAGATTTACATAAATATTTACAAATAAGTTAAATTCCATTAGTATTGGGCTGGGTATCTTTGTTCAGGTATATCTGTCTATGGTTAATCCATAATCTGGGTTAAATTATGTAAATAGTATGTAAAATAGAGCACAGAGACCACCGCATCATATCTGCCCACCTGTTGTAATATAGAACACAGAAACCACTACATCATATCTGTCCACCTGTTCACATAAGATATAGACCAGTATCAAGGAGTCGTCATCTATCAAGTAATAATTGCTATAGATTGAAGGGTCATTAAAAGCCTAGCTGCAGAAAATAGTTAAAAAGTTGGCAATATCTTGGTAGCCTCTTGGTTCCATATGCACTTAATTAATTTCAGTAATACTGACTTCTAGCTCTGAGTATTTGCAGTTTGAGGTACAAAGCTTCTTCATGGGGTTAATTTTGTTCAGCTGCCAAAGGCACAGCATGACTGTAGCTATCCCATTTCTTTGAGGAACAGCTGAAAGATAAAATGAAAGCCACGGTCCTGTGCTGAAAGAGTCTATTCATTGTTTTATCTCTTCCACATCTTGAAAAGGTAGATGGCTGTGTATGCCTACAAATGCCACCTCTTTCAACAGAAGGCCCACCTTAAAGAAGGAAGGAGGATAGGAGACTTTTCTAAGCATGTTTATGGTTCATGCCTTTGTGTGGTACTTAATAGAATCTGTCTGCTGGAAAAATAGTCTCTGCTGCCAAAATAAACTCCTGTCCTCCTGCAGCCTGTGCCTAGAACCACCAGATCTAGGCTGCAAAAATCTGGGCAGCCATCAGATAGTAGTGAAGAAGTAAAAAGCTCTTTAAATCTTTTGCCATTTGTCATTTAGTCACTATCCAAATTTTTGCAGACTGGATGTTGTAACCTAACAAAAGCCTCCAAATGTCCAAGAAATTAGGGAAGTGTCCAGATCTAATTCAGGAGATGCAATGGGAGGAAAGGAGGGAAGTTGCATGGGGAAATGGAGTTCATTTTAGTGGCAGTAGATACTGGCTTTTAAACACAAATATATACAAATAGATGAGTCTATTTCAGATGAGTCTGAAAAAAATAGTTTACTGCACAATTACCTTGAGTTGCTTGTGGAATGTGATATAGGATCCACATCTACCTACTTGCAGTTTTCTAATACAACTAAAATTATTTACTAAACCACAATGTAGCTGACTGGATTTTCTAAACACAGTAAAACACAAACTATGATTTCTCTATCACAATGACTGGGTTTGTACAACTAGCTACCATAATTCAAACCTCATCTTATTCAAGCACAATAGATGAACCTCAAAATGGGTGGAAACACTCATATATTTCACTGGTGGGAACATTTCTGAGTGGAGTTTTGCCATCTGCAGACTAGATTTATGAGAAGTAGAGAATTGCAGGGAAAAGAAGAAATCAGGAATTGCTCTTCTTTTTATCCAGTGGAAAAGTTTCACTGATGAAAAAACCCATTCCCTCCAGAGCAGGCATTTGTTGTATTCATCTTAATGTATTTGTTCACATGACATTCTTGCTTATGGTTTGTTTGTTTGTTTATTATTTATTTATTTATTTATTAGTTCGATTTATATGCCACCCTTCTCCGGAGACTCAGGGCGGCTTACAATGCATTAAGCAATAGCCTTCATACTTTTGTATATACCTGCTTAGTAGGGCTTTTTGGGCCCTCCTGAGCGGTGTTCTATTTTATACAAAGTCAGCTTATTGCCCCCACAAACCGGGTCCTCATTTTACCTACTTCGGAAGGATGGAAGGCTGAGTCAACCTTGAGCCTGGTGAGAATTGAACTCGCAGTAATTGCAGGCAGCTGGCAGCTAAGTGCTCCTTTAACAGCAGTTTAGTCAGCTGCGCCACCAAGGCTCTGGTTAACTTAGTCACAGTTTTTTCTGACCCATGGTTCAGATTCACATGATACACTGAACTATAAATGAATTTTGGAAATGAACAGTATTGTAGTGGTAACCCAAATCAATCTAATTATCATAGTTAAAATAAATTCACTGGAGTCCTTTAAGTCTGGATCCAGTCTAATATTCATTTAACAAATGTTTTCACTTTGAATGTATCACAGGAGCTCACAGACCATAGAACTATAATGGGCTGCATATTGTTCTTCATTTATAATCCCAAATATGTATATGCCTGCTACACAAATGGGCAGTACCCATATGATTATGTTCTTTATTTAAAAAGTTTAGAACTTTGGGGTAAAAGGAGAAAAACTCATGTGTTTTGGCACATTGAAGTCTGAAAATTGACTTCAGTGAATGACAGTCATTTTATGAATGAGGTAGTCCCTCTCTTGCTTAATTGAGTAAAGGACAGGGTTAATGTAGCATGTGAACACAAAAATCAGGTTAGTATTGAGGTTGGCAAAAATTTTAACTCAAATCATGTATGTTTGAATTAAACCAACCTCAGTCACCTGCCTTATCCAAGAGAAGTCAACCTAATGTTTTCTTTCAGCTATCAGATATAGCAGAAAGCCTAGTATGCCTTATCAAGAGCTACACTTCATTTACATTTTGTTTTCACTGCCCTGCATGGGTAGACAGGTAGGTAAAAAGGCAGAAACAGGATAGGAGGAGATGATGGCTGTAACCCACATCTGTATCACAGATTTTTTTTTTAAAAAAACAGCTTTTTAAAAAGACAGCCAGTTAGCCTGAGCAAAGGAGGCTAATACAGAAGCCCAAATATTCAGAGGTAACTTTAAGCTTGTCTGATCAGTTATTAGCTAGACTACAATAGTAACACAGTTGGATAGCCATATTGTGTGAACACAATTATTGTGTTCTCCATGTGTAAAACTAAGCTATTAATTACGCACGAGAAAAGTGCCAGGAAAATAGCCAAGTTAGATGCGCCAAATGAAGCAATTATAGATATACAATATATATATTTTAAGATAAGATAAACCAGTTATCTTAGGGTATAAATGCTCATACCTAGATTCTACAGTCCACTTTGTCAGATGAAAAGCAGAATACAACATTTTAAGGATGAGTGGCTTGTCTCTCAGATACATACATAGAAATACATATACATACATACATATACCAGTAAATAAATATACATACATACATACATATGTTCCTTGACAGAAAATATAACATTATTGTGCTCATAACACTTTATTTGTTGCCTGAATTTCATCAGCCTGCATTGTGTACAACAATTTGTGATAAAAACTTTGATAATTCTTGGTAACTAGATGCACATATGTATTGATCTTAGTGATATCAGTACAGAAGTGGTTTGCTACTGCTTTCTATGAACATATTTTTTCAACTTTCCAGTTTAGTCCACAGTCCTGAGATTTTCTAGTGGTCTTCTATCCATATACTACTGAACTCCACTCCTGCATGGTGTGCACACACACGCGTGCACACACACACACACTGGAACATATAGTCCTTCATTTACAGCCGTAATTGAACGCAGAATTTCTGTTGCTAAGTGAGACAGTTAAGTTAGTTACATCTCATTTTATAATCTTTTTTTGCCACAGTTAAGTGAATTCTGCAGTTGATACGTGAATCATGTGGTAATTAAGTGAATCTGGCTTCACCCCCCTCCCCCATTGACTTGGCCAGCTTCCAACAAGCCAAATGGTAATCACATGAGCCCAGGACAGTGCAGCTACATGCCAGTTCCTAAGTACCCAAATTTTGATCACATGAACATGCTGAAATGATTGTAAGTGTGAAAACTGGCCATTAGTCACTTTTTCAGTACCGTTGTAGCTTCAAACAGTCACTAAATGAATAGCTGTAGTCGAGGACTACCTATATATGGAAGATCAGTTAAAGTCATACTGATCCTTTACACCAGTGGTCCCCAACCTTTCGGCTTGGCAGTGTAGGAGGGGGAGGGGGATATTTCTGTGTGAGTGGCAGAGGCACACACGCAAGCACACTTGCAGAGCACACTTGCACTCATGCAAATGGAGCTTCGCACGTGAGCGCAAACACCTGAAGCTCGCCTGAATGGAGCTGAGTGTGCACATGCGCTCGCCAGCCGCTTGCGTGGCTCGGTTCTAAACGGGCCACTGCCCAGTAGTGAGACATGGCTCGGGGGTTGGGAACCCCCGGACTAGTCACTATAGTATATATTAGTTTTTCATACCATAGTTAATAACTTTCAAATAAATACCTCATTTATGTCATTGTGATTATCAAAATCTTGGTGTCTGAATTTTCTTTCAATTCCACAATATAGACAAATTTAAGGCAATAATTTTAAAATACTTTATGAAAGAAATATCAGTAAAACAAACTGTCTTATTGTGGACACTACCAAATAAAAATCTGTAGAACTTTATTTCCATATGTGTGCTATTTAAAAAGTTGATGCTTCCAATGAATGGCACTTGCTGTTCAAATTCAGGTGCAAAATTAAATGCTGTACTCTTAAGAATTCAATGTCATCGAAGTAAAGCACTTTTTAAGTCTTAGTAATTTCCCATAAACTGAAGTATACATTTAACATTTTTAATGAAACTGAGAGAAGCTAACCAGATATAACGGTGAGGTAAAAGAAAATGTATGGGCTAGGATTGCTTCTGCAAATCAACTCGTGGGCTTGATTAACACGTTAAGAGGTTAGCATGATTGATTGACACGTTAAGAGGTTAGCAGATCAGAGTTGCAAAGCTCTGGACCGCCACTAAGTGCCTGCAAAATACACTTCCCGGATTTTTGTAGCCCAACCTAGATTTCTCCGAATTGCTCATAAATTATTAAGGATCAGACTACAGAATAGTTTGGGAATGAGTATTTAGGTTTAGAGGATTTAAATCAGTCCGACATATTCAAAAGCATCTGTGATCGGAATCGTGCTTTTCCCTCTCCCTTCCAAGTATTGGCTTGGAATTTAAATATCCCCGACACAGTGGAAATTTAAAAAGCACTATATCACTTTTATTACGTACTAAGTATTATTATGTGGCGTATTTTATTAAGCAATTAATGAGCATTCTTAAATAGCCTACAGCGAAGTAGCTACATGCGTTTATACTAACATACTATACTACTGACATAAAACTCCAGCAACTGTCTCTTGAGAGGCGAACCGATAAACGTTGTAAATTCTTCTGCTCTGTATGAGAAAATAAGGCTGCAGGGTTTCAATTATAATAAAATGAAGAGCTAAAATCATCATACCTTTTATTCTTTACTTCAGTTCTATCCAGCCTAATTAATATTGGTTACCAGTAAATGTGTAAAAAGACCCAGATAATGTAGGATTAAGGCAGCGAGTCATAATGTTGATTAGGATGAATTGTCTTTCGAGAAGATCCCATTGCGTCCCATGGGAATGACTTCGTGATCACTCCGCACGCTCAGCCCCTTTGCATTTTATCTCGGAGTAAATTTCACTGATGGCAACGAGGAACCTACGGTAAAACATACATGTTATTGATGTCTGAGTGCCGCCCCCCCCTCCCCAAATTAGCCTTTGAAAGAAAATAGGGTTAATTCAACGGGAGATTAAGGATCAGCCAGCAAACAGAAAGATCAGCAAATATGACAATAGTCAAAGCCATTTAAAGAAGACTGCTTATCTGACTCCCCCAAATACACGCGGGACACTACAAAAATCATCGTCAAACAAAACCATCCCGGTTTTCACTGGGCGGGTATTTACTGCATTTTACGGTAACTTCCGCGTTCCCCGAACTCTCCTCTTACATCGCTGTAAAATATTCATAAGTGGCACCCTAGTGACCTTCTGGGCCCCGCCCCTTCGCAGCAGTGCTGCGAGTTTGAGCTTGGCGCGCTTTCCTCTTTGTTCCATTCCCGGCACTTCGGAGTTAAAGCGTTTCTGACTCCCCCACCCACCCCCACCCCTTCTTTGGGATGACTTTCCTGCCTACTCGGAAGTAAACACAATGGAACCTGCTTCCGATCAAAGGCGCTAAGAGCCGCAGGCACCGGGGATTTCCCGCCTTTCCTAGGAAGTAGCGCTGGAACGCATGCGGATTCCACTACATCTGTGGAGAATAAAAGGCTTGCTGTAACTACTGCGAGAACTTTAAGTGAACTGGGTGGAGTACGAGGGAAAATGAAACGCTAGGTCGGCTTTGGAAGGAAAAGCGCTCGGGCCCTTTCTGCTTCCAAGGTGGTTCGGGGTTGAAATCCAGGGGAGGGATGTTAAGCAGATCGCGGCGAGGAGAAAGATCCAGGTTTTCTCGGGATCTGTAGAGCCGCAAGGAGAGATGCGCTGGTGAAATCTTGTCTTCTGTCTTGCCAGGCTTGGAAAGGCGTTTGCGAAACTCCCGCCGTCCAGGGGAAATGTGGAAGAATCGCTCGCCCTTCTCCCAAGTTTCTGTTACACAAAGAAGTTTCCAAGCGAGGCCCGCGGTATCTGCCAAGGAACACATTAGGGGAACCTCTGGATTTTGTCAATTACCTGAGGGAGGTAGCTTGAAAATAGGGCACAGAAGAACCCAAACCCTTTGGCTTCAGTTTGGGGTGCAAATAAAAATGGCCTATTTTTTTCTTCTTCCCCTAATCAGTGGTCCTGCATGATCTCTTGGAAGCTGGGAACTTTTTTAAAAACGATCCAGCATGTTAGCTTGATTTAAAGTTAAGCCCTTTTTTTGTCATTCTCTCCTCCACTGCCCATCATCCTAACTATCTAGTTTTCTAAATACCACTCGGAGCCTGATTAACATCATTTCCTCTAAACTCTACGGTCACTGAACAGGGTGGCTGCCAATGGCGTGGAGTGCAGGCAACTTTATTTGCTCAAAGGGACAGTGCGGGGGAGGGGGGTAGAGATGGCTTCCCCAACCGCACTTTCTTATTAAGTGCCAACAATACATTGATGGAGGCAGCTGGATCCTCCAGGGTTTAGGGGCTTTTCTCTTGCTTTTATGCAAGCAGGTGTCTTTGGGGCTTCCATTGTCTCGGTTCAGCCTCCACCCCGGGGCTAATAATAGGAGTTTCTAAAACAAACGATCCACACGCCTGGCCTTCAAATAGCGGCCACTGCCACACACCCTCCCCTAAGGTACAAGAAGGCACCCTCGGACAGTTGTTAAGGGATTTAGGGGTTGAGCTGATTTCAAAGCATCCTGTTTATCTAGAGACAAAGAGTTCAGCAAACAACAGTGCAGCAGGCCTTGAATTTTGGATGCTCCTGCCAATGTTTGAAGATTGAGAGATTATATTTCATTGGGCTCAAATACAGCTATCTGGTTTGCTTGTGCCTCCCTCTTATTATTGCCTTATGAATTTAGATTCCAATCCCAGTTATGGTGGAATTAGTGTACCTGAATTTGGATAGGGGCTAGTTTTACTTTACCTTCTACTGTCACTCCACTTATATTATGCAATATCTTTTCTTCAGTTTTGCGAACTGAAGTGGCATTCCCTGTGGTAGAGGTTGGCATTCTTTCTCAGTAAGTGTAGGTTTAGTCTACAGAAATTATTGTTGCAAAGTGATATATCCATTTCAGTCCGTATTATTCAGCCCTTTTCTGCAAAGGTACCTGCATGGTATGGTCAAAAGATGGCATTCCTGACTTTGCAACTGAATTCTTAATCTATCTTTTTGTGCATTGCAGTATGTAAGAATAGTGGAACTTTGATTGCATCATCACAATCACTATTTGACTTTTCTGACCATAACCTGTTGGACCTTCCTATTTGGCTGCCTGCTTAGCTTTCCTGGTTAGAAGATGCTTGGTAGCAAGTTTCATCATAATGTTCTTTTAGGGACGGAAAATAAAGTGTTCTTTGAACTCCATTCTTGGCTGCAGCATTTTCTGGAACGTTTTGGTGACTTCCCAGACTTATCCACAGATACAGGATTTCTGAACAGTCTTCTACTCAAATACCATCCAGGTTTGATCTTGCTTGGCTTTTCAAGATTAGGTATGTGAAGGACAGCCTTCCACTGAATTTTGTTTTCCTAAAAAATGAAATGGAATGGAATGGCTGAAGAAAAGTACAATATTTATTTGCTTCTGATTTAATATTTTTATGGCACGGTTATAAAAATACAGCTCAGATACAAAAAAAAAAAGAAAAGAAAAAGAAATAAGAAAATACTAAAGACAATAAACAACCTCCAAACCCTAAACAGAATGAAGAAATAGAAGAAAAAAATTGAATACCCAAATGAAAATGTTATCAATACCAAGCATCTAATACACACATATAGTTTACAAATATGTGTGTCTGTGTATTGTATTGTTATGTTTTTGATAAAAGACAATCTGGATCTTTTCTAGCCATTTATTTGATCCTTTCTTTGCTGAGGTAAAAATGAATGAGTCTGTCCTAATGAATGTATATACATTCATTAGGATGTTATCATTTTTCAAAATACTGATATTTTGTGTGTGTGTTTGAATGTGCACATGTTGAAAGTGATGTTAGGACCAATTCAGCATTAGGAACAAAAATCTGGCTGAAAGATGATGGAAGATGAGAGCAATGATATGGATGGCATAGGAACTAACCATAATTCCTACTTAGTTAACAGATTTTTTAAAAAAAGGAAACGTGCATATCACTGGAAACTAGGTACTTTCAATTTTTTAAAAAGAAATATAAGACAACAAAGACCTGAAAATAGTAGAAACAAATGTAAGGTCACCAAATTATGTCCATGTCCAGAATAATGTTGCTTGGTATTTCCTAATAATATCCGGTACACTGGCTCTAAAGATCAAAAGGGAGTAGAAGACAGTGTTGTTTATGTAAGTAAAGTCTTTCTCAAGTTGATCTTGATTACTAGTGACTACATGGGTAGATCCATGCATTTTTCTTAGTAACAAGCCACAAGTGATTTGTCAGTGCCTTCTTCTATTTCTTTTCTTTCTTTATTTCTCAGTACAGAATCAGTTCTGTTTTTTCCTGGTGGTCTCCCACCCAAATGCTAACCAAGTCTGATCCTGTTAATTTCTGAGGCTAGACAAGATTGACCAAATTCTGCCCCTAGTTGAGACATGGTCTATATATACCCATTCAGATAATTATCATGGCTTGCTATGTCGTTTAAGAAATTGTTATTTTTGATGCTGTATCAGACCTATAATTTATTCCACCATCATTTGTTCCAGTAAAAAAATCAATAGAAACTAGCACTTGTTTGGGTAATGAAACATCTGCAAGAAAACCAAGCTCAGAGAGCACCAGTGACCCTCTCATTTCAATCCTGAGTACACATATTCTCCTTTAATTGATACCACATATGAGTGTCAAACACTTCAGAAAGCACACAAATAGGAAAAAGTTGCCTGCAGGCACAGTTCCACCAAGGAACAACTTTTCTTCCTGCAGGAATGCCTACAACAGCATGCCCTACCTAGCAATGTCAGATACAAACCTCTAGTCAACTGCACAGCTGGATGGAAAATAGGCCAAGAAAGTGGGCGAAAAATGATACGGCTCATGATCACAGGTGCACAACTCAGATTAAACAAATATCTGCACACTATAGCAAACATCAAGGAACAGCTGGAACAGACCATCCACATCAGAGTACATTGAGAGATTGGCCATTGCCATCATGAATACTTTCCAGATACATGCCATAAAAAAACAAAAACCAAACACTTGCACTGACAATGTTACCTAGTTTGGGTAATGAAATGTCTGCAAGAAAACAACCAAGCTCAGAACACCAAGGAACCTTCATACCATTAGAAAGCCTATATGCAGAGGCTGAAGGCTCTCGCTAGCAGTAATTGATTTTAAGTACGGTGAACTGTTTCTGATATTAGATCTGGTATATAACCATAATGACTAATAGACATTATTTAATTTTTCCATTCTATTACTATAATACGCTGAGCTATTTTCTTTTGAAGTCATCAGAGGTAGGGATCATGAGGTTTTATGGATCCGTGGTGGCGCAGTGGTTAGAATACAGTATTGCAGGCTGACTCTGTCCACTGCCACGAGTTCGATCCTGACCGGCTCAAGTTTGACTCAGCTGTCCTTCCAAAGTTGGTAAAATGAGGACCAGATTATTGGGGACAATATGCTGACTCTGTAAACCACATACAGAGTGCTGTAAAGCACTGTATATAACTATAAGTGCTATTGCTATTGCTATTTTGTGACAGCATGTTTTATTATGTGTGTATGTGGTGCTATACATTTTCCTGGAAAACTTGAGTTCTAATAAGAGAGGAGCTACATATTTTCTTTATATCATACACATTCGTATAAACCATTCCAGTGAAAATCATAACACACTCAAGAGCTCTCAAATCATTCCAAGTAATACATGTAAGCAACAAAATAGCAAAGTTCAATATAAATAATTGCTCAATTTAAATAAGTGGGACATGAAATCCTAATTTCATGATAAGGGCTGAGCTAATTGAAAACACAACGTGCAATTGCTGTTAAAAAGAACCTGTACTGTACAGTAATCCTTATTTAGGGATTATCTTGTACAGTGACCGTGATAAAAAAGATCAATCCAAGTCTGTAAACCAAAATACACCTTTGCAAGTCTGTAAAGCAAAAGAAAACTGAAGTAAGAGTCACCATTTCATTCAGTGATTATGGTACTTCACTTACTGAGTTGTTGCTTCCAACTGGTTCTAAAAGAGGACTACCTGTTTCGCTGTGGTCATCTTATTACAAAAAGGAGAGTTTCAGAGAGCCAGAACAAGTGCAAAAGGCAACAAAATACAAATGAAGTGGAGCATAATCGTTGGATGTTATTCTCAAATATGGTAATTTAATTGTTCATCTTGAAATGCTAGGTCATTGGAAAACAGATTCAGTCCTATTACATACCCTAAGAGGGCCTCACATCCACGTAAATTTCCCTTTATTGGGAGAATTGCCTGTTTACTCTGGTTGTTGCCAATTACTAATCGGTAAAAGGACCTGTCCTCTTAACCCATGGCAATTAAGTTTATTCATGAAATTTTGGTGAGGAGCTTTGCCAAAAACTTGTTCAAAAGTTTTTTTCAATTACTTTGCAATTCATAATTTGAGTAGTGTAACATGTGGACAGATGATGTAATACATTACTGTTACACTAATGCACAATCTGTAAATATGTTATTTTGAGTGGAATCTCAGTTGTAGATAAGTATTTTTTTCTCAATATATATTGTTGCTAGAAAGCTAGACTTCCATCTAAAGCTACTGTACAGTGAGAGATTTGATTCTGCAAATGAGCTGTACATATATTGCACTCACAACTGTTCTTCAAGGAAGTCTCTTCCTTATCAATCTTTAAAATGACCCAGTTGTTTTGAATTAAAGAGTAACATGTAGTTGATATCCATCAGATTTGAAACCTCAATCTTTTTGCTGTATATTTGCTGAATAACCAAAGGAGCCATTTACTACATCCTAAAATATTGTCCTCTGTTCTTGATAATCGCTTATAGGCTGCACCATAAAATGTACACACACTTTTGGAGCTTTTAAGCATTTCAAAGGGAGGCTGAATATCCACTTGTAAAAAGGGAACATTTTACAATCTGATCTGCTTTGGGAGAGGAGAGAAGGAAGCTAATTTTTCTACTGGAAGGTGTGCTGCTGTATTCCCCTCTCTAACTTTGGCTACACCCTATATGGCACTGCCTCCTCCTTATTCCCATCACAAAGCACACTGCCCCTATTCTTCTAGCCTTTGTAGCCATATGGCAAATCCATGTAGACACAGCCAACATCCATTTATTCAGGCACATAATGTCCCACAACAGGGAACAATTGGAACTTTGTTTGCTTCTATTATTGATGCGAATGGGAGAGAGAGGGAGAACGAAAGAAATCATTTAACTATAAGAGATATCCAGCTAATTATGAGCCATATGTGCCTTCAGTGTCAAAGCAATCCTATGAAGTTCATTTTACCTAGACTACTTTATTAGGTGCAGAAGACAGATGTCCCCCAATAGGACATGCATTAGAGGCGAGCTCTATAGCTGGAGTTCTTGAAATATTTAATGGTAACTTCTTCATTCGTCAAGGGACTTTAAAGTGCTATTTGCCAGCAGGACTGAGACTTGTATGTGCGTGTGTGTTTGTGTATACATGCAGTTACTGGATTTTTAAATTCTTTTTTGTTGACAATGGAATGCTGTAACGTCTTAAAATGTGCCTAGCTCTAGCCTTTTTTTTTTTTTTTAAAGAATTCACATGTTAATGAAATGATGATACTGAGTAGAATGATATTAATTTTTAGAAATAATGAGAACTAAGGATTCTTTTTATCTGGGCTTCTTCTACAAAGGACAGAGATCGCAATGATCCTTCTAAAAGATTTTCCTCATGTGCTGCAGCCAAAAAGCAAGTTTAGGATATTAAACCTTTCACTCATTGAAACAGAAAAACTACCCTTTAATGATATTCCTACAATATTTTCCAAAACATTAGACACATGGTGGAGAAACTAAAGGAAAGCTCATTAGGGGAAAAGCTTCATTTTTTTTAATTGAGGTGCTGTCACTTTCCTTTCCAAGGGCTTAAATGCAAATGACTTTTTACTTACATGGCTCAGACAGAGACATGTATTTATCAATAATTTATCCTTGTGTTAATTAAACAATTCAACACAATTAACTTGTTCCAGCTTTATTAAGTGTTTATTGTAATCAGTTATTTTATTAATACAATAAACCCTAGTTTATTGTATTAATAAAAATTATAACCCTAGATTAAACCCTAATTTAAGCCATTATGATTTAAGTAATATTTCAAGAACACACTTTAATTAAGTAATAAAGCTACTTTATAAAATGATGGATTAAAATTCAGCTTAAAAAACAGTATCTTTAATTAGTGCAGAAGGAAGCAACAGATAAAATATACCTGTTCTGCAAACTTAATTTTCAGGAATTTTCATTAATTTGTTATGGGAATCTTTCTTTAGGTGAAGAAAGTCTTAGCAGGGATAACCTGCTTGATCTGGTTTTAATTTTAGATTTTAATCATAAGATACAGAGCAAATTTAAAAATATGTTACATACACTAAGAATGAGGGTGAAATGAGTTTTTGCATGATTTCAATTAAAATTAAGCCATTTTATGCAATAGGATAATGCATTTAAAATACAGTTTAGTTTAGATAGTTTAATAATCTCCAATAACAACAAATAGACGTTAATATTCTGTACTACTAAATTATCTAGATTGTACAGTAATCATAAAGGCATTATAAATAATCAAACTGTCTCCACAAAATATACTTTTTCTACATCCTTTTTAAGGGAGTGAATTCATAACAAATATATTATGCCTTTCTTTTGCCTTTTGGGGGAGCAGAGGGAATAGGGAGATGAAGAAAGCCTGCTGGGTGTGTATGCCAGTTAATCAAAAGCCTAGTAAAAAGTCCATCTGGGGCCTCTCTGGAAACTGAATTGATTATGGGGAGGAAAATACATATAGTGGAGCACTCCTGCCAATATATACGGAACTAATCAGGTTATTGCAGCTGGGATAGCCAGCCTCTAATAAAATAATTACCATTTGCTTCAGCCTCCCAACACAATGCAGAATTAACTATTCAGTCATCTCTACTGAGACCTAACTCAAGTTGCCATTTCACGAAATCCATCCTTCCTTCCTTCCTTCCTTCCTTCCCTCCATCCCTCCCTCTCTTGATAAAGCATCTATCTTTAGAAAAGTAATAATAAATACTTTGGCTTATTCTGCTCCATTGAGTTTCCTTCACATAATATTATCTGAGTGACAATCCACAAATGGGCAAGAGGCAGACTTCTGTTGCTAACACTCTAAAAAAAATCTATTCAGATGAGAGACATCGTTCATTTGGATCATATTATAATGTAATGTGGGTTATAATGTGTTATATAAAAATATAATAAACTGGCTTTGTTGAATTTTGTTTTTGCTTTTATATATGTGATCTGCAGTGGGCATTGCTGTGACTCTGCTTGTGGTTTCAGGCTAAGATAACATTATGAACAGATAATCAAGATAGGCTTTATGTAGTGGTGATTCTATAGAATATGTTTCTCTTAGGTATTTTGTCCCTTGCTTACTTAAACTTTAGACATGCACTGAAAACTATTTTGTTTCTGCAAATATTTGCTCTTAAGATGCTTACATTTATTTATCTTTTAATGCTTTCAATGCTATACTTTATTTTGACCATTGAATAGAAAAAAATATGTCAATGTAATATGACTCCAGTAAATATGTAAGCCATTCAAAACTCTTTGGGGAAAAAAGACAAGGGACACATTTCTTAAATAAGCAAACAAATGTCTATGAACATCATTAATAGCTAGGATTGATGAAGATGACATTCCAAAACAAAGATATACATATTTTTATTGGCAGAGGAACCATTTCTTTGTCTTGGCATTAAAACAAAAAATTAGGGCAGCAGAAAAAAATCCTAAATTTAATTTAAACTTAAAATTACATGAAAACTAGCTAATTTAATTACTCCCTATGTAGTTAATGATTTCCCCTTTATATTACAATTTGGCAACATATTTTGGAATGGCTCTGAGAGATCTACAATCTAGGTTTTGTGAAGGGAGTCAGAATTGGCAACCAATGAGTTAAATGTGTCCATTTTTATGATCTGTATGAATGACGACTGCTCGTATCTGGACATGTTTTCTTTGACAAATAATCTAATTTTTCCAGAGTTCATTTGTTCTGTTACCCTTACTGATTCATTGATTATCCATATTTATGAATTCTTCTTGAGAAGCTACATTTTAAAAATAATAGTTCCTCTATTAATAATACAATAATTTTATTTTTATAATTTTATTAATGTTGTTATTCTATTAATAATAAAATAATATTAATATTCTTCTTATGACCCAAGTACTAAAGATATTGCTAAAGATGCCTAGAGCACATTTATTGCCTGCTAAAGGTTTTGACTGCTATTCATAGAATCTTCCAGCAGAAAATGCAAAAAGTGATATTAGAAACCTTCAGGCAAATCAGTATGGAGAATATTAAACTAGATGGATCATAAATTGAACTTGGTATTCAACAATTTCCTGTTCCTGTCTACTACGCAACTAGGAATAGAACACACAATTCTAAATACTGTATGTCTTTAGCTCATGATTGATCCATGATGTAAATCAGATTGGGCATCCTGTGACCAATGTTGTGTAAGGTTTTAAGATCCAATTTTGGCCTCTGATAACCCCCTAAGGCTCTGGTACCAAATTAGATGTTACGTAATAAAATGAAAACAGCACAGTTCTCTTCTAATTTTCTGTTGGAATGTAAAAAAGTTTGTCTTTAGACTTTTGTTTGTAGGCTTCTTTCTAAATTCTGGATAGAGGTAATTGCAACAACTTTATTTTGGAAACAGATCTAAAATTCATGGTAAAAATAGCTGGAAATTTGTGCTCTACTGATTGGCAAACATATGGCTTTGCAAGTTAAATACTACAAAAGCAAACATAGATCAGAATTTGACCAAGGGTTGAAAGAACGTGTTGTATTTCCTAAGCTAGATCAATGAGATATTTATAGTGAAACAGGAGCTTCAGACAACATATTTCGTTCATGATGAGCAAAATCAAAGAGTGCCCTTTATCTCATTTATCTCATTTCTCTCCCTTCTACCACTTTTGGTTCTATGTTATATATGCCTTTTCTTTATGTAAATTAAAAGCAGAATTCAATAAATTTATAATAACAATTAAACTATGCCAGCATTCCCCATGTAAAACATTGAGGGAAACAATAGTACATATTCTATAGATTTGGAAATAATAACAGTTGAAGCGGCAGCTAGTGTGACAATAACTCTATGTTTGCATCACTGGCAATATTTTTTTGTGTAGGACTAAGGGTTTAGTATTCTACTTAACTGTAGGTTAAGGAGATTCTACAGAGAACCCTATCTACTTCCTCAGGACTCATAGACTCAAACAAATTCCAAATCACTTCACAGAATGAGTATTTAGCTATAGCCAAATAATTTGGCTCTGGAAAATACTGGAGCTAAAATTCTCTCTCTCTCCCTCCCTCCCTCCCAAACAATAGAAATGATTTTTTTGTATCTTGATATGCTTGCAAATACTAGGATTTTATTTTTTTACTTTTCAGATTTGACAGCCACATTTAGGGTGGCTGGGTGGGGGATGGAAGGGGTTACTGTGGTCCAACTATATTAATGGTGGCACTAAGCCCAACTGATCTACTATTAGGCTTGTGTATGTGGCATCTCCTGGTTTTCTTTGTGGCTGCTCTCTGATTACACCAATGGTGGATACTGGTAGTGCAAAGAATAGGTCATTTAACTAGGAAATAATTGATTGTATCAGTCATGTTGTGTGAATTCACTTATATGTATGTGAGCTTTGAATTTTTCTAAATACTGCAAAAAGCATCAACAAATATTGGACATAATGACAGCAAAGATTTTGCTGAGTAGTGATAAAAGAAAAGAGAAACTCCATTTTGGCGAAAAGGTTGCATATGTAGGCCTTCCCGCCCACCACGCCCCCAATACTATGGACGTATGCGTATACTATACTGTGTGAATATAATCAATTTCTTGAATGATTCATGGCAAAGTGAATACTAAGCAGCTTGGAGAACATACCTTGGCTTGCTCTTAACTAGTATATACAGTTTGATAACCTAGTGTGAAAGTGAAAATTTTGTTTTAAAGCTGCTTCCTCCCATATAAGATAATAAAGAATTTAAAGTGATTAGATGAAGCTATATTAGGAGCACTTCCTTGCATTTCAAAATTTAAAATTTCTCATTGATTTACACAGGGAAATTGGAACATTATCCCTCTCCCCCTTAGATTGGTTTTGATTTTTTATGCTTTTAGGGAAGTCCTGAAAACATGGCTCAGAAGAGAATACAAAGCTATGCCATGAATACCCTTGTTCTGAAATTATGATTGCAGTTAGGCCTTCTTGAGTAAACGTGCTCAGGTTTTCTGACTTGTAATGCAATCCTAAACCTGATATAAGGCTAGCTAAGAGGCCACTGGATGCTTCTATGGAAATACTATTCCAGTGACTGAGAGGGAAGTTAGCCTGCTGGTTGACACACACAGAAGACCTGGTAGCCCCCCTCATGTAGATGCCCATCAAAGACATTTTAATTGCCATTGATGGCAGGCATATCAGGGACATTCGAGGAACCAAGGATTCTGAAATTGTCTTTTTTCCAAGATACCATTAAGTGGAATAATTTTCAATTAAATTATACATTGCCTAGAGTGTTCAAGCTTTATGACTCTGTTTTAGTGATAAAGGAACCTTTTCCCAAACAACAAAAGGCGTTGGGGGTGGGTGGGTAGTGGCATGAGGGGAACAGGTGCTGTAAAATGTCATAGAAACAGGAGGCATTTACCGGTATTTATTTATTTGCTTGCTTGCCTATTCTCTCCCTGTTCAGAATGGAATGGCAGATCAAGAGATTGACCATTTCAGGAGGAGGATGCCTTCATTTCTCTATGTGACTGTAGATTATTTCAGCTTCAGGAGACAAGAATGTCCCTTTAACATCTGACCTGGCCTTTATTTAGGAGAAGCACTTCACGGTTCAGGAAAGACAGACAATTTTCTAATTCCCTGCACTGTTGGAGGCTGAGGCAACGACTTCCAGACAGGACATTGACTAACGCTAGAGAAATTGCATTATTATGTCTACAAGTGTACAAATCTGAGGATCAGAAAGCCTTGGCTGATGCTCTTGTTCTAACACAGGCCAAGGATGGCAATTTCTTCAGTATTTTAGAGGAAGGTGGTTTTGTTTGGCAAGGAAGAGCCTCTTTTCACGTCCAGTTTCAGCAGCTCTGCTTCCATATGAAAAAGACAATAATCAAAAGAATTTCGCACTCCTAAATTTCATCTATGTATCACAGAAAAGTAATTAAGATTTGGGGGTTTTTAAGTGGCAAGTTTTTACAAAAAAAAAAACTTTTTTTTTTTCCAGATTGAAAAGTTAGCCAATATTGTTTCATTCACATAGGAGTTCCTTTAAGACAAGTGTTTGTTAAAGCTTTAAACCATTTCAAAATATTTATATGTTGCTTATGTTTTCACTGAAAAAAGGGTAATTATTCAGGTCTAAATGTTTATATTTCCAATAGTTTAATTTTTTTAAATAAGAAGCATGGGTTCTCTTCTTGTCCAAAATAGTTGGAAAACAGCATGTTAAAATGAAGCCTTCAGCATATATTTATTAAACTATATACAATAATTGGAACTTTTCTCACTATTTTTATTGCATATAAAGAGCAAAGGTGATAGTTGAAACCAGGATAACTGTTACGCTAACATAATCAAAGATTTAAATGAAATGACAAGAAATATACTATTAAAATAGAACACTGATCTTTTTTCCATTTCCGTTATTATATATTTCACATGACAAAATGTGTCAAATGTGAACTAACATATATATTTAATTTTAAAATATAGATATTATTAAAGAATTAATGACTTATGTATGCATATCATAGTCTGCCACATCACTAGTTATATCTGAGTGAGCAGTTCCCACTCTAATCCTGCATTTCCCTAAAGTTCAATTGAACCACTTTTCATAGTTTTTTCTCATTGCCTACTGCTAATATAAAAATTGCTTTGGTGCAAATAAAGTATGTAGCCAGCCTAAAAACTGGGGTGAGAGGTTAGGCCAAAAAGTATTAATAAGTAGCTATGTCCTTTTAAAGATGAAATTTAAAGATCAAAATTAAAGCAATTGCCCAACTCCCCCATTTACAGGCTGTTTTACAAACTGTCCTGTTTGGGTCCCAATAATACAGACACAAAAATTTAAGATTTATTGGCTATCTTGATACTTGATGAAGAATGCTTCTAGTTATAGTGTTCTAATCTAAGCCTATATGAGGGTAAAACAAGATCCAGTATTTTTACAAACTGAGAAGAACTAAATCTATTTGATTTGTCTAAATTCATTTATCAACCCAATTGCAAAGTGGAATAATGGATCTCTTTGGATAAATACAGTAAACTATTTCAGATAATTTTATTGCTTCAGGATATTTCTAATCCCAGAGGAACGCTTTTCCTAAAGGTGCATAAGGAAACCTTTCAGCTATTTTCTGTAACTCTTTAGGTGGCATAAATCAAATTATTGATTTTTTACAGTTAATAAAGGTACAAGAATATGTATTAAATACTTACAACCTTTCCATTTCAAGCCATTCCCCCTGTTCTTTCTCCAACTGGAACTGCATGTTTGCCTTCAAAACATCCACTAGAAATCTCATGGGGAATGTGATAGAGAGAAATATGGTAACAACCAGTGAGATGGCAAAAATACCCTTTGTTTCTTTTCCATTCTTTATCAATCCTTTCTTCTGAAGCATTTTTTTTTAATTAAAAAAGAGGGAAAGGTGAGTATTTGTGCTTGTATTCACCCAAATCTAAATGTCATTTAGATACTGAAGACACTGAAATTTGAAATATATTTAGCTGGATATCCCATCCTAAGGTAAAACATAGGACTTTTCAGAATTTTCAGGAAGAATACATTTTACTATTACAGCACCATCCCAAAAAAAAGTAACTTTAAAAAAATCCTCAGTGGAGTAAATGGAGAACCAGCCCAGAGCTAGAATATTATAGAACAACATTGGAAGACTGCTGGTCCATCATCCAGTTGGAGCTTTATTAAAGTTGGAGCTTTATTGACAACTTTAAGTCTCATTTTATGGCTTCAGCAGGGGATGTTCCCAGCCCTACCTGGACATAATGGTTTGAAACAGTGAATTTTTAATATAAAATGGCTTAAAGAAACTAGGGCATGGTCCTTTCCTGTCACCTCCAACCACCTGCTTAGCTACCTCAAGCAATCTGCTGGAGATGCAGTATTGCTCAGGATCTTGTAAGGTATGTGCTGGGCTGATTTTTAAGAAGTCTGGACAAAATTTCCCTTGTAACTTCTCTGAGTGGCTCATGCGCATGTTCCCCCTGCCTCCCACGGGGCAACAAGTTGGGTGGAAAAAGGGAGTGTGAGGCCTGGGACATTGACAGCAAGAGAACTTTACCTGGAAGGAAGGCACACTTTCCCCTTCCTTCCCGCAAAGGAACAGTGACTGCAGCTTCTGCCAGTGAAGGCGGCTGTTTCATTGCTATCCCCATGCTTGAGGGCCGGGGTGGTGGTGGTGGTGGGATGGTGTTTTGATTTAAGCGCATCTGCTGGGACCGTAAGGCAAAGGGCTTGGGGAGAAGAGTAAGGCGCTGCCGCCGCCGTTGCTTTGCTGGACTTGCTGGGGTTTTGCTGAGGACCGGCTTTTGTGAGGCCGGGAAGGGTCCGAAGCCCGGGTTTTTTTCTTTTTTGGGGTGGAGGGCGGCCGGCCGCTGGAAGTGGGGGCCGAGAGAAGAGAGGCAGGGTCCCTATGCAGTTTTTTTTTTTTTAAATCTAATCACTTCCCTGTCAACCTAATCCCTGCCTGACTCGGACCGGCCTTTAACAAACGTGCCTGGAAACCCAAAAGCAAATCTCATTTGAATGAAGCACACACTCCGCAGCCCCCATCTGCAAAGGCCACAATTAAATGCGAAACGACAGAGAGAGAAATTAGCATTTTCCGCGGCCATCTGGCGCGAGGAGCAGGCGAGGAGGAACAAAAGGCGCGAGGGGCGGAGGGGAGAGCCGAGTGTGCCGCGGCATTGACCTGCAAATGAGCCTTTGTGAGCAAATTAAAGCTTCCCGGACCCCCCGGGACACCCCAAAACAGGCACCATTACAAACCATCCGGACAAAAACCCACTCATCAAAACTGTCTGCGGCGACGGTGCTGAGGCGAACCGAGGCGAGCGCGGCGCAAACCGGCTCACCTCATCTCGGGAAGTGAGGGAGCTGCGCGGCCTACCAAGGAACCTGCCGCACAGGCCTGGCTTTGGCCTTGTTTTTAGAAAGGGAGCGTCTGCACCTCAGGATTACTCAGGATGCGTGATCGAGAAATCCAGGCTTTTGTTTTGTTTTCTGGCATTGGGTTATTTACCCGGCAGTGAATGATACATTTTAAGGGTCTCGGAGCTGCGGAAGGCCAAAACTAGCTTTCCCGCTCAACTACGTTCCTCACAGAAACATTTTCTGCCCCGATAAAACAACGAAATAGCAAAAAGGATTGCTGGAAAGAGCAGACTTTTTCAAGTGCCAGACATCTAAAAAACCCACTGAATTGGGAATCGATGTTGGCTGTTCCGATGGCTTCGTCTTTAAGATTCATGTACAGATTCCTTCGAAATGACATTCCCAGATGCTTGGGATTTGGCAAGGAATTTATGGGCTGTCTATCCCAAAAATAACCCTGCTCTAAACATGGGAGCAAGTTAGTCCCATTCATTCCAATGTTTACTTCAAGCTTTACTCTCCACCTCTGCACATGTTTATTCTGAAATAAAGCTCACTGCCTTAAATGAGACTTAAGCTCAAGGCAGCACATATCAAATTGTAGTCTTGATTGCAGACATGTTACACTGCTAAACCTTACAGGGTTAGTTCCCTATAATGAGTAAGTTCCCTATAATGAGTAAGTCTCCTCATTATAGGGGAAGGGGATCTCCAGGAGTAGATAATCAAATCTTTGTTAGTGGAGGAAAAAAGGATTCAGACTGGTCTAAGGTATCACATCCTGGAATGATCTATGTTATTGGGGCATTGCCATTTTTTCCTGAATTCTGATTTCCAGACAATAGGAGAAACATTTTGTTTTATAGTCAGCATCTGACCAGTTACATCTCTTGTGCTAAAACTACTCTTCAGAAGTTCAGAGTATTAGAAAGCTACAAACTCTTGTGCAATTTCTCTTCTGCAATCCTGGGAATACATTTAGGAGAGTGTATTCAACTGTCAAGTGAGGTAAAAGAAGCATGCCACTGAAATTAGCAGAAGACAAAGGAAACAACAGCAGCAGCAACAACAATAACAGCACAAGGGAATCTACAACCCACAAACAGGATTTTGGAATACGAATTGCTGTTGCAAAATGAAATTCAATAGCTGAGGTTCAGCTCATTCCCAGTACAACATTTTCATAGTCAGAAAAGTGGTGTCTATTGCATTTCTAACTGTCATGCAGGAGTTCTGCCAGCAAAACATGTCCAGGAGTTCTGCCAGCAAAAAAGATGATAAGCAGAAATAACCCTAATAGAAAGACTAACAAAATGAGCTTTCATAGGCCTGATAAAAAAAATATTGTATCTTTTTTAGTCTTAAGTTGATGATTTTTCCATGATTGTAATGGTTTTCAGCTTGCAAAACGAAATAAAATGAAGCCTGCTAAAGTTTTAAATGATAATTAGAACAAAGTACAGTAAGTAAATCTTACAAAAATGGTGAAAATAAGTTCCTTTCTACTTTGCATTATGCATTATGTCCAAGTAAACACATCAATATAAATATGGCTAAAATTTCTAAGATTGGAAAAATTAGCAATTGTATAACAAATAATAATTTGGAGGTTAATTTAACAGCAAGCTGCTTCGTTAGTTACATAAAGTACATAGATGAGACAATATATTAATGTGTACTGAATAGTCTAAATTAATGAGGTAAAACAAAGTTTACTCATAGAATTTCCATTGAAATGTGAGACATAAAAACTACCTATAACTCCTGATGCTCTACACTATATTTTTCAGTTTCATTTGTGTACATGCACAAATACTTGTAAGAGGTATTGCTTTAAAAAAAATGAAATGCATTCTAGATACCATTATATTGTAACTTGAACCGTACTTAAAGAACCTGATGTCATTAGTTTTTGCTTCCCAAAATTGCTATGTGGCAGAGAAAGAGAAAATAATTCATAAGTTAAAAAAAATCATAAAATAATAGTTTTTCAAGCAAGGTTCTGAAATGTGCTATCAATTCTCTGTGTAGAGCAGAGGTTCTGTGTTTTTTAAAATTCATATTTGTTTGAATTCGTATAAAGTTTGTTGCAGGGTCAGGAAGGCTAATAAGGCATCTTGCTTTCTGCTCACATTCAAGGAAAACTGCATAGGTTCTCACATTCTCAAAACTGCTCACATTCAAGGTAGACTGCTGCATACTTCCCTGTTCAACTGAGGAATTGGAAACTTATATTTCCAGTCTCTGCATCAATGAGGAATACATTTCCAAATGTCAATAGGCATCTGTAGAATAACACTTAAGCAGAGAGTGTTTCTCACTGGCAAAAGGAGCAAGAAGGTGAAAACATTTATTTCTCTTTGCGATCCTGTGTCTCATCAAAAGCTGTTGTATAGGACCAGTGGACTTTAGAGCAGCATGAAACACAAAGCATGAAGTTGTAGAGAAATCATCTCTCCCCCCACACCTAAAATGAGAAACTTCCATGTGTCCTATTTTGCAAGATGGCTAATCTGGATGTAGCCCAAAATCCACCTAAAGCTCTTCTAGAGTCTCTGCAATAAAGTTCTGAATATAAATATTCTAAAAAGCATACATACTTAATATCCTTTTAAAACAGCTTGCTTCTTGGGAGGGAAATTGTAGTTTTATTTACATATTTTATGTTTTATAACTGTGATGAGATTGTGTGACAATTTGATCTGTCCAATGTGTGTCTGATTTTATTGTTTTCATTCAGGGTAGATTCTGTTGGCAAAGAGAAAACTGGCTGTACACACATTGGATCTGTTTCTTAACTCATAAACTCTTGTGTGTATTTTTGGACATTTTTTTGTTCCATAGCATTTTAAACATGACCAGAATTCACTGCATTATGAATCAGTCAGATACATAGATTGCATGGATTCTAGATGCAGAAATTTAGATCTGCCAAAACTGTTCTGCATGGAACAGTTCATTTTTTCTGCTCATCTTTATTTATTTCAGCTACAGCCAATAGAGATACTACATTTGCATTAAACATATGGAAATATAGTGAAAAAGAAAAAACAAAAGCTGAAATCCTAAACATTTTTACTTGATGATACTGTAAACTGCTCTGAAACCAATATACTTTACAATATACTACTGAGTTTAAAAAAATATGATTATAATTTAGTGTCACATAATGTATAGTTGCTACAGTGTTAATGCATGAGATTTATCCCCAATAAAATGCTGTCTAGCTTACAGAAATATCTAAATAAAATTACAGAAATTAGAATTACTATTAAAAATAAAATGAAATCTAGAAACTTCCTTCTAGGTTCTAAAAAAATAAGAATACTTTGCCTTAATACATCAAACATAATAGCAGAGAAGCCAAGTGTGGTTTTCTGAAAAAAAGATTCTATAAGAAGTACCCCAGAGCCTTAAAAGCTTTTGTTCAGGAGGCTCAAAATGGTAAAGAGATAAGCTTAAATCTAGGGCATGATCATTCCTTTCAAATCATTATGACCTTAACTATCTGTGCTGGTGTCTTAATTTAAGATTGAAAATAAAAAGGCAGCCTATTACGTTCTTTTAATATAATTCTAGTGAACTGCATCAGTCTTGCACTCTGTATTATAGCAGCTGCAGTTTCTGAAACCTGTGAGAACAATCTCTAGTACAATTCATTGGAAAGATTACCAGAAACTAGAAAACTGGTCTAGTTATCCTTGTCATGAAAAGGTGAAACTAAGTTAAGGAAAACGACACTGAAATAATGTAGGCTTCTATTGATAAAACTAAATCAAGGGACACCCACGTAATGGAAACCTGATCCTTCCAAGGAAGTGCAGCTGTCTCCAGTAAATTGAACAATACCTTCCTAAGCCAGAAAACATTTTTTCCATGGAATCTCAACTTGTTAAGGATAAGCAATGTTAGTGATATCACTATAAATGGTTGCTTTCATGATACAACTATCACTTTAGGTTTCAACCAGAAAGCTGTTTTCTGAAAAATACCTTTCATTGCCATTGCATATTGCATTATTCTAGAAACTGAATTGTCTCACAGATGCATACTTACTGTTTACTAAGTGTAGTATTAATAACTGGTGAATATAAATTAAATGTCAACATACACAAATCATTTTCGTAACTCATCTTGGTGTCAACTCTAAGATAGCAATTTTTAGTAGCAAAGTTCACCTATTCAGCTGAACGACAAAAGTGCTTTATTTGCACATGTAAAAATGCAAATCCCAATGCTTTCAACTGAATTGAGACTTCTTAGTGCAGTACCATCTGGACATGATTCATAACATCAGCATAGTCAGCTCAGGAGTAAATGAGCTTTTGGAGAGGTTATGTATGGCCTCTTAGAAAGGCCATACTCTCAAAGGAGTCCAAGGTAATCTTGGAGTGCAGTGTTTGTGTGGTGCACTCACAAACTGTTTTCCGTCCCTTCCCTTGGCTTTATCTCAGCTCTTGAGCTGTGTTTAGGGCCTCCAGGTGCCGCTCTGTCCGCATTTATTTGCAATCAATATTCATGTGCCTCTGTCATCAGGGTGGCTCTTTTCACAATGATCAGCCGGGCAGAAGGCTGAGTGACAGGAGGCTCGTGGCTCCGTTGCTTTCAGGATGGAAAAAGAAAGAAGAATAAGAATTTAGAGCTTGCTTGCTTGCTTGGGAGAGTGAATCCTTCATTTCTGTTTAGAGGTGAGACAAGGAATTACTCTATATTCAGGATCTGTATTTTCTTTATGGGAAGGATACGTTAGCGATACAGAGTAAACATATGTAATCTTTGCTTATGTAAGGTTAAAACAAAACAAACTCAACCAAAGATTTATCAAATGGATTAGACAAGACAAACTCACAAGTGTCAGTCTCAATGTTTCTCTGTTCATAACTCTGCCCTATACTATCCTTTCACAGTAAATGTTAAATCTCAATGTCTCTATTTACCAAAGGCCTTGTAATATATTGGAAAGACACAACTGAAGCTTTATTAATATGTACCAGATAGAAGGTACATATAATATAAATATATACTGCAATTCTAAAAATGTACACCCTGTATATTTACAGGAAGTAAATACTGTTGGGGGCAATGAGATACATTCTCATGATACTTCTACAGGGGTCCTTCACATGATATTGGTAGAGTCTGGAAGCTGAATGGATTTATTACCTCTTCTACTGTAGTATATGTGAAATTGTAGCGAATCTAGTTTTTTTTTTCCTTGAAGTATTAAAACTGCAAAGTTTCTGGGCAATCTATTAGCCTATTGGCATGAACTCTTCTTTCTGCATCTCATCTTCTTTCACTTTTAATTTGGCAGGATCTGTTTTTGAAGAATTGGAGAATGAAAATGGTGGCCTTGAAGTACTCACAAATAGCTGTAGTCTGACATATGCTTTCATTATTTTGTGCCTTCCAAATATATTGGACTGTTCTATCTATAATTCCTAGCCTACATATTTTTTGTTGGCTGGACATTGTGAGACTGCTGTCAAATACAACCAGATGTACCAGGCTGGGAAAGGCTGCATTAAAAGATTTTGGCAATCCAATATTATATATGTTTGTCACAAATCACACTATGTTATAATTTTTCTTGTCATATTGCACAAATCCAACAAACTATACAGTACAGTAAATTATAGCTAAACAAACTATGGCTTAGTCCAGGATATGAGCCAGAGCCTATGTTTAGTGGGACTTACATCTAAGCATTTCATGTACTTGAAAATTGTCTTTATATATTTCAGGTTGACTTTTGTATAAAATTATTAAGGTTAATACTTATTATCAAATGCACATGCCACTATTACCAGAATACTACATGTGATGTATGGAATTGTATAGTACAGTATTGCCTCTTCCATAATGATTGTGTGATATGGCATGCTGGCCCAACATTCTTAATGTCATTGTTAAAAGTATTTTAATAGTTAATTGACTTCAAATAAAAATTGTCCATAAGTACAAAGGGCACTGGGTTATGCTGTGAGCCTCAGCCCTAATACTTCATAACATTCATCTTCATCCCCAAATATGAAGGCATTATATGGGAAAGCTATACTGTGTATCTGGAATATTGCAGAATCAGGATACTAGAATAATAACTTTCAATCATTTGTACCTTAAATCCCATCAATCTCCTATCAAGTAACTCAGATCCCACTATAACAGAAACAAAAAGTCAAATTTCCTCAAGAAAGACATGTACATATTTAAAGGCATGTTATGATGATCATGTTATCGTTTATATTAAGTTAATATTATAGTTTCAGTGCAGTGGTGAAATCCAAATTTTTTTACTACTGGTTCTGGGGGGGTGGCTTGGTGGGTGTGGTGTGGCTTGGTGGGTGTGGCAGGGGAAGGATACTGCAAAATCTCCATTCCCACCCCACTCTAGAGGAAGGATACTACAAAATCCCCATTCCCTCCCCACTCCTGGGGGAAGGATATTGCAAAATCTCCATTCCTACCCCACTCTGGGGCCAGCTAGAGGTGGTATTTTCCGGTTCTCCAAACTACTCAAAATTTCCGCTACTGGTTCTCCAGAACCTGTCAGAACCTGCTAGATTTCACCCCTGTTTCAGTGGCTTAAACACTTACCTAGATTATCTCTTGAGTCCCACAAGGGGTATGCATGCTGTTGCTTGAGAAGCGGCATTCTAGAGTGCATGGGGTACTCAGAGTTCTTCAGATGTTTTGATTCACTGGATGGGCCTAAGAGGTATAATGCTATAGATGAAGTTACTTTGTTGGCCTTCCTCCCTTTTCCACATGTGCAGAGATTTCAAGAAAGTAACCTAAGAAAAGAACAAATATTTGAAATAGTTCCAAGTTAATGTTTTAAATGTTTTAAATTGTTGGATACCCACTTTTTATTATTCATGTTTGGATAGTTATGTCAGGACAAAACTGCCTTGTTCTACCCACAGCTAGCCTGCTACACAGTGTCAGTGAAATAGTTGTCCCATCATCACTACTCATGGTTGAAATAAATCTCAGCTGCAACCTCAGTTGATTTCTACGCATTGGAATTGATAAAGTTTTATGAAGAAAGTTTAATGAGAAAGGAGAACATACTGGAAAAAAAAGTAAGACTATGACATTTTGCACAGATATAGCGTGCCATGCTGAATGTTCAGCCACCTTAAGCATAACAAATCAAAGCCATACTTCAGCCCACTGAAAGCACTGGGCTTAAATGTTTCTAAGTGCATTTGGTTGTGAGAATTTTTATTCACCACTTCACAACGGATATTTTCTGCTACCACATTTTTTAAAGCTGAACAAATGAGACAATAAAATCATCATAGGGCTATTTCATTTTTTGGTAGGATGATTTCTTATGTGAATGTTTTGCTAAAAATACCTCACCATTTCTATTCCGTATTATCCTAATAAAATTAGAGTTAACAATGTAAAGGTTAGCACCAGGTTTCATAGGCTTTTCTAAAATGCTGTAATCTGCAAAAACTGAAACTGAACCTTTGCATTTCTTCCTCATATATGCATCTGTGAAAACTATGTCAATAAAGCACTTGGCTGCCTTTGAGATGCTAGGATACTTCTTGTTCATTTTTCTTCCGTTATACTGCTACACTAATGCAGAATAATGGAATACACAGTGGTTTGGATGTACTAGCTTTGTATTTAGCTTAGAGTTGCCAACTCTAAGCTAAATACACCAGCTAAAATCTGGTGTGCAGTTGTGCAGAATAGTAGGATCTGCAGCAGTTAAGAGCTGACATGGAAAACTTCAGTAGCTGATTTCTGCAACTCTGTAATTTTAGTCCTGATTCCTTAGTGACTCTAGTTTATTTGCAAGTAGCACAAGTATCTGCCTTGCTTGCCCCACATTTTCATCTACAGTAGGAGGAAACGCCCTTCTCTTCCTGCCCCTTCCCCCACCCTGCCTCTTTCCATGTAGATGAGCTCAGTGTCTTCAGCACAGGCCTTTCCAGAGACTCACTGTTCTGGTCTCTGCAATCAATTGATACATGATAATTAGATTCCTCAAGAAAAGCCAAACAAAGAGACCCATTCACCCCCTGCTTCTCTCACACGAATCCCAGTGAGAGTGATCTGGGACATTCACCAGAAACCAGACAGCCAACATTCTCCAGCACTAAAAACACAATTTAGCTTGGGGTGTTCATTTAACAAACAGATCCTTGAACCTTGCTTCTGTTTTCAGCTTATTTACGCCATGTTTCTTTACACTCATTTGATTAAAACATGTTTCTTTCTAAGATCTATTTTTACATTTCAAGAATCTCTGTTCTTTTTTGTGGTGGCAGATGGTTCAAAACATCCGAGCACAAGCTCCTTTAAAAAAAAAACACAACCTTCTCTTATACCACACTAAAAACCGCAGTTTTAATATAAAAGAACTGGCAAGATTCAGTCAGGTTAAAAATATAATCAATGTGGACATACACACAAATAGTTGAAAAAGAAGTGTGCTTAGATTCAATTAACCTGGTTTGCTTCTATCCCAGCTGTGGAAGGGACAGATTCCATGCACTCTAAAGCAAATTTACACACAGAAAGTTCAATACAGAGAAGGTGTATTACAGAAATTACATCCATTTGATTGTTTCACATAGAGAGGCTCTTTGTTAGCCAGACACGATTCCTCATTTGCTCTTACAAAGGCTTCATATTGACAGCATAACTTGTGAACTCCTAAGCTATTGGGAACATGGGTGCCAATTTCTGAGGAGGGAAGTTGGAAGCCATACTTAAATGTCAACTCCCCAGTAGCAATACACTGAGAGGCTAAGACTTTGTGGTCCCTGAACTTTTTGGGTAGGGCTTGTACTAAATTGATGCAGTGAGCGCCAACATTCACAAGAATTTTGAAACATATAAGTGGCTTGTTCTTCTGTCAGTTTCTTCTTTAAACTGGGTAGGGGGAGTTTTCTTGCATACCTGTTATTCCCTGACACTGAAGCAGAGTTAGAGAGAAGCAAGTAATTAGGAGCTTTCTTTGACTTGCCTGGAGCTCCTTCTTGTGCAATACTGCTGGGGGCGTGGATGAAATCAGTTCACAGGCTACAATCTTATATCTCCATCTACTAAATATTACTTTATTGGGGGGGAAGGAAGTGTCTTTACTGCTTGCCTTCTGGTGATCAAAATTACTTTTACAAGTACTTATAGGGAATAGGAGCTCACTCCTGACCCATCCTTTCCATTTGGAAGTCCATCATATCAGCACCCACTTTATTAAAAAATAATGAAGAGCAAAACTTCTAGCTCACTGTGTAGTCCATTGAGATTTGATACAGAGATTTGAACTGAATTATCCCATTCTTCTGAACTTGATCATCAACTGAGAATGAATAAGATGAAACAGGATGCTTCCAGTTCAGTGGCTTCATTTCCTTCTTGTACATGTGCAAAAAGACAATTTTATCCCTATTGTATGCAACTAAAACATTCTTTCTCACTTAAAAAATACAAAACAAATCTCAAAATATTTAGAATCTTTTTTCCACAAAATTTAATAAATTGTCAAAGAAGCACCAAACCCGAAGTAGACAAAAGTAGCACCAAAGCAGACAAAATAAAATAGAATTATGCCTGCTCTACTCACAAAAATAGTCAGCACAGCAGAAATTTTTCAAGGAGAAATCAATATAAAGCAGCAACACAACTCTTCTTAGCCCATACCTGTCTTTTGTTCAGACCTGATATCTGCTAGTATACTGAACAGAGAGTAAATCTTTTGCAGTTTTTCTCAATTCCTGATTTCAGGTGTATGGAGTCATACCTATGCATAGGATTATCATGTTGGATGCATTATTATAATTTCTTTACTTATATTCTCATTTCCATTTTGATTGCTTCTATTATCTAATCAGGGTAGATAATGTGCTGAAAAGTCACATGAGGCATTATTAGATGAGCTGATCATTTTGCACTATTTCTTAATAATACGACAATCAGAATAATATCAGACAATTTGTGATTTAGCATTGCTAATGTCATGCTTGTGAGTTATATATTAGTCAGTGAATCACAGGATTAAGTCTTGAAGAAAATAACTTAATATCCACTCCAATATATTATACCAATATATTATACACACACATTCCTAAATTTATACTTAGCCTATCTATCACAAAGTTCACCTACAGCTTTTCTGACATCAGAAAAAGATATTGGTATAATATGAAGCAACAACCCTGTTCAATACAGGTAGTCCTTAACTTACAATAGTTCATTTAATGACTGAAGTTACAACAGCACTGAAAAGGGTGATTTATGACCATTTTTTCACATTTATGACTATTGCAACATCCACATGGTCACGTGATCAAAATTTAGACACTTGGCAACGGTATCAATAGAAATTGCCAATGTATGAGTCTAAGGATAGCGATAGTAGACATGAATAATAGAATGGATGTAAGTCTCAGCAGATGTTGGGAACTGATAAATCCTTGTTAATAATCTTTATAGTTATGAAATAAACTAAGATTGCTTTATGGTACGTTATTTGTACTGCAAATAACTGCATAAATAGTTAATAAATAGCTGCACTGGCTCCCGGTGGTCTTCCGGGTGCGATTCAAGGTGTTAGTTATCACCTTTAAAGCGCTCCATGGCTTAGGACCTGGGTACCTACGAGACCGTCTTTTGCCACCAATAGCCTCCCACCGACCAGTTCGTTCTCACAGGGAGGGACTACTCAGGGTACCGTCAGTCAAATTATGTCGACTGGCGACTCCCAGGGGGAGGGCCTTCTCTGTGGGGGCTCCAACCCTTTGGAATGAACTGCCCCCGGAGATACGGAATATCCCTGATCTCTGTGCTTTCCGCCGTGCCCTCAAGACCCTGATGTTCCAACAGGCAGGGCTAAACATACAAACATGTGAATGATTTTTTAAATGTTATCTAATTCTGGGTTTTATTTAATTGACCAAACTAAGTAATAATTTTAATTAGCAATTTTATGATGTTTGTGTGTCTATATTTTTCTTGACTGTACACCGCCTTGAGTCCTACGGGAGAAAGGCGGTATAGAAATATAATAAATAAATAAATAAATAAAAATAAATAAATAAATTTGTACTTCTACACTGAAATACAAAGAAATCCAGGCTATTTCAGAAATCTAGGATCAGTTTTTCTGAAGGACTATCCATCTCCCATCTGCTTTAAGTTCCTTCAATTCATCATTGTCATCCATTAGGAACCTATTAATGCCTTCTCTGTCATAGCACCTGTCCCCTGGAATGGGATACCCCCCTATGGCTTCCATTCTAATGATGCTCTGCTGCTCTTTAAAGATATGGCTCTTCTCCCAGGCCTTGGGGTAGACTGTCCATAGAGATCTGTTTGTGTTCTTGTTTTTAAAGGGATTATTGTTGTCCAGGTGCTTTACTGTCTTTTGTTTTTAAATTGCAAGCTGCCCGGAGTCATATGGCCTCTAAATCAAATAAAAATAAATATCAATAAATATCAATTTTTCAGTATTTATTGTGAAGACTTATTCTACTGAATGGAGAAGGAAAGGGAGTGAAAATCAAAACAGTCGTATTAGGGTAGATTGAAGGCCTATCTAATCTCAGCATATTATTCTCACAATCCATGTCTATGAGAAGTCTCCAGTGAGAAACAATTACTGTAGCATTCTCTTACTTCTGTTCTCCAATAACTGGCATCAAGAGGCAGGCAGCTTCTGAAACTGGAGGCCATTACCTGTGATGTCTAGAAGTGACTGAGACCCTTATCTACCATGTAATTATCTAATTTCTTTTAAATTTGCATTAAAAATATCCAAGTTGCTGGTCATCATGATATTTTTGGCAATATAGTCTATGAAGTTAAGTACTTGTGTGAAGTTTACAATAGTTCCTTTCGTCTCTTTTCTGTGCTTCAGTTTCATTGGTTAGAACTAGTAAATTAGACTGGCAGAAAATTTCCTCCATCTTCTCCATACTCTTGTTTCTGAAAAATCTCATCATACCTTTCCCTTACATGTCTTATTTCTAAGCTAAAAATACTCTATTTCCCCACAAAAATTGCTCTGTGATAATTGTAATTGTTAATTTGTATCCTGGAAATTGTTTCTAATTTGTTGCATTATTTCCAAATGTAATAATTGGATAACAACATAGTTTATTTTAACAGCCCATTTTATTTTCCATTTCCTGTTATATCTTTCATCTTCTTGGCTAACTTGGTAGAATGAGAATATGCATATGTAAAATTCAGGCAGCTTTAGATATAAAGGTGATCATTTTCTAGTTTGCTCAATTGTCATTTGGAATGAAATCAACAAGTCATGTCATTTGAGACTATTATATAACCTTTAATGTTCATCCCTGTCCCCCAGTATGCATACTCTGCTGGACAGTCATTCAATGTTGCCCAATTTAGGACATTCAGCTTAAAACAGTAAATTGGTTGAACTAGATAGTTGCCAATATAGCTTGAGATATTCTTTCCGAACCCCATCTGAATTTTTCAATGGCTGGCCTGAAATGACCTTTGGAGTTTCAATGGAATTATCAGACTGAAAAACTCTTAAGCATCTAAAAAGAATCTTCCTCCTGCGTCAAGTCAAAAAGCTCAGACTGCTGATACAGTTTTGCAGAGGAATTATTGAGTTTGTCATTTCTACTTCTGTAACTATCTGGTTTGGCACAGCAACCAAACAGGACAGGTACAGACTTCAATGGATAGTTCGGACTACAGAAAAGAAGTTGCAACCAGCCTGCCTTCCATTGAGGACATGCATACTGCACAAACTAGAAAGGGGGCTGAGAAAATATCTACCGACCCCTCATGTTCTGGATATAAACTGCTTCAACTCCTCTCCTAAGGATACTCCTATAAGGCATTGCATACCAAAACAACCAGACACAAAGACAGTTCCCTCCATGCCATCACTCTGCTAAACACCTAATTCCCTAATTCCCGTAGCATTGTCTTATGCCCGGGGATATTTACCAAGTAGTAGGGCTGTATTACTATTATCCTTCTCATCTTTCCTATTAGCTTCTTCTATTGATATCCTATGATTTATCACTTAATTGTTTGTATCTTATGATTTATCACTCTGTTGTTTGTATGTGCACTGAGAGCTTATGCACTGGAGACAAATTCCTTGTGTGTCCAATCACACATTCTATATTCTATTCAAAATGTGTTGAACATTTTCTATTCCATTAGTGCCATCAGCAAATTGCCAGGGTATGTTTTCTGAAGTTATAAAAACACACTGTTGTATGTGCTCCCTCTACTGGCTCAGTTTCAGCACTGATTGCTATAATTACAATATTTTAATGATATCCTATGAATTGTTTATTGCATGTTAAACTTTTCTTGTGACATAGGTAATTAACATATAAAATTCACTTGTGCAAGCTTTAGTTAAAGAGCAGCTATCACTTTTAAACCAGAGAATGGCAGATATGGATCTAGATTTAGTGGTCCATTTCTAGCTAATTAATAACCAATCACCTGGCCTTCAAAGTTATCCAGAATATATCACACAGAGAAAGTGAACAATCCTGAAAAATGTGGCCTCCACTACTTAAAACTGCTTACATAGGAGCTTACATATATGCACCCATAATACAAACACATGAAATATTATTTCTTCTTAAATAATTAGTTTTAAAAGACAGCTTTCTTATATACTACAGGCTGAAATGATGATTAATAGATAGAAACCAAACATGTATAAACTCACATTTGTGCTAGAAACCAATCCTGATCAACAATTGAGAGTGGTGTAGAACTTTAAATATCAGGATTAGCTTGCAAGTTAATGATAGAATGTAATCGTAATGATAGAAGGTAATCAATATATTATTGCATTAGATGAATACTCCTTTGTTTTCTGCTCTCTTCTTTCTATTGTCTCTGAGCATTGTTATAGCCAACACAGAATCTTCTGCAATCAGTAAAAGGTGCTATCTTGCAATCCCCATTCAAATCTCAGGATTGTTTTCTCTCTCTCTGTCTCTCTCTGTCTCTCTGTCTGAAAAAGAGTGAAAGAGAGAGAGAGAGAGAGAACACTGTGGGCTAAATGTAGTGTATCAGATTATTGATATTAAGTATGTCTGTGATCTAAAATTGTTGCTTGATAACATCAGTCTGCCGGTAGATGTAATATTGGCAGGTTCACTGGACTTAGTTGTAGATACTTCAGTAAAGCAAGCAGCAGAAAAGTCTATTTCTGAATCAAGTGCACCTTTTATATGATTGTAGAAAAGGCATAACAGGAATGAGGAGTGAGATCTAGCTTTACCTCGTCTTGTTGAAGAGGGGAGAAAGGGCAGCAAAACTCAACCCACCAATCAAGGGACCAACCAGAGGAAGAATAAGGCTGAACCTGTTATAGTCTGTTAAGACAAAGGGAAAAAGAACACAGTGGGGTGGCTAGCTTTATTGGGAAGATGAATGTGTTTGATAGTGCCATAAATGATTGAACATTGTTTACAAAGAGACTTGAAAGTTTTTTTAGGCAAATGAGACAGCTGTTGGAAAAAAACCGTTTTACTAAGTATGATGAGAGAGAAAGCAATTCAGCTTTGCAGCAGTAGTAAAAATAATACAACAACATTTTGCTGCCATTGTTGATTCCAGAGTATTTCAGGTTTTGTAAACACAAGCAAAAGGAAAATGAGTTCATTGACAGAATCTGCAATTGAACTTAACATGTCTAAACACTGCACATCTGGAAAGGACCATTGAGAAATCAGCTGTATAGAATTTTGAATGAAAACATTTTTAAACCCTAAACAGATATAGATTTAACACTTAGCAGAGCATTTGAAATGGTTATCTCTATGGGCCCTGATGCCCAAACTAATACAGAACTGGAGTCAGGACTCAAGGTAAATGTGAATACATTTGCAGTAACAGTAACAGATCAAAGAAGTACCATGCTATCATTGTGGCAGAGATTCACGAACACCAACTCAATGTAGATTTAAGGGAAAATCTGTAGAACACACAATAAATATTCAAAGAGTCTGTTGCAGGAAAGAAACAAACTACTTTCTAAAAACAAACAACCAAGCCGTTACTTTAAAGAGTGTGGTAGTATATATAATAAATAAAACATTAATAAAGAAAATCAAACAAGGATAGCTAATATGTAAACCTCTTATGACTTAAGCATAAGAGATGAAATAGGATCAGCAATAGGACTCACTCATGCCCCCGGTGAACAGTAAAACAATGTAAATGAAATTGGATGTTTATTCTGCTGTAACAGTGATATCAAGAACCAGTTTGGTATAGGTATCAGGCTAGAAATGAGACCATGCTATAGGTACACAACCAGTTGGATGGCCTTTACCCAGTCACTCTCTCTCAGCCTTAGGAAGCAGGCAATGGCAAAACACTTGTTCAGGCAATTGCCAGGAGTCAACATTGGCTCGAAGGCACATAAAGAAACAAACAAATTTTTAAAAATCAGTGATATCACAGTATCAAAGATGTTAAACTAGAGCCATCAAAAATATAATAATATACCTAAAAGGTATGATTTCTAAGAATTCCTATTCGAGTAAAACCTGTAATGTAATAACTATTGAGAAATGTTGGAGTTGTATGTCATTCAAAACAGGTAGAGCAGCAATCTAAGTTATGAAAGCTGAGGAAGCTGCTGGCTGACTGGAGTTCCATCAACAATTCTTACTCTGAGTCCACTGAAAGTAACATTGAAATGTTTTAAATTCTCTCCTCTCTCTCTCTCTCTCCTTCTCCTTCTCCTCTCTCCTCCCTCCTCTCTCTCTCTCTCTCTCTCTCTCTTTCTCTGTATGTGTATGTATCTGTTCAAAGATGACCCATCCTGTCGCATGGCCAGTTCTGTATGTCATATGCAAAAAGGTAGATGCAAACTGAATTGAATGGATGCTGTAGGATTTTTTCCCCCTGAAGCTGATTAAAGCTTCTGGGTTACCCCTATAGTTCCAGTAGCTAAAAACAATAGAATTCTAGGGTCTGTAGGTTAAGAGTAAATTACCATTAATCTACCTTTATAGGCTGAACAACACTCCTTACCTAAAACTGAGGACATTTTTGCTAATCTCACTGTGAGACATTTCAGAAAAAAAGATCTAATAGACTTATTCACAGGGAAATGAAGAAAGTTTCCGAAGTACGTCTTACTATGAACCCACATAAGGTTATATCTATACTACAGATTTGTTTTTGGAATATGTAGCATCTGCACCGGCACTTTGGCAGAGAGCCATGAACCAAGTATAACAATACATTGACTGCTATTTAGGTGACATATTATCATTGGAGAAAATGTTGAGATGTATCTGCAAAACCTCAAGATAGTCTTGTACATTTGAACTAGACTGTGATGTTTCTCTGTATCATAAATGTATGTATATGCATAATGGTTATGCATTATGTATATACATAATATGAGAGCTGACAAAATTTCATTTTAATGTATGCTGATTAGTGTACATTTAAAGTGATAATAAAGTTTTCTATTCTATTCTATTCTATTCTATTCTATTCTATTCTATTCTATTCTATTCTATTCTATTCTATTCTATTCTATTCTATTCCATTCCATTCCATTCCATTCCATTCCTAGAAACTGGCAGACAGTAGCATTTAAGATGATATAACAAATGTGAGTTTTAAAAACCTAGTACTGGTTATTGAGAATTTATTTAAATTCAACCCCAACTCCTTCCCCCCTCCCCTCGTTCTGTGTGTCCAGTTCCTCTTTTGTCATCTTGTGTACATGATTTTATCTGTTAATGTTTTTATTGCTGTGTTTTTTTAAATGATGGATGATTTTAATGTTTTTCAATGTTGTTATGCTGTAAGCCACCCAGAGTCATTGGATACGATGTCTGTAAATTTACTAAAAAGAAAAAAAAAACCCTGAAATATCACATTGGCATAAGTATTCAGATCCTTCACTCAGTACTTTTCTGAAGCACCTTTGGCAGCAATTACAGCCTAAAGTCTTTTTGGAAATGATGCAACAAGCTTTGCACACCTGGATTGGGGGATTTTCTGCCATTCTTCCTTGCAAATCTTCTCAGGCTCAGTCAGGTTGGATGGCAACCGTTGATGGATAGCCATTTTCGGGTCCCTCCAGAAATGTTCAATAGGGTTCAAGTTAGAGCTCTGACTGGGCCACTCTAGGACATTCACAGAGTTGTCCCCAAGCCACTCCTGTGTTGTCTTGGCTGTATGCTTAGGATCATTGTCATATTGGAAAGTGAACCTTTGGCCCATTCTAAGGTCCTGAGTGCTGTGGAACAGGTTTTCATTGAAGATATCCCTGTACTTTGCTCCATTCAGCTTTCCCTCAACCCTGACTGGTCTCCCAGTCCCTACCACCTCTGTGTAAATTCATACATTATTTTTCTCCATATCTTCTGGATAATACAGATCTTGATGCTTGTGGAAAGTAACATGCATATAAATGAGTGGTGGGTTTCAAAATTTTTTACTACCGGTTCTGTGGGTGTGGCTTGGTGGGCATGGCAGGGGAAGGATACTGTAAAATCTCCATTCCCTCCCCAATCCAGGGGAAGGGTTCCGCAAAATCCCCATTTCCTCCCAATCAGCTGGGACTTGGGAGGCAGAGAATAGATGGGGATGAGGCCAGTCAGAATTTTTACTACTGGTTCTCCGAACTACTCAAAATTTCCGCTACTGGTTCTCCAGAACTGGTCAGAAACTGCTGAAACCCACCTCTGATGTAAATATACATGTAAGTCACAGACAGGCGCATTAGATGTGTTTCCAAATGCAGAAGGCCAATGTCATCTGAATGACACCAGTGGGGGGGGGGGAAGGGCTTGCATGGATCATTCATGGTCAGACCCCCAGTTAGAAAACCCTTGAATGGGGGTAGGCTATAACCATTCTCAATGGTTTAAAGATGAAGTTTCATTGTTCTTTCTTTATATGTCTATGAAACTTGGACTTACTGTATTAAGATAAATACTAATACTGTGTTTCCCTGAAAATAAGACCCTGTCTTATATTTTTTTGAACCTCGAAGTAAGTGCTTGGCCTTATTTTCGAAGAGGTCTTATTATTTTGGGGTGTGTGGAACAAGACGGGACTCCTCTTGCTGTCTTACCTAATTTCCAGCTCTGTCTCCCTAACCCTAACCAGAGGAAATGGTGGGGACCGGCTGTGCATGCGGTTAAATATTTTGGGGGGAGGGTTTATTTTGGGGGAGGGCTTATTTTCGGGGAAACATGGTATTCTTGGATATAGTGGTCAGTCTATCAACTATTCATAGTTTAAATTACAGTGAAATTTCTTTCTGTTTTTGTTTTTCTTTTTAGTGCACACAGCACTGTTTATATTTTTGTATATTCATTCTTTGGGAGAACAGGAAATTCCATGTAGCCCCACTTAAGATGGAGGAGTAAGGGAGACGAAAACAATTTCACTGGGGCAATAATGTCAACTAAAGATAATATCTGTCACAGAATGCATTTGAAGCATAATAAATATAACTAGAGAACACAAGAGGCTAGGTTAAAATAACACGAAGGTTAATAAGACTCAAAGCAGATTTGATCTTCTCTGTAGCACATGATTTATAGTTTCAACCTTAAAGCTCTCTAAAATATTAAAAATGATATTCTGCTAATTTTGAAAACCCAGGAAAGTTCTTTCCTGGTGAAGTTATTTATTAATTTTTTTGACTTCAAAAAGGACTTTGAAAAAAAATGTAATAATACAGCCCCCAAATTAAATGGTGCTCATAATCTCTTAAGCCTTTACTTAGAGAACCTTTTAACTCTTTAGTGTTTTAGATTGATTTTTTCATAGGCATTAAGCAACCTTACCTTTGGAAACGATCTCATTCCTGTTGTTGCTGGGAAAAATGGCATTCGATCCATTGGCAATTCTACCCATTTCACCTAATAAAAGCTATAGATGTATCCAATTGTAGAGCAGCACTATTAAAATGTATCCTGATAAGATGATATGCTGATGATTCATTTTATCGTACATAACAGTAAAATAAATTTGTATCCTTCAGAAAGATCACTTATACTATTAAAGGCCTGAAGTTTGAAGGAAAGAAAGATGAAGTAAAGTGATTTTTTTTAAAAAAAGCTATGTCTCATTTCTGTATATCAACAATCTCTATGTAGCAATAACAGGACATATTTACTACTACTGAGGATTTTACAAGTTTTTACAAAATTTTCAGGATTTTACAAGTTGTCTGCATTGTGGAACAACTTCAAACTGTATTCCATTAAAAGCCTATATTTTCTGTTATCTTGAAAAAGTGGATCGCATAGGCAAAAATGATCATTCTGCCATATAGTCAGTAGTTTCTGTAGGAGATGACCAGGTTGAGCCTGAGGGAAGGGTCAATGCATCTTAAGTCATGAATCCCTTCTTCCCTACAAGAGATCTAAGTCCAGCCCACCTTCAATTCCTTCTACCCTTATCTACCATCAAACTAGTTCAGATTTTTGAAGAAAGCTTAAGCTTGTAATAAATCTTTATACCCATTTGAATTGCCTAGAAGATCTTCTGATTTCCCTGGTACTTGACAGTTTCTGTGACAGTGATATCCCTGCTATATCCTGTATTATTAAGAATAGTAGTCTTTCTCTTATTACTTTTTTTAAACAACAGATTAAGTATCTGTCCTGTTTTATTCAAAACAGATTCTACAATGATTATTAGTCCGTTTTATTGCTGGCATGTTTGGACGGTACCCAAGTCTATGCCTATATTGGATGGTCCCACAATGGACTGCTGTAGAAAATGGTTTGATCTTATTTCTTACAAATCAGTAGAAGTTGGATCAGTTCCAAATGGAGCATTAATTAATGTCAAAAAAGCAGCGTGAGAGCATAATTAATTACAAGGATGTGGATCCCAGCTGTGGAGGTAGATAAAGTCTACATAATTAAAGCTGGTTAACAATGGGAACTGCAATGTCTTTGCAACATCAGAGCTTCAGCTTTAATGTCAAAACAAAATTAACACATACCCAAGAGGTACAGATGTTTAATTAAGAGCAACAACATAGAAATCATTAGGCAACATGTACAGAAAGGACAAAAAAATACAGCATTTTAAACAAATCCTTGCAGAAGGACTTGTGAAAGAAAGCCTGAAAGTGTGTTTTGAAACTTTCATAGTGGTTACAGGGAAATAAACTATAATACAAACAGAGACTGGTGCTGGAAGTGACAATAAAGGTTGCATGACTGTAAAAGTGTCAGGTAATATCGTAGATGTTATTCTGCATTGAGATTCACTAAGTATGCAATATTATTGTCTAGCTAATATGTCAGTTCCATTAAGTAACACCATCTCTACATATTTGCACTGGACTGCAACCTAATAACTTACAATTATTTATATTATGTGTAAAATGAGACTACACTCCTTATATAAGGCCCCGTATAATTCTTGACTTCTATAATATATGAATATTATGGAGGCAATTGAAAACTTTGTGTACCCTTTATGAAACTTGCTAGTAAAGTTTGGGAAACCGAGAAATGATAATAGTGAGCCTTGGGTTTGAGTAAATGCAAGCTATTTAAAATAGTAATTAGTCATGGATAATCAGCTATTGTTTTCCTCAAAGAGATAATGCAATGAGCTTTTCTTGAATTTATTGGAGACAAGTTTAAAAAGGCATTTGGTTTAAAAAACAGAACATTTGCTTAATAAAATTAAGGATATCTGAAAGCCAGCCCCCAACCTGCCTTTTACAATCCAAGTTGAAGGTATTGCTTTGTATGAGAAGGACTTTGGGTTTAGTTATCTATTGATGTATGAAACTGAAACAGATTTTTTAGAAGCACCAGTCAGCCAGGATATGAACAGACCAAAGGACAAAGCTGTCCACCATTGTGTACATAGTCTATGCCAACAAGCGACTCCTAGGAGTGGCCAAACTGATCCATCTCTCTCGCTGACAGTCCTTTTGTCTAATGTGACTGTGGAATGAAGCTTTAAGGCTAGGCAGTAGATAAAAACATACAATTGACCATGTCCAATGACTGACTCAATCATGTGACGTTTCATGTACATAAAAGCATAATTGACACTCTGGTCTTTGCAGATGTTTGGTAATTCATTCAGTTCCCACAATGATATCAGAAAATAAGTCTTGTGAACTGGCAATAACTGTGCTTTCCTCTGATCATGTTCTTCTCATCTCTAATATCTATTTACATGCAAATGGACCTCTGATTTTTGCTTGTCTTTCAAGTTGCTATTAAATTGCCATTGTACAATTAACACAATACAATGTATGAAAGAATGCCTTGTATTTATATAGATTTTAGAGACAATGCTGTATTATACAGAATACAGGGTTTGTTTGGTTTTTAAGAAACAACTACCCTCAACTAATTTCCCCCAGAAAAACCTCAAAGGAAGAGAAGAGATTCTAGGTTCCTGTCAAAGAAATGTAATGGCCCTGTTGATAAAGCTGAAGTATTTTTTCAGCTTGCATATCAACATTTATATTTTTGACAGATTTACTGCATGTTAAGTCCCAAATATGGAACAGTACTATTTTGACAAACTTCCCATAATTTTGGTCCAAGCAGGATTAAGGGTAATCTACTAGAGGAGCTGAAGATAGCATGGACAAGATCTTGTAAGACTTAGACTAATGGGACCCTCGGTTATATCAGGATTTGTCTGGATCCTGAAAGATAGAGTAAATAAGTGGGTGTTGGAGGAAAGAAAACATATAACATTAGACATTTCAACTTAAACTACTATTGGTGTCAGAATAATCACCTAAAGGGAAAAAACTTTGAGTTGTTAAGAGACTGTTAATACCTGGTGTATCTGCATAAGAGTGGTTACCTGGATGTATTTTTCTTCTAGTTTGGAAAGAGGTGGTGGTACAACCAATGCTGGATGTTAGACAAAAGGAATGCATTTTTTAAAAAATGACACTTTTTTTTAGTGTCATTGGACTGGGAGGTGCTATTTTGCTATTGTGACAGTAGTCCTTCCAAGAGAATAGCCAATGATATCAGACAGCAGTAGTAGCAAGCTATTGCTTACAACTCTTTCATTGTCTCCCATGTTTTTTATACTCCAGAAAGTTATCTGGAGAAGTACTGTAGAGTATATGGTCATCAATATGTGAATTGTGTAACTAACTATTCTTTCCACAAATTCCAGAAATAGAAGTCAAGACCTAAGTGAAGGCATGAGATTAGAAAGTTGGGCTAAGGAATAGGAATGAATACACAATCTAAACACAATAAAATATTTTCTTTGGGGTTGAATTTGATCCATATTTGTACAGTCAGTGTGTTTTGCATAAGATTAAATGGATTAAAGATCCATTTTTCAGTTTAGGGGTACATGTAGTCCTCACTTATCAATGGTAGTCGGGACTGGGAGCTTTATCACTAACAAGTCATGGTCATAAGGCATAAAGTCACTGTGTGATTTATGACGGCAGTTCTGGCAATCCAAGTTGCTTTCATTAGATGAATGTCATGCAATTGTAGTGTCCTAAGATCACATGATCATCATTTGCAACCTGTTGGCATTTCCATTGACTTTGCTTGAAGGAAGTCAGAAGTGAAGGTCACGAATGGTGATCGCATGAACGTGGGATGCTTCGACATGGCAATTGTAAGCCAGTTGCTGAGTGCCCAAATTATGGTCATATGGCCACAGGGATGCTGTAACAGCTTCAACTATGAAGACCTGTAGTAACTACCCCTCATTCAGCGCTGTCGTAACTTTGAGCAATTGCTGAATGAGTGGACATTAAATGAGGACCACCTATACTATAAAATCTGTTCTTTTTTTGAAGTGAAGTTGAGGAAATGACCAAAAGCACATTTTCCTCCATCTTAGAGTGCCACATGAGTACTGTTTAGTTATGATATGGCCTTCCTGGGCGGTCAATTTATGCTTTGCGTTCAGAATGAATTATTGCAATGTGGAGCTGGTTCTGATTTTGCACCCTTATCCTAAGCTACAGGCCATTTTCTCCCATATTATTTAGCCTCCTTCCATAGGTCATTCCCCTGCCTCCTCAGTTTAGCACATGCTATCTATGAAACATTATGAGGGTAAATTGGTTTCAAAAACGTATTTGATGCTTAGTAAGCACACAACAAACTGTACATTATAATATTTGCTGTGTTTAGAATGTGATTGTAGAACCCTGGAATTGCAGGAGAAATAGATGCTAGGAAGGTCACATATTTTTGAGAATAAAGAATATGGCAGTTCCAGTCTCTCTTGCTGTCACATTTTTCATCCAGTTTTTGGACTGTATAGTTTTACAGCTTTGTTGCCTCACTCCTGCATGCTTAATGTAACTCAAAAGAAAGCATGTGGTTATCCCTTGGCACATTTCCCATTCTGTAATCAATTTCATAATCTGATTAATTGTGAAACGAGAAGTACATAATATAATTGATTTCATTATCCTTTAATTTCACAGTGCCATTTAAAACATCCCCCCAAAACATCCCCCATCGCTCATAAATTTTAACAGGAAAATGAAACAGTTGGTTGATGGGAAATTAGCATCAGGAGGATGCATTTCATGGAATCTATGAGCGAGGCAGCCATGTCACAGATAGAATAAAATCCCTCTGTAAACTTGCCCTGGGCTTTTGAATTACTTTTCTCAGAGAGATCTATTTGGTTCCCTCCCCACTTTCTTGGTGTCTGCTCCATTACTCCTCCCCCTTTGTTTCTTTGTTTCATAAGTTATTTATGTAAAAAAGTTGTTGTTATTCTGCATTTCAGTTCTTTACTTTTCTTCTGCTATTTTTATTTTCTCGGATGGGCCCTGCATCTATTACTGTTTCCCTGTGGTCTGTGTTTAATTGAATGTCTCACTAAAAATAGACTTGCAAGGCAGTTCTGATTTGTTTTGACGGAGTCCTGGTTGTTGTAATTTTGCCCTGACGATTCAGATGCACAGGTTGTCAAGCAACCTCTCTTTTACCTGCTCCAGAATTCACCAAGAAGCCTTTTTGGGCTGTTGCAAATTCTGCCAAAAGGCTGTAGAGGAGAGTGGTAAAACGAATCAGCTTTCTTTCAATGTAAGAAGTAAATGCCTTGTTTTTCAAATTTCACATTAAGGTGAAGGTCCTCTTCAAAGGTCAGGGACAGCCTGAACCAAAAACCATTTTGGCTGCAAAATGGTTCCTGGGCCTCAGATTGATCCTCAGTGGCAGCCATAGCCAACCAAGTGCTATCCAGATGCACAGGAGAGCAACTCTTGTTTTCCACAGCAGCCTCTGCTCCATTTCCTGTTTCTCTTCATGGCTAGAAACAGCTTTGAGGAAGTCATTTTCCTCAGGGGAAGGGAATGGGGGAAAAGAGTTTATTTGTTTTTGCTCTTTCCCTCTGCTGTGGCTATGATACAGTTGGGACACTATCATCCACGTTAGCTGCTACATTTAGACAAAGAAAAAAATGTTATCAGATGTAGCCATTCTGTAGATATTACAGAAAAATGCTCAGAGTCAAAAAAATAGTTACGTGATTTATTAATGCATTCTGTCTGTTTTTACTGCAGAAATCGTTAACACTATGCATAGACGTTGTTTTTCCTCCCAAACATCCCTATAACAATGGCCATTTTCATATTTCTATTTCAGTTTAAAAAAACAACAACAGAATTTGAAAAAGAAAGAAAGAAACAATGAAGATATCTATGGAGATTCTCAATCATCCAGGTCATGGTTGTCCCAAAGGTAGTGCTCAAAAGGCAACTGGACTTTCTTGGTTGTTTCCTTGAAAACATTTCTCATCCAAGAAGAATAGAAAAAGCTTCTTGGATGAGAAGCAAAACATTTTCAAGGAAAAAAAACCAAGAAAGTCTAGTTGCCTTTTGAACACCACCTTTGGGACAAACAGTGAAGATATTTTCAGATCAACAATCAATGGTAAAAATACCCGCAATTAAAAATATGAGACAGACTAGCAGTTGGTAGGGGAGCAATGAAGGCCTAGGATCAATGGGTTTCCCTGTGATGCTCTATGGAAAAAGCAGGATAGAAAGAGCATCGGTGTTTGGACTTCAGCGCTGGAGAAAACTCTAGAGCAGGGGTCTGCAATCTTGAACACTCAAAGAGCCATTTGGACTCGTTTCCCACAGAAAAGAAACACCGGGAGCCAATAATTTAACAACTGGTGTGACTGGGTGGGCGTGGCTGACTCAACGTCACTCATTCCCATGCAGTCACATGACACCCCCCCAGCCACGCCTACTCAGCTGGTCATTAGGACAGAGAACTGGTTGTTAAATTATTTGCCATGCCCAGCCCAGCCCCGCCTCACCCTCCCCTCCCAGCCACTTCTTGCCACACCCAGCCTTGGGTGTGTTGTTCACCTTTTTCTCTCTGTCTCTCTTTCTCTGTCTGTCTCCCTTTCCCTCTCTCTTTCTCTCTTTCTCCCTCCCTCCCTCCCTCTCTATCTCCGTTTCTCTTTGTCTGTCTTTCTGTCTCTTGTCTCTTTCTCTCTGACGCTGCTGCTGTTGCCAAGGGTGAGTGGGGTAGGGCCGCATTGTGGTGCCGCATTGTAATGGGCTCCAGGAGGATGAGGGGACTCCATCCCCCCCATTGTGAAGTCTGCTAAATTTCACTGTGCTGCGCAAGGTGCTGTGCAAGGTGCTGCAAGAGCAGCGGGCAGGCCATGGAGGCAGCAACAACTGCAAGTCTGAAGCGGCTTATAGTTCCGAGACCGAAGCGGTGGGAGGTGAGGCCTGCCTTGAGTGCAAATGTGCCGTGACAAAGGTGGAATGCTGTTGCCGTGCAAAGACAAGTACAGGGTCACTTCGCTGCTGCTCTGGAATATGGAGCGAGTCTCATCCCCCGCTGTCACCCTTATCTTCTCAGGCCAGGCGAGGAGTGACTGGGAGGGGCAGGGAGGGGCCAGCCAGTAGTGGGATCAGCCAACAGGGAGCCGCAGCAGAGGGCTGAAAGAGCCACATGTGGCTCCAGAGCCATGGGTTGACGACCACTGTTCTAGAGAATACCACAGAGAGTCAAGAAAACAAACAAAGGGACCATTGAACAAAGTCCAGAGTTCTCAAGCAGAAATAATCAGGATCAAATTATTGTATTTTGGACACATTATGTGAAGTCTTCTCTTGAACAGTCTATACAGATAATGCTGGGAAATGTGGAAGGAAAGAGAAAAATAGGATAGTGCTGTTATGGCAGCAGTCAGTGCTTCATTGGAAAACCTGAAGGATTAGGTTGGGGACAGATCTATCTATGCGATTACTAAGTGTTGACAATAGCATGATGGCACATAGTTCATTAATAATTTTGTTTATATATAGTATATATATGGAGTCATGAATTGTATATAAAATAGTCTAGTCCAGTAGTGCATGATCTTAGGGCTACATGTAAATCCTAAAAGATTTAATGCAGTTTCTAGAGAGCTCTCAAATTTATAGTAAAATGCAAAGTCTCCTCAAATTCAAGCTTGTCCATACATTTTTTTTTTTTTTGCTAACAATACAGTGGGTTGCTCTAGATCAGGGGTGTCAAACTCATGCCGTCACAGCAGCATCATGTGATGTATCGGGACTTTCCTCCCTTTCGCTAAACTGGGCATGGGCGTGACCAGCACGTGACGCATCTAGCCCATAGGCCGGGAGTTTGACAGTTCTGCTCTAGAGAGTTAGCAAGATAATTTTGAGGGAAATAGGCAGTATTATTATCTACACAAAGAGGGCTACAACATACCTTAAATCCTGGGAAGCAAGATAGTATTTAGAAGAGTTTTGTGCAGGTACTCCCTGATTTGCTGGATATAAGAGGGAATGTAGGTAAATTCTGTATATAATTTATATATTACAAAAACTCTTGCTCTCATGACCTTTAATTGGGCAAAATGGTGCACCACAAGGCAGCAATTATTGAACCAAGATACCTCAAATGGGCTAACTTACAGAATGTGTCCAAAATCTGGGACCCATGACTCCATTAAATTTGGGGAAGTTGTGGCTTCTTCAGTGCTACTAGCTGTTGCTGCACTATTTGGCTGTTGCTATGGTAATCTCATCTTCATATTCAGTATTTCTTTACAGTTTCCCAGTCAGTCTCACAATCCCATATTTCCTCACCCACCCAGCAGTGGCCACTTCCCTGCCTGCTGGGAAGGGAAGGGAGATTTTCAATGCTTCCTGCCTGTTTCTCACAAGGAAACTCAATGGAGAAGTCAGTAGGAAGTCAGAAGTCACTCCTGCTCTCACTGTTTTTTTGCTCATTCATGATCATTCTGTTTCTCTCTGTAATGATGTCCCAATAGGGCATGGGTTGTTTAGTTAATATAATAAAAACACCATATAGTTCTACTTTTCCTATGGAGTCTTTTTCTTGATCTTGTCTGCATGAGAGGACAGTTACTGCTTTGTCCTGCTTGCTTTTCTAACTTTCTAGCCTAACCTGCATGCCAGAGGCACCTGCACTGTGTGTGTCTGTGGGTGTGTGTCATACAATTGTGGCATCCACAATTGCAAGGTTGCAAGATTGATTTTTTGTATCCCCCTCCTTTTTTTCGTGGAGCCTGTACTACATGTGAATATTACCCAAAATTTGAGAAATGAAAAATTACAGTAATTTGTTATTAAATAAATTATGAATTGAATTATTGAAAAAATAATTTCTTTCTTCTGTGGATTTCCAGAGATATTTCTGTGTTTGCATATTGTAGCAAATCCAAAGAAGTATGTTGTAGTGTCTTAATTAATGGATTAAATTTTGAAGATGATACTTCACCAAATGACTGTATTACCCTATGACTATCATTAAGTGTTGTACCTTATGATTCTTGATGAACGTATCTTTTATGTACACTGAGAGCATATGCACCAAGACAAATTCCTTGTGTGTCCAATCACACTTGGCCAATAAAAAATTCTATTCTATTCTATTCTATTCTACATTCTCATTGATATAGGAAAACAAGTACTGTACTAAAGAAGTAATTAATAAATAGTAATTTAACATGGTGCTGTCACATTTCCTGTGCGTTATTATGCTTCAATTTTATTATTGGATATATAATTGGTAAATAGTGTTTATAAAGATTGCATGCACTCCCACACACCTGTTCCAAAATATTATTCCATGCATTATCCTGGATGTGGATCGTGATAGTCTATATTACAATTCATTTATTAATTTTTAAGGAACCTCAAGAAACCATTAGCTCTGGGAGTCATATCATTGAATTTCTTGTCATAGACAAAAAACAACAACCACCAGGGATGGGGCCATTTTGGAAGAAATTTCCACAGGCTTAAGCTAATGCATTTTGCTTTTTGGCCATATGAACTTTTTTGGTCATATATTGTCTTTAATAGATTAAAATTGTTACCAGCAATGACTTGCATATAGAAGTCTACATGAAAACAGAACTCAGTAGTAAAATAAAATGCTACTTCACTTCTTTTCATTCTGACTGTCCCTTTTGCCTTCCTCCGCCTTCTGGTCTTTTGAGTAGTGTGTAAATGTGTGAGCAAGCCCTGTTGTTAATTGCAACTTTTAAAACTCTAGGTGCATTAGGAAGAATATAATTTTTAAAAACCAAATAAGTCCTAGGTTCAGATGTATTAAACCTCTACTGGCTACAACTTCAGTTTAAATAGTTCTGTACTTCTTTTCACTATTGTCATTTTGGATAGCTCTAACTTAGCAAACTTTCAGCAATATGTCCTGCCAGGCTCAAAGCAGCATTTCTAGCATTCAGACACAATGGCTGTAGCTCTGCCCCATAGCTGAAAAGGTTTTCTTTTTTTTTTTCTGGCAAGAAGTCAAATTGGGAAATTTCTCTTTGCAGGAAGACGGAGTTAACTGTGTTTATAATACTGAAATTAACCCTGTGCTTGCTGTTGAGAAGGAGAATAATGCCGGTCATGTTTTTTATTAAATAACTTTTTGGGATTTTTTTTTTTACTAACTGTATCTGAAACTTTATTTATATTATTTATTTGTAGATTTATATCTTGTTTTTACTTAAGGAATGTATGTAACAATTCTCATAGAGCAAGAGTTTCCAAATTGTGAGGTGATTCTGTGTTTTAGGATATGAAATTTTTAGAAAAAAGATCATATTGAATGGACAATCACATTGGAAAGATGTGCGTGTGTGTTCATCAATCATATTGGGAAGATGTGTGTGTGTGAGTGGACTGATGGAAGAGCTGATGTAGTGGTTGGGACAACTCTGAAAAGATCTGCAGGTGTGCAGCAGGGATATTGGGACAGGAATGGCAGATGAGAAGATCTGCAGCCAATTATTGAGAAAAGGGTGTGCGTGTACATGTTCACAAAATGGTGGCGAGAGTGGACAGGCATCTCCTGCAGTAATCTAAATTTCCATCAGTCTTGGGCAGGGGACTCCTGGGGGTTCGACAGGGTTTGGGCCAAGGATCGCAGGGGTTCGGTGTACCCTCAAATGCCACCCCTGTCTGGCCACTCCCACCCCTCCCCTCCCAGGAGTTTCCATGCAGCCCGTTCATCATTCCAGGTAAGTGCAGGGGCCACACAGAGGGCAAAAAACGGGCCTACTGGAGGTTCCGGAAGTCCAGAAACGGGCCTGTTTCCGGCCTCTGGAGGGCCTTCGGACCCAGGGGGAAACTGTTTTCGTCCTCTCAGAGGCTTGAGGAAAGCCTCCGGAGCCTGGGGATGGTGAAAAATGGGCCTCCCAGAAGTTCCACAAGTCCAGAAATGGGCTTGTTTCCAGTCTCCGGAGAGCCTCCGGACCCCAGGGGAAGCAGTTTTCGCCCTCCCGGAGGCTCGAGGAAAGCTTCTGGAGCCTGGGGAGGGTGAACCCCCCCGCCATGGTGCAAGTGGCTAACTAGGCCACGCCCACCATGGCCACGTCCACCCAGCAACAGGGCAGCAAACCCGTTGCTAAAGGATCTGAAGCCTACCCCTGGTCTTGGGTGGTACACACAAAACTAGACTTCCTTCCACTGTGATTTAATCAATGGATCCAGCACAAGCTGCACAGACACTTTATATGCTTGTGGATAAGCTGACCCTTTCCGCAGTTTCAACCTTACCTGGGATCAGGCTAGCAAAGAGGAAGTGTGCCCTCTTGAAAGGCCAGGGAGACAGACAGAGTGGAGGTCAGGGGTGTGACTAAATCAGGCATGAGGCTGGTGCAGATTTGACAAGAGGCTGGAAGGGAGTGAAGGGAACAGCTGCTGCAGCAAGAACAGAAGAATGAAGGATGCTTTCAGAGGACCACATGCCTGGGAGTGTTTCTATTGATCTAAAGATAACGGGAGACTTTGAGAAGTCTCCCCTGCATCTGATAGGACATAGAAAGCCTTTGATGACGTCTTGCTCCTAAAGCTTGGGATGGCCCTAGGAGATTGCAGGGCTGAGTTTCAATCATTCCAATTTCCCAGACAATGTGAATCTTAGGAAACAGGCCATCCGTTCTTTGTCCCCCATACAAACTTGGATCCTGCTGCCTGCATCTCTGCATCGGTCTTGCAAAAGCGCAGAGCGATGCTCATGCAGACGGCTGCTACGAGGGTTGCTTTCCTTCCGTTTGGCTGCTGAGATTCCCCTAAGACGGAGTAAACACATAAATCAGCTGCCACTCAACTCCTCTTCCTCTCTCCGCCCCTAACACTCCCCCTCTCCCCCCCACCCCCGGCCAAGGGCTGCGTTGCAATGCTGCCAATTGGAAAGGCTTGTCGAGCCACCATCTCCATCAATTCAAAGCTTTGTCAAGGAGGGGCGAGTTGTGAAACTGTTTCTCCTAAGGCCCTGGCCTTATCATTCTCCAGCAGATGCTTCGGTCAGCCATTGGACATTGAAAACATAGAACCAAATGCGGTGAGACAATGGCTGCTGGAGGGGGGGGGGAACCAAATGCTCCCAGATATGGCCAATTTTGGAATAACCAAGCAGCAAAAGCTCAGGGCACAACAATAGTGGGGCAAAGAATAGAGGCAAGTAAGGAGGCCTGACTCGGAATGAGGCCGAGAGCTGCACATGCTGCTGTTACCGTAGAAACTAACCCCGCCCCTGAAGAGGCTTGCCAGGCTATTGTTTGTGGGACACAAGATGTGTCATAGACCAGATGGTCGTGTGCTGTATAACTCAGTTATCTGAGAAGACAGAGTAAAGGAATGTGTGCTAAGGGAGAGCAGGGCACCATCTGTTCCACTTTTTTTTTTTCCTTGTGGCCAGAAAGGGACTTTAAAAACAAAAGTGGCCTCTTTGGTTATAATATCCCATTTTCATTTTGCTAATTTTACCACCGGGACTTGGCCCAGGTGAATTGCATTTCAGGGCAGGAACAATTAGCAAGTGTTTATCTTCCTAGCTCTATCATTTAGAAATAAAATGCCTCTGAGACCTCCTTGGTCATTTACCATTCAAAACCACAAAGGTATTTTCACCAGATGGTACGGAAACATCCGATTTCTCTCTCCCTTCTCTCCAGAAATGTTCCCTTTTTAAAGCTATTTACATATCGAACAATGGGAAGAGCCATTTCTTCTCCTTAGGCCGTTGGGGAGTTTTAGAGATGCCAGAAAGAAGAACAGCAAAAAAAAGAGAGAGGTAGGGGCGGGGTGGGGGTGGGGGAGAAAAGCCAGTAAGACATTAAATTATCAATTTGGATATCTCATGAAGAAGAAATGCCAAAAGGTAAGCCTCTTGCTTATCTGACCTGTACAGCAGTGGTGGAAATCCAATTTTTTTTATTACCAGTTCTTTGGGCATGGCTTGGTGGATGTGGTGTGGCTTGGTGGGGGTGGCAAAGGAAGGATACTGCAAAATCTCCATTCCCATCCCATCCAGGGGAAGGATACTGCAAAATCCCCATTCCATCCCCACTCTTGGGGGAAAGATATTGCAAAATCTCCATTCCCACCCCACTCTGGGGTCAGCCAGAGGTGGTATTTGCCAGTTCTCTGAACTACTCAAAATTTCTGCTACCGATTCTCCAACTGTGCAAAATTTCCGCTACTGGTTCTCCAGAATCTGTCAGAACCTGCTGGATTTCACTGCTGTACAGTGAAATAAACCAATAAGGACAAAATTCTGCTGGCTTGCAGGAGAAGGGGGAACAACTGAGTTTACTGAGGTATTGATCAAGTCTCCTCAGTTTCCTTAAATGGAAAAGAAAGCAACAAATTCCAAGTTTGGAGCTGTGAAATCATGAGTAATGGGGAAAGAGTGGCTAGCTGTTGCCCTGCAAATGTTTGTCAAGCAGTTCACAAGAATTCACACTTGACTATCAGCAGGTGAGTTATAAATGTTGTATATCACTTCCACATCTGCTGGTGCCTGTGGCTGCAGAAGCTGTTGTGAGAGAGCTGAAGAAGCTTCTTGGATGAGAAGCGAAACATCTTCAAAGAAAAACCAGAAAGTCCCGTTGCCTCTTGAAAAAGCACCTTTGGGACAACCATGACCTGGATGACTGAGAATCTCCATAGACTCTTGTGAGAGAAAAATATGACTTTGAATTTTGCTTTTCAGTCACTACATTGTAATCTGAAGCAAGGAATAAGCTAGCCCTTACATGGGCCAAAGGTGTACATCTACTTTAGGCAAATTTTAATTGGAACCAAAGTATTGACAAATGATAGTTATAAAAAAAAAATCTTGGCAAGGTTTGATCACTTTTACTCAACAAAACTGCTTTTCACACCTGCTTTTGTAGCAGTCTGTATATATTTTTCAATATAAGCTTTTTGTTTTAAGGAAGCAGGATCATAGCTTTTGGACTTGTAGAAAACAACTTGACAATAAAACAAGTGAGATAGATATAAAATTTGATGGCTTATAGCCCAGCTGGACAACTCGTGTTAAAAGACTTGGCCCCTTGTTTTTAAGTTCCTTTTTAGTTCATTTAACATCTGTGAGACAATGTTATTACTTTAGTTTTGTGAATTAAATATTTGAGTGAACCATTGTATAGTGAAGACTACTAGCTACTCCGATCAGGACCAAGAGAGTTTTGGGGAATCTCTGTTACAAAACACTGCACAAGATAATTAATTAAAACACATTAGACACATAAGACATTAAAACACAACCGTTCACAAACTAGGATAAACATGATAAAAATCAATTGAAGAGACCTTTGTTATTGGTCAGAGTGCTCTGCCCTTGGAGCACCCTGATAAGACCTAAAGGCCTGCCAGTTGAGAGTGAAAGGCAGGAGATGCCTGTTGGTTTGGTTTTAATGAGCGAAAACGCTTTCATCCTATTGTTCTCAGTGGGAGCTAATTTATTTAGATTAGTCAAAAGGCTGTGTAAATGTGTTCCCAGGTAGAAGTATGGCAGAGAGTTGAATGGGTTGGAATGAACTTTCACATGCAGTCTCTTCCACCCCACCTTTTTGTTCAGTCCCCCTTTGTGGGGGGGTGCTTTAGAAGTTTGGGATTGCTAGCATTAAAAAAGAGCCAACTGATGAGGTAGACACTTGGGTCTGATCTCAAAAACCACTCTGTGCGGTTGGCACCCTTCTGGGTTCTGAAGGGGAAAGCTGCTGAGCCCTGTAGCCCTCTTGATAAGTTCCAAGACATCAGAGTGGCCCCTAAGGCAAAAATATATATATATATATAATTTGGAGAATTAGGCCATAAGTAGCTCCATAAAAACTTGTCCATATTTTAAAATTTCACCCAAAGGCAGAGTGAAAATTTAAATATGCAAGTTTGTCTGGAAGCTGGATATATTTTTATTTTCTTTTTGATCGTATGAAGTATAGAAAGCTGCTTTGCAATGTACAAAGCATATTTTTCAATGTAGAAATCAGAAAAGGCTAGCTAAGAATGCTAAGTAAATATGAGAAACGTGCATCATATAACTACATAAACCACCTGTTTTCTGTGTATGTGTATCACACTTGACAGAATTTAATAGGCAAAATAGGTTTCTACTGCCTAAGAAATATAATTACATATATGGAATGTAATTAAAGTTAAATACATCAATTAATTTTAATAGTCCTAATTACAACTAAGTGATTAATTACATTAATTAAAATATCAAACTTTAATATAACAAGTCTGCTGAAAAGGGTGGCATCTTAAGTTCTGCTACTACTTCTCTTAAACCTCCAGGAACATTGCCCTATCCACTATTGATCCATCCATTGGGTCATTCCTATCTTTATTGACAGTTCCTTCTATTCTAATTCAATTAACTAAATCCAGATAAGTGAATATAGGACTGAATCTCAAACTGCGCAGAGCTGTGCTACAGTGAACAGTTATTTCCTTGCATATGAATGTTGGCTTTGTCTGGAGCCCATATCATTCAGTCATCTCTAGTTCAAATTAAATGTCATAAAGATTCCAATTGTAGTTTACAAATATCAAATCAAACTATCTAAATCAGGTTGATTAATCAGCTTTTTAAAAATATAAATAGATGGGAACTTTATTGCCCTTAAAAAAACAACGAAGATTTAGAAAAAATAATATTGAGGGCAATGTTAAGGTATAAGCTACTGGAAACAGGTGTTTTATCATTACTGTCTGCCAGATGGTTGGTTGCAGAAGAAAAACAACAGTTTTCGACAATGGCTCTCAAGCCAAATTGAAAGGCAAAAGCACCAGTTGCACTCCCATAGAACACACTATGGCACTCGAAAAAGATGCTGCTTGCTTCTAAACCATTGGCTTCTCAGCAAAGACTGTGGAGGACTGCTGATCTGAATAATGCTGCACCTGGCCAAGTGATTTAGCAGAAACCCAACCAAGGGGGCTAGAGAAGCTTTGTTTGCTTTGTTCTGAGGGAGCCTGCTTGGAAAGCCAAGGTTGGATTAGCTCCGGCTAAATCCTTGGGCATTTCGCCAGAGCAACTCTAACACCAATAGGAGGAAAATCTACTAACTCTCCAAGATTTCAGGGCTGACTTTAGTTATTCATTTTTTCCATGCTCTTCATATAGTAGAGAGCAAATGCCAAATATCAAACCAGCACCCCTTCCCTTTAGGCCATACCTGAAAGATTGAAAAATATAGGGATACAAATACAGTAGAGATCCATAAAAAATGTGTGGTTATTTTTATAACTCTGTGCCCAGTTCTCTTGCTTGATTTCTTATATTTAAGCCTCATTTTCTTTCTCTTCCTTCAATAGGAAACCATTCTGTATTGCCCCAGGTTTTATGTATTGGAAGTTTTTAAAAATGTAGCTAGAATATTTATAAACATTCCATAAAACTCAAAGGAACTAATAACCTCTTTTCACTATGTTAAGCTTTATACCATACATACAATAGCAGAAGTAGTTACTAAACTTACAGACTGATCTTAGCTCTTTTTGTTTTTGTCTTTATATTTTATCTTGTATGTGGCTAAACTAGAACCGTCACTGTTTTGTACATACAGAACATAACCAATGAGGATATTTCTGCTGGCTGAAGGTAAGTGAGGGAGAAGGGGATTTTTCAGCCCCTACTTTCTGAAATCCTTGTGTTATCTAAAATCTGCCCCAGAGGAAGGGTGAAGGGGAGAGTTCTGCATAAGTCTGCATACCACACTAAATTAAAATCTGCTTGGCTAGTTCGTGGTTCCATAAAATTAATTCTGTAAATTATGTTTAGTTCATGTTGTGTGCACAAATCTTTTGGCATAGTGTGGGAGGTAGAGCTGGATTTGCTGGGGGCAGGGGGAGTGACAGAAACTACCTTATTGCTTTTTTATTTGCAAAATTCTTCATAGGATAAAATTTCTTCCTGCAAATGGAAGACTGTTCATTGATGGAACAGAAACTCCAACTCCAAGATGTTCTTTATCATTCCTACAGGAAGCAGGCTGAAAAGAGTGCCTAAAAATCTATTCACTGGAACAAAGTAGATATCAAGAATAGAACAAGGCTCTTGGTTGCTATGTCTATATCTAACGTCCCCAGTGGGTCAATAGGATAAAAGGTGCAAGATGCAGATACTTTTGAGTGACATCTCTAATAAAGTATATGAATCGTATATTGGATTGCAACATGCTGTGTTGCTGGTTTATTGCAGCACTTCAAATACACATAGAATAAATCTTTGTTCTGTTATTTATATTGCAATTGCATTTATGTGATAGTTAATCCCATTTTAAAAACTCACTTACTCTTGCATGAAATTCAGACTAAATGAAAGTACAATTCCTGTCCTATATTTTATTAAGAAATTAACAGCTTAAAATTACAATAGTGAACATTATTTTTTTTAAAAAAAATAGACTGAAAATCTTAACAGTTCTCCTTTGATTTCTTATAAAATATAATGCCCTGAAATAATTCCCATTTACATTTTTAAAAAGTTTGTATATCCTTCGAAATGTATGTACTGTACACTGGAAGAATAGATAAATTCTAATATATTTAAAATTCCATGTAAGGAGGATTAAAAGATGCTTTGCTATCTGGAAGAAGATAATGAAATGTGTACAATCAAGCACAAAAAGCTATGAGGTGTATATTTTGGTGCACAGGTGAAGCAAAGTGACTGGATTGCCACAGGCAGTGGATTTGGGGGAACTGTTTGGGATACCAGAGCCCAATAGATTTGGTTCATAAGACGCAACCTGGGAATTCTTCTGCACAGGTCCCACTGAAATAGACCAGATTTTCTCAAGAGCACAATTGGGGTTGACAGGTTTCTTTTTAGTAGGTCAAATTCTTTTGTTGGCCATGGATTCCACAATTATGAATTCTGGACGTTTTGCCCCCAGCAGTGATGATGGCTCGTATTTTGTATGTTTTAAAAGGCAATTAGACAAATAAGAAGAAATAAATATAGTTTTCTGGATGGTTGAAAGTTTAATTTGGGTGAATGACAAAGAATGGGTCTCCTTGTGGAATTCTCAGTAGCATCTGCATGGTCGCAGTTGGAAACCAGCTGCAGCATCAGACAGACTATTGCAGAAACATCATAAACAGTTTCTTCATTTCAGTGAGACATGTAAATAATAAAAAGTCATCCTCTGATCCTGAATGTGTTCCACGCTAATTCATAAAACCAGAGGTTGCTTTGGTAACAAACATTTGCAGTGGTGACCTGGCTATTTCTATGAATTTATATTGAAATGCAGCAGGAACAGATGGTCAAATCTGCTACAGTTTGGGCTTTTGGTTAAGTACAATGATATTATCCAGTTATGGTGTCCCCTTTTTGAATCTCTAGAGCTGTGATGGCGAACCTATGGCACACGTGCCAGAAGTGGCACACAGAGCCATCTCTCTGGGCACGCCAGCGGTTGTCTGTTGCTCTTCTGGCTCGTCTTTGCACGCGTGGGAGCACTGGAAACTGGAAGAGCAGCTCCCCGCTGCGCGTATGCACGCCAGGAAGCTGCGCTTCCGGTTTCCGGTGCACGCATGCATGCTGGCCAGCTGGTCTTTGCATGTGCATGCATGCCAAAAACCGGAATACCAGGTGACTGGCACACATGTGCATGCCAGAAACCAGAAGCTCAGCTTCCCGGCGCACACACGCGCGCTGGGGAACTGCTCTTCTGGTTTCCGGTGCTTCTCCTTGCGCGTTCGCTCCTGTTTCGTCACTCGGTACTGAAAAGGTTTGCCAACACTGCTCTAGTGTTTAGTTGTGTAAAATTATATGGAACAAAAAAACCTGAGAAAGTACTTCATAATTACCTGCCGTTTCCTCCTCCCTCCAATATCTTAAATATAACTGCTATCAGATCATCAATTCTTAAACGGTTTAAATTATCTACAATTCTAAGTATTTTGTTTTCTAATTTTTAGGACAGGAGTTATTGCAAAAGGGATTTGGATGAGTTCCGTCTTTACTTGCATCCTTCAATATTCATTTCCATATAAGGGAAAAGTTCAAAGTGTTATTCTATGCAAAAGAGTTCCTTCTAAATCTTATACACTCGATCTAAAAATTTCCAATTAGCATTAAATAATATATCATCATTAAAATGTCCTATATTAACCTGTCTTTAGGAAACAATGGAAGTATTATGGGCACAGATAGAAAAAGAATACAAATATATTCTCTGTGACATCAATGTGAATCAGAAGAACGCTAACATCTCCAAATAAAAGTCATAATATCTGGCTTTTAAAGAACTACATTTTGGAAAGCATTTAGATACAGTATCCGCAGCTCTGTAGTTATGATTGTGCACTTACTATTTAATACTATTCTGGTTTCCATGCTGTCCTTGGACATAGAATTTTATGACTTTTATCTCCTTATAGCAATTTAGATTTAATTTTCATGAATAAATGGTAATGTTACCAAACAGACAGGCTTTAAAGACTTCTATACCTCACTTTCTATGCTTATTCTTGAGTAATACTCAGTAATGCACAGAAGTATCACGTCAGAAGAGGATTTCCGCCATTAAGATGCTCATCTGTCATTAAGGGAAGGCTGATAGATGAAGGATCATCAATGGAACAGAAGATGCATCTATAGTGACAATATCTGGGCCACAAACTTCCAAACAGAAGATTAGAGGCTTTAAAGTGTTAGAATTGTTTCTGTCTTTGTATTGCTGTTGCCAACTATATTTTTGCAGCCTAGATATAGTTGACATCCCAACTTTTTCACACTTGTAGCTTCTGAATAGTATAGTTTCAAATTCCTATGCCCTAAAACCGTGATGGAGAACCTATGGCACACGTGCCACAGGTGGCACACGGAGCAATATCTGTGGGCATGCAAGCGTTGCCCTAGCTCAGCGCCAGCTGATTTTCAGGCCTTCTGGGCCCACTGGAAGTCGGGAAACGAGCTGTTTCCAGCCTCTGGAGGGCCTCCGAGGGGATGGGGAAGGCATTTTCGCCCGTCCCAGGCTCCAAGAAAGCCTCTGGAGCCTGGGAAGGGCGAAAAACAGGCCTACCAGGCCCACCAGTAACCTTTTTGCTGTTGCGTGCCAAAAGCGGAGGGAGCGCAGGGGGGTTGTGCGCACATGTGCGGGGCCCGGGGGGCAGGGGTGTGTTCTGTAATTTTTTACTACTGGTTCGGTGGGTGTGGCTAGGTGGGGGACGTGACTGATTGTGCATGGTCAACATGTCACTCACGCACTCAGTTACATGACCCCCACAAGCCACGCCCACCGAAAAGGTGGCTAAAGTTTTTGGGACTTTTTGAAACTTTTTTTGACACTCCGGCCCCATATCCACGCATGGGGATGCATGGGGTGGCGGTGGTCGTCTCGGCTTTCTCTCTGTTGCCCTTCCTGGCTGAAAAGCGCCCCTTCTCACCTCTGACGGGCCTTTCTTGTGGTTGCAGCCGGAGCAACCCACTCCGCCAGCTCAGGGCAGTGGACTCAGCTGTAGCCCAGACGAGCCAAGGAACTGCGGGGAGCCTCCCGCGTGTTTATTTATTTATTTATTTATTTATTCGCATTTCTATACCGCCCTTCTCCTTTCGGACTCAGGGCGGTGAACAGCCAGATAAAAAACATCTATACAAACATCACAATTAAAATAGAATTAAGATAATTTATAAATTTGGCTCATAATTTAAAACTTGTCAATTAAAATAAATATTAAAATTTTAAAAATTTTAAAACTAACCCTAAAATCAGGACAGACCGGCTAGTTGAAAAAAATGAGTTTTTAGGGCCCGACGAAAAATCCGGAGGTCGGAGATCACTCGTATCTCTGGGGGTAGATTGTTCCATAGGGTAGGTGCCACCACAGAGAAGGCTCTCCTCCTGGGGGTCGTCAGCCGGCATTGTCTGGCCGACGGCACCCTGAGGAGGCCCTCTCTGTGGGAGCGAACCGGCCGGTGGGAGGCTATTGGTGGCAGAAGGCGGTCCCGTAAGTACCCTGGCCCTAAGCCATGGAGCGCTTTAAAGGTAATCACCAACACCTTGAAGCGCACCCGGAAGTCCACCGGAAGCCAATGCAGCTCGCGCAGGAGAGGAGTCACATGGGAGCGCCCCGTCGCTCCCATAATCCCCCGCGCAGCCGCATTCTGCACCAGTTGGAGCCTCCGGGTGCACCCCAAGGGGAGCCCCATGTAGAGAGCGTTACAATAGTCCAGACGAGAAGTGACGAGTGCTTGAGTGACCGTGCGTAGGGAGTCCCGGTCCAGAAAGGGACGCAACTGGCGTATCAGGCGAACCTGACAAAAAGCCCTCCTGGCCACGGCTGTCATATGCCCTTCTAAGGACAGCCGCGCATCCAGGAGGACACCCAAGTTGCGGGCCCTCTCTGTGGGGGCCAATGATTCGCCCCCAATAACCAGCGATGGCGTCAGCTGGCTATACCGGGACGCCGGCAGCCACAGCCACTCGGTCTTGGAAGGGTTGAGTCGAAGCCTGTTTCTCCCCATCCAGACCCGCACGGCCTCCAGGCACTGGGACATCACTTCCAAGGCATCATTGGGATGGTCTGGGGTGGAAATGTACAGCTGAGTGTCATCAGCGTACTGATGGAACTCCACCCCAAAACCACGGATGATCTCACCCAGCGGCTTCACATAAATGTTGAACAGGAGGGGCGAGAGGACCGACCCTTGCGGCACCCCACAAACAAGGCGCCTTGGGGTCGACCGCTGCCCCCCTGTCAACACAGATTGCGACCGGTCGGAGAGATAGGAGGAGAACCACCGCAAAACAGTGCCCCCCACTCCCAGTCCCTCCAGCCGGCGCAACATGATACCATGGTCGATGGTATCAAAAGCCGCTGAGAGGTCTAATAGGACCAGGATAGAGGAATAACCCCTATCCCGGGCCCTCCAGAGATCATCCACCAACGCGACCAATGCCGTTTCCGTGCTGTACCCAGGTCTGAAGCCGGACTGGAGCGGAGTGTTGCACCTCCTCCCAGCCTTCCCCCCGTACCTCCGCACCATTTTCAGGCACCCAGCTTACCGGGCTGCCCCCATCCCTGTTGCGGCTCCAACAGAGGCGGCTTCAGGAGATGCTGGCGGCATGGAGGCGCAGGCAAAGGCTGGGAGGGGGATGCAACACATGGGAGGCTCCCCGCAGTTCCTCAGCTCGTCTGGGCTGTTGCTGATTGAGATGCTTTAGCAGCCATGAGCTGCGCTTTCCTCCAAGTTTTACAGAGAGAAGCACCTGTTTCCCTTTGCCGCTCACAGCGCTTAGAGGAAAGCATGGCTCATGGCTGCTACTGGGCTGCCCCAGTCCCTATCGCCCCCATGGAGAGGGTTCGCAACTTGGGTGTCCTCCTGGACTCACGGCTGTCTTTAGAAGAGCACATGACGGCCGTGGCCAGGGGGACTTTTTATCAGGTCCGCCTGATTCGCCAGTTGCGTCCCTTTCTGGATCGGGACTCGTTAAATACGGTCACTCATGCTCTCGTTACTTCCCGCTTGGACTACTGCAATGTTCTCTACATGGGGCTCCCCTTGAGGAGCACCCGGAGGCTCCAGCTGGTCCAGAATGCGGCCGCGCGGGTGGTTATGGGAGCGACGTGGCGCTCCCATGTGACCCCCCTCCTGCGCGAGCTGCACTGGCTCCTGGTGGTCTTCCGGGTGTGCTTCAAGGTTTTGGTTACCACCTTTAGAACGCTCCATGGCATCGGACCGGGGTATCTACGAGACCGCCTTCTGCTACCAATAGCCTCTCACCGACCAGTACGCTCCCATAGAGAGGGGCTCCTCAGGGTGCCGTCGGCCAAACAGTGTCGACTGGCGGCCCCCAGGGGGAGAGCCTTCTCTGTGGGGGCACCTACCATCTGGAACGAGCTCCCCCCAGAGATACGGAAGATCCCGGACCTGCGCACGTTTCGCCGTGCTCTCAAAACTTTTCTATTTCAGCAAGCTGGCCTTGCCTAACTCCCATCTTTTAAATTTTTAAATTTAAATTTTTAATTTGTGATTTTATAAATTGGGTGTTTTAATCTGTGTTTCAGCCGAAATATTTAATAATTTTAAGGGATTTTTTAATATTTGTATTATCTGTATTTTATCTTGGCTGTTCACTGCCCTGAGTCCTTCGGGAGTAGGGCGGTATAGAAATTTGATTAATAAATAAATAAATAAATAAATATCGCAGTTCCAATGGCAGCGGCTTTGGGAGATGCTGGTGGCACGGAGGCGCGAGTGAAGGCTGAGAGGGGGATGCAACATGTGGAGGGCCAAGTCTGCTCTCCTTCGCCTCCCCACACTTGTTTACCCGTTCCAGAGAGCTCGGGCTACACCTCCCTCCGACCCAGCCGCCTTCCTTTCTGGTGTCGCTCCTGAGTGAACTCTTCTGTCCTCGGCTGTTGCAAAGAAGTAGCAGCTCTGGGTGTGCCACGCCCGCTTCGTTCTCTTTGAGAGCCGCTTTGCAACTTGTTTGCAAAGCAGCTCTCAAAGAGAAAGAAGCGGGCATAGTGCACTCAGAGCTGCCGCTTCTTCACAACAGCTGAGGACTTCTTCTGCTTTGAGCTCCGAGCTGTGGGGAGGGGGGGGCAGCTGCAATGCTGGCAGCTTTGTGGTTTGTTTTCTTTTACCTTGTCTAGGCGACTTTGTAATTAAAGGCTGCTCTGTGCCTTTTGATCTTTCTTGGGCGCGGAGAAAAGTGAGCCTGTGCGAAGGGACTGAGCCTGCTGCTGAATTTGGAAGCCGAGAGACTTCTTTTCCACCCAGCAACTGGCGCACAGCTCCGGAAAGACCTCCGGTTGCTGCCGCCATCTTCGCGCATGCGCAGCTTTCTTCTCACCAGCTGAAAGACTTTTCGGCACCCTGTGGCCAGGCGGCTGAGAGGCTTCTTTGCTCCGGTCAGCTCCAGGTGGGTGAGCAAGCAGCGACCGAGGAACCGGTTTGGGGGCGTGGCCTGGCTGCCATTACTACCGGTTCGGAAAACTACTTCCTAAAGTTACTCCTATTTGGTAGGACCGGGCCAAACCGGGAGCAACCCACCACTTCCAGGGGTGCATTGAATTATGGGTGTGGGCACACGTGTGCGCTCCCCCCATGCTCCCCCTTTTGGCACGCGACGGTAAAAATGTTAGCCATCACTGCCCTAAAACATGAAGCTGTGTATTTGAGACTACCTTTATGTGACAGAGAAACATTTTCCTCATGGAAACTACAAAGGAAACTTAGATATAGATATTTGTCGAACTCGGCGTCAGTTCATACAGTTCTGATTGTTCCCCTCCCCTGGGTTTAGAAAGCCCTCTCTTTCTCCAGTTTTCTTTGGTTTTTGATTCCCAATAGGAATATGTATGCTCATAGAAAGATTAGTTAGTACTTGGTGATTCATAGCTGAGTATGAGAACCAATTTATGCTCGAGATGAAGAGAGGCAATATGAACATCCCATCTATGATTCTGATGCTACCTGACCATACAATTTAAATATCCTTTCCCAAAGGAGCTAGAACCCTGATTTAAACAGAAAATAAATATCAAATGAGATTTCCAGAGAGCTAAATTCCAGCATCTGCTCTGCATAAGAACATGGATATAGCTCTTGTTGTCATCCTGGATATGGGGTCCCCCCCCCACAAAAGAGCCAATTGTATTAACAGAACAGGATTTGCAGAAACATAAGATATGCCAGCTTTCCATTTCTGTAACAGCTTGGATATAAAGAAAGAACCCCCCAGCAGATGAGCGCAGAGCCATTTCCACATTCAGCAAGTAGAACTTCTCTGCAATAACCAAACAAACTCAAGAGCTTGTATATCTTAGCATGAACAATATTCACAAATTACTGTTGGACATTATGTATTAGTGTGCCAGGAAAAGAAAGAAACGAATGTGTATCTGACTTGGCAGTACATTTTCAAATAAAGTTCAAAGCTGCTGTTTCCCCAAAGCATCACATTCAAACTCCTAATCAACAAGATCCAGTTATTCTAGACCTTATTGCTGTACACTGAGAAATAAACTAAATCTACTTCAATACACAAAGCTGTGTGCTTTGAAAGCTCTTTCTGAAAAATATACCCAGGATAGTAATAAATACTACAGAATATAAATTATTTGGCAGTAATATAATTGCTATTTTTAAAAAGTTCCTATTCAATATTTCAATGTCCCAATTCCATTACAATATTATACAAAAGAAATCTTTCTTTACAAACAATACAGTTTTTGATTAAAGCACTGATTCTTCCTTGAAGAGAGGCAGATTTTTGTTTTAAATGTGGTAGGTTTCACAATATTGTGTAGAATAAACAAGGAAAATGGAGTGTGGGAGGAAAATTATTCAGTGTATACTCTTGCCAGTCCGCAGAATGGCAATTTATGTACATTCTCTTTTGGAATCTAGTGCGCAAAACTATATCACTATCAGCAGAGTCATAAATAGAATTCAGATCTAACTAAGTTCAAGTATTATTCTTACTGAAGGGCCATAGGATGCAATTAGCCAAGCAAAGTTGTGGAATTTTCAAACTACTTCTATTGTGTATGATTGTGCATGACTTCAGAATGATATTTGAAGCAGCAGCAGTTGCACAATATCCTGGGCACATACACTGATTGTCTTTTTGCTAATATCAGGACCAATTACAGGTAGTCCTTGGCTTACAACCATTTGTTTAGTGTCTGCTTGAACTAACAGCAGCACTGAAAAAAGTGACTTATGACCAGTTTTGCGCTTATTGCCATTGCACCATCCCCATAGTCATGTGATCCAAGATTCAGGCACTTAGCAGCCAGCATGTATTTCCTAGGATCATGGGATCACATTTGTGACTTTTCCAGCCGGCTTCTGACAAGCAAATTCAATGGGGGAACTGGATCAGGGGTGGGTTCTACTTACCTTTACTACCGGTCCGTATAAAAAGCTTCTGTGCATGTGCAGATCACCTATGATGACGTCCGGGTCAGTGAGCGGAGCCTCCTGCCAGTTTTACTACCGGTTCTTGCGAACTGGTCCGAACCGGAGGCAACCCACCACTGAACTGGATGTGCTTAATGATTGTAGGATTCCCTTAAGAACTGCAATGACTATTCACTTAACAACTATGGCAACATGTTGTAAAATCAGGCATGATTCACTATCTTCCTAAGTAACAGAAATTCTGGTCCCAATTGTGGTCATAAGCCAAGGACTACCTGTACTCTTTTAATATTGCGATCAATTGTAGCAGAATTATTTACACCCACACCCACACACAAAAAGAAATTAGAGCTCCTGAATGCATCACATGAATAAAGAATAACAACACAGTGTGGGTTTTAAGGTTTGGTAGTTGTCTGAATTATTCTCTTTGGAACAACAGATAAGAAGATAGTAAAATTATCTTAAAAGTAATGTGTCAGGCTTGTATGGCTGATTCTGAGCTTAAATTTATCCCCAACCCCCATCAAGATTCATAATATTGAGTGTCAGTTTCATGAAAGGAAACAAATCTCTGAGGCATCAGGAACCATCGTCTTGCTTTGGAACTGTTAGTTGTTCATAGGTTGGGAGAGCGCTGCTGGAAAGTAGGCTAGAGCTGACATCATTCTTGGGAGATGCTTTGGTACTGCCTTGGTTTCCTTGCTGGCTGGAAAGCAGGCGGTGCAGCAAATCTGTGATGTGATTCAGCTTCTGGTCTATTTGGACTACCTGTGAAGACCAACAAAACAACATTCAGCATTTAGGTGAACTTCTAGGCCAGAGGTCTTCAAACTTGACAGCTTTAAGACTTGTGGACTTCAACTCCCAGAATTCTCCAGCCAACTATGCCCCTGTTCTAGGCAGTGTTTGAAAGCCAGATTTAGCACCAATACTTCCGTCTGGTAGGATTTTGAGGCAGACGTTGTAACAGTTGAAATAGTAACAGAGGTGGAAGGGACCTTGGAGGTCATCTAGTCCAACCCCCTGCTCACGCAGATGACCTGTACTAGGGATTCGAACTGCTGAACCGCCAACCTTTCTGATCGACAAGCTCATGGTCTTAGCCACTGAGCCACCCAGTCAGGCTAAGTCCAAGATCCCACCCAGCAGAATGAGCAGCTCTATACCACCCTGAAAGAGAAGCTTGTAAAACTATTAGACTGAGTGGTTGCAGAATTAATCATTAATTAATTAATTAATAAGAACAGAGCTGAGGGATCTTGGAGGCCTTCTAGTTCAACCCCCGTGCTCAAGCAGGAGACCCTATAACATTTCAGACATGGCTGTCCAGTCCTTTCTTAAAAACCTCCATGATGAAGCATCCACAACTTCTGAAAGCAAGCTGTTCCACTGATTGATTGTCCTCACTGTTAGTAAGTTTCTCCTTAATTCCAGGCTGCTTCTCTCCCTGATTAGTTTCCATCCATTGTTTCTTGTCCTGCCTTTTGGTGCTTTGGAAAATAAGTTGACCCCCTTTTCTTTGTAGCAGCCTCTCAACTAGTGGAATACTGCTATCGTGTCACCCATAGTCCTTCTTTTCTCTAGGCTAGCCAAACCCAAATCCCTGGATGAATAAATACTTGCTCATCATACAGGTATGATCTAAACCTAGACAAAGATAGAAATACAAATTAGTAATATAACGAGGGCTACCAGTAGGAATTCCCCATGAGATGCTTTCTTGGCAGATCAACATGACTCCAATAAGCACAGCTCAGTGGAATAATGAGGAATTTATAATTTTGGAATAATGAGGAAAAACAATTGCTGAATTGCCCCTGAGCATATGTGAAGCTGACCTGTCCAAGAGAACAAGAGGAACAAGACTAGCTCTGTGGTTAATCCTGAATTGTTCTCAAATACTGAACATGTTGAGGGTAGCAGGAAAGAGAAAAGGAGAAGCGACTGAGGAAGCCTGTATAAAATGAAGACAGTAAGTATCCCTGGAAAGTGATAGGAAAACAGGAAGTACCCCATAATATTTCACAATAGAATCCCCCTCCTTACGTGACATTAGTGCCCACAACAGCAGAAAGTAAAAGCAGAAATACTATTTTCATAGTGAGAGGCGGGATGAATCCCAGAATTTTGACAATCACTGTTAAACCTGGATTGGGATACCTTTGGTTAAAAATCTCTCTCTTTTGTAAATGATGTCATGAGAACAAGGGGATCTCAAGCTATTAAAAAAAAAATAAACAAAAGCAAAAGAACCCAAAAAGCCACACTGTCATCTAGAAGACTTCTTAGACTTGATGCTTTGTTGCCCTTGAGTGTGTGCCCATTTTAAAATGAGGAGCTCCATGCCTGGAGCACATAGCTGAAATACCAGAACAAAAGCTGGCATGAGGGGGAAAGCTGACCTCTAACTATCTACATACAATATCAAAACAAATGATGGTAATTGGGAAATGAAAGAGAGAGAGAGAGAGACTGCTGGGAAGGCTGATGTTTTTGGGATCCCAGCAATAAGAGATTTGTGGAACTTGAGCCACTCAATAGCAGTATGGGTAATATCTTTAGCCCCTGGTGCCCTGCTTTGTTCTTCTAGGATAAGAGAGCATGGGAGAATAAGCAGCACCAAGGCTTACTTGGCATGAGACAGTCTACCCCTACATTTCACTTAACTGTGCTAGCTGGCACTGTAGTTAGAGGAGGGCAGAATAAAAAGCCTTGCTAATTCTTTTCCCACTTACAATGGAAAGGATGCCTTTTGTCTCAAAATGGCTATGGTGGGCAATATAGAATAAGGGAATCTAATGTTCTCATGCTCGGATTTAGCTTCTACTTAATTCTAGGGATAATAGGAACCTAAAATGAAAAGGAGACAGCACACTGAGAGGCTAAAAATGACACCAATTTGACAAACTAAAAACAAATGTCAGAAATAATTAAACAGATGAGGTATAGGGGAATCAGGGGGAAAAAACTCCATCTGATTTTCAACATAACCCCAATGGCGTGAAATCACCTTGTGATGTTTTCTCCCATGTAAACGAGTCAAAATGTAGCCAAATATGCCCACATGCAAACTTTTCCCCAGCCCCAAAATGAGGTGCATAAAACAGAGAAACAAGTGGTTAAAAAAACCCAACTCTTTGTGACCTGCCAGAATGAATGAGGTAAAGATAATGTTCTTGACCTTTCAATCAATGATTGGGTTTAAATATGGTTCTCTCCACTAAAAAAAATTAGTAGCTGATCACAAATCCAGATTATAGGCCTTACTCTAGGAATGAGTACTCCAGCCCTCTTCTCCCTGCTGACCCCTGACCCCGGAGAGGTGCTGAAGCCAGCGGTAAACCAGTTTCACAGAAATAAATCTCTCTATGTCTGGTTATCGTCCAAGCATCATTCTGGACAGTAAAAGATAATAAGTCTGAGCAAAATGTCAACAAACCTGGAGAATTTCAAGTGCAGTTCAAATGTTTTTCAACCAAAAGAGAATACTGTTTTTGTCAAATAATTTGGACATTTGCAGGGAAGCAGATACAGAAACCACAAAAATACAAGGTGTTGGAGGATACATTGCAGCTGGGTTTTTCTCCCTCACAATGCAAAACAAAGACTGCAATCCTCAAGCCACTTAATTCCAAAATAAGTGGTGAGAGGATTGCAACCAAAATATCTGTGAGAGATTGTGTTGGCTATTTGTCACACAGACATTATCTTATACTATAAATGTGAATTTATTTGCTTGGTGGGAAAAGCATTGGAAGAGAAATCCAAGACAGGGCATAGTAGATACTTTTTAAAAAACAAAAAAAAAAAATTACTGCAATTGTTTATGAAACTGGAGAAATCAAATCTAGGCTACAAAAATCCAGATAACCACTAGAGAACAGCAAAGAGCTATTAGTTACCTCTCAATAATCACACGTACTTTTGCAGCCCAGATTAGACAATGGAATACTTTTTGGAAAGCATAGAATGGGATAAGCAAGGTATCAGAGCTCTTATTTCATTTTATTCATTAGATTTATGCACCAACTTTCCTTCAGATGCCCGGGATAGAGTATATAACATTCACTTATCTCGTTTTCCCCTGCAACAATAACTGTGAGATTGATCAGACTGAGAGACAATGACTGAACCAAAGTCACCTAATGAACTTCAGTGGCTTTGGGGGGGGGGGGGGGAGGGAGCTTGAACCTCTGAAATCTTGGAATTTTACTTTCACAGCCTCACAGCTAATTTAAAAGGATAGTTTCTGTTCAAATCTCTGCTGTGAAGTGACTGCTTGTTGATGTTAAAATACTGCTGCTTATTACTATTACACACAAAATATTCTGCAAATTGTCCCTTAGTTCAACATATACTGAAGATATATGAAGATGAAGATTCCATACCTGTAGCATATATACGCTAGTCGATGCATGATATGCCATATGCAAAATAAATTATACTGAAGACCAGACAGTAAGCTGTCCACAGTTGTATGGATCCTTTTTCTTTAAGACCAAAACTGAAATCGGAAGTCATACGTTTCAGAATCCGGAGAATTTTCGTCCCTTTGTAATCAAAAGTAACTTGCAAATTGCTTTTCTTTACCAGCAGAAAAATACCAAAAATGTACAAATATTGTACCAAAATGAGCAATACATTTTTTTTAAAGATAGGAACAGCCTGTGAAAATATCATGGATGAAAATGAGAGTTATGTAGTCCTTTCCCTACATTATTTTGATTTTCTTTCTTCACTTTCCTTTGGTAAACAGAATACATAGAATCTCCACAGACCTTTAGCTATGAACTTCGGGATGAACACCCTTCGAATGGTGCGGGAGTATGAATGGATTTCCAGAAAAGCTGCAGACTACAGGAATCATTTGTGCTTCAGTTTGAGACGCAGACAACACAGACTCATCCCCAACAGCCTGCGCCTGCCTTCAACAGTGAAGGGACACAGGGCAGAAATCATCCTGCAGCCAAAGTAGGCTCCACACCCATTTGCACTACTCAGGTGACCCTGGGGACACAGATAAACCTCCAAGTGGCCTCAATGACTCTCTAAAAGGAGACAAATGACCAGCTGTCTGCAAGGAATATAAATCCTTCCATTCCCCACCATCCAGTCAGAGTTGAAGAATCCTCTTGGATGAGAAGCGAAACGTCTTCAAAGAAAAAACAAGAAAGTCCAGTTGCTTCCTGAAAAAAGCACCTTTGGGTCTTCTGATTGTTATGACTTGACTTAGATTGCAATTGCTTTGGCTGCTTTATTGGTGAGTTTTAACATTTATAAATGGCTTTGCTTGGTATCTACATACTACTAAAATCCTTCTCGTGATGATCTTTAACTAGGCAGTGCATCATGGGCAACGATTTTTGAACCAAAGTGCTTCAAGTAGCTAACTTACAGAATGTGTCCAAAATCCAGGACCCATGACACCTGGCGGCTGCTGCAGTCATGTAATGTTCATTTTCAATGTACCGTGACAGTTTCCCAGCCAGGCTCATAATCCCTTGCTCCCCTACCCAGCAGCAAGGAATGGACTCATTATGTGGCTCTTAAAGAAGCAACAACTTTAAGGTGCCTGAAGAAAGACCTGGATATTTTTTTTGTTTTCTCTACTCCTCCTCTGGCACTCAAAATGCATATTCATCTATAGCAATAGCACTTAGACTTATATGCTGCTTCACAGTGCTTTACAGCCCTCTCTAAGCGGTTTACAGAGTCAGCATATGGCTCCCAACAATCTGGGTCCTCATTTTACCCACCTCGGAAGGATAGAAGGCTGAGTCAAACTTGAGTTGGAGAGACTCGAATTGCCAAACTGCTGGCAATCAGCAGAAGCAGCCTGTAGTACTTCATTCCAATCACTGCGCCAGTGCGCAGTTCAAAGATAACCCATCTTTGTTCAGGAACTCAAGACACGTGCATATTGCTTCTTCAACCTCCTACATTTCTTCACAACAATCCTGTGAGGTAGGTTGGGCCGAAAGTAACCAAGTGAGCTGACGTGGCTGCAGATGGAATAGAAACTGGATCTCTCTGGTGTCAGTCAAATACATTAGCCATTTCACCTTAGTCCTTGCCCATCCTGTTTCATTTTTCAACTCTGAAAGTTAGTGGAGACCAGCCCCTCCTTCAACTGCTGGAACTCAGGTAGACCTCAGAAAGTCACATGACCCTATTTTTAAACTGCCTATGACAGCTTCCTGCCACAACTCAATGACAAAGATGTTGCCGTTGCTATAGCATCATCCAGTATTGCAGCAACACTGATGCTTAGCGGTAGGACAGTGCACTGAAAATCCAAGATACCCCTCAAAGTGAATGAAAATATGCTCTTTGTGACATCAAAGAAACTTCCAATACTGTAAATTTGCTTTGAGTTGCAAGGCTTATTGTCTGGGCTGAAAGCCCCATGGTTAGGAGGTCTAACCATGGTTAGGAGGTCTAACCCTTAGATATATGTCGCAAGAAAGAGCCTTTGGGAGAAAAATGAACTATTTAATTTTCTTTTCTTTAATACTGTTTGCCACTACGATGCAATTTATATCTGTTCAACTGATTCATTGAATGAACTTACATTGCTAGAAAATAATAATAAATGGAAAACACCATATTTTAAGAACACAATAGTGCTACAGAAAGCGACATGGTGCTGTATCCTTTAAATTCAATTAATTCCTGATAGTTTGCAATTGAATACCCGTTTAACATGGAAACACTGAAGTCAGTAAGACTTACTTTTGAACAAATATGCATAGGATATTCTGTAGTGTATCTTAGATTCACTGTACCCTACATTCTGCAATGAATAACGTTTTCAAACATATTTACTTGATTATAAAATTAGCTGCAGTGCCAGCAGTGTAATAAAAGCAAGGCAGGCAGAAAAAATTGCTGACTCCAGTGTAATCTCAGCTCCTCTGGACAGCCCTGAACCTTTCAGTTAAACAGCAAGCTGTACTAATAAGATATAAAAATAATTCAGACTAATTTGCCTCTTTCATACAAATGATGAGGAAAGTGATTCTTGGCTGGTGCATTAGCCATCCCAAAGGAGCCTCAAGTTTTATACAGTTGGATTCACTAGAATTGTAAAATTCATTATTTTATTTTTGCTGCTCAGCGGCCTTTTATAGTATTTTAAATTGAAATGCTTTTCTGCTGAAAAGGGGAACTTTCCTGCAACTCCTTTTAGTTACCAAATCAAATTTTGCTGTGAGGCAGAGATGATTCTACAAGGTTTTAGTAACAACGTGTTCTAATAACATGAATCCTCCACCCCCTTCTTAACTAGTCATATGCTAAGTTAAATGTGATTATCCCAAGTTGTCATTTACAGCTCAAATATAATTTTTATGTAAGCTAAAATATTTTTCCCTACTACTGTAAATCAACGATTGTGGAGAAGAATAAAGCAAAATGTTATCTTATAAGGCCATTATATTTTTCCTGCTTCCTGGAAAAGAAATGGCCTGAGTCACAGACATCCGTAAGATTCATGTTGATCAGATGTCTTGAACTAGAACATGAGATGGTGGCAGGGTGAGGTGGAGGAGAAACTTAATTCATATGTTCTGCTTCAGAATGCCTTACTGGAAATGCAAAGCTACTCTTTGGTGCAATTCACTGGAGGAGGACAAAGGGGTAAAAAGGGAGGAGAAAGAATAAACAGCAGTATAGGATATTAAAAATGTATCACGCTTGGATGGCCTGACTTTAGCTTTAACACAGACAAAGCAATTTGGCTGAGGCTAGGAAAAGGGGTAAGAAAAAAAAAGAGAGAGACAATGATCGGAGCCTTGTGAACATCACAGTATTAACACATACTAAAAGCAGTTGTGTGGACAAGCAAGAAGTTGGGTGAAATAATACAGAACTGTTCCCAATATGAAACCAAGTGCCTAAATCTGCAGACCAGAGAGTTTGCTTTGTGTGCTCTTTCGTATATTGTTCATGTGACTTCCCCCATCTCAATGAAAACAAGACAATAGTCATCTACGTAAGTTCAAAATTGAATGGGTTTGGCTTACATAGGTCTCAAAGTTGATAGTACAAGCTCAAAGAGCCTTGATAGTACAGTGGTCTAAGCACCCTGTTATTAACACAGCTGCCTGCAATTAATGCTGGTTCAAATCTCGCCAAGGCTCAAGGTTGACTCAGCCTTCCATCCTTTCTAAGGTAGGTGAAATAAGGACCCAGTTTGTGGGGGCAATAAGCTGACTTTGTATAAATATACAAAAAGGATGAAGGCTATTGCTTAATGCATTGTAAGCCGCCCTGAGTCTCCGGAGAAGGGCGGCATATAAATCAAATTAAAAAAAAAAAAAGTTACATGCAACGGTGTAGAAAATTAATGATAGGTTGCTAGCCATAAAGTTGCATGGATTCAAGATATATACTTCTCTCCAGCCAAAGTACAAATTTTGATACTGGGATCACTAACCTTTCCAAAAGGTCCTTTGGGAGCCAGGAGATGAAGATACACCCATAATTATTCAGTCTGCTTTTAGAAAGGGTTTCTGGAATGTTGGCCACTTGTCTATCATCTGCCAAACATACATTCATACATGTGTTGGTATGTGTGTGTGTATACATACACCCACATCCACGCTCCCACGTCCTCACTTTGGCAGTAATATAACACTGTACAAAAATAATCTCTTGTTTCAAAAAGTCCTCAAGCAATTATAGCGAGCAGTGAAAACTTGTAGATACATCAAGCATTGCTACAAACATATGGGAATTGTCAAGCTAAGACACTGTTCAAGATGTATAGTTTCTGGGCTGAGCAGTTATTAGATACACCCAGTCTAATGGAAAGAAAGAAAGAAAGGGAGAAAGGCCAGAGATTATTCTTTAACACTTTCCAGTGAAACATTTATATACAAAAGATGAATTAAGTGTTTGCTAAGGAGAGTAACATAAGAACAAGTGCCTCTTATACTGTTTTTAGCAATCAGTAGATCGTATAGAACAAAACTGACTTGCGTGATATAAGGATACATTGCATGCACAGGTATTCTCACATTTGTCTTTTCCATGGACACAGTGGTTGTATAACTTTTCGTATTGATCAACATCCTTAAGTGACTAAAGGTAGTTTGACAGGTAGTCCTCGACTTACAACCATCATTACAACTTTCGTTCAGTGACAGTTCAAAGTAACAACGACATTGAAAAAAAGTGAATTATGACTCTTTTTTTACACTTAGAGTAGACCATCGCAGCATCTCCATGGTCACGTGATCAAGATTTGGACACGTGGCAACTGGCATGTATTTATGATGGTTGCAATGTCCTGGGGTCATGTGATCAGTTTTTGGGAACTTCTGACAAGCAAAGTCAGTGGGGAAGCTGATTCACTTAAAAACTATGTTACTACTGTAACTTGACAACTGCAGTGATTCACTCAAATTTTAGCAAGGGGTTCTCTGCCCGGTTGCTGGGTGGGTGTGGCCATGGTAGGCATGACCTAGTCGGCCTCCTGCACCATAGTGGGGGGGACGGACGTTTTTGCCCTCCCCGTGCTCTGGAGGCTTTCTTCGAGCCTCTGGGAGGGCGAAAACAGCCTCCCCAGGCTCCGGAGGCCCTCTGGAGGCTGGAAACAGGCTTCCCGAAGTTTTGGTAGGCCAGTTTTTCGCCCTCCCCGAGCCTCCGTATGTGCCCTGCACTTACCTGCATCCAAAATGGGCTACGTGGGGACACCTGGGAGGGGCAGGGTGGGCGGGGCCAGCCAGGAGTGGGATTTGGGGTTCTCGGAACTGCACGGAATCTTAGCTAGAGGTTCTCCCGAACCCCTGCGAACCCCCAACAGCCCAGCCCTGCGAACCCCCAACAGCCCAGCCCTGGATTCACTTAACAACTATCGCAAGAAAGGTCATAAAAGGGGCAAAAATCACTTAATGTCTTGCTCAGCAATGGAAATTTGGACTCAATTGTGATTGTAAGTTGAGGACTATCTGTATTAGGGAACAAGAATCCATCTTAACACTTTTTTATGATCTGAACTTTCATGAGTCTGTTGGGTGTATTTGGTTTTTAAGTTCATTTGCTGGGATCCTCTTCATAATTTCATGGAGTTTGACAATTGCATCATCAGCTCAAACTCCTTATGGCAATGATGCCGAACGTTTTGGGCTCGGCATATCAAAAATTCAGAATATGCCTAACTTGATTCTGCTGGCTTGTCACCTCCGCTCCAAATCAATGAGAAACAATTCCTTTACATATTCATTTGTTTTTAAAAATATAGTCAAAATGAAGCTGTTCTGGTTGCCATTCTGACTGCCTCTGCAATTTTCACAAACAGTGCAAAGTCATACCCTATTCTTGTGGGATTTTTAGAGGCTCTGAAGCCTGCACAAGAGCATGGCCCTCTCATTGGACTTCTGGAGAGTTCTGAGGCTGGCAAGATCACACTTCATTCCTGCGTAGCCTCCATAGCCTCCCAAAATCACACAAATTCACACTCTGTTCTCGCATGTTTTTAGGAGCCTCCAGAGGCCACGTGACAGCATGGCCTTTGCATGCAACTTCCAGACCTTCCATAGGATGCATAACAGCACATTGCAGTCTTGTGTGGCCTCTGCAGCCTCTGCAAATCACAGAAGAATGGGGCATGCTTTCAAGAATAGTTGTCAGTTGTTGGCGAGTGCTTAGCATGTCATCCAAAATGTCGTGGCAGGTCACCTTTGACATGCGTGTCATAGGTTCATCAGCAGTGTTTTAAGGATCGACATATTACTTACCCCTATTAGCATGAAATACTTATTGGAAAAAAGTTCCCAATGAAAAAGCAAACAGCTGCCAAGCAGAACTGTCTTCCAAATAAACACTCTTTACTGATTTGTTGTGACTGTAACTGAACTTATTTGAGAGAAGAGACATCACTGTGTCCATGGCTATTTTAATCTCATGGCAGAAGATACATGGACAATGCAGTGACTCATTATCTACAGACAAAAGAGACCGATGAATAAGAAATCTCTGTAGCTGGCTCTGAAAGTTTTATGCCTTATATATATATACTGCATGCTATCTATTATGTACAGGTAGTCCTCAACTTACAACTGTTCTTTGAGTAACCGAAGTTACAACAGCACTGAAAAAAAGGTGACATTTAACATTTTTCACACTTACAACCATTGCAGAATCCACATGGTCAAAATTCAGCCGCTTGGCAACTGGTTCATATTTATGACGGTTGCAGTGTTCCTGGGGTCACGTGATCACCTTTTGCGACCTTTTGACAAACAAAGTCAATGGGGAAGCCAGATTCACTTAACAACCGTGTGACTAACTTAACAACTGCAATGATTCACTTAACACCTGTAGCAAAAAAAGTGGTAAAAATCACATGACAAATGCCTCACTTAGCAACAGAAATTTTGGGTTCAATTGTGGCAGTAAGTAGAGGACTACCTGTAAAACAATTATTTGCTAATATTAATGTACACTTTTATATGAATCTAGTACTTATAGTGGTCCTAAAAGAAGGACAATGAATTCTAAACATCCAGTGAGATATCCTAGATCAGTGATGGCTAACCTTTTTGCCATCGTGTGCCAAAAGTGGGGGGAGCGGGCGCGCGCGTGCCCACACCCATAATTCTATGCGCCCCGCCCCCATGCATATGTGCACGACCCCCCCATGCTTCCCCCACTTTTGGCATGTGATGGCACAGTGGGCCTGGTAGGCCCGTTTTTCGCTCTCCCCAGGCTCCAGAGCCTTTTTAGGAGCCTGAGGAGGTTGGAAACGGCCTGTTTGCCAACTTCCAGTGGGCCCAGAAGGCCCAAAAATCAGCTGACCGGCGTGCACATGTGCACCAGAGCTGAGCTCGAATGCCCACTGATATGTCTCTGCGTGCCACCTGTGGCACGCGTGCCATAGGTTCGCTATCCTGGTCCTAGATATTGGTGTCTTGTCCCTTTCTTCATATATGCATCCTAGGAATATGATTCATTCCCCAAGGTACCAGTTAGGTGCAGAGGGTGGGGTTGACTCTCCCCTTCTTTTCCTACTTGGGAACAGAATAATTCCTTAGCTGAAGTTATTCAACAGCTATCGCCTCTTTTTAAAGGTACTGCAAGTTGTTTTGCTATTAAATGGCAATGTCCCCTCAGCTTTCATTTCCTTTTATAAACTTAACGCAGCGGACTTTTTAGGGTTAAAAAAAAAGAAAAGAAAAGCAGAATGACTCCACAAGGAATAAAAGAACTTACTGAACACGCACTCCCCTCAGCTACACACTAAAAAACTTTGGTCCGCTTCCAAAGTGGACTGCTCTGCTTCTTGAATCCTTGGCTTTCATTCCAGTATGATACTAAAGCTATGACTAATAACCCCCTGCCTGTGCCTGCTGATAATTTCACTGTTGAGTAGCTATTCTGGTTCATCGTAATATGTCCTGAAGATGTCAAGACATTTTTTTTTAATTAAAAAAGGCTCAAAGATAAAATGTTCACAGGTCTCTAGCGCTATGAATGCTCCTCTCTCCCCCACTCCCATCCAATGCATTTAACATCCTTGCTGCTGCAGGCAGATGTTTTCTAGGATTCTTAGATATTCTTAGATGCTGGCTAAGACAATGGCTCCCTCTATCCCCTTCCTCCGTGTCTCACACATACATTTATTAATTCAAACCAGATTTGGGATTGTTCCCATCTTCTAAAGCAAACATGCCATGTATCATGTTGGGTGAGTTCAGTCCCTGCGTATGTTGTATTTCACGTCTCACTATTCCCAGGCAAGAAGATTGCTTTTAAAGTGTATAAAAGAAAAATACTTGCTTTGTTTGCTTCCCCCTCCCCCTTTTTGAACTATTTTCACTTTCAGAGTGACTCGAGCCTCATTTTACATTTACAACGAGAAACATTTGTAATGTTAATGAATTCTGACTTTGGAATTAATCTTCAGTGGAAACTGAGATGAAATAACTAACTTGCTAAGAAGAATTCATTTTAGAACCCTAAACTCTAAATCAGTGTTTTTCAAACTTGGCAACTTTTGAGATGTGTGGATTTCAACTCCCTTGCTGGCTGGGGAATTCTGGGAGTTGAAATCCACACATCTTAAAAAGTTGCCAAGCTTGGAAAATGCTGTTCTGAATCATTCGAGTAGCAGCCTTGGATTGATAACACCTGCATGTTCATTAGCTGGCACATCTCTTTAAACAATAACATCTGCACATGGGAACGAACCATCGCAAGCCTAATTTTTATAAGTGGAACGTCACAATCCATGTCATAATATGGCTTCTGAAAAGTCATCTGGCCACAGCAAAGCTAGTTTATACATTCAGTTGCAAGACACCAAGTGTTTAATTAACTCCCATGCATGCATATGTGTAACACTTCTTGTTGAGACAAATGCACGGGAAATCCATCCTTGTCAGCCATGTTTTGGAATCAAGAGCAGACTCCAGTAAAGGCAGACATACATCTGCATGATTATATACGAGCAGTCCTCAGGTTTCGACCAGAATTGAGCCCAAAATTTCCACTGCTAAACAAGACAGTTGTCAAGTGAATTTTGCCCCATTTTTATGACCTTTCTTGTTATAGTTATTAAGTGAATCACTGCAATTGTTAAGTTAGTAACAATGGTTGTTAAATGACCCTGGCTTCCCAATTGATTTTGTTTGTCAAAGGGTTGCAAAAGCTGACCACATGACTCTAGCACACTGCAATCATCATAAGTACCTGCCAGTTGCTAAGCATCCGAATTTTGATCAGGTGACCATGAGAAGGCTGCAATGGTTGTGAAAACAGTCATAAGTAACTTTCTGCAGTGCTGTTGTAATTTCAAATGGTCACTAAAGAAATGGTTGTAAGTTGAGGACTACCTGTATCTCAGTCTTACTTTCCCTATGGCAAAACAGAGAGAGGTATCCTCTTATGGCCATGGAAATGTACAGTCCTCCAGTTAACAGATAAACCTACCAACTTACTGCCCCACAGCGGAGCCTATTCTGTTTCAATGAGAGGAGGAGGTGGGGCAACTGGTACTCTTCTTAAATTTTTAATGTGAGACAATTTAAGAACAGGGACTGACAGATTTCCCTTTCTGCATCTCCCCTTTTACCTAGAGTTACTGGCTAGCAGAAAAAACATCACTGGTTGCTATCCTTAACTCTAACATTGGGTGACTTTGGAGAATACTGGGGATAGAGGCTTGTCTAATGTTCTTGTAAAGAAGGCCACTTCAGTTTGTTTTTTAAAACCTGCTAAGCATGCTTCTGAAAGAACCAAACTTATGCACGCCCCCCCCTCAAATACTCTAAAGGCCGTACACGAAAGGATTCTCCTGTGTCCTGCTGCTGCACGTGACCCAAAAAAGGATGAAATACATGTTCAGAAACAGTCTGGCTAGCAGGCGGACGCTACAGGCATAGCAGAGGAATTCAAGAGAGCTCCCTGCCCCTTCAGCCAATATCCCCTACCAGATATGGGCGACCTGTCAATCAGGCACAAAGTGAAATGAAAGGAAGTCATCATCAATGCTGCAAGGGAATGGGCGGATTGAGATGTTCTGACCAGGGGTGGGTTCTATTTACCTTTACTACCGGTTTGCAATGGGGCTGCGTGTGCATGCATACTTCGCTCGCTTGCTTGCATGCACTTCTGCGCAGAAGCTTCCTGATGATGTCTGGATCGGTGGGCGGAGCCTCCTGCCGGTTTTACTACTGGTTCTTGCGAACTGGTCTGAGCCGGGGGCAACCCACCATTGGTTCTGACTGGGAGCAACGTCCTGCAACAACTGTTACTTGATACTTGGCTTTAAAGAACTCCTGTCAATTTCATTCTGGCTTTCATATATCTCAAACTGCATGAGAATGGCAGCATAGATGTGGCTGGCTACAACATAACAAGTAGTTATTATGAATAATAGCATTAGTGCAAGCAAAACGCAGGCCAGTGTTTTTCAACCTTAGCAGCTTGAAGATGTGTGAATTTCAACTTCCAGAATTCCCCAAAGCAATGAAGTCCACATATCTTCAAGCTGCTAAGGTTGAGAAACACTGGCTTACACTGTTCTCCCCACTTCCCCGTAATAAAACCAGTAGAAAGTACAGCTGTCTGTAATTCTTTGCAGCCAAAAAGAGTAACCTACAATATATACATTTGGAATACCCTGTTTCCCCCCCAAATAAGACATCCCCTGATAATAAGCCCAATTGGGTTTTTGAGCACGTGGCAATAAGGCCAAGCATTTATTTCTGGGTTCAAAAAAAATAAGAAAGGGTCTTATTTTTGGGGAAACATGGGTACAATCAGCAATAAACAGTTCTCAGGTGGCAGTACCTGTGTCTTTTTTATGGTTTAAATCAACTAGAGTTTCAGGTTTGATTTTTTTAGGATAGGTTTACAGTTTTTTCCCCCAAAAGATTGCTAAATGCATGTTTTAAAAATAAGTGTAGCACTCTTCATTTTTGCAGTTCAAACCAAAATGAACTTGGAGGGTAGTGCACGTGCCCACAACAGAAAGTGTACAGATTCCAACCCTGACCTCATCCTCATCAACATCATCAAAGAATCCTCACAGATTATTTGTATGGCAAGACTAGTTTTGGGAAAATGTGGAACAGCTAAATATAAGGTACCTCTAGAGTGGGCTGTGTGTTAAGCTGAATGGAACATTATGAGGACATAATCCTCTAAAAATGGTTCATGGGACCTCTTAGATCAGGCCTGTCAAACTGGTGGGCTGAATGCGTCACATGCAGGCCACGCCCAGTCCGGCTCAGCAAAGTCAAAAAATTTCACAATACATCACGATATGTCACATGACACCATCGAGTTTGACACCCTTGTTTTAGGTTAAGCCATTCTAAGGTGTGAATTAGCCTGCTACAGTGCCTCCCCCCTTGAGAATTATTCCTATTTATTTATTTATTTATTTATTTATTTATTTATTTATTTATTTATTTATTTTGTCAAGCATGTATGAGAAAACAAGTATAAGAATGAACACAATATGTAAACATATACTGTAAGTATAAACAGGTATAAGTACTGTATATACATATTAAATGAGTATGAATAAATGGGAACAGTAGGACAGGGACGGTAGGCACATTGGTGCGCTTATGCATGCCCCTTACAGACCTCTTAGGAATGGAGTGAGGTCCACGGTAGACAGTTTAAGGTTAAAATTTTGGGAGTTTGAGGATGTAACAACAGAGTCAGGTACTGAGGATGTAACAACAGAGTCAGGTAGTGAGTTCCAGGCATTGACCACTCTGTTACGTATTTTCTGCAATCGAGTTTGGAGCGGTTTACTTTGAGTTTGTATCAACTGTTTGCCCATGTATTATTGCGGTTGAAACTGAAGTAGTCATTGACAGGTAGGACTTTGTAGCAGACAATTTTGTGTACTAAGCTTAGGTCAGGCCATAGGCGGCATAGTTCTAGGTTGTCCAGGTCCAAAATTTCAAGCCTGGTGGCATAGGGTATTCTATTGCGAGAAGAGGACTGGAAATACCTCTGTGACTTGTTCGATTGTATTAATGTCTGTTATACAGTGTAGATTTCAGGCAGATGAGCTGTATTCAAGAACTGGTCTGGCAAAGGTTTTGTATGCCCTTTTTTGCAGTACAATGTTACCGGTGAAGAAGCTTCGCAAAATTAGGTTAACAACTCTTAATGCCTTTTTGTCAATGCTGTTATAGTGAATTAATATACTAATTAATAAAATAGAATTAATATACTATTAATTCAGTAATTCTTCTGTTTGGTAAAAAAATGTGTTTATCTTCAAACAGATGGCTAAAATAAAAAGCCTGGTCTTGCTGGAAAGTCTGAGGAAGCTTCTGTACGAGACCACATTATTTCTTTGCACTTATGAACTGTTTTGACCATGAGGGCAAATGCTAGGAGATAAATGAAGGGAGATCTTCACACTTTGTGTCTGTCTCACTTGGTTGTTCTTAGTTAAACGAGTCTCTGTGTTTAAGAGAGAAAAGAGAACATTCTCTCTCTCTCTCTTTCTCTCTCCAAGATGTGGTCTACACAGAAGTGAGGTTTTGCAATCACCATGTCTTTCTTAATAGATCTATTTTTTAATTCAAATATACTGAATGTTTGGTAGCATATATCAAAAGCTAGGCCAAGGCAACTACTGGTATATGAGTATTTATCTTTTTTTTCCAATAGGACATTCTGCAACTTAATTACTGAATATTCTTTTAGCCCTTTGCTTATGCTGAGAAGCATGCCCTCTAACAATTCCTATTTCCATTAGTTCTTACAAGTTGAATTTAAATTTATGGTAAGTTTAATTGGTTACATTTTATATTTCATGTTGTTCTGGAAAAAAACATTTCTTTCTCTTCGATTCTCTAATAAATGCTGTCTTCATTAATTTGGCCACAATAGTGTTGCCTGAAGTTCTGGCATGTTGTTTTCTGGATTCATAGTTTCCAACCTTTTTTTTTCAAAATGAATGAGATGAATCCATTTTTAAGAGATGTTTAAGATATCATTAAGCAACATAGCAACTGAAGTATACGCTTAACACAAATTATTACTGCACTTTCTTGAATCCACAAAGGCCTAACAATGTGGAAATCTGTAGAGGGATATTTTATGGCAGGTTAGTGACTCTGTATGGTGAACATTATATTAATTTGCAGCATGTTAAATTGCTTGAGTCATCTGGATTCTTTTACTCACCGCTGGTGCTTACAGTAGAAATGTGCTTTCTGTAGCCAAAGGCTCCATCCAAATAATATAAGATTGCAAGGAGACCATACTCAACGGCCAACATCGGGGCTATTTCCATTATAATCATGTTATTACTTAGGAAATTCCCCTTAAGACTTCTTAGTTTGGATAGACGCTTGTGGAAAGGGCATCAACCCCTTCAATTCTCAGCGTGCTGTGTGTACTAGGTGATGTTCATCCATATGTAGCGGGATTAAATACTGTCATTAATTGACAGATTGGAATTTGGCAGGAGGATCTCAGACCTCTCCCAGCTATATACCTACAACTTTCATTACTGGTTCAAGAGCAGAATTTATGACATAAACAGGGTAGGAAATATCAAAGCAGTGCAGCCTTTTATAACTGAAGCTGTCCCCCCCTCTTGTGATTTTATCTTACAAGCTTTCTTTGAAAGATTGCTGCTGTTTTGGAGCAGGTAATATTTCAAAAGAGTGTTCACATATCTTTACACTCGAGAGGTAGAACAGCCCAGGGGATTATATTTTCTAGTAGTGTCCCCACAGTTGGTGAGACACCCAAAAATGCTGTTTGGTGCATTGGAAGGAGATTTTCAAGACCTTTTCCTTAAAAAAGTAAACCTCAAAGACATTAATTTTACTACTCCCTCCATAAATATAATTTTAGCTGATTCAGCCTTTATTCCTTTTATTTATGCTACTGGTGTTCAGCTTTTAGCATTTAATAGTACATTGGTAATGGACTTACTATAAAAGATAGGATAGAAATAAATAAAGAACCTCACACTTAAGGCTTCTTCTGCTACTACCATTTCTACTCTAAGAGTCTTTTTCACTGTGGCTTCTGCAATCCGCACACATGATTATGATGAAAGCTTCCAAATTTGTTGCTTTCTCTTCCCAATATTGTCATCAGATTAGGTTTTGTGGGAGACATCAGTTTAGTTTAGTGTTAAGGCTAGAAAATGGGAGACTGTGAGTTCTAGTCTCACCTTAGCCATGAAAGCCAGATGGGTGACCTTGGGCCAGTCACTCTCTCTTAACCAGGGGTGTCCAAACCTGGCCCCTTGAAGAGTGGTGGACTTCAACTCCCAGAATTCCCCAGCTAGGAACTTGCTCATATTTCTAGCGCATGATGGCTGGGAATTCTGGGAGTTGAAGTCTACCACTCTTCAAGGGGCCAAGTTTTGACACCCCTGCTCTTAGCTCAACTCTCCTCACAGGGTTGTTGTGGGGACAATAGGAGGAGGAAAGTGTGTTGGATATGAGGATGAAGGTTCATTCTCCAAGATTGTGGGTTGGTTTCCAAACATTTCATTACCAGGCTAGGTAACATCTTCAGCGGAGTTTAGGGAAAGTCAGTATCAGTGTTCTTCTGTTTATAAGGGCTTCAGGTGTGGGTGTGTCAAGTGAGGGTCTTGTGATGGGTCAGGTGTGAGTCATCAGTGAGAGTCTTGTGATGGGTTTTGTGATAGGGTGGTTACCTTAGATCACGGTCACTGGGAAGTTCAGAGTTTAGAGTTTACTTTATTTATTAGCCCTCGGGCCGTATCAAAGTGCGGAGTTCCAGACACAAATTGTTACTAAAATCTGATTAAAAACAATTTAAAAATTTGGATTTCACCACTGAGTCAATGCACAAGGCACTCTCCTACAGTTCTGGAATTCTGATATGATGAGACAGGATGGAAAGAGCTATTCTGTAAAGTCTTTTCTATGTATCTCAGGTTAATATAAGAAAAATGCCTAAAATGCTGCAAGAATAACGGCAATCTTTTAAAGGTGATATTTAGCATATCGATTTATAGAAAAGCAGAATGTAGACACTCAAAGGATGCTCCAACTCCATATTACTCCCCAAAGAAAGTGGCTTAAAATGTATTGAAAACCTTATCATTTGTTTCTGTAATGATAATTTTCAAGACTGTATTTTCAATAGCACTGCATTACCATGTGTTTCCAAAATATCTCGGGAGTAGAGTTCCTGCCTCTTTTATGCAGCAAAAGACTAATAATTTACATTATTATGAAACAGACTGCTTTGAAATGCTAAACATAAAATTCATAACAATGTATGAAACATTTTACATCTCCCTAACAGGAGAACAAAAAGGCCCTGGTAACTATTTTTGTGTGACAGAGCCATTTCCTTCAGCTCACCCACAGTCTGTACCTTGAGATGCTTAAAGTTGGCTTTAACTCTTCCAGTTTTAGTGGGGGTTTTCTACTTCTTTTGGTTGTAGATCAGAGGTGGGTTTCAGCAGGTTCTGACCAATTCTGGAGAACCGGTAGCAGAAATTTTGAGTAGTTCGGAGAACCGGTAGTAAAAATTCTGACTGGCCCCACCCCCATCTATTCTCTGCCTCCCAAGTCCCAGCTGATCAGGAGGAAATGGGGATTTTGCAGTAACCTTCCCCTGGATTGGGGAGGGAATGGGGATTTTACAGTATCCTTCCCCTGCCACGCCCACCAAACCACACCCACTAAGCCATGCCATGCCCACCAAGCCACATCCACAGAACCAGTAGTAAAAATTTTTGAAACCCACCACTGTTGTAGATTTGAATCACTGTTACTAATGAGATCAGGAGTGGAATGGGTCCAGTAGCTGAGGGTCACTCAGGTTGCTGTGAGCATGACCTTTCCCCTCTGGTCACAGCCCTCCATGACCACATTGGCTGGGGATACAGGACAACTTTAGACAGGAACCCATCTGACTAGAGCCTTCTGAAGCACTGGTCAGATCTTACATAGGCTGTTTATAAATGAAGCTTCAGCACTTTTTAAATCATTGTTTTAGTGCTCTTCAGAGAGCACTAGTCCAGTGCTCCAAAGAAAGTTGATTCAAACTAGGAAAAGAGCAGGTTCTTCCAGCTGTGTATGTTACAGGTTCGGCCGCCACTTAATACATTACAGATTTTCCTCTGCTTCTGCCAACAAGAGGTCTTGCATGACTATAATTTTCACTCTATTTATTACTCGGGGCGGGCTGTGGGGAGGGCTTTACTAACTCATTTCTCGTTCTTGGTGCTCTAAGGGCTACTACAGGGTGTTGCCGACTACAAGAGCAACATTGAACCCACTGCTAGTAATGCTATTCCCTTGTAGCATGCCTGATTCTGATCAGCCATTCTATTTTGGACATAGGTTCAAAAATGTTCCTACCTTGACAAGTGGTTTTTCCTTTAAAGGAAAAACAAAGAAAGAAAGTTCAGTTACTTCTTGAAGAAGAAACCTTTGGGACAACCATGACCTGGATGACTGAGAATCTACATGTTGTTTCAAGCACTCACATTTCATGTTAGGAAAGATTTTGATGGCTGTTTTCCAACCAGAAGGTGATGTTTTGTGGGAGGGAAAATGAAGCTGGGAAATCCACCAATTGCTTTCATTAAAACAGAAAAGGAAGTATCACTTGCCAACTTCCTTACTCTGGTAGGATAGGACTTGACAGTCAGGACAGCAAATTTTCTGCCTGGTCAGGAACAAGGAGTAACACTTTACCAATGCTAGCTACAAATTACAAAGGGAAAAAAAAGGTTGCAATATAATCTAGAAATTCTGCCATTGGCATCAATGGAAGGGACTTCTATTTTTTATAACAATAGTTAACAAATTAGCATATTGAATGTAAACAGCTCTGATGAAAAAATATTAACTTTTTGTAAACAGGCTGCTTCTGAACCTGCGATGTTATGAAACTGCTTTGTTCAATAAACTAAGATTAAATGTAGACTCAAGGAAGGGCAGAAAGATTAATATATGGAACTATATCAGATTTTAAAAAGGCATAAATGATTTAATTAAATGTGATATGAACAGACACCCTATTATTTATTTGTCCATTTATATAGCTGTACATATCACCAAACAAGTGGCACTGGGCAGTGTGCACCAAAGCTTTTATATTGGTTAAAATAAGTTTTAAGGTATCTTAACATGTTTGAGCAGATGGATAAGTTTATCAAAAAAGAAATACGTATACACAAAAATGGTTTGATGTATCCCTTTTCTGACTTGAAAGTCTTTTGTCACTCTCTGGATTTAACTACAGTACAGTCACTGGAAATGAAATCCAAGAGGAAACGATGCAAATTTGAATGTGGTGGGTTTCAATTTTTTTTACTACCGGTTCTGTGGGCGTGGCTTGGTGGGCATGGCAGGGGAAGGATACTGTAAAATCTCCATTCCCACCCCACTCCAGGGGAAAGATACTGTAAAATCTCCATTCCCACCCCACTCCAGGGGAAGGTTACTGCAAAATCCCCATTTTCTCCCAATCAGCTGGGACTTGGGAGGCAGAGAATAGATGGGGGCGGGGCCAGTCAGAATTTTTACTACCGGTTCTCCAAACTACTCAAAATTTCCGCTACCGGTTCTCCAGAACTGGTCAGAACCTGCTGCAACCCACCTCTGGCTGAACTATTTATTTAACTCCACACAAGCATAGCCTAGCATTTGGCTGATGTTTTCAAGCCCAAGATTGGCCTTAAATTTCTTTGTATCAAACTATTATCTCTTTCTCTCTTGAAAAATATTAAACATTTCCTGTAGATTTAGTCTTTAAGGTCCAGGTGAACTTTTTGAATTATACATTTGAATAAGATTAACTGTATGAGAAAATTCAGGTGAGGATCAAATCTAAATTCATGTCACCATGACAGTAGATCAGTCTTAAACAAAGTCCCATTGGAATGTTTTTATCGTTGCATTTTTTCATTTTGTAAAACTGCTTCAAGATGCATGCACATAGGATAAAATATAGAAATATGTTGAAATAATAGAAAGTACTTGTAGCTCAGGTTTTAGATTTTGGCAGCGGTTTGCTCTCTAAGCTTGTTTCAATTTAGTTTCTGAATGTTTTGTTATCAGACTACCAGTAAGTAACATCAGCAGTAGGATTTTCTTGTCCTATTCCTCTTTAGCTTATAAATGTCTTTTGTGCCAGTGTGGCCAAAATAAAAATATGTTAAATAAATAATACTATTGCCAATCCATGTGACCATTGGCTATACCAGGCAGGAAATGAAGCAGTTTAAGCTCAACATATCTTGAACAACAGGCTCCAATGGCACTTTCCCCCATCTTTTTAAAAGAATAAACTGCTTTTCTTTCTTTCTTTAATTCTTTTTTTTTAACACAAAGAATTTGGATCTAGTTAGCGTTTGGATTCCCAAGCACCATTTGCCTACTTTCCCAGAACGTTTTGGATCATTGGAAGGTTAAATTCCCGTCTAACAATGCATAAGCCGCCAATAGAAGCTGAACCCATCTCTCCTGCGCACAGCAGTGATTACATAATAGAAGAGGTCAAAATTAGGTTTCGCTCCTCATCTCCCCCAACTGCAGTCTATTTACAATTCTATGGCTAATTTCATTATTGAAACAGGCTTGTATATCAGAGCTGGATAAAGAAGCTTTCCATGTGTAGAAGATGACATGAACTTGACCCATAGGTCACAAGTGCTTGGGTGCATACAGTGAACACCTGTGCTAATTAAGCCTACCATTAACGTGGGGGTTACCACTCATGGCAAAAGTTTTAAATCAGCTGCCACAGGCCACAGACAGTATTATATTACTAGCACCATTCCTCCACAACAAGGAGAAAAAATAAATCCCGAATGACCTAAGAGCAAACTGAAATGCTAGAAGGATTCAGCAGTTACAAATTATATTTATCCATCTGAGGCAAGGCTACCAAAATGGTGCCTGGAAAACATTTATGAGGTGGATTTCATTTTTTAAAAAATTATTATAAGCCACCATCTTTTTGAATTAACAAATTATCCCTATGAACTTCACTTGCCACAGAACAGGGCATTGTAATAAGGCTTTGATCCGGCACAGCAGGTGAGTTGTCCCACTGACATAATGTGTGATCATGAAGCAATTCATGCATCAAATCTGCAAACCACCCTTAAGAGGCTGATTGCTTTTCAGCTTTAAATATATGCCCACAATGAGGTACAGGCTGAAGTCTACTCCAATAGCAAAGAAACATTTGCTGGGTAAAAACAGAATTTTGCAAAGCCAATGGAGATGATACTTCTTTAAAAAAAACAACAGATATGCACTGTTTTGCAAAAAAAAAAAAAAAAAAAAAAGTTGGGAGAAATGCTTTCGCTGAACAAAGCAAGCATTAACATCAGTTAAGGCTGCAAACACAGCATTAAACCAACCAAAATTCTGCATCATGTTAGCTGATTTAAGAGTCTGGAATCCAAATTCTTGGATATTTTGAAAGACATTCAGTTGTAATGAGATCAGACAAATGAAAACCATCAGCAAGTTAATACACAGCTAACTAATTCGAAATCGACTAACATTAAAAATCTTCAAGGGGCTCCAAATACTTCACTGAAATAAGGTCCCTAACACTGGTAAACTACTGAGCAAAATTTCTTATCTGAAAGTGAGACAGCTGCAGAAAAAAATCAGGCTCAAACTGGAAATCAACTGTACTTTTTTTCCTTCTTCCTCTTCTGGCACACAAATCTAGCAGAGACTGAGCACAAAGAATCATACTGAATTGGGCAGAGGGCCGTTGCCAGGAAACAACACTCTTCCTTCATAAAACCATTTCTTTTGGTTATCTTGTTACCTGTCCTGATTACCTTTCCTCTGCCACACCAAGGTCCTACGAAAAAGCGATACCAACCAGGAATCAGTTCCCCAAAATGGGCAAATGAAAAACTTGACTGGACAAGGATCAGATTGGGATTGGTTCAGCTGCATAGACTAACTAATCAGAATCCAGCACAAGTAAAGAACCAATCAGAGACAAACTTGGCTGAAGACCAAGAGTCAGGACACCTGGCTACGAAGACAGGAACCCAATCAGTCCCCATTGAGTTGCCTGTGATCTGTGTAACACCCATTTTACCTCTGAAAATGCCAGCCACAACTGCCAGTGAAACACCAGGAAATTTGTTGTCTAGTCCAGGGTCTACCTTGGCAACTTTAAGCCTGGCGGATGTAAAAGTTGAAGTCCTCCAGGCTTAAAGTTACCAAGGTTGGAGACCCCTGGTCTAGACAAGTCACTAAACCCTGAAAGATACCAGCTGTGAAAGCCTAAAATCAATATATTCTCTTAGAAAAAAAAATCTGACCCATTTTCCCTCTTGTTTTCTTGGCATATGGGAGATCAGGAAGGAAGGCAGGTACAAGATCAGAGAAATGACAGCAGATTTTTATTGAGGTGGAGATATCTTGCAATACAGGATTCACAAATATGTGGAGTCAGTCTGAAACTGGAAAGGGGGAACCCCATGCAGCTTAACCTTCTGTGAAGGAATTCCACAGCAATTATGGAATCAAAGCCTTTTTTTAAAAAAAAAAAATGTTTGCAATGTATTTTAAACAAACACTCTGGAGACAACATTTAAAAGCCCCAAGCAGTGAAACAATAATGAGTTTATGACTTAGGACCATAAATTCTCCATTTTCATATTGTGACAGGCATCACAAATATATGTGATTAAGTCAGCAGTTATGAAGACATACAGTGCAGGCCACTCAACTCTCAAAACTGCCATTTATCATTTCCTGAGAGAATAGCTTCTTGGCATGAGTCCTCTGCAAACACAACATAAAAAAATTCCAAAACAACTTCACCATTCCAGCAGACCCTGAATACCATTCTAATTTAGACGATTTTTCATATCAACTAGACTATGAGTTGGTTTTCATTTAATGATGGAAGCCCCTTTTCAGATATCTAAATAAGTTTTAAGCAATCTACAGTAAACTACCCTAAATGCTAAGCATTGCCAGTCACAGATTGAAATAAAAGTGAGAGAGAAGAATTATTTATAAAGAATAAAATGCCTTGATTTAAAGTTGTTTCAGTCGTCTAGAATCTGTTTCAGTGCGTTGAGATTTGCACTGAATACTTGTTCTTCAAGAGTCACTCTTGATACTTCAGAATTAGGGATCTGATATAAAATCTTTTAAATCCTCGAACAGTCACACAATGATTTTTTTTTTATTACTATAAATTTTGCATGCCAACTACAAGATTGTCTATAAAAACAAAATAAATAAGGATATAGCAGAAGATTTGGAGGACTATGTTTATGATTGTGAAAGCTAATTAATGCTTCTTTCTTAACTGTTATTCCAGGATGCTCCCCACAATGGCATTGAAATATTAGAGCTAGGTTTTTCTCTCCCAAGAAGTGGCAGCTACATTTTTTTTTTTTTTTGCTGGTCTTTATTTCCGAATCCAATTCTGTGGTTTCATTTCCCACACTCATACCATGAACACCACTGCACAATGAGTTAACAAAAGGCTGCTGGAATCAACTTCCTTTTTGATAGCTCTCTATTATAGCTCTGAAACTGCACCTATTCATTCAGTGATCCATAGCCTTTCCCTTTAAAGAATGAGGCCAAAAGAGGCAGTAGATGAGAATCAAGACAAAAAGCAAGTACAATGCTAAAAGAAATCTCAACATAAATAAAGCTACCAAAAAAAAAAGTGCAACTGTAATCTCCATTATTGAAGGGCTAAAGCAGTATTCCTCAAACTTGGCAAGTTTAAGGTGTGTGGATTTCAATTCCATGCTGGCTGGGGAATTCTGGGAGTTGAATTCTGCATATCTTAAAGTTGCCAAGTCTGAAAACCACTTGGCTAAACTAAACTGTGGCCCTGAGGCTGGATGTAGCTCTTAACTTTATGTCATGTAGCTCTCCTCCTAGTTTTGGAAGCCCTGTCCAGGAGATCAGCTCACATCTTTGACAGGAGCTACATCTCTCTTCCCCTTAGTTGGCTATACAAGAGAGAGGAAAGACAGTTCAAGAAAGATACAAAGTTTGGAAAAGATTATTTGGAAGAGGGAAGAGTGGTGTATCAAAGGGAATTGGTAAGGAGAAGTGGTTTCAGAGGACAAAGTTTCAGAGAAAACTTCAATTTTCCATGCACTTACTTCTGCTATTCTTTAAATCAGCATTCCCCAATCTTTCTAGGTTGGTGGCCCAGTGAGGGGGCGGAGAGAGTATAATTTTGCGTGAGGGACAAGTGCGCACATGCACAGCTTCATTTATGTGAGCTCCGACACTTGTGCGAGTGGGGCTGCACGTGCGCTCACCTGCTACTGGCACAGCCTGGTTCCTAATGGGCCGTGGCCCAGGGGCTGGGGACCCCTACTTTAAATGACCATCTCTTATTTTACAGAAATTTGGCATGGCCTCTGTGTTATAAGTCTACTCTCTTATTCAACTTGCCCCTCAGAGTTGGCATGCTGGCCGTTTAACAGGTCAATGATCACTGGGCAAGTCCATGGACTGCTTATAATTTGATTATGGTTACACGGATCAAAGAGCCCATGGCATTAAGAATGCTATCAGGTCAGCTTAGTATTATTATTTAATTTCTTGTCTTGCATGATAGTAAGGGCTACTTCCACCCCAATTCTCTAGTACCCAAGGCAATTCCTGTGCTGCAGGCATCTGGGAACATCATCATCATGTAATCAAACCACCTGCTCAGTTAGTCTCTTTTAAAAGCCTGAAGTCAAGTTTAGAAATGCTGGCTGAATTGAAAAGCAGGGGGGTTAAGTGAGAAATTAAGGGGAGTGGAGAAAAGCAACTCCAAGATGTCCCATAAAGTTAATGCTTTAAGAATGTTTGACCTTTATTAGACAATAATTGACAGGCCAATTGATAGTCAAATCTTTTTTTAACCTATCCATTGCCTAACTTTACCTTCATTCCACAAAGTGCAAACTGCCTATCTTTAGCAAACCAAAGCATTAAAAAAATGGTGACGCACGCAGAGTAGGAACAGGCTTGCTCAATGTTCACAGATTCTCCTTGAGCAATATTTGCTCTTTCACTAAATGTGCCGGGTGACATCACTGGATTCTAGGAGCAGGGCATTAAATCCAACTCAATAGCCCAAAAATAGAGCAGACATGCCATTTCCTGGAACTTTGACTTCATTTAAAAAAAAAAAAAAATCTATTTGAAGTATTCCATTTTCAAGACTGGCCCCTCATTAGTTTTAGGAATGTTTTTGATACTTCATGGAATGCTTAGAACTTTCTTCTTCTTTCTGTTCTTGGCATTTTATAGTGGTGATACTGGGGTTAAAAATTAAAAATAAAAGCATGTACTTTTTCTACAGCATTTGTTTAGATTTTTTTCTTTTTAGTAAATCTCACTTGTTGAGAAGACATTACCATGATCAACTACGAAAACATTCGCTTCCTAAATGGTCTTTGAAAAAGCAATGTTTTAACAATCTTCATAAAGACAATCTGTGAAAACAGGGGAAGGGGGAAAACTTTTCCAGGGAAGAAGTTCCCACCTGTCCTATTTTCTGAACTGGAGGATCTTGGAGCTACTTACTTCATTGGATCTTGCAGTGGAGGAACCTAGAATAGATTACCACAAATCTACCCAGATCCCAACTCAAAGAAGACTTTGTAGCTGACAATCAGCACTAGAACTGTACACAGAAGCAAACTTTAACCAGTGTGACTCCATCAATATGGAACTAGCTGGTGTCACTCATTATTAGGTTTCCCTAATATTCCATTTTGCACCAGCTGTAGCAGTGGTGGGTTGCTACCGGTTCTCCCCAGTTGTTGCAAACCGGTAATGGAAATTTTGAGTAGTTCAGAGAACCGGTAAATACCGCCTCTCACTGGCCCTGCCCCCATCTAACAAGACACTGTAGCTTTAAATTGACAAGCCAAGAAGCCTCCCAACTGATCGGCTAGAAACTATCTGCTCCTTGTAAACTGCTCGGTGGTGGTAGATTGGCAATTGAGGCCAAGCTGCCTGAAAGTGATTTCCGATGCTCTCGATGGTAGCAGAGCGGCAAAAAACTGTCTAAACTCTTGCAGCAGCTCTTCAAAGGGCCACCCTACAGCTGATCAGCGATAAAAGGCAGTGTGGAGGTAGACCAGTGCACTCCAAAAACAAATGGGTAGACTGATATGCTCCAAAAACAAATGGGTAGACTGGTACGGCTTTGCAAGCAGTTAAAAGCCTAGTAGACCAGTACCTCTGCTAAATCCTAAAGAATTGTTTGGTCAAAAAACTCACAGTGACTCTTGGATAATAGAACAGACAATGGCTGAAAGCCAGATCTGCTAGAGATGTTTCTCTCAGGCCGACTGAGTCGAAACTGGGCCTGAGAGGAAGGAACAAGGAGCGTGGTCAAAAAACTATGACTCCCCTTGACGTGAGTGACATTGAGTTGACAACGCCTACCCAGTCACATGACCATAAAGCCACGCCCACTGTCACATTACCATCAAGCCATGCCCACATAATAAGCCACGCCCACAGAACCGGCAGTTAAAAAATTTTAGAACCCACCCCTGAGCTGTAGATAATTCTACTTTATATGTGGGATGGTGTTAGCAAATGGGTTCGATCAAAATAACTGCATAAGAAGTTTTTTTAAAACTGTATGACTTCTCTGAACAGCTATGCATACTGAAATCCTGAAGCAATTTTCTCATGGCCCGATAACAGTTTGGGGATGCTTTTTGCTTCAAAGGCCCAAGAAGAGATAGCTGAGTTTTCTTTCTTTAAATGAGATGTTAAGCAAGATGGTTTATGTTCAGAAGCAGGTTCATCTGTGTGAAACTGATTCTAACAAGTAGCCATTGAATTTGCACACTGTGGATAAATACTCTGTGTTGTTATGAATTCTCCAAGAATGGTGTAAAGTCTTTTGACACAGGCAGACTTGGGAAGCAAGAGTTATCTAAATTTCTCTGAAACTCTTTGTTGATAGTAAAGGTGAAAGGTAAAAGTTCCCCTCGCACATATCTGCTAGTCGTTCCCGACTCTAGGGGGCGGTGCTCATCTCCATTTCAAAGCCGAAGAACCAGCGCTGTCTGAAGACGTCTTCATGGTCATGTGGCCGGCATGACTAAATGTCAAAGGCGCACGGAACGCCATCCCACCAAAGTGGTCCCTATTTTTCTACTTGCATTTTTTTTACGTGCTTTTGAACTGCTAGGTTGGCAGAAGCTGGGACAAGTAATGGGAGCTACACCCCATACAAGTTATGTCGGCTGGCGACACCCAGGGGGAGGGCCTTCTCTGTGGGAGCCCCAGCCCTGTGGAATGAACTGCCCCCGGAAATACGTAAGATCTCTGACCTCCGGGTGTTTCGTTGCGCATTGAAGACCCTGTTGTTCCGCCAGGCCGGGCTATCAACATAATAATTTTAAATTGGGGTATTTTAAATTTTTGGGGTTTTAAATCGGCCAAATCTATTTAATTATTTTAATTTTTAATCATTGTTGTGTCTTGTGTTTTTAAATTGGCTGTACACCGCCCTGAGTCCTTCGGGAGAAGGGTGGTATAGAAATAAAATTATTATTATTATTATTATTATTATTATTATTATTATTATTATTATTATTATTATTATTATTATTACGCGGCACTAGAGATTTGAACCACTGAACTGCCAACCTTTCGATTGACAAGCTCAGCATCTTAGCCATTGAGCCACCGCATCCCTAGTCCCTTGTGGCTAGTAGGATATTGCAAATAGCATCTTGAGGGCTTATCAAAACAATTCTCTAGCTCAATTTATACCTAGCATAATTAAGGTGGAGTTTTATATCTGCGTTTCTTTCTCATATTTTTCTCTTCCGTGGAATTTAGGATTTTTTCCCCTGCCCTTTTCTATAACTGTTATGCTTCTCCTCTTTCCTAAGGTTTGTTAGACTTCCCCCCACAAATGGGAACAACAGTATATTATAGCATTAATGTTGTGAAATCTATATCTTATCTTTACACAAACAAAACTTGCATCAAAGAATTGCCTTCACTTTCCAGGGCCCTTCTAATAAGGAAATTAAATATTTGATATCACTGAAATTCTCTAATCTTCTAATTCCAAGGAAGTGAAGACATATGGATGGATGATTGTAGTCTCTGTGGCAACATAACTCATAGGATGAGTTATGATAACTACTGATGTCATAAAACATGCTGCAAAATACCAAGAAAGAATATATAAAAAAGTTCCCCATTAAAAAAAAGTTCTGAGATGAACTGATTTCAAGATACGGCACAGCCCACATCATTATGTCAGTTAACAGCACTGCAGAAGAATACAAAACAAACCCACAGATGTGTTGAAGAATGCAGATGAGTTTGTGTATGAAAATAATAGGGGAGGAATTCCAAGAGACAAAATGTAAAGTAGTTAGTGCATTGCAGATCTGGAATAAGTAAACATAACACTAGGCCAAAAATCAGTGAAAAACTACTAAATCATTGCGTTTATATTATTGTCAGTATAATTTTTGAACTAATCCATCAGTAGGTTTGAATAAACATATTAGTGATTTGGATATATAATGCATATCATTGTACATTAAACTTCTAGAATTTTACAGGTAAACTCCATGCAACAACGCAACTATGTGGCTAAATATTCGTTTATACTGGTAGCAAATTAGCTAACATATCAGTTAAAAGAAAGGACATCTTTAAAGTATTTTTTTTCCTTTTCTATTCATCAGTAAAATAAAAAATGGAATTTCCATTCTGAAGTAGACATCAGTTACCAACATTCTGTGGGATTGGCTGGACAAAGAGAATTGGTTTAGTCTAGATTTGAACATACTGTTTACAGTGTAGCATAAACTTATTCTGTTCCAGCAGGCTGGAATATTACAGCAAATTGGTTTTTTAACTGTCTCCAAATTATTTTAATTGTTTTATTTTTTCCCTTGTGAAAACTTTGTAGTATGCATTCAAGAGCCAATAGGTATTTCTAGCAAGCAGCAGAAGAGTAATTGCAAAACTCTTCTGAACTCCACCAGAACTCAGAATCACAGAAGCTATAATCCAAGGACAAACTAAGTCTTATATATAGACCAGTAATAGTTTTCACTTACCTTCGCTACTGGTTCGGAATTATGAGCACGTGCGTGTGCGTTTGCTTCACGTGTGCGGGGCGCTTCTGCTCATGCGCAGAACCTTCTGTGCATGCGCAGAGCATCTGTGATGACATCCAGGTGGGTGGGTGGGCGGAGCCTCCCGCTGCTGCTACCAGTTCGCTTGAACTGGGGCGAACCGGTAGAAACCCACCACTGATACAGACCAGTTAAGTTAAGACACCCCCAGGCTCCAAGCCATCTCCCATGGTTCACAACAGATCCTGTTTCTTAGTTACCAAATAGTTCCCATTGGCTGACTTGTTGTTATGGCTATCCCAGTTCATAATTTCTTATACACTGACAAAATCACTCTCTGCTTTCTACGAATACCTAAGAAGATTCAAAATTACACAGTGTAATTCGGAAGAGTATTTCTATACTACCCCTCAGGTACTGATGCCACTTGGGTGGTTATTGAGCCTTGAAAATTCAGATTGGTTACCCTGAGACACACAAATATCAGGATTATTTGTGTCTGCACACTTACATTTTTTTGTAGTCTTCTATAATATTCTTAGTTTCTTCCATGTGTTTCCCCTTACAGCTTTAGTACCATTAAAGAGAAAAGGCAGAATAGCTTCAAGCTTGAGGAACATACCATGTGACAGCTTCTGCTATATATTTCTCGAATCAATACATCTTCATTTTCCCCCAACCTCATCTGAGTTTTTTTAAATGGCTGGCCTGAAATGGCCTTTGGAGCTTTCAATGCAACTACAGCATAAAACCTTCAAACCTGGAGATACAGCTTGTTCTTGGTATTGTTTGCAACTGCTATAGTAAAGTATACGTCTATCTCCATTTTTAGATACCCCTTACCCTTTTCACTACATTTACCTCTTGCTTTACAAAATTATTAAATTCTTGGGGAATCCCTTCATCATTTGCAGCTCAAAAATAAGGGCGATTCACTGTAAAGATGAAAAGAAAGCTTGGTCAGGATCATCTTTATCATCAATACCAGATTATGTTACCCTGGCCTTAGTGGGGTAAGGCAGGGCTTCCAATGTAGCTACTGTATCTACAGTTTCATACCAAAATTATTCATTGCTATTCTGTTTTTTTTTTTTTAAGAAAGCTTGCAAACTGATTTTCTGTTGTATTAATTGTGTCTAATATAGAACACACTTGATTTCATGGGATAAACCTGTTGTCAACAAAAGGTTCCCTTGGACTGCAGCAGTTCAGCTCCTATCAGCATATTGTCCAGTTCTGCAGAGTAATGCGAATTCAGGGACACATTAGCAAATGACAACTTGGATATGCCCTAATTCTGTTATATAGTGAAATTTTGATACAATCAACTGGAAGTTATATGTTGAGATTATTTTTAATCAGCTTTATGTATCTGATCTGAAGGATTTTAAACTTGTGAAGTTAGGCAGGTCATGTGAGGCAGCCTGGGTGTTTTATGGTATTTCAGCGTTTCTGTTCTTTACCCGAAGTCACCAAGATAAATAAAAGTTGATAGAAAAATAAATAGGGGAATTATTTTTCATCCAGGATCCCTGGCATATTATACTTTATTTGACTCATTTCCACGTAACGCTACAAGGCTCAAGCTGTACCAGAGTTTCTTATAAAATCTTTATAAGATTGAACTTTACCACTTTGAAATAATGGTGCTTGTTTATGGTACATACATCCTTGTTAAAACTGCTCTTTGATTACAACTGAAGTAATGAATGCTTAGTATGCTTCTAAAATACGGTGTCAAACTTGAGGCGTCACATGACGTTTCATGATTTTTTTCCCCTTTGTTGAGCTGGGGTGGGCATGGCCTGTGCATAACACATCCAGCCTGCGGACTGCCAGTTTGACACCCCTGCTCTAAAATATTCAGTTTATGCTTATTATTTTTAAGAATCAGACATCTGTTTTTCTTTTTCTTTCTTTCTTTTTTACTATTTCTCCTTACTTTCCCTTTTTGACAGTAGAAATACATAATTGGAGTACTGAGAGGAACAGGAGAATGTGGTGAAAAGCTTTGAAACATTTGCCCAACTGCTACTTTTCTGCTTCAAGCCATGCCTTTCTGCAACCTGAGTTGGCAGATTCTGTTACGTTCCATCCTGCCTATGCACTACCCATGCAATAATCTATATGGGGGCCTGAAGAGATATCTTGTTTTTTTTAAATTAGCTTATGCAAGATAAGCATGCCTGCAATAAAATATGAAATGCTGCTTTTCATTTCTTATATTTTTATTGCTTTCTCTCTAACTGCATACATTTTAATATTTGGTAACCAAAATTTAATAACCGTTTTCAGATCTCTCAATATTTGTCTTTCCTTGAATATACAATTTCCTATAATAAATTATAGATGAGTTATCTGCAAAAGTCATAATGAAATACGGCTATCTTAATTGGCATAGAATCAGATTTCCACTCATCCCTCACAGGTCGTATATAACATTATATATAAATAGTTTTGGGAGTAATTCTTTCGAGCTTGGACTCAATGTTGGTGAAAATGGCAATGCTACTTGTAGGCAATAATGAGATTCAATAGAAAAGAAGCATTATTCAGAAGTAAACATTATGTTAAATGCTGTTTGTCATGAATGATGGAACATTTGGAAATGTTAAAGTTGCATGGCTGTACTTCATGTCTGTCTAGGTTATTGTGACCAAAATTGATCTTACATGTGGAATATGACCTATTCAACATTTTTACGTATCATTCCTCCATCCACATTTTCCTCTCTGCTTTACAACTGCTTTATGTGTTCTGTAATTCTGTAGGCCAAGTGTTAGGCAATATAAGCATCTACATGTATCCATAGTTATCTATAAAGCATGAAGTAAAGGGAAGATTTTGTTGTGTCTCTTAAAAATAGGAACAGTCATCCTATTTTCTTTGGCATTATAAATGTTTTTTCTTCTTGCCTTATCTGCACTATACTTCCATTTCTTTTTCTTTTGTTCAATCGTGTCCAATACTTGGATACTGCCTGGACAAGTCCCTGACATTTTCTTGGAAAGGTATTTCAGAGGTGGTTTGCTATTGCTTTCTTCCTAGGGCTGAAAGAGAGTGACTGGCACAAGGTCACCCAGGTAGCTTTGTGCCTAAAATGGATCTAGAACTTGCATCTCTCAGTTTCTAGCTCAGGGGTGTCACTCAATTTCATTGAGGGCTGCATCAAGGTTGTGTTTGACCTTTTCTGTGTGTGTGTGTGTGTATGTGGCCAGAGTGGGCGTGGCCTGCTCAATGAAGAGCCTGGTGGCGCAGCAGACTAATAGCCTGTTATTAACATTCAGCTGCCTGCAATTACTGCAAGTTCGAATCTCCCCAGGCTCAAGGTTGACTCAGCCTTCCATCCTTTCTAAGGTAGGTAAATTGAGGACCCAGTTTGTGGGGGCAATAAGCTGACTTTGTATAAATATACAAAAGTATGAAGGCTATTGCTTAACGCACTGTAAGCCGCCCTAAGTCTCCGGAGAAGGCCGGCATATAAATCAAATTAAAAAAAAAAATGTCACTCATGTCGGGGACACCTGTGGCAGCCCGAGCACTCTGCCAGTGAAAACAAGCTCCCCAGCTCCGTTTCTGGCTGTGAAGGCCTCCTGCAACCTCTGCCAGCAAAAACGGAGCTCGGGAGCCTGTTTTCGCTGGCAGAGGCACTGCGGGCTGGTTCCTGTTTCCAGGGTGGCCCCGGGGCCAGATCTAAGCACCCTAAGGACTGGATCTGCCCTCCCGGGCCTTGAGTTTGACACACCTGTTCTAGCTGAATGCCTTAACCACTACACCAAACAAGCTCTTATTCTTCCAATACTAATTAACAATTAGTAATTAATTTGTTGTGATGTTCTAGTAGTTAAAATAGTAGTCCTAGTTATATTCAATGGAAGAGCAACAAAGATGTTCGTATGGCATAACTTGTAAAAATTCTGGCACAGTCAACAAGGTCCATTTTTGTGGCTCCTCAACCTCTGATAATTGCACTATTAAAATCCAGCAGTCTCTGGATTCAAGCCAGGAAACATAAAAATTGAGATGTAAGCCTAAAGAGCTTTGGCTCAACTCTGACAAAACTGAGTAGCTGTGGATTTGAGGGTCCTCCATATCTAATGATTTGTTATCTTTAACTCTGGTTGGGGTGATACTCGCCCCCCGTTCCCCCAGTAAAGCTGTTGTGCAACTTAAAGAGTTTTTCCTAGATTCACGGCTCCTGTTCAAAGTGACAGCTATGGTCAGAAAGGCCTTTGTACAAATATATTTTGCGAATTGGTTGTGTCCTTTCCTAGATTGAAGAATACTGCTCATGGTTATTTATGCCTGAGTAATTTATGCCATGGTTACTTATGCCTGAGTCATCTCCCAAGTGGACTTTTGCAATGAGCTCTGTTTGGGGCTATCCTTGAAGAATATTCAGAAGTGTGGCTGGTCCACATTGCAGTGGCATAGACAGTGGTAGGAACATTGAGGTATATTTTTGGGAACACCCTTGTTATATGAGTTGCACTGGCTTCCAGTGGGTTCCCAGGTATAATTCTGGATGCTGGATTTCTGAATGAAACAATGTCCCCTTAGATGAATGTGAATTTTAACAGGGACTCAATAATGTTTATTGTTTTAAATGATGCATTTGTTTAAAGTATATTTTTGTTTTGTTCACTGTCCAGAGTTCTTTCTGGAAGATGGGCAACTATGTAGTAAGCCTGTTAAATACATACATATATCAAAATAATAAAAAAAAATCCTGCAAGTAAAGAGGAAAATCTCTGTTCCATCTCTCTGCATAAGGCAGTCAAACGTACTGTCCATCATTCTACCTACTGGCCCTTGGCTCCCTCCAAATGTTGAATGGACCCCAATTCTACTTTCAAATGAATCAATCTCTTAATACATCTAACTTTGTCTAAAACTTTTGAGTTAACTTTCACATTTATGTTTACATAAAAGAGCTCAATTCATTTGGACATTATTTTGTGCAGAATGTACTTATTTGTTACTACATGTTTTTCGGAGTGTCTAATCTGATGTGTGAAGAACTATACAACTAACATAGCAGAGTTAGGTATTCATTCCATGACTTGTGTAAATAAATATGAACTTCTTGGCAAGGGGTATTGCCCTGGGGAAACATCTGAACATGAGCAGTTTATCTGGCTGGAGGGATTTTCTCTCTCACACTAAGTTCATGAACCTGTAACAATTTGTTTACTGAGGAAAAAAAAATGCAATTTCTTTTGTTGAAAAAAGCAGAACATTCGAAGCGTACAGGGAACTGGAGAGAGAGAATAGTTGCCTCTCATGTTTAGCATTGAATAATTTTGTGAAAACTGTTATTTTATGGGATAATTAATAGTAAGGGGAAATCTGATATCAAATACGTTCTACTCTGTTTTAAGCCACTCTAGACTTCCCCAACCTGGTGCTCCCAAATTTGCTGAATGACAATTTCATTAATTCCCCACTCATTATGAGTAGACAATTATTGAATTATGGACAATTCGAATCTAGGCCATTCAGAGGATTTCAGATTGTTAGAGCTGGGCTATATGTTCTGCTCCACGTATGCATCAAGCTTACATACACAAACGTTCATTTCCTATGTAGCAAAACAGCTTTACTCTTTTAAGTTGCTTCCTTTCACAGAATTGTTCTAAGACCTCTTCAACACACCCATGGCTTTTGCAGGAGCAGAGAAGCTTCTAACAATTCTCCCTACATTCTTTCCTTCCATTGGCCATCTCTTCCTTCAATCAACCAATGTGGGAGTGCCAAAACCAGGATGCAGCCAATGTAGTGGCCTTCCTATTCTCACCATCCAAATTTTCTTTTTATGACAAGAGAAGAGATAAAGAAGGGAAGTAGCCATTCCTTCAATCAGCAGGGAAGAAAGGGGAGGCAAACGCACGAAGACAAAGTGTCAGGAAATCTTGGCTTCTTGAGAAATGCTGGAATTTCAGAGCCAGCAACTGCGATGAGCCAAGATTTTGCACCAAAAGGAAACTGCTCCACTAGCAGCTCCAGGGAAACAGCTGTGACATGGTCCTGGCAGCCCTCGCTCTAGATCAGAAGCCAAGCCAATTAGCTGGTGAAGTTCATAGGTTTGGCTTCCAAAGACATCCAGAAACCCCATGGGGTCATTAGGACATGGAAGGGCAGTGTGCATCCTTTCTGTGTAGAAGGGGCCTCTGTCTGCAAAATGCAAAGAGAGCTTTTACAGAATGGAACAAAAACAAAACCCAAACCAAACATTAGTTTTGGTAAGGACATCTGTCATTAAAACATTTTCTCTCTGTTTTCATTGGTAATGCCCTGAGATTATTGGAAGACTGATTTGCAAAGAGGAAAGATACTTTTTCACTTAGGAAAACTGACATCCTTAAAGGATATAACAGTATTTTCTATATACTGCTCCTGAGTTACATCAATATATTAATGTTGACATGATTAAAGAAAACTGGAAAGCAAACCTAATAATATAACTGTCCTTTTTATATTCATTCTCTGCTGAATGCAGAATAATTATGCCATTTTTATAACATAGCTTTTTAAAAGTGTCTTATTATTTTTTAGTGGTGACAGAATAGAAGTGGTCAAGAAGGCAAGAGACAATAGCAGGGAGACATATTTTGCATTTAGCTGTTCTAAGATAATTCAATTTTTGTTGTACACCTTTTCCCACTACCGATTTCCCGATGATCCAGTCATCCTTGGGTTGGCCTCAAAGAATTCTGCTATAAAGTTTGCTGTTCTCATTGTCAAACACCTACCCTGCCTCCATCGTATCTGTTCTGAATCACTGACAAATGGCTTGTCCTGTTTTCTGAATGAACCACTGGATATAGGCTGCAGCACGATGGCTCAGAAGTTAAGATGCTGTGCTTATCGGCTGGAAAACCAGCAGCCCAGGTTCGAGACCCAAGCACCACACAATGGAATGAACTCTGTCCTTGCCACAGTTCCTGCCAACTTAGCCGTTCGAAAGCATGCAAATATGAGTAGATAAATAGGTACCACTTCAGTGGGAAGGTAACAGTGCTCCGTGATGTCATGCTGGCCACATGACTGTAAAAAAGTCTGAAGATAGCATTGCCTCAATGACTCTTGAAATGGAGATGAGCACCCTTTTCGATAGTTGGCAATAACTAATGGAGTAAAATCTCAGGGACTCCTTTATCTTTACCTTTATTGGATGCAGGCAATGTGATTAGCTTTGTTCTGCCCTTCTGGCTACCTTTTCAAAGTTGGTTTGTCTATAACCCCGTACATAGCATTTCCAAGTATCCACCAAATAAAAGAAATATGTGAAATAATTAAATCTAGGGGGGTAGAAGATGCCAGGACAGAAACAGTCCTAAATTAAGGCCCAGATAGCATGATAGATAACTTAAACTGACTGACTGTTTGCCTATTTCTCTTACTTTGTGGAGACAGGGGGATACGCTATAATAAGAACAAGCCGGGCTGATGTATCTGAAGCTAAAGTCCCTCACTAATGCCACTTCAGGGACTACTGTTAATTGGGAGCACTGATCTTTCTTGTTGGCTGCTTTTTATCTTTCTCAGACAATCATTAAGTGAAACCTTCCCAGTCTCCTATGTACTTCTAGCATATGAGAGTCTACTTCCCTTCAACAGAGAATTTTATTTTTAACGATCTAAGTCCTTCTGTAAACTCAGTATGGTTAGTATGAAAGCTTTGTAGTTCCTTATGTGCTGCTGCTACTAGAGAATTATGTTAATCCCGAGTCACCAGATAGTTCCATTTCTGCTTTGAATGCTTTTTGGGAACATATGGAGTGAATACAGGATGTCATGTAAATAAAAAATGTCTAAGACTTTTGTTTTAACTTTTAGTTCAAGGTATGGGTTCACTGCTACAAAGGGACTGGTTACTGAGTAGTCATTTGTATAGTTTGCTATAACAGTTCTTCTGGAGTTTTACCACTTTTGCATGAATATTTAAATATTTATTTAAAGATTAAGCTCAGGGCTATGTGAAACCTCAAAACAGAGCTTCACTTTAATCAAAGCCTCAAAAGGCCCTTCAGTGCTACTCTATAAAATGCCATAGCACCCCTCCCATTTTAACTGGTGGAACAGAGTAATGGCATTGCTTTGCCAATTGAAGAGGGTTTGGTGCATTTTTTCCCTTTTCCGCTGCATCCCTGTTGTTTTATTCAACTCATTCCTTTCTTGCTCTCCTTCCCTCTGACTTCAATTATTTGACTTCCTAAATCACGCATGTCCAACCCATGGGGCCCTGGATTGCTAGTAATGTGGCCCCACAAGATAATAAAAAATATAAACATAAAGCAAGTTTGTTATTTATATACATTAACTATATTATATAATTTATATGCAGCCCAATATGTATATAGCCAACATGTGAAGAGCAAGTGTAAGAATAAAAGCAACAAGGAAAGGAAACATGCACAAAACAGTAACTGTGAGAGGGACGTGGAGTCCTATTGGACAATTACTTAAATATGAGCCAGCAGTGTGCGACAGCAGCCAAAAAAGCTAATAAAATCCTTGGTTGTATAAACAGAGGCATAGAATTAAAATTATGTGAAATATTACTGCTGCTTTAGAAAGCCTTAGTAAGGCCACACCTGGAATACTGCATCCACTTTTGGTCACCACAATGTTGAGACTTTTGAAAAAGTGCAGAGAAAAGTAACTAAGATGAGAGAGAGAGAGAAAGAGAGGGAGGGAGGGAGGAGCCAAGATCATGATCCAGATAAGTTAGCCAATTTAACATTCTTGCTGAGGTGGACTTACATTTTTAAAAATAAAATAATGCAATAATTAGAATAGAATTTTGTAGTGAGCTATATTCCCTGTGATTCTATCCTGAATAATGAAATGCACCAAGCCCCGATCTGTTAAAATCTAAATCCCAGATGGGAGTTATTTAAAAAGCTTAATGTAGAAGATTAATTATATAGAAATAAGAGTGTACTAAAAAAAGAAAAAACAAATAGCTATGACATTGTACAAAGAAGAGAAGTTAAAAGGTCAAATGCTCTGCAATTAGTTGTACACCATTAATTAATCATTATTTGACTACAGTAATACCAGGATTTCGTTTGACTACATTAGTATCTTTTCTTTAAGACATTCTTCACTTGGTTTATATGCACCAAATCTAACATGTTTACTATTAATTATATGATTATTTCTCAAGAATAAAAGAGAAGAATAAAGAATCTCTAACTTAGGTTCAACTCTGCCTCCCATTCATTCTGTGAATGTGTAAAATAAATTGGAGTTTGAAGTAGTTTATGGCAATTGTGTCCTAGTTTGGTGGCAATAATGCTTATTGGGCTGGGAGTCAGAAGCATCTCATTCATCACATATGCAAGATTTTCTGCTCTTATTCACAAGTCTTTTATTCATATAAAACACTTTCATTAGTTGTATGAACATGCAGGAACAGAGCTGAAAATAATTGATGGAAAAATATTTTTCTGTCAATTGTTTTTTTCTCATTTTTTTTCCTGATGTCCAGCTGAAATTTAAGGTTTCTCTGCCTTCAGGCACTTTCACATGACAGCTTTTCAAAGCCTGTCTTCCTTTGATTTTTCTTCTCTAGGCTCAGCAGATCCAATACCTCCAGTTCACTTCAGAAATACATCTGGTTACCGAACAGTTCAAACCATTCCCATTGGCGCTATTGTGTATGTACTTTCAGTATTCCTTTCTTTCTTCCTGGCCCATATCTTTCAACAGCTCCTTCAGTCTCCTGCCCACCACTTCATAGTCCCTTGTAGGGTCTTGAAGGCTGAGTCATTTGTTCCTACGTGCATCAGTACAGAAAAGCATCTGTCAGAGGCTTAAAGAGCCTTGTGATTTTTGTTTTCAGATCTCAAAGATGTGCCCCAGGAAGGCTGCACAGTTCTCTTCAAAGACTGGCTGGCTGGCTGGCTGACAGACTGATGTTTCAGTACATTTGAATAGGGAACTTCTGAATACCATATATTACGTGTGCTTCTTTAGGACACAATAAGGAATCTTCCCTCCATACCTTGTAAGGCCTCCTCTTCAATCCCAGAAACATATGGAAGATGTTCTTCATCCAGGAATCTAGAGTTATCACCATTGGTGAAGCCCTGAAACCTATTCTGAAGCTCATAACTTTAAGAGCTCTTTTTGCATTGTGTCACATAGCTCCATCCAGTTTTCTATGAGACTTGTTGGTCCCATTGAGCCTCGAAAGATTGCTTAGGGTTCAACTCAAGAATTGTACATCCTTCTGTGATAAGATGAGAAATGGGAGTTTTGTTTCTAGCCCCATTACCGTCTCTTCCAGGAGGACAACCAGTCTGCTCTTGTAACAGTTCTTGTCATCTTCAAGGAAAAAAACAATCATGGCACAGCCCACTGCAGGTTATAAGACTAGTTATCTTGGTCTCTAGGTTCCAGTAATAAACAATAAACAAGAAGAAAGTGCCTCCTTCTTGTGTTCTTCTGCTAAACCTGTTGCTCTCTTTGTTTGTTGACTCAGTAAACCCACTCTCTGGGAAGCTGGCTTCCTAATCTACAACTTAAATGCCCATCTATAGCTACATATATAGATGATGATCACAGAACTGGCCAGAGTGTAAGGGAAAACATTAAGATTCAGAAGCATGAGGAGCCTATAGCTACAATTCCAGTAACAATTAAATTCAGGCAGGTAAGAATCCCATTGTGGTTCTCTATAGGCAGTTATCTTGGTTATTACATTCACAAATATCTGGAAAAGCTTGAGTTCATATTCTTATTAACTATTTAAATTCCCCGGGTGGCCTTGGGCTAGCCACTTTTTTAGCTGAAACTATTTAATACAAGAGGCCAGATTTGTTTTCAGTCTCCCAAGTTTCCAACACGGGCAAATACTATTCCAATTGATGATGTAATCACCTCACAATGAAGGAAAAGACAGGTCTATGCTCCTTATGCTCCTTATCTAGAGCAGGGGTCTCTAAACTTGGCAGTTTTAAGACTTGTAGCTAGGGAATTCTGGGAGTTGAAGTCCACAAGCCTTATGGTTGCCAAATTTTAAGACCTCTGATCTAGAACACCAGTTTGTGTAGTGTATTGTATCAAAGGGAGGCTATTCATAATAAGATATCCTTTTACTGGAAACATAAACTTATCCATTTATCTCACCATTTGTAACTTAGATAGAAACCCAAAAAAATCTGTACTTTTAGAAATAATGCAGCTTCAGATACTGTAGATTAATTTTCATCATTTAAAACAAGTAGAGAAAGAGAGAGGAATAGAGCTGAGTTATATCTGAGTGTGAAAAAAAGCCACGTTGGCTTTTAAGATTTTGTTGCCAGACCCTGACATAAAGAATTAGCTCATTCAATCAAAAGATGTTCAGATTTAATCTAACATGGGCATTCAATGGCTATCGTTCTTTTCCCTCCATGTATAGCCAGAGGATCTCAGGGCAGCTGTGTTTGCAGAGCAAGACATATTAGGGAACCAATGAAGAAGTGTTGCCAAGATGTGCAATGAAATCCCTCCCACCCCCAAGAAATTAATAACCAAATTGCCTTTTCTCTTTTTAAAGCACCCTTTCAAAATACATCTTGGGAAGAAATCGTCTTGCAAGAGGAAATAAAAACATTCCAGAAGAAGAAAATACCAAAAGAATTTGGTATTCGGCAGCCTTGTTGCTATTTCCATTTTCTTAGCATTCCAGAAATGCCATAGAAAGAGGAGGGAAGGTGATTCAGACTACCCATGATTATTCTTTAAGAACACCCATATTTCCAGCTAGAATCTAGATCAGGCTGTCAAACTCAAGGCCTTGGGGCCGGATTTGGCCCGCAGGGTACTTAGATCTGGCCTGCGGGACCGCCCTGGAAACAGCAAAGGACTGGCCCACGGTGCTTCTGCCAGTGAAAATGGGCTCCCAGGTTCTGTTTTCGGCTGGCACAGCCTCCTGCAACCCTCTGCCACTGAAAATGGACCCTGGGAGCCTGTTTTTGCTGGCAGAGCGCTCAGGCCACTCCAAACATGAGTGACATGGAGCTGGTCACGCCCACCCTGGCCACGGGCCCCCCGAGGTCAAACACAACCCTGATGCAGCCCACAATGAAATTGAGTTTGACCTGATCCAGATCATGGATTATCTTTAGACACTCCAAGTGGTTACGTTTCTGAATCCCTGATTGGGTTTACATAGAAGATGTGAGTGCGTATTTAAGACACATCATTCCTTATTTTTAGAAAAAGAGTGAAGGGTTGTTCTATAATATTGAAATATAGGTAATCCTTGATTCACAACCCCAATTGAGCCCAACGTTGCTGTTGCTAAACAAAGCAGTTGTTTTGCCCCATTTTACAACCATTCTTGCCATAGTTATTAAGTGAATCAATGCAGTTGTTAAGCAAATTGTGCTGTTATTAAGTGAATCTGGATTCCCCCCCATTCACTTTGCTTGTCAGAAGCCCGCTGGGAAGATTACAAACGGTGATCACAGGACCCCAGGACAGTGATCTTAACATCATAAATACACAGCAAAAGCCAAACACCTGAATTTTGATTATGTGACTATGGGGATGCTGCAATGGCCATAAGTGTGAAAAGCGGTCATAAATCACTTTTTTCAGTGCTGTTGTAACTTTGTAATGGTCACTAAGTGAATGGTTGTAACTTGAGTACTAACTGTACTTGCTCTTAGTCTACAGCAGGGGTGTCAAACTCGCATTGTCACAGTGTCATCATGTGATGTATCTCAACTTTCCCCCCCTTCGCTAAACCGGGCGTGGGTGTGGCCAGCTTGTGACTCATCTGGCTTGCAAGCCGCGAGTTTGACAGTCCTGGTCTACAGGCATCTCCACTATCAGCTGAAGATAACATTTCACTACTTTTTATGCTTCTCCTGGCTCAGTCATTAGCCAGTGATAGGTATATTCTCACAATAAGCAGATGATTATTAGATGGAGGATGCTGGAGCAGCTTTTGTGTATAGGCAATATAACTTTATGAATATAAATGGCTTATGGTAGTTTATGAGGACCAGTATGGTGTAGTGGTTAAAGCACCAGGCTAGAAAACAGGAGATCCTAAGTTCTAGTCTTGCCCTGGGTAGAATGCAACTGGATGACTCTGGGCCAGTGAGCCCTGGGAAGGAGACCGTGGCAAACTATTTTCCAAAATTGGAAGAGAAGAGAGTTGTTCAGGCAGTTACAAAAAGACAAGATTGCTTTGAAACTGTATGCCAACACACACACAAACACACAAAGTCAGTTTATAGCAGCATTCTTCCGCATGTTTACTCCAAAGTAAATTCTAATTGAGTCCAACAGAGCTTACTTCTGGAAGAACAAATGATTCTGCTTTCTCATTCTTCCAGTTTTTATTTTGTCTTTAAAAACCAACAACACACATGGATTTTTGCGGATGTATCTCTGAATACACTTTTCTTACAAATGTCCTTAATACGATGCATTTCCCCCCCACCCCCGTGCGATTGGCCTAATCTAAACATTTATGTATGCATTTTTTAAAAATTGGAAAACTACATCACAAAAGTTGCTTAAAATGGAATACTGAATAAACGGTATGCTGGCTTTGTAAATGAATAAAAATCAAGCAATTTTCTCACACATGATTACCTCCAAGAAATCAAGTTTTGGAGGAACGAAGCACACATCAAATGTCCTGGAGAGTCTAATCTTAAAAAAGATGTATTTTAGCAAGTCTAGAACTTGGCATAAAATGTAGCAATAAAGGTAAAAGATGGATGGCAAAATCACTAAGAATTATTCTTAAAAACAGGCAGAGGAAAAAAACAGTTCACATCTCTGTATAATTTATGTTTTCTACATATAATGCTTTCCATTAAATCACTTTTTAAATGAAGGCTGTGTGCTGTTCTTATTCATCTCCCATAGCTTCTACGTCACATCTGACATTAAAGTGCTTATATTATTTAAATGTATAATTTTGTACAATTTTATATACAAAATTCCAAGGTTTTAAAGGTTAAAAAGGACAATGAAATTATTATTTCCTATGTGAAATAGGCATGCATAAATTAAATATAAGCCAGTTCAGCAATATTACTGAATTTTAATTGTTTGCATTATATATGTAGTAATTCCTGTATTAGGATCTTCAATATAGTTCATTGGGTTATTTTAAATGGTCATTGTCCAATAGAGATTTAAGCATGCTAAAACCCCACTTCTTACAATATTAAATAGTGTTAACTCTTTTTTCCTGGATTATGGCTTTTAAATGCAAATACAGTTAAAAAGACATATGTATATATATATTACCACAAAACACCCAGGGTTACTCAAAATTATTTTCAGACATAGGAAAAACAACATGCATTTATTTATAAAAAAAAAAAATGCATGTTATTTTTTCCATGTCTGAAAATAATTTCTAATTAATTTCTATTTCTAAAGTATTGCTCAGGAATAAATTAGAATTTCTATTTTCTACATCTAAAATATTGCTCAGCAATAAAAACTATTACTGGCAAGAAAAAATAAATAGAAATAGTGGCATTGTCAGGAAAGTAATTTAACACTTCTACTTGGTAGAAGCAGCATTTGAAACACTGATTGCAATTTGGGCACAGCCAAAGGAACATCAACATTTTGATAAATATGCTTTACATTTAATTCTGCATTTTAAAGAGTAACATAAATGATAAAACGGCATGATAGAATGTATGATTAGCAAATGATTAGTCTTTTAGATCATCCTCTTAAGCGAGCTTCTGATAGCCTTATCTGCAGATTTGTTTCATTGTTTAACGTGATCCTCTTTTTTCTTATTTAAAAAAAAATATCCTGGCAAGCAAGCAATTGCCAGCTAGCTAGACCTTTAATATTAAAAAGAAAGGCAACACTTCAGAATTTATGAAAGTGTTATGAAAATCCCTAAAGCCTCTGTTTTTTTTTTTAAAAAAAACCCTCTAAGATTACATGGATGTATGAGTATTGAGAGAACACACCCATGCTCCCACAGCTCCTCCTTTGTCGAGAATGTTTTCATAAACATTCCACAGAAATGATGGCACTTGTGACTGTCCCTGAATTTCTCTTTTTCAGACCCAGGGAGGGACCACGCCCTGCCCTCTGAGTAGAACAGTGCAATGAGTTAAAATGCTGTCAACCGGGACACCATCCACCATCCACTGTTGCTGTGCAACCCCATTTCAAAGGATCATGTGTGCAGATCTCTTGAACATGCCCCAAATGAGGTTGCATGGCAACCAAGCTCAGAGAGTTGCTCTTGACGTGATCTGAAGTCAGTAGCAGCCAAGAGAATGTCTGGTGTCACTCTCTAAATTCTGTCCAGGTGTCTCAGCTTAGAGCCCGGCCTTGGCTGAGGGTCAGACCTTTGAAGCAAACTACCATTTATTTTTTCCAGGCAGAATCTTGGGTTATACCCATGGATCAAAGTTAAAAACTCATCTGGAAACTGAATTTCACCTTGTTCCAATGTAAAAAATCAGCAATCATTTCAAGAGCTGAATGGAATGAAGCCCAAGCTTGCTTGAAACACTGGTGAACTATAATGAAAGTTTCCACAAATTTGGATGGAGTCTTTGGGTTTATAACAGAGCTGGAAGCTAGTTAATTTTTGCCTAGGTTTTGCTGCCAATCTTTTGCATAGATCATTGCATTACATGATATTATACACATTTTCTTTTCAAAGATGATAAAAGCCTCTTTTTGAGGGAAACCTTTTAAAAGCAGTAACGTCAACTGTCCCTCCTTCCCCTTGCCCCCACTTTTAAAGAAAGAGATATGTTGTTTAATCTGAAGCAGTGCAAGTGAAAGTCCCAGCAAAAGAGCTTATGTGCACTGTGAACGGCCTCAAAATCAGGGCAATCTTAAAAAAAAAATTGATAGGAAAGGAATGCACATTGTTTGTTTTGGCTACTTAGCACAAATTCTCCACCTGCATTTGATTGAGTTCAGCCTCTGACTCCTCCTTCCCTTTTCAGCCATGAAAGAACAGGAAGTCAAAAAGGGAACGGAGAGAGAACATGTTGTGCTAGCAGCCAGACCACTGTTTAATTTTTTTTTAGCCCAAAAACAAACATGAATACGGAAAGATTTTATGGCTAGATACATCAACAATCTCCGCCGTTCTAAAAACCCTCCTTACAATCATTTACTTGTTCACATTTTTCCACCTGTAGACAAGAAAAGTTATTAGCAGTAGGTTTCTGATTCATAGTCCCTCTATAAGCGATAAAGAAGTCTGATATATAAAGAAGTAAATAACTGCTAATAAAAAGTATCTCACAGGTTATTTGACAATTCTATCTGCCAAATGCCTGAAGCTTCCCTGTAGTGTAACCTATCTAATTGATCACTTGACTTTCATTTTTTAATAGGTATTGTATCATTTTGTCTAACAAAAAAGCTATGGTTTGGTTTAGTCAAGCACAGCAACAACCAAAGATAGTTGAAATAAAGGTTAGTTAGATGATCAGATAGTAAATAAAAGAAATACAAATAATTTTGCACTGCAGCAAATCTCCTAGTGAATTAGTAATATTTAATATATTTATTGTCTTTTAAAATTTTGCTTTAATATCTTCTTTGATCCTCTGCATTAGATCAATAACATAGTGGTGACTTCAAAGGAACCACTCTTTGAACTGCTAATAGCAGAAAACTAAAGATTTTATCGCAGCTCCTAGAACTCTGAGATACTTCTGCTAGAATTCCTGCAATCAATGAAGGCTTCAGAGCCAGTGGTGTCAAAAGTACACTCCAAAGTACTTTGCGGATTTATAAGCCACAAAATATACAACAGAGAACAGAAATACAGCATTTCTCTAGCACGCCTCTAATCTGAGTAACAGGAAATTGAACTGCACCACACTGAGCAGTATTTCTTTGCAACTTGATGTGTGGATCTAATATTAGAATCAGTAATAGGACTGCACGTTTAGAATGTGAGAGAGTGTGCATGCACGCACATACGTGTGCGTGTGCACACACAAGAGTTTTGTACATAAACAACAAAGTTTAGAATGGGAATGCCCAGTTTTATGTCAAATACTGATAGAGAGTTTCTTCGTATGATGAGAGAAGCAGCTGTGGGTTTGGGGATGAGAAGAAAAAAGTATAAATAGATTCGCTTATTACTATGTTCACAAGTACAAGATTGGACAGACAACCTATTATTACATTTGTTGTTTTTAAAAAAATCTCATTTGAAAGTCTTTCAAAAGAAAAAAAAATGAATTGCAATAAATAGAAAGTAGAAAATCTTACGGAGAAATAAAACCAGGTTTAGATATAGTGCTTCTGCTGCTAGGCACAGCACAGTTCTATAAAGTAGAATGACAATAATAACTTTCAAACACTGATAAATCTCTCTCCCTCCCTCCCTCCCTCCTAGAAACATTTCATTGTAGAACAGGTTTTCTACTACTCTAATACAGGGCACTCATGCTGAAGTAGTTCCAAAATGTCTAGAACAGGGGTGTAAAACTCGATTTCATTGAGACCTGCATCAGGGTTGTGGTTGACCTCAGGGGGCCAGGGAGGGTATGGCCAGGGCGGGCTTGGCCAGCTCGACATCATTTGTGTTAGAGGCGCCTGTGGTGGCCCAAGAGCTCTGCCAGTGAAAACGGGCTCCTGAGCACCGTTTTCAGCTGCGACAGCCTCCTGCAACCTTGGGCCAGCAAAAATGGAGCTCGGGAGAGCCGAATGGAGCTCCACGGGCCAATCCTTTGCTGTTTCCAGGGCAGCACAGGGGCCAGATCTAAGCACCCCGTGGGCTGGATCCAGCCCCTGGGCTTTGAGTTTGACACCCCTGGTCTAGAAGGTACCAGATTCAGGAAATACATATGATGGGTAGTTAATGAAGCAGATCTGAACCTAAGACTTCCTTCTTCTTTACCCAGTGGTAGTGAATGGTTACATCACATCTATAGACAAATCATGACAGCAAATATCGAGGCGGTAGTTCAACCACCTTAAATTTTCTTTGAACTCTAAATGGACAATTGTAAGGGTCAAAGGTGAAAATGTGTGCTTAGCATAGTCTAATTGAGCTCATCAAATGCAGTGCTGGATCACCAGAACCAAATTCTCCAAATAAACTTTTAGAAAGGAATTTAATAGTGCAATCTGATCTATGCCTACTCTAGAGTAAGACTCCGTGAGGTGACTGGCCTTTACTCTGAGGAAAGTGGTAAGATGTTTCACCCAATATCTTTTTGTTTCTAAGGATCTGTGCTGCTTCAGGATCAACTCCATGCCCCTGTCATTATTGCCATTCCCATGGATTATAATTCTTGGACGCTTTTCCAAAAATAGCATTTGATTTGCTGATTTATTAAAATAATAATCAACTATTCAATATCATGTATCTTGGTTGTTCCATGCAACATTGACTAAACAGTCATTTATCAGCCTTACTATCCACTACCAACAAGTCTCTTAGTTTAGCCCATCCTGAGAAACTTCCTATTCCATGATGTACAGACATCCTGAGAAATACATCTATCATTTCAGATATAAAGATGGAAGAAAGCTACATTCCCCCACATGCTGTAAATATACTATAAACTCATTTTCATTTAATATCTACCGTTACATCTTCATTCTTATTAGAAATAAAAAGTCATTTGGCAGTTCTAATATATTTATAAGTTACTTATGATATTCACTATTCTTTCAGTGTTGAAAGTTTTGATGATAGACTCCTCATGCATGTATATGTGAGTACAAAAAAGGTGTGATATGTCTCTAACAAACAGATAATTAATAAGGTTTTACATATGGTAAATTGACAGCCATTTCCATGATCAGACGTTCATTCAATCTGAAGCAGAGATTATGAAAATAAAATGTGGATCCTCCAGTTCACTGCCCAATGAACGCAAGTCTTTTCATATACTTAGCTACCAGTATATAAACAGCCAATAGAAAGATGTAGTAGACTTCCGCTGGCACTGCCAACGTTGCTGGACACTCTTTCTTGGAGCACCAGCCCTGTGATCTTGTTAGCTGTTCTGACAGCGCAAATCAGCTGTCCGATGGCTGGAAAACCTTTCCCTCGGGAGAAGAGGGAAAGGAGAGCAATCGGATGGGGGTAGAGCTCCCCGAAAGCCCCTGAAATAGCTTTGGGGGCTAGGAGGGTGAGAGCTCCCCAGGAAATCTGGTGAAACTCCGAGATCCAGGGCGCTTCTGCTTTAAGCAGAAAAAAACGTCGCAACCATCTCTGCAATCTTTATTGAGATTTAAGTTGTTTATCTATGCAGATGGAGTGAAGACAGGAGAGCAGACAATTGCAAGTAACAAGCCCTTAATTCCATGCTTAAACTGTTACTTTTGGAAGTTGACTGAAGGAAGAAAGAAAATGGCGCTTGTGCTTAATAGGGCGTGAAAGTGAAACTTAACTCCCGTTAAAGCTGTTAACATCCAGCATTGTTCAAGGTGATTGGAGAAAAAGAAAAAGAGAAATGGCTGGCTTTATTGAAAGTCTTGAAGGTTCACTATTACAAACATCATTAAAGACACAAATACTGATTGGGGATCTCTTTAAAGAAATATTAGAATCATTTACCTCTGTAATAGTGGAGAGAATTGAAGGACTTTTTAAAAAGGATTTTATTCAAGTTCGAAACAAAGAGTCAAGCGAAGATACTGTATCGGAATTTCAGTTGCTAAATAACAGTGAATTGCTGAATGAAGAGGTGAAAGAAATTCAGTTTAATGTGCCTCTGAGAAATGGAATGGATGTTTCTCAAATTAAGAAGGAAAGGTTGAGAGGCTTGAAGGAGCGTAATCAGGAAATACTGAGTGAGATTTCCCCAAAGGTTTTGTTACAGTCAATTGGAAAATTCTCAGGAGGTGTTGGGATTCCTAATATAAGAAAGAAGATTCGAAGTGGGACTTTACAATTTTTTTACAAAAATGGATTCTTAATTGCAGTTAAGGAGATGTGTTCACTGAGAGGAATTACTTTGCGGAGAGAACAAGATGAAGGTGGAGGAATAAGACTGAAAAAGAAAGTTTGCAAAAAAGTTAGGAAAAAATGGAAATGGAAAAATTACAATCTTTTTGTTGGGGGAGGATAGTAATAGTGAAAATGAATGATTATACCTGCATTTAGGGATATGATTTGTTTTGAAAAGTTATACTATAGTGAAAATGAATGATTTACTTATATTTAGGGATATGATTTGTCTAGAAAAGTTATATTAAATAATGTTATGTTTGTATTGTTATGGATTACTGACCAAACCTTTACCATTGTCTTGAAGCATATTAATACTAAAGTTATATGTCAAGGAATGTTTTGTGGAAGAATCTATATAAGCTTATGGGTTAAAAATGGTGCAAGGGTTGAGGGAAGGTATTGGTTAAAATATTTTGCTAATGTGTTAATATATGTAAGGGTTGGAGATGTGATGGTTAATTTTAACTGGGTCCTGATTGTGAAATGCTGGAAGAAAGAAGACTTGCTTATTATTGAAGAACGGATAAGAAAGAAGTTGGATCGATTACTTTTAAATAATAATTGGTTTAAATAGTTATATTTAGATATGAACAAGTTAAGGTTTTTTTTTCTTTCTTTCTTTTTTTATATATGTTTGTTAGATGCTGTATCCTGTATTTGCTCTGGGAAGTCTGGGAGGGGGAGGGTTGGGGGAGGAGGGGGGAGGAGAGAAGGGAAAATAGAGGTTCTTGGAGTTTACGTAATTGTTTTTTTTAAAGAGGTTGTTAATTTGCAAATGTGATTGTACAATCCATATATGGAAAGATGGCAAACGGTTTATGTTTTTTTTGTATAAATGTTTTTTGTCTTGTAAAACTCTTTAATGAAAAAAAAAGAAAAAAAAAGAAAGATGTAGTGATTTGAAAATTGCATGTGGTAAAAAACATGGGATGTGATGGCTCAGTGGCTAAGACGCTGAACTTGTCGATCGAAAGGTCGGCAGTTCAGTGGTTCTAATCCCTAGTGCCACATAACGTTACTTGTCCCAGCTTCTGCCATCTTAGCAGTTTGAAAGCACGTAAAAAATGCAAGTAGAAAAATAGGGACCACCTTTGGTGGGAAGGTAACAGTGTTCCGTGCGCCTTTGGCGTTTAGTCATGCCGGCCACATGGCCACAGAGACGTCTTCGGACAGCACTGGCTCTTTGGGTTTGAAACGGAGATGAGCACCACCCCCTAGAGTCGGGAACAACTAGCGCATATATACGAGAGGAATCTTTACCTTTTTTAAACAACTAAAAAATTGTACTCTACAGATGAAATTACATGTGATGAACAATTTGAAATCTGTCCACCCATCCAGTCCTTAACCCAGACTTAACCCAGACAAGACCGAATGGCTGTGGGTATTTCCTCCTAAAGACTATGTCGATTGTCCATCCTTGGTTCTGGGGGGCGGGGGAGAAATTGTCCCCCTCAGAACGGGGTCGCAATTTGGGTGTCCTCCTAGACTCACAGCTAAGATTAGAGCAACATCTGACTACTGTGGCTAGGGGGACCTTGCACAGGTTCGCCTGGTGCACCAATTGCGACCCTACTTGGATCGGGAGGCTCTCCTCACAGTCACTTATGCCCTTGTCACCTCACGGTTAGATTATTGCAACACACTCTACATGGGGCTATCCTTGAAGAGTGTTCGGAGACTACAGTTGGTCCAGAACACAGCTGCGCGAGCTGTCGTGGGTGCACTTAGGTACACCCACATTACACCAATTCTCCGCAAGCTGCACTGGCTCCCTATTGGTCTCCGGTCACAATTCAAGGTGTTGGCTATTACCTTTAAAGCCCTACATGGCTCAGGGCCAGGTTATCTTCGAGACCGCCTTCTGCTGCATAGCTCCTAGCGACTGGTAAGACCCCACAGAGTTGGTCTCCTCCGGGTCCCGTCAGCTAAACAATGTCAGCTGGTGGTCCCGCGGGGGAGGGCCTTTTCTGTGGCTGCCCCAGCTCTCTGGAAACAGTTACCTCCTGAGGTCCGGACCATCCCCACCCTATTGGCCTTCCGAAAAGCTGTGAAGACCTGGCCGTTGATCTCGCTCTTGTGATCTGGCGAGATCTGGCCATGAATGGTGTGAATGAGTTTATAATGTTTTTAATGTTTTTAATTTTTCAATGTCTTGTTATAATGATTTTTTAAATGTATTGTGAGCCGCCCTGAGTCTTCGGAGGGGGGAGGCATATAAATTTAATTAATTAAATTAAATTAAATTAAATTAAATTAAATTAATCCATCCACTCTTCCTTCCTAAGAGAAGCTGAAAATAAAAATAGAGAAGAGGCAATAAGGGTTTTTTAAAACTTATTTTGCCCTGTATTTTATATACACAAAATAACCCCTACATTGAAAACATCGTATTTCCATCTCCACTGAATGAAAAGAAGCCATGGATAAAGATTATTATTTATCCCTTGCTGCTCAGCAGGAACTTTCATACTCTATGACTCTTTTTATTAAAAACCAAACCAAACCAAACAACCCACAACATCCAAAACTGAAATCTGAACGTTATTTGAAGAAAAGCATGATGTTTAAGATAAACTGCTTTCAGCTTGAAGTTACAATGCACTCAGTTATCACATGACTGGCCTGAGGTCTGAAAGGACAGCAATATTATATATTTGAATCTTGCACCGCTGCTCTTATTCCATAAACACACATAATATGCCATATTTGTAACTGTGTGGATGTCAATTACTGTAAAATATTTTTTTCATCATTATGATGATGCTTCATAATCAAGAAATTTAGGACTATTTGTCTGATAGAAACAGAATTAACAAAGAAATCATGGATTTCCTGTCTGTTGAATTACTTATCATACAAAGCCAGATACAGGAAAAATGAATTATGCAAGTAATATACACAAACAATGTGTTAAGAAACTCAGGAACACTGAATCTCCTGATCTGCCAATTCTGATACATTGCTGGCTATGAAGCAAAACACATCACTAGGACAGATAATGCACAGACTTGAGATGGATGCAAAGTAAATTTCCGAATTGAAATTGAATTTACAATGGAAAGCTTTACAATATGTAGAATGGTGAAGAAAAGTGAGACTCTCCAAACTAGGGATTTCAATCTAAATTCCATTTGCCTTTCAACCTGCTAGTTGGTTTTCAAATTGCTCTGTTGATGCCAGATGCAGTAATAAATTTAACACAAATGATGATAATAATACAGGGTTGGTTTGCGGGGTTTCCATCTTGGGTGGGTGGCACCTAAATATACAGCCCTCAAAAGTGCCAGCAACCATTTTGCGGTTTGATCTTGAATCAATCGGCAGTTTGAGTTGGCTTTCAAATAAATCTAAAAATGGTCAGGGTGGAGCACAAGAACAGAGAGCTGCCTTATTCCTGTGGGAAGGCTTTTTTTTTTTTTTTGTTTCACCTCTTTTCCCAACTGTGGCTAGTTTTTCCTTTCAGATATTAAAACAAGATCAAGGACTAGACACTCATCTTCATCCCTTTGAAATTTCTGTGTGTGGTCCTTCTGGTTTTCCAGTTAAAAGGGAATCCGCATTGAAAGCATGACTTGAATCTTTTCCCAAACATGTCACAGATTTTGGAAAAGCTTCATAATAAATTGAGGTCCCCTTCTCATTCATCAATAAGACGCCAGGGAAGTGTAAGAGATACAACTGTGTTAACTGGACTGAAACATCATCATATTCACTGAAATCTTTCTGGTACCTGTTTTGTAACAGAAATTCTGAAAGATGGGAGCTTACCTTCTATATCCATTAGTCACTTACAAGCAATAAGAAATGGCAATCATAATCAAAAGATTCGGCACTGATAATGACAAAAATGTAAATTGTAGAGGTGAACATGTTGTTGCCAAAATGGTTCTTTTATCCCACATGAACTGTGAATGACAATAAAATGTCTTAATCTTAAAATACAACTTAATCTAATCTTAATCCCTTCCATGACATGGGATAATGGATAGGAGAGCATAACTATCATGCAGTAGCCATTTCTTAATCCTCCTAGCCACCACCCATAAAGTCCCTTCTTTCCTAATTTCCTGAAGTATTTTTTCCACTGTGTGTAAGTGGTGCAATTGGGGACCAGTTGCACCTTGAACAGGCAGAAGGAGCCTTATCTCCTCCTCCTCCTCTTACTCCTTTTTCACACTCCAAATAGCTGCAAAGGAACACGAACACTGCTGAGGGAACAGGGAAACAGGATCTCTGTAGGAGTACAGAGATCCTGTTTTCCCAGGTCCTCTCTAGAGCATTACTGTACCTCAGTCTCAGGAAAGTCAATCGACTTCTCAGCAAGTAGTTCATGCATTGTTTTTGTGTGTATTGTCTGCTTATTTTTTAGACTGTTATGCTACTACAGTTGAAAGACTTCTGGAAATCTAGAGGGAGTTAGTTTAGCCCAAACAAAACTGTTTGAAGCTAAATTTAGCCCCCCTCTGGGAAATTAATGACTCCATTTGTGCAGGTTACAGAGCTTATATTAAGACATTACTGTATTTTAACTTATTTTAACGTTTTTGCAGAACTCATGAAAATTTTGTTTTGCCAATTTCCTTTTTCCTCCTTTTATTGCTAAACATCAGAGACACATTGTTCCAAAGTAACAATCACCAACATTTGATGGAAAACTGTATCAATATGGATATTGGCACATATAACGAACTTCATTTTGAATTGCACCAGATACATGGCGGTAAGGGCACATATGTTTTCTTGGACAAAAGTTGGTCACCCCTGTCCAATGCAGCAAGTTCTGGAGGCTGCAGTTGCAGTTATTTGTATTTATAGTTGTTGGATTCTACTTCAGCTGCTTGTTCAAGGGTCTTCTCTACCCAAGATTGAGTGTTGAATCAGGTGTTCCTAGAAGATAGCTGCTCGGAGTCTTTGCAGATCAAGCATCTGCAGGAGTGTTGTGTTGCATGGCCATTCCTTAAGTCTCTTTAAGTGTGATACTCCAAAACTGCTGGTTATGAGCAATGTAACTGAATTTGAAGGACTGTCTATAGTCGTGATGGCGAACCCATGGCATGGGTGCCACAGGTGGCAGGCGGAGCCATATTGGTGGGCACGCGAGTGTTGCCCTAGCTCAGCTCCAGCGCGAATGCGCGCGCCAGCCAACTGATTTTCAGACCGTCCGGTCCCACCGGAAATCAGGAAACTGGCTGTTTCCAGCCTCCAGAAGGTCTCCGGGGGGATGGGGAAGGCTGTTTTTGCCCTCCCCAGGCTCCTAGAAAACCTCTAGAGCCTGGGGAGGTGGAAAAACAGGCCTAAAGGGCCCACTGTGCCATCGCATGCTAAAAGCAGGGGGAAGTGGGGGGGTTACGTGCGCATGCGCGGGAGGGCGGGGCGCATTGAATTATGGATGTGGGCACCCGCACCCGCGACCCCCCATGCTCCCCCTGCTTTTGGCACACGACGGCAAAAAGGTTAGCCATCATTGGTCTATAGAGATGCCTGGGACTAAGAGTAGCAGAATCATTGCTGCTTGCGCTCTTGAAGCTCATAGAGTTGGGATGTAACTTTATGTATGATATGGGAAACTGCTGTTGGAGATGTTTCAGAATTATGAACTCATTGGTATGGGTGGGCATCCCTGATGGGCTTGGCAGTGTTTCAAGCATGACCTGGAAAATGCCTTTCCTTTTTCTCTCAAGAAAGTTGTTTCTTGAGTATTCTGGCAACATATTTTCCCTGGCATCACTCCTGAATATAATTACCATATCCTTGTGATTTATCTGGTCTGCATTTGACCTAATTCCAATTAGTCATTTCTACCTGGATACACAAAAAAAGTTGCCAGATTAAATATACACTTCTAATCGTTAATGTTTTGACTGTTATTTGGATAGGTCTGCTCAAAGCTCTGTCTACTCCTGACACTGTAGCTTTTGTAGCAAATAGGAGTATCTATATATTACTAAAAGACTCGTTGTCATGACCTTTAACTGGGCAAACTAGTGCATCATTTTGAACCAAGGTATCTCAAACGGGCTACCTTACAGAATGTTTCCAAAATCTGGCTCCCATGATCCTTGAAGAAATGACATTTGGGAAAGTTGTGGCTGGTTCAGTACTGGGGGCGTGGCGGGAGGGGCAGCTGAACTGCACGAACTGCAACAGGGAGGGGGAGTGAAAATAGGAAGCCGCCGCATATAATGGGCAGGCAGAAGGTTAGGGGCTTTCCCTCTTCCCACTGCTGTTGCCTCTCTGGCCTAAAACTGAACGGGCAGTTCAGATGCTCCCCCCACTGCACCCCAGCATCGTTAGAACCCAAGGCACCCTCCCCAGCCACATGCAATTACCGATGCCCCACCGCCATCCAGCATCAGAAACAGTGTGGGGCAGGACAAGAGCATGGGGTGGCATGATACACCCATAGACAAGGACGTTTGTGCCCCACAGAGGCCCTCAAACTCCTGTTGTCAGGCAGGCAGGATCAGGGGTGGGGTGGGGTGGGGTGGCAGGCCAACTGCCCATTCAGTGTCAGGCAGGCAGGATCAGGCAATTGGCCTGTTGCCCCTCCCCTCGCCAGAAGCCTTCTGCAAATGCAGGGGGGCTGGGGGGGGTCGTTCATGAAAAGCAACAAGACTTTGGGGCAGTAAAATCTCTTGCTTGAAGCCTCCCATCAGCTTGCAAACACCTTTTGTACTGTCCCAATCTCAGCGTGAAGAGTGTTTGCAAACAGACGAGACTATGGGGTGGGCAGTGAAATCATTTGCTTGAAACCTCCCATCAGCTTGTAAATGCACTGAGACTGAAATGGTGAGAAAGGCGTTTGCAAGCCTTCAAGCAAGAGATTTCACTACCCCAAAATCTCATCTTGCTTGGCTGAGGAGGGTGCCTGGGGGAGGTTGAACAGTACTGCATGAACTGCAATGGGGAGGGGGTGTGAAAATGAGAAGCTGCCGTGGGCAATGGGCAGCAGTGGGCAGGGGCTTCCCATTTTGACCTCTCTCTTGCCTCTGTGCCTGGCCTCCAACCTAAAACTGAAAGGGCAATTTGGCTGCTCCCCCACCATGTTCCAGCACTGTTCAACCCTCCCCAGGCACCTCTCCAACTGCCAACAAGCACCGATACTCTGCTGCCCCCCCCAGGCTTTGGCGCTCACCCTGGATCACCCCTCTCAGCCTTGTCTGGTCCTCGACCTAAACGACATTGAGTTGGCCACACCCACCCAGTCACATGACCAGCCAGCTACGCCGACCTGGCCCTTTGTGGGTGACCATAATGCTGATCCAGCCTGCAATGAAACTGAGTTTGACACCCATGTCTTAGATAGTCAATATAGGGTTTAGGAAGGAAGCTGAGGAGGAAGATGCAATAATACATGTACTGCATTTTAAAACAATCATTTTAGAACCAATTCTACACAGCAATAAACACTTTGTAAGTTATCTTACTTCACAAACAGCCAACAAGGATTTTTGTATGTTCCTATTTCAGATCCTTAAAAAACACTGATCTGGGAATAAACTCCAATGAATTTAACAGACCTCATTTTTGGAATGGGATTTATAGGACAGTCCTATAAGTTAACAGTAACTAAATGTGCATTACTAAGGAGATAGAAAAAAGACTAGAAAGAAGCAAATGACTCTCCAGAGTCCATATGAATATTAAAGTTGCAATTCTAGGCTCACATAAGGTAAAGGTAAAGGTTCCCCTCGCACATATATGCTAGTTGTTCCCGACTCTAGGAGGTGGTGCTTATCTCCATTTCAAAGCGGAAGAGCCAGAGCTGTCCGAAGACGTCTCTGTGGTCATGTGGCTGGCATGACTAAACACCAAAGGCGCACGGAACGCTGTTACCTTCCCACCAAAGATGGTCCCTATTTTTCTACTTGCATTTTTTACGTGTTCTCAAACTGCTAGGTTGACAGAAGCTGGGACAAGTAACGGGAGCTCACCCCGTTATGCGGCACTAGGGATTAAAACCGCTGAACTTTCGATCGACAAGCTCAGCATCTTAGCCACTGAACCACCGCGTCCCTTTCATAGTTACATACTATGAAGCAAATTCCTACTTAGCTTAACTCTATGCAATCATACAGTACTTATGGTTATGTTCAAAAGCATCTCACACTATAATTACAGATGGCAAATATGGGTCAGAATAGAAGGAAATGTTTCTGTACAAATAATTCCAAACAAATAGTTGGAACGAAGAGCATAGGTGTACGTTTTTCAGTTAAGATGTTGATTAGTCTAATCCCATGCATGACTATCCCAATGTAAATACCAGCCAAGCAAAAGGAACTCATATATATGTAAGGCTGGAAAAGCTACAACATACAATTCCTGAATAGGAATGTATTCAACACTGCATTACAAGTCATATCATCTAGACATTTGTGAAATGAGTTTTGCTCCATTTCACGACCTTTATTGCCACAATTATTAAGTGAATCACTGCAGTTGATAAGTTAGTAACCCGGTTGTTAATTGAATCTGGCTTCCCCATTGATTTTGCTTGGCAAAAGATTGTCAAAGGTGATCACATGACCTTGGGGCACAGCAACGGTCATAAGTATGATCCAGTTATCAAGCATCTGAATTTTGATCACATAGATCATGGGGCTACTACAAAGGTTGTAAATGGTCATAAGTCACTTTTTTTCAGTGCTGTTGTAATTTTGAACGGTCACTAAATAAACTGTTGTAAGTCGAGGACTACTGTACAGTACAAAGAAAACAAGAAACTTTCCTCATAAAGGCTGCAAGTCTCCATTTTTTTCCCCAAACACACACAAAAGCACTCAAAACCCAGTTTCCCTCAAAATGCTGTCTCAAGTCCCTAAATTTCAATTCGTAGGGACTTTTCTTGTGTTAAAGATCGTATTGCAAATCTGATTGCAAGTTCAAGGGCCAAGTTTATACTCCCCCTTCCAAGACATACAAAGCGCAATGGCCATATAAATCACATCACTGAAAGAAACATTTTTAAAAACCAGCAAGGGGAAAAAAACAGGCTGTATGTATCTTAGAATCTTGCTGCCAGATCTCTTTCTGGGGACAACAATACCTAGTCTGAGTTATCTTTCATACAGCCCTTAAAGCTTGGAATGGGGGAAGGGCGGTGGGGGAGAAAGAAGAAGAAAAAAGAAGCTTTTGCAAACTTTTATCAGATGACTTTAATTACTTGACCCAGATATCATATTTGGTGATTTTGTGCTGATCTTTCAGTTTGACAGATCAGTTACAGTTCACTGTAAGTTCCAACTGTATTTCCATGCATTGTGTTAAGGCCTGACTCAAAAGCAGTTTTATTTGATAAAAAACAGATGTCTCTGAAAGAAGTGTATTCCTCTTCAGCTGAAAACATTATGCTTCAGAATTGAATGTACCTTACCAAATTTATAAGTGCTGCATCTCCCTCCATGGCACAGAGCAATGCTATATTTTCTCCCTGCTGTGGGACTTGGAGACACCGGGGCGGTGACCTCAAAACCTTATGAGAAATGGGAAAGCATCTGGTTCTAATTTTATCTTCAGTCCTGTCTTCATGCTGGCATGTATGTTTACAATATGGCTCCCCTTTGACCTTCCACTCACACTTACCATATTAGCCAACATATTTCAATCCCAATCAGGGCTGCGTGTAACAATTAGGTTTTACATGAGTTGTTTTCCTTTATTCAAAATTCAATGTATGGGCTTTCTAACTAGAACGCAGCAGCAGTGACCACAATAATTCTAGGCTGCCTAATCAAACTTAAAATACTTAGAAGCAATATGAAATGCAGGGAATTAAGACTCAGGATTCACTCTTTCCCCTATTTTAGTTTGAGCATCTTGATAGGGTAGAGCAGGGGTGTCAAACTCAAGGCCCGTGGGCCAGATTTGGCCCATGGGGTGCTTAAATCCGGCCCATGGGGCTGGCCTCGAAATATCAACGAACCAGCCCACGGTGCCTCTGGCGGCTAAAATGGGCTGCGTGCGGCCCCCCTGCGCTTCATTTTCACTCTCCATAGCCTCCTGAAGCACTCTGCTGGCCAGAAATGGCCCAAAAAAGGCCTGAAAACAGCCCGAAAAACAAGCTGAAAATGGCCCCAAAACAGCCTGAAAAATGACTTTAAAAACAGCCCGAAAAATGGCCGAAAAATGGCCTGAAATACAAGCCAAAAATGGCCCTGAAAAATGGGCCCAAAAATGGGCCATGGGAGGGTAAAAATTAGGTGCAGGGGGGCCGCCCATGGACCCCCCCACTCCATTTTGGCTGGAGGGGTTCTGCTGGAGGCATCCGTTTTGCCCCCCTGCCCCGCTGCTGGCCCGTGGAGGAGAACTACAATGCTGATCTGGCCCTCGAAGAAATCCAATTTGACACCCCTGGGGTAGAGCCTTTGTCATTTGAATGTTAAATCGTTTCACAGCAAATGTTGGAGAAATGAATCCCCATTCCTTACATAACTGCATGAAATAGTTACTCTTTGGCCATTGGTCAATTTAGTTTAGCATTGTTTACTGACAAAAAAGAATATTTGTAGTTCAGGATTGAACTGTGAGGTCCCTGGTCGTCTCTAAACCTGGTTGCTTTTTTGCAGACGTTTCATTACCAAACTAGGTTACATCATTAGTGCTAGAAGAGAGAGCTGTTGCTGTCTTTTCAATTCTGACTTTGTGTGCGTTTGTTCTTAAGTCTTGGTCTTACGCAGCCAGAACTGACCGCTCTGTTTCTTTTGTCAACTATCCTGCTCTTGGCTATTGCCAGATCTTATCTGCTTGGCCTGCTTGTATTGGCTATATAATACTTGGACTTGTTATGTCCCCTTTCTATTCTTCATTCACCTTTCTTATAGGTGAGTTTGGTCTTTTTTGTATTAATAGGCCTGTTATTCTTGTTGTTCTTGTTATCTCTTTACAACAATGGGAAGTCACAATTGCCAGTTCTTTAGCTGGTGTTGGCCTTCATACACATCAAATTCTTCCCATGAACCTAAATTGTCATATCAGCATAGTATATGTGTGGATCCAAGCAGTGTGGTCTTTTGCAATTGATAGATGGAATTGTGCCAATGCACAGGTTCTCTAAGCACTGTCCCAGATTTTTTTTGCTATGGCACCCAACTGGAAATTATCATGGCCAGTTTATGCCATAATCTTTCAATTTTGATTTTCAGAGCTTGATACTTTGTGATTTGTCTCTCATACTTCGTTTTCTACTATCCTCCCGGTATTGCCACATCAATTATCCAAATTTTCATCTTTTCAACCAGAGTTATATCTGGTGTATTGTGAGCCAAGACTTCATTGATCTGTATTCAGAAATCTCACAATATTTTAATTAGTGCATTTTCAGCTACTTTTTCAACTCTGTGTTCCTACTGATATTTCATTGTGGTATTTTTTACAGAATTTGAGTTGAATCATTCTGATGATTGTGTTTTGTTATTTACAATCAGTTTGTGCAATATTCTTGCATGAGCTGAGCATATGATCTACTATTTCTTCTGCTTCTTGGCACAACCTGCACATTGAATCATTTGATGATTTTTCAATTCTGGTTTTGATTGCATTCGTTTGGATATGTTGCTCTGCCTCCTTTTCTGTGGGGCAGGTATCAACATCACTATGGGGATGTAATGTTATTACTGTAATTGTATTGTATATTATTGTAACGATGACGATGATGATTCTTCAATGTTTGTGTTACATATCCTCAGAGTCACATTGTTTGAGTTGGGTGGCCTTATAAATCTTGAAATAAAGAAAAAAAAAATAAAAGGGGAAAGTGCTGTGTTTATTCTCTGACTTTGTTCATGTGGTTGCTTTTCTTTCAAAACAAACGTAGCATTATGATGCCTCCTTTTGCAAATATATGTTCAGCCTATGTTGTTAGGATCTTAAAAACCATTTTTAGAGTCCATGTGCTGATAGGATGTACTTTGTGGTTTCCGAATGACTGCACAATATACTTTTTATTCATATTAGAGTTTAATCTGGAAGTGACTCAAGATATGGTTGCAATTGTTAGCAACCACAATTTGTTTCCTTCCTCTTCTCACTGTTCAACCCCTAGTTTGTTCATATTAAAGGACTGTCATTGTGCAAAATGATTTAACTGCTAATTACATAGTACCCTTGATATTTGGCTCAGGGTTGAAATGTAGCCTATAATAGGACGGTGTAATACTTTTGTTTTGATAAAGGTGCTTTGGAATGCACAGAGCTATGAGCTAAGTACCTACAGTGTAGGCAACTCTTTAAAGCAGCGCCATATTTTCTTGGAAGTACATGGCAACAGCAGAGAGAAAGTATTTGATCCCAGGAAAAGCTGACACTGTTTTCATGAGTTGTAGGGAGATGTTATATTTGCTCTCTCGCATGCTCTGAAGCATCTTTTTGGAATCAAGACTGAAGTGTTGCATAGCCACAGTATATCTTTCTTAATAAAAACAGTGATAAACCCACATGACTCACAAAAGGTAGATAGTTTGTATGTTAAGAATTTTTAGATTAGCATTGCTGAGTGAAAGAAGAAGATTCTGCTATTACTTGGTGGACATTTTTTTCAAGTAGTCCTATCTACTTTAACGTTAATAATCCACTGCCGTAAATAGAAACAGTGTTTTCCCACTTTCAAATCAAGAGACTTGTTTTCCATACATTACTGGTTAAGTAACAGACGTTCTTGATATCTTTCAGTTGACTCTTTAAAATACTCAAAAGGTGTATTCTATTTCAAATAGCAAGACTGATCAGAAAGATTATCCTGTTTGTCTCAGCTTATATGTGTGCTCATTGAAAAGAAGAAATAGCTTGTAATATTAGATTTTGCCAGGATCTCAAGGATGTAGACTTCATTGTTTGTACCACTTTCCTAAAACTTCGTAAATCCTTCTTTACTTTTAATTTTCATAGATGGTGTCTGTACCTCTGAAACTGTACAAATAGTTGTATAGTAATGTAAGTTAATTTCCACAATAGTAATAACAATAGCAACAGCACTTAGACTTATATACTGCTTCACAGTGCTTTACAGCACTCTCTAAGTGGTTTACAGAGTCAGCCTATTGTCCCCAACAATCTGGGTCCTCATTTTACCAACCTCGGAAGGATGGAAGGCTAAGTCAACCTTGAGCATGGTGAGATTTGAACTGTCAAATTGCAGTCAGCTGGCAGTCAGCAGAAGTAGCCTGCAGTATTGCATTCTAACCACTGCACCACCATGGTTCATGAAATGCAGGGATATTTTCCACCACCTGGTCTCTCAAAGAAAAGGATTCCAGAGATTCTGTAAAAAAGTGCCCAGCTCTAACTCAAAGTGAGTCAAAATATGATGAGGACTTTATATTTCACCATTCTAAATGTAATGAGGAACTGAGAACAAAGGATAGAGAGCTGGGAAGGAATGGATCTTGAAATGGAAAGTAATACTTCATAAGTCTTAAACTGATATAGTTGATTTAAAGCCAAAGAAATAGAAGCTAAGAACAAAGAAGTCTCGTAATCCATCTTTGAAGAAATGACTGGGAATTCGAGATACTATGAAGATCTCTGATGGTGGTTTAATGTGGAATGAAGATAAGGTTAGTGTGCTGCATGAGGATATTTGTAGGAACATATAACATGTTTTAGCACAAGGATAGGCAATTGGTATCTTGTAGATGAAACCGAATTGCTTTACCCAGTTTTAGTTTAACAGATTAGAGATGCTGAATTTTTACCGCTCTGGTCATTTGTAATATCTTTGGTTAGAGGTTTTTTTTTTTTCTTTTTTCTTTTTAGTGTTACCCTTTCTGAAGTAAGTAGAAATTCCTGGGAAGAGCAAAATGGGACATTATTAGTCTAGTAACAATACTTTTTAAAGTGTCAATAAGGGAAAAACTTTGAATAAAAGACAACATTTTCTAAAGAAAACTAACATGTCTAATAAGATAGGAGCTTTCCCTATAGTCTGTATGGGAAAGGATCAGGAAGATGCTAGCTCCTTCTCTCTCAGATTTCATATCCTGCACCTTTGTCTCTCAGAGCTTCCTTTAAAAAATTGCCTTAAGGACATTTTTAATATTATTTTTGCAAAGGCTATAATTCATGCTATAATTCTAACATTCCTCTAATTACCCCTTAAAAGGGGGTATTTCCCCTTTTTAAATGGAAATTTTAAATTTGGTTTTAAATTATTGGGGTTTTAAATTTGTTCAGCCAAATTATTTAATTTGTTTTAGTTTATTTTAAATTTTGTATTTATATGTTTTATTCTATGGCTGTTCACCGCCCTGAGTCCTTCGGGAGTATGGCGGTATACAAATTCAATAAAATAAATAAAATAAAATAAAAATAAAATAAAATTACAATTCTTCTCCTTTTTTTCTCATTTTCCAAGTTTTTTTTTTTTTGCGCTCAGCATCAAGATGTCTAGAAATTTTGCATCATAGCCATAAAGTGTATGCCAACAGTTCTTGAATAGCTAATGAACAGCTTTGTTGGCTTGTTTCCTCAAAGCAATGAAGACATCACATCATTTCCACTGCCACCATTGGGAACTGCCTGATGTAGAACATGGAATCCCCCACTGAGAAATAAACTCAACCAAAGTTGTCACCAACAGAGAGGTTACAAGCTGCCAGGTTTCTCATCTAATATTACTGCATCTTCACGGAAAAGAGAATAGAGATGTGCAAACTGGCTGGTCAAATATTCAATATGTAGCCATTTGATGGGGAAAGCAATTATGCTATAGTTCTAGGAGCTCTTAGATCAAACAAATGATTATGATCATTTTAAGTTCATGTTCAGTTATGAATTTTATATGAAGACAGCTTTGGTTAACTTTCTGGATAATCTACATAGGAGACAGAATGCAGCTTAGTTGATACATCTAGATTTCTTTATAACATTTAATACTGTTGATCACAATGGAATTCATGTGAATGAGTTTAGGGCTTTGGTTTCTACCTTTGCCTTGTAGGAATTGACCATAATGGGGGACACAGGTGAACCAATGGCACAGCCGTGTTTTTGTCTGTAGAAATCTTCATTGTATTTAAAATAGGTAATGATCAGACAGAGGTCCAGTATGGCACACATGTGGTCTGGGCTAAGGTTGGTCCTATCACCTAAGGTGCTGTCTTGTAGCTGTCATTTCTTTACTACCATGACAGCTTCAGTTGTTGGAATGCACGTGAAGAGGGAAGTCACATAATAGGAAACCATGGTCACATCCTGGTCCAGTTTTAGTTTTCAAACCTTGCTGGTGAAGTCCTATGAATTGTTGATGCGATGGGTGGTGTTGGTGGTGTTTCTTTATAACATTTAATACTGTTGATCACAATGGAATTCATGTGAATGAGTTTAGGGCTTTGGTTTCTACCTTTGCCTTGTAGGAATTGACCATAATGGGGGACACAGGTGAACCAATGGCACAGCCGTGTTTTTGTCTGTAGAAATCTTCATTGTATTTAAAATAGGTAATGATCAGACAGAGGTCCAGTATGGCACATATGTGGTCTGGGCTAAGGTTGGTCCTATCACCTAAGGTGCTGTCTTGTAGCTGTCATTTCTTTACTACCATGACAGCTTCAGTTGTTGGAATGCACGTGAAGAGGGAAGTCACATAATAGGAAACCATGGTCACATCCTGGTCCAGTTTTAGTTTTCAAACCTTGCTGGTGAAGTCCTATGAATTGTTGATGCGATGGGTGGTGTTGCCAACTAGAAGAGCTAATAAGATGGTTAGATGTTTTTCAATGTTGTAGGTGACAGAGTTTATGCTGCTGACAATTGGTCTGAGTGAAGTTCCCTCTTTGTGGATTTTGGGGAGTCCATATATGCATGGTGTGGCTTCCCCAGGGTAAACATGGTAGTATCATGGCTTGTTGATGGCATTCAGTAGTTGTTGCAAGAAACCAATGGTTTTTTTTTGTAACTGCTGGTAGCATCTTTCTTCAAAGTCTCATACATGGCAGTGTCATTCAGAAGACTGTTCACCTTGGCCTTGTAGTCACCTGTATTCAGGATGACTGTGCATCTTCCTTTACCAGCTGGCAGGTTTGGATCTCTTCCTAGGGATGTCCCTGCTCTCCTTTCTTGAATTGTGCGGTTGGAAGGTGGTGTTTTGGCACTGGTGAGGGCTTCATCCTTAATTGTTCTGCCTCTGGCTCTGCCAGTTTATTGTTCCTGATGGTTGACTCTGTGGCTATGAGGAGATCCACAATTGGTAGCTGTTTTGGTGTTACTGCAAACTTCGGAGTGCTACAGAGAAGGTGTGCTTCCAGGAACCAAACAGATGATATTGTTTAATCAAAGGAACTCAAGAGTGTGCCAACCCTGTAAGACTGAATTGATCGGACAGGGATTATGGAATTATGAAACAAAATGCTGCTAGAAATCAAGGAAATCCTCTGGCCATTATGCTTTAGAAGGTGGTCCAAACATTTTTCAGGGCTTCTGTTTTCTTTTGCGATACATTTTTGTTGGGATTTTAGTATTAATTTAATTGACATTTTTATCTTATAAAATGGACCCCAACCCCCGGTCCATGGTCCGGTACCAGTCCGCGGCATGCCAGCAACCGGGTCATACAAACAAGCAAAGCCCAATCTGTGGGATGCAGGCAGCATGCAAAACCATGGCCCCTCCAGTTTGCAGAAAAACCTTTCTCCATGGAACCAGTCCCTGGTGTCCAAAAGGTTGGTGATAACTGTTATAAGTCACCCATGTCCATGAACTCAGTGGGCAGCATATGAATACCTTCAATAAATACAATAATAATTATGCATGGAATAGGAGGTTGAAAAACCAGGTTGTCTGTATTATCATTTTGATTATGGTGGGAGCATCTACCAGAAATCAGAAGAATGCAAACTGTAGGAGAAACTTCAGGCTTCTTCTAATCCCCAATATAGACAGAACGGCTGGCTGAATCCCACCATCAAAGGTGAGGAAACGGAAGGCTTCCACATATTTCCTATTCACAGAGGTCATCTCTCTGTCCAGGTCAATAGTGGAAAGAGGTTCCATGTATAAATAACCCTAGTTCTATACTTTTGAAGGTGTGCACAAATGGAACATAAGTTAGGGTTACAGAAACTCATTTCAGTGATCTAACGCAAGAGTTTTACAAGAGGTCTGGAAAATAAATAGCATACTGAAGGGAAAAATAACTTCAGCCCTATAGGCTGCGTATATGTATTAGGAGGATGAGACAAAGAACTGTACTGAGAAAATTCTTCTCTGTAGGTTCACGTTGAATTAATAAAGAAACAATTAGGACTTAAAGCTGGATATATTCTTTAAAGATTGCATAACACAGAGCATGTTATGGTATTTCGGTCCAAAATCAGAGCCTGCCAAATTTATTGAACCTATAATGTTATGGAAAATACAATGCATGAAGGAACTCTGCAGGATTAAACCAAAGACTTGTGATTAGTTCAGCATTCCATTCTTACAATGACCAACAAGTTATCTTTGAAGTTACAAACGAGACATCCGTGCACTGTCGTTCTCCTATTTGTACTCCTTAGCAAGTTGGAATAAGAGATGAACTGCTTCTGATATTGGAGATAATATGTAGCCAGACATCATGACTAGAAGTTATTCATAGCCTTACTTCCCATATATATGGAGTACCCAAAGATGAATTGCCACAAGCATTGTTGGATTTCTCATGATCAACTTAATTAGATTCTAGCAGTATAAGAGGCAGAAAAATAGTTATCCCAATCCTTTCACCACACTATTTATGTATTGTCATTGTAACTTTCATGTGTAGTCTTCCTTCTAAGTTTTAAAATTTCCATCTATATGACTTTCCTTTCTCATAAGATAGTTGCTAGGTAGAGTAGTTTTTTTCTATGCCTTGGTAGACAAAAATGCAACTTCTGAATCTCATTGGATCAAATTTTCTTTTGACTCCTCCATTTTTGTATCAAGTTAAATCAGTAAGGGTTTGGAGATACATGCATACAAGTACGGAACAAACATGTACATGAAAAGAATTCAGAAACTTAAGTCACTAAAACTTGTCATCTGCTGAATTGATCTTCTTAAAATGAAAGCTCAGAATCAGAAGATATGGATATTTTAGACCTCTAATAATGTTTCCAGGTTATATTACTGACAGGGATGAAGTAAGACAGGACCCTCAACCTTTTGGGCACCAGGGACCAGTTCCGTGGAAGGAGGTTTTTCTACGGATAGGAGGGAGCGTGGTTTCGCATGCTGCCTGCATCCCACCAATGGGGTTTTGCTTGTTTGTGCGGCTCAGTTTCTGGCCGGGTGCCGGTCCATGGACCAGGGGTTGGGGATCCCTGAAGTAAGATATAGCTTAAATTAAATATATAGATTTGTAAGCCCAAGATGACTCAACATTTCTATATTCATTATGAATGTACTGTGTTTAGTGAAATAAAATCTAGAGCACACACTAATCATCTGTAGAATAAATGTGGAGCTTTGAGACACCTTAAAAGTGAAAGAATATTGCATCATAAACTTTTGCAGGGATCCTAACTGATGAAAATTTATGCCATTGTAACCCCCTTCATCTTTAATATACCAGAAAACTCTTAAATTCTACAGCACTCATTTCAAATGTGCAATCCACAATTTAAATTCTGTCAATTGGTGATAGTTGGGTTGAGAGAAATCCAGGACAGAAGAAATGTGTAAGTGAAAGAAGTATGTTTTTAGTCCACACACTGAGTCCTAAACAGAATGCAATTGCCAGTAAGTAGCTACCATTGACTCTATTGACTCATTGGCTCACTCCCTCCATTTGCAAGGAGTCTGGAAGCTGCACCCAATTTTGAGTGGTATACATGGCCCTGGGAACATGCACATGACATTGGGGGGAACAGGCTCTGATCTTCTCACATTTCTAGAAAGGGGTAGGGACATTTAGGAAATGAATAAAACTGTCAGACTCCAATAATGCTACCAATACACAATGTTCTACCAGAGGAGAACATGTGAAATCATGGCAACAGAACCAGAAGTAATAGAGGAAAAATGGCAGAAATTCCATGAAAATAAACATAGTTAAACTGGGAAAGAATGCCCACTTTTCACAAAACTTTACTAAGGTACCAAATTAAATAAATTAGCTGTCTTGATTATGCACTTAAAATGGCTCTAAAACAGTAAGTGTAACTGAAGTTTGAGCTCCCGCTATCTGATTTAGAGCAAGAATTTGACAAATACTTTTAGATTCTACATGCAACAGATGTTGTTTTGGTCACTTCCAGCTGGCTGTGAACAGAGAGTTCCAGAACTGTGGTTTCATATTAGGTATTAGTGTGAGCTGAATTTCTTCCAGACGAAGAGGGAAGGGAGCTCTCATGTAAAAACTGGCACACACACTTTTTTTTTTGTGAAAAAAAATACCGTCTTCTATTTTTTCCATTACAGTGTTGTCTGTCCATAATTGCTTCTTGTTTTCCATTGCAGACTGCCAAATAGCAAGCATGCAAGGGTACAGAGTGGAGGAATTCCGCTGCTAGTGCTGTACTTTGTCAGTAAACAGAATGAAATAATAGTTTACTGTACTATTATAATATCAGCATGGGCTTGGAATTCTCTCTAAGTTGAAATCAGGAGGTTGGCCACAAGGGAATCATTCCTTGAAATTTGTCTGAATTTAAGCTGAAGTCCAATGCAGCTTTCAAATACCAGCTTCATAAAGCAGGGGGATGGGAAGTATTTATACAACCAAGGTTTAGACATATTTAGCTAATTAGCAATTCCCTTACTGTACTATATTTTTTATTGTTTTAAATCAAGATGTCCTACTTCTTTTTATATACAGCAAACACATTTCTCTATTTGGTAACGTGACTGTACAGTATAACGTAGCCTCACATATGTTCCATTATTTTTGTACTGAGAGGAGATGCACTAATTTTATTTAATTTACTTGGCATTAAAGTTCCTTATGTCCCTACAGAGCATAACAGGAATCTGAAGCAAGAGAGGAAAGAAGTTGGTACAATTTTTTTTGGGGGGGGGAAGAAAAAGGGAGGGAGGGAGGGAAGGGGAGAGAGAGAGAGAAAGAGAGAGGGGGGAAAAATAAATTTATGGGACTAGTTGAGGAGAAGCAGTCAAAAAGAACTTCAAGCTTAGTGACATTTGGGGAAATTGATGAGCACCATCAATACTTTCCTATTTTCTATCTGTGAACAGATAAATCCAAAATTCTGGTACTTTTTTCACACAAGGAACTGGCCCTAGGCAAAAATGCTGCGCCTACAATCTGTCCCCAAGCCCCACTTGGTGGGAGTATTGGCGATGAAACAGCAATATGGCTTTCTCTGAAAAACATTTCTGGAAAAAGGAAATAAGGGAGTACCATCTGCTTCTGAGGGTCCCCAACATAGCGTCTGGGATTGTTGATGTGCCTGTCTTGGTGCCCATCACTGTTAAAGATGGCTTTTGAAATCTTTAGAAAGATATTTTAATTAAAAACATTGGTTTAAATTAAAACCAATTGGCAGGTTGGCAGCCTGAAAAGCACAGGACCAGACTCCTGTAGAATCTTCATATCCGAGCATGCCCTCTGGCTCTATAAACTTCCTTAAAACGAAAAATGAAGATTGGTTACTGTCCAGTGATGTTTGGAAATCTGTCTACTTGCCTAGAAAACAGACAAAAACAAACAATTGTATGGAGCATTTTCCTGCCACAAATGCTAGTAGGTAGAATTTCGCTAAAGAGATGCTTTGTAATTAATGTACGCCTCCTGTGGCATTTGTTTTGTGGAAGTCTGCTGTACAGTCTACTGTACTTATTTTCCGGCAGCACCTACTAATTTGCAAAATTCCAAATTCCAGAAAAGGACAGGTACCGCTGTTCTGCTACTTCATTCCCATCTTCTCTCTGCTTAACAGAACATTGGTGAATGTTGACAAATAAGAGAGGAGAGAGAACTTGGTCCAATTTATGGAGTCTCCTTCCTGGTAACAAGTTGGATGATAACATACAGGACAAGGTCATCCTTACCCTCTGGAAGGAACTTGCCATATGATTTTCTGAGCTCCTTAGTTTCACAGAAACAGTAAGAAACGTAACAGTATTTAACAGTAACACCAAGAGGGTTATAACAATTTTCTCCAACGGCTAAGAACAAAGAGCCTGTAGTACAGTGGACTAAAGCACTGTTATTAACATCTGCTGCTTGCAATTACTGCAAGTTCAAATCTCACCAGGCTCAAGGTTGACTCAGCCTTCCATCCTTTCAAAGGTAGGTAAAATGAGGATCCAAATTGTGGGGGCAATAAGCTGACTTTGTATAAAATATACAAAAGTATGAAGGCTATTGCTTAATGCATTGTAAACTGCCCTGAGCCTCCGGAGAAGGGCGGCATATAAATTAAAGCAAAAAAATAAAATAAAATAATAATAATATATATATATATGTATATGTATATATATATATATATATATATATATATATATATATATATATATATATATATATATATATATATATATATATATATATATATATATATATATATATATATATATATATATATATATATATAAAAGTAAGAGCCCCAGTAAGACTAATTTCCTATCAATGTTATTATACAAAAATGGTGCCTCCTTTACAACCACTCTTATGCTTTGGAACAGTGTCCCTACCCACCCACCCAAGATCCATACCACTTTCTAACCTGCTGATCTTTAGGAAGGGATTAAAGATATGACATATCATCTGGATTGGAGACAATGTATGAATCTAGAATTTCTGGTGTGTGGGAGTTTGCTTTCCTCCTTAGCATGGCTGCTTTATATTGTTTTCTTTTTTTAATTTGTTCTTATCTGTTTTTAATCCTATGTTAGCTGTCCAGAATTAATGGCACATGGATGATCTTAGAAATATCCAGTTAACTAATTATATAAACATTAACAGAAATTAGAATTAGTTCACATTTACATTTATTTATTGCAGTCCTAGGGACTGTAGAAACAAAGTATCTAATAACAGACGTTTTGCACCCTTCTACATTTAGAATGGTAACTATAGCAGAATCTAAAATAATGAAGAACAGATACTAAAATAAATCAAAGTGAAATACAGTAGTGTATAAGAAATTCGAAACCTAAATAATGGTTTGGTGTATTGTACAAATGATAGCACAAAACTGGGCAACTTCTAAGATTATTTTTGATTATTTTTAGTTCACAGTTTTATATCCATAATTAAAAAGATAACTAACCACCACTTTCTATATAATTGCAACTCAGTGTAGTCTAGCTATTTATTTATTCAGTCCAAGACCAAGTCACAAAATTTAAAATATAAAATATCATCTAAAATTAACAATTAATTGAAGGCACCAAATTGTTTGCTTGTTTATTTATTTATTTATTTTCATAAAATTTATAGGCTGCTTATCTTACCTCGGAATAACTCTGGGCAGAAAGCTAAGGTTACAAATAAAAATGCCTTTGAAATACTTGGGTATTGATCTCATTGATGATCAGAGCTAATACATCCCCTCTTTAGTGTGATAATTCATGTTGAGACGATCAAGGTGTTCTTACTACTCAGTAAAATTATGAGAATTATGCTAATTCTAGCCTCTGGCATTTCCAAGTAAGGTTGGGAAAGACTATACAGTGGTTTGAAATCTTAGAAAGCTGCTGCTAAGGTAGGCAAAATACTAATTGTCTAATGTGGCACCAGGCAATTCTCTGAGGCTTTCTTAATAGACAAGGAAAAGGTCAACTTAGGTCTTCAAAGGGCACTTAGGCACTTGACTACCAAATTCTACTGTAGTCAAACTCAATTTGCTTTATCTTTATTTCTGGAGTAAATTGCATTTCCAGAATTTCTGTTAGGTAGCCTTTAATAGAGCAGATTCTCTAATTAACAATATTCTTTGTGGGTAGACAGCATAATTTTTGTTTTTATAACAGAAGAGAGGCTATCTTGCACACGTTCAACAAATCAATTTCCAGCTGTTGAATTTCTACTTCTGACAAAATTTTTAAAACACTCAAGAAATTTTAATATTTTTAAGGTTTGAATTGAGCAGAAACAAAATGTTCAATATCCTTTCTCCAGTGTTACCACCCACAAAGAAACTTTTCAAAAATTAGTAAGTAATACTCAGGACCTTTGTAGGTAACGGAGTATAGTTACTGACAGTACAATACATGATAGTTAATAAGAGTTCATTTTCATACTTTAAATGCTTTTGAGCTGTAAATGATTTCAATATGCTGCTGATTTTTAAGGCTTCTTAAGGAAAATAAGAGTTAACTGCGATAGTAGTTTATTGTATTAGTCCCATTTGAATTTGTCATAAAACTGTTTTCATAAAACAGCTGAATACCAGCATATTTGTGGTTGCAGTCATATGTTTTTAACTATATTGGATTTAACCCATAATGTGCTCAGAAATATATTTCCATTGTTTCAGCCAGCTCTGGATTAAGTTGTGGCACACCAAACTCTGTTGTGTTTATATATCTTGATATCATTCATACAGGGCAAAGAAAATTAGATTCCATACATTGTTAGAAAGCAATTAATTCTTACCCACAAGACTGTTACAGTAGATCAGTTACTATATACTAACTCTAATTACTTGCTAGAGTAGGTTTGGAGAGCCAAGGTCTGTTCCTATTTACACTAGTATAACTTGTAGAATTATTTTTCTCTAAAACTGGAACTCATTTTAAAGTAATCTGTGGTTATTCCAATGTGCACAGTTCTATGGCTAATGCATACATAATCTTCCATACATGATTATCTTGGCATGGAAGAATGCCTAAAAATCAAATAGTTTTCCGAAGTGTCACATTTAAACTTAAATATGATTAGATGACATACTGAAATAGTTCAAGCATATAATTAACTGAACAACTTATTTTAACTTAAACTTTCAGATGAATGAGAAAATAGCTTGCCTATATACCTTTGTGCTTTTAAAAATTCAGAAGTGTTTTTTCTGGTTTAATAATAAAAATCCTTCTGTTTAAATGATTAGTGTTGCAAGCGTTATTAAACTACATCCTTGACAGGATAGTGAATTATTGGTGGGCCATGTACTACAAATAAACTCAAAAATTACACTATTTGGCCTTTAGCAGACACGGTTGGATGGAAGATTTAAAGCTATATAGTATCTTAAATATGGCTTGAAGTTATAGCTTGAAGTTATATTAGCAGCCCAGTGGAAAAAAGAGCTAGGACTTAAGGAAAATTACTGTTAAAATTACTGTTAACCAACTGTTTATGTGCAAGTGAATAAGGAATTTTCTCATTAAAATTAATGTGACTCTTAAAGTAATAGTAGCATATTTTTCTGACTCACATGAAAGCCTATATAAGTCAGGATGCTTAATGAAAAGTAGAGAGTGGTTATGCCTGGGAGAAGTTCAAACCATTTCTTTTAAATTATAATTTTTTTATTATGCTCTATTTTAATACAGGTAGTCCTTCACTTACAACAGTTCATCTAGTGACCATTCAAAGTTACAATGGCACTGAAAAAGTGACTTATGACTGTTTTTCACACTTACGACAATTGCAGCATCCCCATGATGACATGATCAAAATTCAGATGTTTGGCAATTGGTTCATATTTATGACGGCTGCAGTGTCCTTGGGTTATGTGATCAGCTTTTGCGACCTTTTGACAAGGAAAGTCAATGGGGAAGCCAGATTCACTTAGTAACCATGTGACTAACTTAACAACTGCAATGTTTCACTTAATAATTTTGGCAAGAAAGGTCGTAAAATGGGGCAAAACTGGCTTAACAAATGTCTCACTTAGCAATATAAATTTTGAGCTCAATTGTGGTTGTAATTCAAGGACTGCCTGTATTTACATCAGCAGCTGTACTAGGGCATGCAGGTATAGAGTCCTCTTTCTACAAAGAGTTGTAGTTTCCTTGTAGACATCAAGGGAAAACTTGAGCTCATCCATTTAGTGTTAGAATTTAGGGCTAACTGGGATGATTTATAGATTGAATAAACAGTATGTACTCAATGAAGTGTAAGTATTTTTTTCGTATTATCAATATATATCTGTCTGTAAAAGATCTGCCTCTTACTTAATAACACTATAATCAATCTATTAAAAAGCCTTCCTATAACTACCGTCTAATACTCTATTCAATTTAACTTCAGGGAGTCTTACTTGTTCTACTCAATCTTTCTTTTGGCTGAAAAAAATAATTCTACCTTTTTTCTGTTAAATGAATTAAATAATTATTTTTTATTTAATGAATTAAATAAAATTAATCCATTACTTGGGTCAGACAGAGCCATCCTCAGATTTCTAATATGGTTTTGTTCTACATCTTATTCCCAGGACTCCAATTGGGATACAGGTAGTTGTTGACTTACAATCATTTGTTTAATGACCAAAGTTACAATAGTACTGAAAAAAGTGATTTATGACCAAACGTCACACTTGGAACTGGTGCGGCATCCCCAGGGTCCTGTGATCAAAATCCAGATGCTTGGCAACCAACATCTATTTACAATGATTGCAACATACCAGCTCTTGTGATTCCCATTTGCAACTTTACAATAAGCAAAGTCAGTGGGGGATGTTGCCTCTTCGATACGGCTGTCTGTTTGTCTCTTCAAAAAGCAAGCAGAGAGGAACAGATTCATACTGGGTTCTGATGGCAATGAGATAGGGGCTTTTAAAAGTCTTTCCCCCTGAGTATGATTCAGTTTGGATGTATCTGCTGTTGCATTTTACATTGCTCCTGTAAAAGTGATATTTCAAACTGAAGGGTAGAAGTGGGCATGTTTTCCCCACTTAGTACCATAGCTTCAGGGATTGTGAAATATCAGTAAGATAATAGGTGAGCAAGAATAGCTGAATTTTTGCCATGCAGGGAACTCTCAGTAAAAAAAAAACCAAAAACCAGAATCATAGAGCTGCTATCCTCCTTAAACAATATAAAATTTGATCTCAGATATACACAATTATAACAAACGTGATCCTTGCTTTTACTGTCAATTGTATTATTTTTGCATTTTGTTTTAAAATAAGCATTGGATCCAATTAAGGCATCAAACTGACAATAGCTCATTCACTTGTTAGGTGCTTACTAATAATCTCAGTAAAAGGCAGAGGAATACAACAAGTTAAATTATTCCAGTTTAAACTAAAAAAATAAAAAAGGCCAAATACTTACCTGAAATAAAAAGCATTCCCTGAACTCTGTTGTAAGATTGTTAGAAACTAAAGGGTTTGGAGAGGGTTGAGGAATCTCACAGTAAATTTCAAATGGCCCTTGCTGAGAAAAAAAAATCTGGCATTTCAGACACAGCCTTATTAAGTCAGTGAACTTGTATTTCTGCCTTCAGTTCAAAGAGTTCATAACATTTGCTCCATCTTTAAGATATTATATAGCTCCTGAATTCTTCTCCAGTTTAGATTTTGATATGACTCATAGAAAAAAAAACCCTTCTCCCACCATCTTTTCTACAATTCTGCCTATGGTGGTTAAGATTTAATGTTTTTCTTTTGTTCCTGCCCAACAACAGAACAATAGTGTAGGCTTTCTTCATTTCAATAGAAGTTTGAAAAACTTCTAGTGGCCTTCTGGCTTAGTACTGGAAGGAGAATGAGCGAAACATTTCATTTTCCTTCTTCATTATTGTTTTGTCTATAGTGCATCAGTAATAGGTCCACTGACCTAATAACTGAGTTATTAATTAATTAATAATTAAGGAAAGGCAACTTGTTGGGGGAATCTGATAAAATGTTTAGATCAACTGATGAAAGGTAGAATTTTTCCATTCTCAATCAAATTTAGATTGCCTTAAAGGGTGTGTCGAATTATTTGCAATTTGTGGGAACCTAGTTTGACATTTCTAGGGGATTCCAACCAGTGATGGATTTCAAAAAATTTTACTACCGGTTCTGTGGTTGTGGCTTGGTGGGCATGGCATGGCTTGCTAGGTGTGGCTTGGTGGGCATGGCAGGGGAAGGATACTGTAAAATCTCCATTCCTTCCCCAATCCAGGGGAAGGTTACTGCAAAATCCCCATTTCCTCCCGATCAGCTGGGACTTGGGAGGCAGAGAATAGATGGTGATGGGGCCAGTCAGAATTTTTACTACCAGTTCTCTGAACTACTCAAAATTTCTGCTACCGGTTCTCCAGAACTGGTCAGAACCTGCTGAATACCACTTCTGATTCCAACATATGCTAGATTATCACCACCTATGATAGGGCACAGTTTTTTAATTTCATGCTTGTCTTTTAATGCATTCATTATACATTAAACAAAATATGTTGAACATTTTTTTTACAACAGAACAACCCTGTGAAATCATTTGAGCTGCCCTAAAGGCACTCATGGCTGAGTGTGTGCTTAAATGGATCTCCCTCGTCTAAATCCAACCAACTGATCAGCACAGTATCTCTCATTATGACTGTTCATAGAATATGCCCTCAAACAATGTCATGCACAGATATTTCAGAACAGGAATCATATAGCTCTTTTGTTTGAATCTTTCTTCTGATACTCCTTTCTGGAGCTAAGAAATTACAATTATTAACTTTAGTTTTCAAATATGAAATGCAAACACAGATTTTATGGACATATTTTAAATCCCTCATCTCATTTCAACACTTTGTGCAAATTAAGAAGGCAGAGATTATAATAAATACTAATTCTTGTAGCAAACTAAGTGTGCCAATCATAAGGGCCACAGACTTAAATTACTAGAAGTAGGATATGGAAAATCAACGGTAGGATTCTGTACCTTTGGACAGCTGCAATGACAGTCCTGAATAGCCAGAGTGAATTTGATTAGAACCATTTAACGGCAAATCTAGCCTCTTTATTTTGCTGATAAGGATGATTTCATATCACATATATTAACAAGGCTATTTTTTTAAATAAACAGTACATGGTAACGAAAGGATCTAATTTAGAAATCACTGAACTCATTATTATGAGTTCTTTATGTTAACTTGTATAAGAAGTATTAGACAAATTCCTAAGACATAAAGGGAACAAACTTGCACTTTTCTTTCTTTGTTAAATTATGTTATTATTTTTTCCAGAAAAGAATTCTGCAAATCCACAGCCCTCTGCTGGCACTGTTGAGCATTTTATAAGCAAAAATGTTTATAATAGAGTTTGACTCCCACTATTACTACATTTAATATGTTTCCTTTCCATTGGCACTATATAGAAGAATTCAATTTCAGAAAAATTATCTTGAAATACATTAACAATTATTACCTTTAAGAACAAACTAATCAGAAAAAAAAAGAAAAAGAAAAATTATATGATAACAGGATGAGAGGAGCAAGATCTTATAAGTTTGCAAGTTGTGTTAGGAGTTGTGAAAGAAACACTTAAATGATTTAGGACAGTATATTATTTATTTCACAAATATATACCTGGAAGTTTCAATGAAAACCACTTCACTGAAAGGAAATTTCTACAATAATATCCAAAAGATATTTTGGATTAATGTAAATTAAAAATGGTAAGAAAATCTTTAAAAACTTAATTTTAAAGAGTCATTGTTACCACTCTGGTTTTACTGGAGGATGGGAATATTTCAGTTAATTTATTTTGCTTGAACAGGAAATTAGCTTTAAATGAGCAGTAAAAATAAATCATTTGGTTACAATTTTCTACCAATATTACTTTCCAACTTTAGAGAACTGTGGGACACAGATACATAGATGTAGTATGTATAGTGATCTTTTAAATATGATTCCAGCTTTAACAAATGTGTAATAAGACATTTGTGTTTTATTTTACACAGGGTGCCTTTAGTTGGCACTACATTATCTTAGTGAACTAATGACGACTGCAAAAATCATATTCAGTTATTGTGTTCTTTTATGAACTAGTGAAGATTTTCATTAATGGAAAAATAAAGTGCTTATTTTCACAATTTTCTCTTTCTTGTGCAGTATTTCTCACTGTTCTAAAGTCATTCAGAAGTTTGAAGGGAGTTGCATGGAGCTACAAAGGAAAGGAAGAATCAGCAAAATGGACTTTCCTCCCACTGTTGGTTGCTAAAGCATCTGCTGGATCAAAAAGTCTTCCATCAATAGACAGAACATTTTTGAACACTACTCACAGTGAAGAAAAATGTGTTGAAATTTCTAATACATCATTTCATATGAAAACACAGATAAATTGTCAGTAAAATCTGTAGGATATTATCCACACTTTAAATTCATTAAAAAGAAAAATAACAATCCACCCTCTCTGCCAACAGAATTTCTAGTTCCAATTTCCAATTGGTTCTTCTCAACCAATTACTCTTCCTTCATATATTTATTTTGTGATTCAATTTGTGTTCATTCTCTGTAAGACCAAACCATTTCAATGTATTCCATTCTAAAACTCACTTTATGTTCAATCCACATTGATTCACCACTACTGATTTTTACCCTGTTACTTCTTGTTTTACCACACAAAAGATCATTTGGAGGTGGGAGAAACTTCAAATGTAATTTACCTTATTCTCTGCATGGATTGCCCCTGTGACTATGTAGGACAGATGGGAAAGAACCTAACTATCATATTGCAAGAATATGAATGGTTAAATAAGGAGACCCAGACTGATCAGTAGCCTCACACTGCAATGAACAAGGAGATACATTCAATTTGGAACTAGTCTGATTGCTGGCTGAGCAGGGACAAAAATAGCCAGAGAAATGATTGAAGCCTGGGAAATGGGCCCTTTTTCAGTCAATAGGAGTGATTTACCACCAGTCTACTAGGTACTTAGAAGCCAAAGGTTTGTTGAAGAGCAAAAATCTGGCCTGCATACCTTTGCCCAACCAGCACAGATCTTCCCAAGTTGTGCTCATTGTCATATCTTGTATAGTTTAGGGTAGAATTCTGTGAAACACCATATCAGATTAAAGAAGCCAATCTCTATTTTTGGCATTTACTTTTCCTACCTTTTCCTTTATAGATGCAACCTTCCAACCTACACCAAATTTGCATGTCTACTCCTTATACAGTACTTATACAGTATACACTTTCATACATTAATGTGTCTCCAATTATACCATCTATACTACAGCCTTTTCATTTTTCAACATTCTTCCAGTATGACTTCTTTTTCATCAGCTTTTTTTGTTTGCGTTAATATTTCTAGTATTCATTTCAATTTCACTCTTTGATAAATCACTGTCATTCTCATAAAAATCTTTAAGATTCCAATATTTCTTCAGTTTCAATTCCATTTACTCAGCTGGAAGCTTCTCATTTATTCTTTTTACAGTTTCCAATTGCTCTGCACTTTTTGCCACTTTTAATCTTAAGTGTTCCGTTTTCTCTGGCTAGATTGGCAGCTATTTTTTCCCTATATACACATCTTACAGTATCTTTTTCTAATATTCATAGAACAGAACATTTATTTTGTTACATGCACATTTTCCTTCAACCACAGTTTCTTTCATTTCAACATTCTGCCAAGTGTCCTCTCATACTTCCAGATAGCATACTTTCATGTTACTCTGTAATAGAATCCTTTTCAGTCAGTTCCAAGCAGATTTCAATCCTCTTGTCTTACATCTTTTAATTCTCTTGGGAGATTAATCTATCTTTTAATACTTTTTCATACAGAGCAGTTTATATGGAATTGACACTTTCTCTTCCTGTAGGCATTCTAGTTTCTTTAACTTCTTTTCCTTAGCATTTATCTTTCCTCAAGTTCCACTCACAAAATAATCTGCCCCACATGCAAAACTTATCTTTTTTATGTCCTTCACAATTAACTCAATCTTTAATCCTAAAGAATTAAACTAATTATGCTTGTAGATTTATTTTTTTCATTGCCATGCATTTGAATTGTATTGCTGAGGCAGATTATAGCAAAACAGCCATCATTCCTATTCATTTGTGGGTCGCCGAATGGTCCAGTTATTTTTTCTGTATTGTCTTGTCTTGTTCCCACTTACTGTATGTTAAAGTAAGAACAACTGTTTCTTCAAGCTTGTATTCATTCAGAATTTTGTATAATTTCCTCCCAGATTTATACAGATAGTCCTGAAATTATAACCAAAATGAGCTTGGCAATTACAGCTGTAACTCATAATAGTCATAAAGCAAATCACCATATGACTGGATATGTTGTTACAACCTTTTTGCGATTGTTGTCATGTGAATGTGCTGGTTGTTCAGAGAACATGGCAGTCATTAAGAGAATGTGGCAGTGGTCATTAAGTAAACCCATTGTTTGCTATTGGCTGTTTGCTCCCAGAACCTAGAAGTAAATGCTGATTTCCACAAAACCACTGTAAATCGTGGTCACATAACCACAGTGCACTGCAAACGGTCATTAATGTGGATCAGCCATGTTGCTGAATACCTAAAATGAATATGTCATTTATACATATGAACATAGGAGGGGGGCATGACATCAGAACTTTGAAACTGGGTCATAACTCAGGGATACCTGTATTTAGTTCTTCCACTTTCACTATTCATTGAAATACTCCTGCACACAACTACAATTTCCCCACCTTTTGGATTCATACTTTCAAGCAGACTTCAGCAACTTAGATGATACCAATTCATACTTTCTGACATGCATTTATCGCTTCCTTTCATCAATAATAATTTCCCGCATATATTCTTCTATCCCCCTATATTAAATCAGATAACCTTTATTCAGATCTACTGCATTCTTCCCCTTCCTTTTACTTTCACTTGCGTACAAATAATTGAGTAATCTACAAATAGGCTCCTGCTGTGGTAATCTACTACAACTGTGGCCCTTAAAATAGGATTAGATTACAATTTGTAAAATTCCCAGCCAGCATGCTTGTGTTGTCCCCCTTATGTACACTTTATCCTGCATGGTGTCATAGGAATCTCTATAGATAAGGAAGTAAGGGTAAGAAGCAAACTCATATTGGCAGTTAGTTGCAAAGCAATGGAGGTGGAAGAGGGCATATTTTTTGGAAGTAAAAGAAAACTGGCTTCCTAATAGCTGTGGGGAGGAAGATGGGGATGACTCGGAGGCACATGCAAGAGAAAGGTGGTAGAAGGGCCTATCTACTTAGGAATATTATATTTGTATTAAAAGTTTTATTATACAAATGTCAATAAGTAGATAATCTTAAAAATTGTAGTTTTAGAATTATAGGTTTCCTTCTTATGCTCTTATGCTCTCTTCAGACGTGAGAAAAAAATAAGTTGCTTGCACAAGAACAGAGATAATGAGCTGATTAATTACTTCAATTAGAATTCCAGTGCTATCAGCAGCACTTTTAAAAAAGCATTTCATATGTGTGTGTGTGTGTGTGTGTGTATGTATGTATGTATGTATGTATGTATGTATGTATGTATATATATATATATATATATACACGTTTTTAACTGTTTAATTTGCACACCCTTAAAATGAAACTTTTGCCACTTTATTTTGTCATATGTAAGGAAAACTGGGAGACTTGCAGCTATTGTTCTGAAGCTGAGCTTGTTAGTGAAACAAAGACCTGTTTTTTTCCAGTCAGTACTGTTTGTGCATTTACCCCATGACATATACTTGGAGTCATTCCCAGAAAAGAGAGACGGGGGGGAGGGAGAGAGAGAGAGAATGAAAGAGAGAAGGGGGGTGGCAAATACATTCTTAGTATTTGCTTACTACAGCATAAAGCACTTCTTGGTTACCAGATCTTTTTGGCAGTCTTTATTTAGACCATGACATCAAAGTATGTAATATTCTCATGAGAATGAAAAGCAACAGATAAATATCATATATAGTGTATCATTCTGATATTTTAAGGATTAGAGTATTCCCTCTTGGGCTCAGCTCCAAATCCCATTGTAGTCAGTGGAAACCCTATTAAACGTGATGAATGTTCTTTTAATCAACTTCAGTGGGCTTTGGATCAGGTTTACCAAGGTGCGGCCACTGTGTGTGTTACCGTTTCTTAAAGCCAGAGGTGCGACCTGAGCACCAGGTGAGCACCAAAGGTGAATGAGCGGCCCAAAAGTGACATAGCAGGCCCCTCCACCAGAGGTATTACCCTCCCTGAACACCTTACACCCCACAGGTCCTTCGGTAGCCACTGTTCTATCCTGTCAAATGCCCTGAAATTGGCTCTCATCTAAAGTGACCAATACAGGTAACATATTTAGCTAACTATCATTATTCCCAGTTTTCTTGAAATACAGTATGTAACCATACTGTACATTCTGAACACTGCTTACTCAATCAGTTTTAGACAGCTATTTAAAAATTAAGTAGAGATGTAAAAGGGTTTATTACCACTAGTTATGGGTATGCTAATTAGATTACAGAAGAGTAGCCACTGACAGGTTTTGAAAACTCTCAATATTCTAGCCGGTCTCAACCCAAAGACTTGTGTAAGTTATCTTAAGCCATGACAATTTGCATCACCAAAAAACATTTCACTTTCAAAGTCTAGCTGTTGTCTCCTAATGATATACAGGTAGTCCTCAGCTTACAAGAGTTTATTTATGACTGTTCAAGTTACAACAACACTTATGACTGTATTTTACACTTATGACGGTTGCAGCATTCCCATGATCACATGGTCAAAATTCTGATGCTTGGCAAAGGATTCATATTTATGACAGTTGCAGTGTCCTGGGGTTATCTGACCAGCTTTTGTGACCCTCCGACAAGCAAAATCAATGGAGAAGCCAGAGTCGTTTAATACCCGTATAATTAACTTACCAATGGCAGAGATTCATTTAAACAACTGTGGCAAGAAAAGCCATAAAATGGGGCAAAATTCACTTAACAACTGTCTCACTTAGCAAGGGAAATTTTTTGGCTCAATTGTGATCTGTAAGTCAAGGACGACCTGTATGAGTTGTCTAATTAGATCTTTGCAAATTTTCATATCTCTATTAACCAAGCAAACGTGTTCTAAGTAAAAATAAAAAAATTGACTTCTGTGAGTTCAATTTTTAAATTAACAACCCTTTCATTTGAAGGTGTGAATAACCAAGAGCAGATTCTAGTTGTTTTAGAGTACTCACCACTACAAACGAAACAGACTTTCTCACCCAAAAGTGACTTTGACCCGATTTGTTGCAAATGACCTGTTTAACTGCTAATGTATCATCCCCACTATTTTCCCCCACTGGAAAAAGGGCTCCATTCAAACTAATACAATACTATCTAATACTAATCTAATACTATCTAAAACTAATACTAAATTAATCAAACAAATATCTATAATATCTATAAATATCTTGGGTGCTTCTAGGAAAAAATATATATTGCCCTCAGAAAGTGACTCAATATGAAAGTGCCAAGAAAAATGTTAATTAGAGAATTTCAAGTTTCTTGTTAAAAATTATCAGAAATGATCAGAGTTCCTAACGCTATTATATTTACTTGAAAGTAGAGCTATGGTTCACAGTAGTACTGCATACTCACATTGCCTGAGCAATATATTTGATGTACCACCATGAATGAACCTACCCATTCAGTGGTCATTTTTAATGCTGAAACATACTTTGATGGGCATACTTTCTCCAAATGTAAAAACAAGGACAGTTGTACTCAGTTGACTATTACTACAGTAAAGGTATTGATTGTTGTTGGCTAACTAATCTTCCACTCTTAGAAGACAGTGTTTTGCCTACTTATATTTGCTTAACATGCATGAGAATGTGATGACAGAAAGACTGAATTCTCCTCTTTCATCCTTCTAACTGCTTGCAGACTTTAAGACTTATGGACTTCAACTCCTAGAATTCCCTAGCCAGCATGGCTGCCTGAGGAATTCTAGGAGTTGAAGTCCACAAGTTTTCAAAATTGCCAAGTTTGGAGAACTGTGTCCTAGGAGACAGAAGTATAGAATAGTCCAAATTCAAGACACAGAAACAAAATATTCTAAATATTAAGAATATTGTAAAATAATTAAGTTCAAGGCATTTAAAGGAAAAAAGAAAGGCTGTTTGATAAGCAGCAAGAATTAATTTCAGGGAGACGCTTCAGTATAACTTACAGCACCAAAGAATAAGAGGACTTGGTCTTCTTATCTTAGTACATGTAGGTTTTGGTACAGTGGCTCAAGGAATTAGGCCACAGAACAAAGTTATTTTTAGAACAGATGATAATGAGAGAGGAGTCTCTCTTGTACACCAGTGATTTATCAGGAATGTACAAAATATGCTTGTGAGGAGAAGTGCCTGTCATTAAATTTTAATGAATACGCACCAAGACATGGATAATAAATAAATACTGGCATAGTAATATTACATTGCTATTAATTTTCTTGCCTATGATTGCACTACATACTTAAGTGACAATATTTAATAGCATTGGGGCTCACTTAGAACAATTCAATAGATATTCGGGAGTAGAAGTAGGGGTAAAGTTGCCATGTCAGCTATGAGGATTATAATTGACGACATTGCATGAATTCAAATGATTCCAGTTTAAAACTAAAACCAAACAATTTAAACACATCTTTAAAATAAATCATGACATTGTTTGTTTTTTTTAATATTCAACTTCCTTGTCCATCAATTCTGGATGGTTCTATCATATAAATCAAAATAATCTTTATTTTAAATTTTTAATCGTTAACTTTTAACTTTTAAATGTCCAAAACGGGTAGTTTTATTTTAATTAGATATGGGCCAAATTATTTAATATTTCTTAAATTGTTTTTTAAATTTTATATCTGTGTGTTTTATTTTGGCTGTACACCGCCCTGAGTCCTTCTGGGAGAAGGGCAGTATATAAATTAAATAAATAAATAAATAAAATATTTAATATTCAGTGTGTGAATGATTCAGTTAATTTTGAAAATGTGTGATAAACACACAAAGAACCTGAAGCAGCTGAATGTGCAGACACACACACACAAACACACACAACCACTTACCTAATTTATTCCTATAAGAATATCTGCATAGGCTTTGTTGAAAAGCAAAGATTATTTGCTTTCATATTTTTCACCTCTTCTAAATGATACAAGTCATCTGTCTATCTGCCCACTTACCCACATTTGGAAAGTTCTGTGAGAAACACTAAAAGCCACAGCAATTCAGTAATCTAAAAAAAAACTTTGAGCAATGTTTTATGTTTACTCCTGAAGTTTAAAAAAAATCTGTGTCATCAGATCTATGACATTCTTCTTCTGTTTTTATTAATTTTGAGAAGTTAAGAAGAACATCCCTGGGGTTAAAAGGTGGAACATAATTTTTAAATTGATCAGTTGTTTCTAGACAAGTACTTCTCCATGACCAAGAAATATAAAAATAGGATTTCCAACCAATAGGAATTCGTCATAATAAATGGAAGGGCTGTCAGAATAGGAAAGATATCGCATATGATTTTTCCATTAGATAGAAAAGTATCAGCTTGTAGTGTGTGATTCTCATTCTAAGCACTCTTGCGGTCTCAGCTGCTGACTGTAGATACATTTCAATATAAGATCGGGGAAAAAAGCCAGTGGGGGAAAAAGGCATGTTTAAGTTTTCACCATGTTTTTATTTAGTTAAAACTATTAGAGCAGTTTTAAATGCAAAGTTTGCATGTGTGCTCTTCTTGCAAATGAAGTGTGAAAATCTTGTGACATGCTACCTGTCGTTGGCACGCTTGTCTAATAGTGCTGGACAAATATTTCCTTTTATTCTAGCAAATGATGGATGGATAAGAACAGGATGAAACACAGATATAACTTAACTTACACTTATTTTCATGTATATTTTAAAAGACATCTGGGTAGCCACCAAAGCATTGCTAAGTAGTCCCCTATGATACAGGCATCTTATTTTCCTGCCTGCTCCCATCTCTGCTTCATGACAGAATTAAAACCTTATTTGATTAGTCATTGTGATTTAAAATAAATGTTTTATGTCTGCAGAAGAGAAAGAGAATTATATTTCTGCAAGATTCCAGAAGAAACTGGTTAACATATTTTGTGTCTGTTGTATGCTTCTCTTGGCATTAAGAAGGCTTAAGTTTCCAGAAGACAAGATACTGGATACTATTTTACTTCTCGCAGTAATGAACAAACATTCCCAACACATTCCAACATTAAAAATATTTTGCACATTTAGAACAGTGTATATAGGTTATGATAAATGATGTCCATTACTATTGAATAGCCTCCAGTTTGACTGATTTTTTGCCATACTAAAACAATTTTCTTAATTTCAAGTGTTTGCTTATGTGTGTGTTTACTTCACATATAAGCTTTGGCCTGAAAGATAGCAAAGAGCTAACTTTCAAGAGTACTGAAATGGATAAGTTCAGTTTGGGAACATTGGTAGTTCAATGTGCTAAAAATGCAACATTTCCCTCAAAAGGAAAATAAGAACTGCACCCAACGCAAATTTAAAATTAAAAAGACATCACACTTATTTGTGAATACTTCACACACATAAAAATATATCTTTTTATGGAAAATTTAGCCACTGGGATGGTAATTTACAAAGCATGACAAAGACATAGGAGATAAAGGAGTTTCTCTCTCTTTTCCCCAGTGTAGGCATGCAATTTGTTATAATATAAAACTATCATCTTCAACAACAAATGCTACTGTAATTAGATTGTACTTTTCTCAGGTTTTAGTGCTCTATACCAATATCCTACTTTGTAGGGATTAATCAATGGCTGTAGAATCAGGTGGACCATTCCTCGGTTTCCTAAGCAGGTGGTGAATAAATGCTGACAGCTGAGCTCCCTTCTTTATTCTGACTTCACTTAGCTCAAGGAAGCTCTTTTTTCACAACTTAATGAAGCTCATTAATATAATAGTAAAGAATAAATGCTGTAGGGAAAGATCACAGATGGTATAGCCATTTCCACTAACGCTACTGGATACCCTTGGAGCCAGAAATGGCAGAATAAATTATAGATGCTGCAAACCATTAAAAAAAAACAATAGATCAAATGCTTATGAGCTGAGTTGGGATAAAGTGGGATAACATATCCCTTCTCTAAAGCTCAGAATTTACCATGTGGGACAAGAGAGATTCAGCCAGCACCTCAAGGATCTCCCACTGACTAGTTGGGGATTGGGTTGGTTCTATCACAGTCGTCCCCAACCCCTGGGCCATGGCCCATTACTGGGCCATGAGCTGTTCAAAACTGGGCCACCCAAAGTGGTTGGTGAGTACATGTGCACATCCTCCCTTGTGCAAGCAGCGGGCGAACATGTTCACATACTCTTCATTTTGCACGAATGCTTGCCCGCTGCTCATCCGGAATTATCCCCTGTACCCCCCCTCCCGCCGGTCCACAAAGCCAGAAAGGTTGGAAAACTCTGGTCTATCAGACCTAGAATCCTAATGAACAATAGAATAGAACCAGTCAAGATTTTGACATGAGTCATCTTAATAAGAGCAGTGGTGGCGCAGTGGATAGAATGGAGTATTTCAGGATAACTCACTGTTCACTGTCAGGAGTTCGATTCTGACCGACTCAAGGATGACTCAGCCTTTCATCCTTCTGAGGTTGGTAAAATGAGCACCCAGATTGTTGATTTTGTAAACCGCTTAGATAGAGGTGTACAATGGTATATAAGTCTGCTATTGCTATTAATCTTATCCCCAAGGAAAATGTATCACCAGAATTTTGGAAGCATGCTCTGTTTACTTTTCCCTTGTTTTAAGCCTAAGGAAAGTTGTTGAATGTCTCCAAAGGAAGGATATAGAGAGGAGGTACTTTTCATCTATTTTTTTTTCTATTTTCCCATTTTACAGCAAATTATCAGTCAAACACAAACTGATGGAATAGATTCAGAGAAGGGCAACATTGATTATCAGGTGATGAGGTAGGCAAGATCAGGATACAAAAGTCAAGGCGAGTTTTGGAATGTACTTTAACATGGTCAGGGTATTGTAACAGAATCCCGAAAGCTTGTAAAAACCCTTCTCTACTTCAGCTTATACCTAACACAATCAGGGCAGATTGTTAGTTTTTTCCCCTCATGCTTTCTGCTTTACCAGGACTCAAATGTCTTTTCTGTAGCAGCTCAGCATTCTCCTCCTCCTTCTTTGAATCAACCCCGCAATCCATCACAAGGGATTAGAAATTTAGAAAGTTTTATAATGAAAAATGGAAGGAGTTGGATATGTTTATTCTTAAGAAGGGAGGAAGAATATGAAAATAGTCTTCAAATACCTGAAAGGATGTCACATGGAAGAAAGTTAGGATCTGTTTTCTCTCATTCCAGAATGTAGGGCATGGAATAATGCTACAGGAAAGCAGATTAAGGATAGGATTTTTTTCTAACTTTCAAACAGTTAAGAGCAGTGTTCTACAGTGGAACCCATTATTCAGAAAGATGGTGGGCTACCCTTAATTGGGTGTGTTCAAATACAGATTGGATAGAGATCTGTCCTGGATATTTTAATTTGGATTCCAGCACTGAGCAACTATTACACTCATTTATCTGAATGAGCCCTCCTACCTCTATAATTCTATGAAAATATCATTTGAGGGACTTGGCTATCATGGACACTGGAAAAAGGATGTTAAACTGTTGTAATTACATTGAGAACAACCAACTTAATGTTAATAAAGGAAAATTATACATCATATTTCTGTAAGTATAAGCAGTCTGTTATCCTTTTGCTCCCCAAAATTAACTGTTCTAGAATAATGATGGTCTCACCACTGAGCTTGAATTCTCCATTCTAAGTTGTTTTTATGCAAAAAAGGTTGGTACTCCCAACCTTTATATTATAATTGTGGCTCCATCTCTTCATATTTGTCTCAAAACATGTATGTAACTTAGCTTGTAGGCTTTCGAACACAAAACTCTTAACTTTATTTGTCAATGTCTGGCAGAAAGAAATCTAGAGAGGAAAACACAAGGTTGATGTTCTTTGCAACACAAGGACCATTTCTATATATTTTTTCCCTATGTTTTTGTTTGGTGTGTCTAATAATTTTGCACCACATAACCACTGACCACATAAGAGATGCACCTGTAGCAACTGAAAGGTTGGCAAGAAATCTATTCAAAATCCAGATCAATTAAAATACCTCGTGACCTGGGGCATTCCTGAGCAGAAAGAAGTGGATATGAAAGTGTGTTTGTTTTACTTTGACATGCTATGCAATAAGACATTTCACCCCATATTTATTTAAGGATTTTAGCACTGCGCCAGACCTGGTTGGAGATGAATGAAATGTTTTCATAGGACTATTGCTCAAATTGTAGCCTTCTACTTTTGCATGAATGCTCAAAGCTGACAAAACCTTCAGTCTTTTAAGTGCTCACAGGTGTATAAGACAATATATTTCTATGTTTCTCTGTTTGTTAACTGACTTACAACAGCCTCAAATAAGAGAGCACCAAGAGGAAGAAAGGATTTAGAAAGAGTACTTAAAGGTACTCCCTAAACCAGATTAGTCTTGATGATCAAGACACCATTGGTTGCCCCAATCACAGTATCAATGTAAGATGACAAAATCTTTGGGAATTGAGAAATGTTCTTGTCTTTAAAATTTTTAATACAGATATTGTCCTATAATACTAGGGAGATACAAGTGTAATTCAAGGGGCTGGTTGTTACCCAAAATCTTAAATTGCTCATAGTCTGAGCACCTTAGAGACCACTAATTCTATGTAAATTCTGACCCAATTGACAGTGAACAGAACACATGTATTGAAGGTCCTCTCCTATCAGGAGATTGAAGCAAGGAGACATGGAGGTAGGCATTCTTGGTGGCTGCTCCCTTCTTTTTGAACACCTTATCTTCAAGATAAGAAGGAGCACAATTCATGACCTTCTGGAGAATAGGTAAGACCTCGATTTCCAGATGGCCTCTAGAGATGTACAGAGAAGATGATTTGTGCCAACAGAACACAATTTTAGTTTTTCTACTGTATCCCTCAATTTTATTTTATTTGTTTTACTATTTTACAAATCTCAGAGAATATGCCATGCTATTTGCCAGCAAATCACACAGTTGTTAAGCAATAGAAATAGCACTTAGACTTATATACTGCCTCATAGTACTTTACAGCAGCACTCTCTGGGCAGTTTACATTGTCTCCAAGAATCTGGGCCCTCATTTTATCGACCTTGGAAAGATGGAAGGCTGAGTCAACTTAAGCCCATCAAGATTGAACTGCAAGCTGTGGGCAGAATTAGCCTGCAATACTGTTGTCAGATGTAAATGCCTTATTCTCCAATGTGTAAATAATGTATATATGGAACATCAGAGGTTAACTTATTCTTTGGACTTTAATGTATTCATAACTTACCACTCCCATTCCTAGCTCCACCCCTTGTATATATAAGGAGCCACCCTCACCATTCTCGTCGCTTCTACCTTGAATATTCAGTGAATATAGAATGCCTATCATAATTAAAAAGAAATATATTTAAAGCTCTAACTCCTATTATCTTTATTGAGTCTGATCCTGAAAATATTGCAACAAGCTGGTAGCAGAGGATGGTTAATTGACTCAATAAGTAATTAAAAATGTCCAAGAAAGATAGGCCCAACACCAGGGCCTACAGCAAAGAAATAGAAACTGATCAAGAGATGATCAACGAATCCACCAATGCGATTTCGAGAGAATCCGAAGAATACACCACTGAAGAAGAAGAACTAATGAGTGAAAATAATGACCAGAAAGAAATCGAAATAGAAAATAACGAACTCAGGTCAGAGATATTAAAGATACTAAAAAGCCAAAAGAATGATGAAAGTCTCATCGCGGACCTCCAGGAGATGCTGAAGAACAGCGGAGCAGCGAGAGAGAAAAACGTCATTAAAGAAAAACCCAAAGATCAAAAAACCGTAAGTGAGATGACTACTGAGAAAATAGTTGTTAAAAAGAAAAGATGTGATCCCGCGCGAAATTTTGAATGGCAGCCATCTTGGTTTCAACGAACTTCAAAAGAGAATGGAGCAGAGCCAATCAAAACGCTCAGTTCAAAATTTCTGGCGCGAAAAACACTATCAGACGAAGAAAGTGAGAAAGAAGTCTCAAACTCTTCAGATGATCCAAAATCAGAAAGTGAAGACGATTTAACAAAATCTCAAGTAAAATCAGCAATGAAAACGCTTTTTGCTGCTTTTGGGCCAAGACTGAAAATTACCAAGACATCTACGAAGAAGCAAGAAATCAAACCGGCGACTCAAGACCTGCACGCTCCCATCCTGACTTCGATAGCGACGACGCCCGAGCCCAGAGAGCCATGCCGATTTCGCCCTACACCACAGACAAAATCGAATACCAACGCACACAAAAAGAAGAAAAGAACCGTCGCCACCACCAGAACCCCAAAAACCGAGCCAGAGACCGACTCATCTGAGGAGGAGCGGATCGAGAGAGCTGAAAGGGAGAGAACCTTCCACGACGCCACCAAAGAAGAAATGAGCAACGCGCATGTGCGAAACTACGTAGACGACCCAGAAGGACTTGAACTGGCCAGAGAACCGCGCAGACTCATTGCAAGCATCCCAATGCCGTTCTGTAATTTCCTGCACTTGAGAGATCACGGACTGCCCCAGGTTGTAAGTAATGGACAGAATAATGTAGGTAACTTACCCAGTGACTTCCCAAAACTTAGAATTGATGGCATTAATTTACAAGAGTGGTATCAACAGCTTCAGGTTATTTTCATGAAAGAAAATTTACTATTCTTTATAACTAGCCCTCCAAGAAGACCTTGGACTTTAAAAATAGATTGTTTACATCATAGAGCATTTTTCATAATAATATCTAGCGTGTCTCCTGCAATGTATCATAGCATCAAACCAAACCTAACTGTATCAGAAATAATTCAATGCATGTTTAATCTATTTCACAGCGATAGCGTAGCTACAACCACAAGAATGTCTAAGGATTTCTTTTCCTCTAGAGTAAAACCAGGGGTTTCTATAAGTGAGCATTTGATAAATCTAAACAAAATAAGAGCTGAGCTACAATTGAGGGGGGAAGTGATTTCAGATCAAACAATGAAAAGTGTTATTATCAATTCACTTGATCCATCATGGGATAGCTTTATGTCACACTTAGATACCATTAATTTGGGATATTTATCCATAGAAAGTCTATCTAACAAATTGATAGCAGAAGACAATTCAAGAAAAAATCGATCCAGTAACCAAACAGACCACAAACCTTTTAGGAAAGTAGTCTTTCAAGATAAACATAATGAGGCCTTTAGATGCTACAATTGTGGATCCAGGGAACATAGTAGAAGAGACTGCCCCAAAGTCTCAAGAGAGAGACATAGACCAGAATATAGGAGCAAATATAATTACAGACAATCTTCCACAGATAGACACAAATATAGAAGTCCACCAAATTACAAAGAAGGTAGAAGGGGTAGAGAAAATTCAAAAGAGAGGAAATCTGGGTCACTGAATGGGCTAAATAAACAAGACAGCACCAGAACACAGCAGGATGAGAATAACAATTGGCTTATTGATTCTGGTGCAACAAATCACACCACCAACAACAAAAGTATATTATCTTCATTTATAGAAGATAAGTTTGTGATAAAGGTAGCTAATCAAGAAAAGGTTCAAGTACTAGGCAAAGGAAATGTGACCTTGCCTGGTCTAGGGAAAATAGAGGGGGTATTATTAATTCCAGAAATACCTCACAACATACTAAGTGCCATAAAGTTAAGCAGAGAATCTGATATCAATATAGTTTTCTCAAAGGGGAAAGCAACTATAGAAAAGAACAAAACAAATGTAGGTACTGTAATGATAAAAGGAGGTCTACCCTATCTGATAACTAAAGAAAGATGTTTACATAACATTGATTCAAATATGGAAGATTGTATTGAAGCAGATGATGAAAATGTCAGTAACAGTGACAATGATGAGTGTAGAATAACTCATGATCACAAAAATACATACAAGGAAAAGAAACCAAAAATAGGTAAACCAATTCATGATGAGTGTGCTCACATCTTACACAGGAAGTTAGGACATGCAAGCTTTCCTGTAGTACAAAAAATGACTGAACACGCAGAAGGTGTCAAAATAAAAAATTGTGAAAATTATTTGGAATGCTCAGTATGTAAGTCCACCAAACTAAAAACCAGTCCCAGACCAAAAAAATCTAACAGATCAACTAACAATATTTTTGATTTGGTACATATGGACTTAGTTGGTCCATTAAGTCCCTCAATTACCTATAGAAAACGTTACTTCCTAACAATAGTGGATGACTACAGCCGATATGGTTTTGTTTACACATTAAAGCACAAGGATGAAACATTTCAGAAATTTAAGGAATTCTACAAACGTATAGAAACACAACATAATATCAGAATAAAGCAAATTATGACAGATAGGGGATGTGAGTTCATGTCTAAAGAATTCTCCCAATGGTTAAAGGATAGAGGAATGTTACATTTCACGTCCAATCCTTTTTCTGCATTTCAAAATGGAGTTGCAGAGAGGAAAAATTCCACACTACAAACCATGATTAGGTGCACATTAGAGGATGCTGGTTTAGGCAAACAATTTTGGTCAGAGGCATTACATTATTCGAATTACACTCAAAATAGAACCTGGTCCAGTATTGTGAATAAGACACCATATGAGGTGATGTACAATAGAAAACCCAAATTATCACACATGCACATATTTGGAGTCACTGCAGACGTACACATACCTAAACAATTGAGGAGAAAGGGAGAAAACGTATCCAGGAGATTAAGATTCATGGGATACGAAACTGGAACCAAAGGGTACAGATTTATTGATAGTAATAACAAATTTATAGTATCCAGAACAGCTGTGTTCCATGAACAGGCCAATTGGTCAAAATTGCACCTTAATGAAATATTTCCTAATAAATGTAAAGATACGATATCTTGCGAGGAAGGAACAACAGAAAATCAAAATATTAACAAAAGTAAGAACAAAACCAAAACTTGGACTAATAGTCAGCATAAAATAAAGACAGACACATTAACAAAAAAGGAAGCTAGATATTTGCATGATAACCATAGCAAGCCTGAAAGAACTATTAGAAACAATAGAAACCAAATACCAAATAAATACAAAGATTACATAATGCATATGAATGGAGAACAAATAACACCTAATACATATGAAGAAGTATTGAAACTTCCACATGAAGAAAGAGAAAAATGGGAACTAGCTATGGAAAAAGAGATGGAAAGTTTACAAGGATTAAATGTATTCACACCTGCGATCGCACCTAAGGATAAAACAATTATAGGTACCAGGTGGATTTATAAAATTAAGAACTTAGAAGGAGGCAATACCTTATACAAGGCTAGACTAGTTGCACAAGGCTATGCACAAAAATATCCAGAAGACTATACTGATACATATTCACCCACAGTGAGAACAGAGAGTGTCAAAACAGCCCTTGTAGTAGCATCTGCACTCAATCTGGACGTATTCCAATATGACATACAGACCGCATACTTACATGCAAAATTAGATAAGGAAATATATGTAAGAGCACCACACAGTCAATACACTAATAAGAACGAAATTTGGTTATTAAATAAGAGTCTGTACGGATTAAAGCAATCCGGCAAAAGATGGTACGATTGCTTGGTAAAAGTACTTAAGACCATGGATTTCAACGCCACCACTGCTGATAACTGTTTCTTTGTAAAAAAGAGTAATGATCATATTGAATTTGTATTAATTTACGTGGACGATATTTTATACATTGGAAAGCATAAAGAGAGCAGGGAAATCTTTGTAAATAAGTTAAATGAACACTTCTCACTGAAATCTCTGGGTAAAGTGAATAAATACCTTGGTGTGCAAATTAACAAAACTAAAAGGGGATTCAAACTTACACAGAAAGATAAAATCATCGAACTCCTAAACAAATGTAACTTAAATAATGCCAAAACCTGTGACACCCCTATGCAAACTGATTTTCTTAGAAACACTGATGAATCTTCCCCTGAGTTTAAAGACAACACATTTTACAGATCAGTTATAGGTTCACTCCTTTATATATCTAATTGGACTAGGCCAGATATTGCATTACCTCTCAATCTATTGTCAAGATATGTTAGTAAACCAACCTTGTATCATTGGGAAGCTGTCAAAAGAATTCTAAGATATCTGAAGGGTACATTAGATTTTTGTTTAATGTTGGAACCCAATAATGACAGAGAACCAAAAATTACCTGTTATGCTGATGCAGATTGGGCTGGTGATACATCATGCAGAAAGAGTACTTCTGGTTATGTTTTTCTATTGAATGATTGTCCAGTTTACTGGTATACTGGTAAACAAGAACTAGTAGCCACTTCTACTACAGAAGCGGAATATGTTTGTTTGTCCAAGGCTGCAAATAACCTTGTATGGTTCAATGATCTGATCACTGATGTTTGGAAGAAACCCACTTTACCATTTATTATGCATGAAGACAATAAAGCGGCCATTGAAATATCCAGATCCGATGCAATTGGACAAAGGTCCAGGCATATTGATATAAAGTTTAAGCATGTGAGACAACTGTCTCAAGACGGATTCATTAAAGCAATACATTGCGATACTTCTGAACAATTAGCTGACATATTAACAAAACCCTTACCTTCTAAACAACACAAATATTTAACTTCTAAATTATATGTATTATATTGTCCTGAATCAGAATGTAATTGGTGTTGTGTAACGAACCGGCATTTAGAGGGGGATTTGTCAGATGTAAATGCCTTATTCTCCAATGTGTAAATAATGTATATATGGAACATCAGAGGTTAACTTATTCTTTGGACTTTAATGTATTCATAACTTACCACTCCCATTCCTAGCTCCACCCCTTGTATATATAAGGAGCCACCCTCACCATTCTCGTCGCTTCTACCTTGAATATTCAGTGAATATAGAATGCCTATCATAATTAAAAAGAAATATATTTAAAGCTCTAACTCCTATTATCTTTATTGAGTCTGATCCTGAAAATATTGCAACAACTGTGTTTTAATTACTGTGACACAAGAGCTCCGGCTTCCTCCATTTGCTTGTCAGAAACCCTCCGAGAAGGTTGCAAATGGCTGCAACTGTCCTAAATATATGTTGGTTGCCAAGCACCCAAATTTTGATTATCTGACAATGGGCACACTACAATAATCATAAGTACAAGGATGACTGATTATAAGTCACTTTTTTCACTGCCATTATAACTTTGAATTGTTGTTAAACAAATGGTCATAAATTGAGGACCACTTATACATTATCTTTTGTCATTTTATTTTTCTCTTAATTTTTTGGGTTTGGTGTTTTGCTGTGGTCTAGGTTTTGCATATGACATTTTGTTTTTTCTATTAATATCTGAAAATACTTTCCTTTATACATAGTATCTTAAGGTGCAGGGTCTTCATCTATGCATTATGAAGTGTCTAAATTAAAAAAAGATAGGACTGATACTGCTCTTTTTATAGCAGACTCATATTCTTTCTAAAGATAATCAGCTTTTATACAGTTCTTGATAGGAGAAGTTTACCTAAATTGCAATTCTAAATGTGCAAGAAGTCTTGTGGTTTTAATAGATTTTCAAAGCTGAGAGCTAAAAAAAAAATCAGAGAATATTTTTTAATCTTATTGACAAACTGGGTAATCATCAGCTAGCAATATAACTATATCATCCACAGATTATTCAGAACAAATATGCATGCTGCTAGTGGGTCATATAATAGTTGTGGAATAATTTTATTTAGATCGTAACACTCTACCTCTCAAATTATACTTTCAGATTCCTAACATCTTTCAAGATACTATTTTGAATTTAATTTAGTAGATGTCAGGCATTCTATTAAACCTTTTTAGTGATAATACACTTTTGCTTTCTTCTGTGATTAGAAATTGTTTTCAAATAGATTATTTGCAGATAGTTGGTTCTATGATAACTAAAATTAATGTGACAAAAACGTTACAACAATTTCATATATTACTTTTCTTGTTGTTAAAAATTAAATAACATAAACTGTAAGCATCCCTACGAGTTTATTGAGTATTTAAAATAAAATTGGTAGGTTTTTCTGTATTAACCACTATTGAGTTTCTTATATTCTCCTCTTCTGCAGAGTTCCAGTGCTCTCACTTGCTACTGTATAGGACAGAGGGAATAAAATCTCTGTGTGGAATCTTTGTTTGAAATGATAAAGAGAAAAGAATGCTTTCTGCTTGAATATTCTTCAGGAGTCCTGGTGGCACAGTGGTTAGAATGCAGTATTGCAGGCAAACTCTGTCCACAACCTGGAGTTCGATTCTGATAGGGCTCAAGGTAGACTCAGTCTTCCATCCTTCCATGGTTGGTATAATAAGGACCCATATTGTTGTTGTTGTTGTTGTAATAATAATAATAATAATAATAATAATAATAATAATAATAATAATAATAATAATAATAATTTATTAAATTTATATGCCGCCCCTCTCCGGAGACTCAGGGTGGCTGTTGGTGGTAATAAGCTGACATTGTAAACCACCAAGAGAGTTCTGTAAAGAATGATGGGGCGGTATATAAGTCTAAGTGCTAAATGCTATTCCATGGCTATTAAATATATTTTCTGTACTAATATTTGTGGTGGTCTGGAGGAATTTTTAATACTACCGCCTCCTAGCTAATTCAATAATTTGAAGAGCTTCCATGGAGATAGAGAGAGACAGATATAGATCAGCAATATACAGACATGTATCTGTAAATAAAATGTTGACTTTTAAGTACAGGTAGTCCTTGACTTACATCAGTTCATTTAGTGACCATTTGAAGTTACAACGTCATTAAAAAAAAGTGACTTATGTGCTTTTCACACTTGCGGCATGAAAAACCATTGCGGCATCCCCATGGTCATGTGATCAAAATTCAGATGCTTGGCAACTGACTCATACTTATGATGGTTGCAGTGTCCTGGGATCATATGATCACCTTTTGAAACTTTCTGATAAGCAAAATCAACGGGGAAGCCGGATTCACTTAACAACCACGTTACCAATTTAACAACTTCAGCGATTCACTTAAACAAATGTGGCAAGAAAGGTCGTAGAATGAGGCAAAATTCACTTAAAAAATGTCTCACTTAGCAATGGAAATCTGGGGCTCAATTGTGGTCATAAGTCAAGCACTACCTATACAGCATTTCCTCCTAGTTGTCCAGTTATTTATTCCATTAACTCTTTTTTTTAAAAAAGCATATCCCTGCTCAAGATCTCCAAGGGCTTAAATATCTCAGAATTTATCTTCAGCTGGCATGGCTGAAAGAGAGCTCTACGCCTTGTTGTGGATCTAACGCCATTACAGATGCAATAAAAGTTTCCTTCTCACATCTTTTCTTGCTCTTTCACAAGTCTGTTCTTATTAAGCTCTGCAGAGAGATGCTCAGCCAAAAATAGTAGTATTAGTACATATAAGAAAGTATAAAGTGACAGCTGGCTTATCTAATTATCTCTTGGTAACTGAGTATCTGTTCTTCTACTCAAGGACCACTTACTGCCCTTTAACCAAAGCAGCTGCAGAATACGTTAACTGTTATATGATGAAATACACGATTTGATTTAAGATTGAGAAGGGGGGGTGAAGGTGAAGAGGAAGAGAGCAGAAAATCCTTCTGCAGCAGTTCAACATTAACTGGCTTTGACATAAATTGCACATGGCATGTACCATCTGGATTCTCAAAGAAACCAGCCTCAGCCTGGGCTGCCTTAAGATACTCTACTGCTTTCCGTGACTGAGTGTAATCAGAGCGAAGTAGGCCTTTAGAACAGAAATTTGCTGCAGGTAGTTGTGCCAAAACACGCAGTAATGTGTTTGTGGTAAGACTCTGGGACATAACCAGCATTAAAGAGGTCTGTCCCATTTGGTATGAAAATATCCTGACAACCACTAGAGGGCAGATTTTTTGGGGGGGGGGCTTCTATTTAGTGATTGGCTGGCTTTGCGGCAAAGTTCTGGTACCTCTGTTTGAAACATTTTCAATTGTTCAAAGGGATATAAACGTATTTTTTTAAAAAAATCATTAAGAAGAATGCCTCTACTTTAATAAGTTCCTGACACACAAGACATTCTTTTAGATTTGAATAAAAAGAGTAGGAATGAATTCCCAAATCAGGGAAACTATTTTTCCCTGATAAACTATTTTTGATGCAAAGCAAATAAATAATCCAAGGACAGAACTCTAAGCCTTAGGACAATATCAGTAGGTTTTGGGAGAGGAGGAGATAGGGAGGGAGGGAGGGAGGGAGGGAGGGAGAAAGAGAGAGGGGGGGGAGGGAGGGAGAGAGAAAGAATAAATATACCATAGATATATGCAGAAATACAGAGATTTCCGTGTAATTTTTGGAAGAAACAGATATTTGAGTTCAGAAAATGTTACAATACAACAATCAAACATAAAGTCAATTGAACAAATACCTGACACTAATAACATGAAGTATTGTTTGCCAGGGGTATTTTTTATTGAATAACTTTCACAGAAAAAGACTTGCAATATCATTTTTCTAGGAAGTTGTTCTCCCTTCCAAATTCCAGCCATTTAGCGTTCACTATTTTTTTCCTATATATAAAAACCTCGCTGAACTAAAATATTCCCCTCATTGAAAACCAAAAGTGTTGTTACAGTCAACATATAACATTTTGATTTTAAATCGCCAACTAAATCTCTATTCTAAAATCTCCTGGAAAGCATATTTAGGTCTATGCACAAAACGGTTTTTCCTCCCTTTGAAATGCATTTCTGGGTTGGTTTTCAGTTATGTTTATTATTTTTATAAAATCTTATAAGATCACCTAAAGCAGGGATGTCAAACATGCATCGTTACGGTGTCGTCATGTGACATATTGGGACTTTCCCCACCTTCGCTAAAACGGTTGTAGGCATGGCCAGTGTGTGACACATCCGGCCCAAGGGCCGCGAGTTTGACAGCTCTGACCTAAAGGATCTGCAGCTATATAATTTAGACCACTGTTTTTCAAACTTGGCAATATTCAGATAGGTGGATTTCAACTCCAAGAATTTCTAGCCAGCATGTTATCTGGGGGTTTCTGGGAATTGAAGTCCGTATTTCTTCATGCTGCTAAAGTTGAGGAACATTGATCTGGACTCTTCAGGTGCTTGCTAGTTAGAAAAGCAAGACTTACAAAGGACAAGGAAAGAGATTCTATCAGTGGGTCTCAGTTAAGGAAACTCTTCTTCCAGCTCTGACCCTTGCAAATTTAGGGCAAGCCTTAAAGAAAAGGCTTTGATTTTTCTTTAAAATTATATGAGGAGCCTTTCTTGAGAAGACAAGAAAGTCTGTCTGTGATCTCCTCTCAGTAACCTCAAATTGGGCTTAATTTCTTTAATTTTGGATATGTATATTTGATTGAATTGCATCAGGGGTGAAATTTACTTACCTTCGCTACCGGTTCGCAAATGTGAGTGTGCACGTGCACACATGCGCTATGCTCAAACGAGCCTCCTCCACACATGCACAGAGCCTTCTGCACATGCGCAGAGAGTAAAAAACGGGACGTGGTGACATTCGGGCGGGGGGCGGAGCCTCCTGCAACCGGAACTACTGGTTTCCCTGAGCTGGATAGAACCGGCTCAGTTTCACCACTGAATTGCATCTTCTTATTTTTAAATCATTTTGTTACATCTCTGAAATGTGGAATATAAATGAACTAAAAAGAAAAAAGAAAATCCAAAGAGCTTCCCAGAAACAGAGTAGTTGTTATGGTCAATGCAGAACCATATATGTCCTGGCAATGTTAATGTACTGAGGTAATGATTTTTGGAAAGTATACAATATGCAAGAAGACAGAATTAATCTAATAATAAATGGTTCCTCATCAGACCAGAGAGAGTTACAACATGAATGCCAGAAGGATTTGTTCAGTTCTCTCTCTTCAATATTGTCTTTAACATTTTGGACAAGAGAATATTTATAAAATTTGAAGATGATACAAAATTCGTTGGGATATTTAATACCCTAACATTCAAAACAATTTGGAAAGGTTGGTGAAAGTAACCAAATGAAATTTAATAGATAAGTGCTAAATTATTTATATAGGAAACAAAAAATAATCTGAGAAGTATAGGATTTGGGGGACTTGATCTGATAACTGTTATTTGTAAAAAAAAAAGGGGGGGTTGGAATAGGAGTTGACTATGAATTGAAGATGAGTAGCATTATGATTCGGGTTTCAAAGAATTCAGGATATATGTAAATATAATTTCCAAATTAACAGATTATACTCTATTCTGCTTTCATCAGACTTCTAGAAAACTGGGCTGGTGCTGAGAATGATACTTGAAGAAGGATTCAGAAAAATTGGAACAAGTTCAAAAAAGGACAACAAAGATGATCAAGGGACAACAAAAAGTAAAATCTATGAAAAAAGAATTGGGTAAACTTAGCCTTGAGAGAAGGTGACTGAAATCTAAATTGATAGCAAGTCAACAAAGCAAATCAAAGCTGGATAGTGGATGTGGCAGTACTTGGATATTGCAGAATAGAAGAGAAAGAGAAGAGAGAGAACTGGATAAAATCGCAGTATACAAAGACCTGCAAATAAGTAGAACAACTGTGGCAAAAGAAAGCAATGATAGTAACAATAGCAATAGGCACTTTGGGTGCAATCCTGAAACATCAAGAGCATCACTTGAACCCCATTGGCATTGACAAAATCACCACCAGTTACTTACACAAGGCAGCTTTACTTGGAACAGATTGCATTATGCAACAATATCTTTAATATTCACATCAATCCACAATTTCTTATCCCAGGTCGTTGGGAAATGTGGCAGCTATGGAGAAGAGAAAGCCTTGGGAAAGATTGGAGGGAAAGTGGTACACAGATCATGTGGCAGAAGAACGGAGAGAGGAGCAAAATGCAGTTGTCTTGCCCTATAGACTCCATATATTTTGTATATTCTGTATATTTTTTTTATTGGATAAAATCTGGACCAGAAAAATGATATGGGGTTTCAGATGGGCTGGATAATGACCCACTCAAACCTTGGAACCACAATTATGAGTTCTGTGTTATTTTTCACTTTGCGCAGACCTCTAATATTTCTTAGGATGGATTTACAGTATTTCTAATTGACTATTGAATCCTTGCTTTCAAATTACATAGTTTTAAAACAAATCTCTCCTTCTCTTGTAGGTCCTTTTGTATATAAACTGATTTGACCACTAATCTGAATTATTGCTGTTACGGTAGTGTACTTTTACTAGAATGTTTTAGTGATCATTTTGAATAGTTTTGCTTTTTGTGAGTAATCTTTGTAGGTTATTTTATAAACCAATTATTGGTGAAAGGCGAAATATAAATCCAATAGATAACTTAAGGAATGATACATCAATATCCTTTTGAACATTTGAAGGGACTAGCAGCTTATTCAGAAGTTTAATTAGGCAGTGGATATTCATGAATGTTTGGAATAATATCTTGTTTACATACCCCTGAATCTTCTAGAGCAGTGGTCCCCAACCTTTTTATCACCGCGGCCCGCTGAGCGCGCGCAGGGGTGGGGGCACGGCCCAGGAGCTTTTGCGCACGGCCCATTGCGCACGGCCCAGGAGCTTTTGCGCACGGCCCAGGAGCTTTTGCGCACGGCCCAGGAGCCTTTGCGCTGCAGCGTTCATGTCCCCCGGCCGCTGCGCGGCCCGGTGCCAGGTACTCCACGGCCCGGCACCGGTCCGCGGACCGGGGGTTGGGGACCACTGTTCTAGAGGAGCTGTAGATCAGATATAAAACCTGCCATTGCCTCCCAAGGCCTTGAGTAAATTACTGCTACATCAAGCTTATCAATTTGAAAATGATTCTCCCTTGAGCAATTACTTGTAATTGCAAAATTCCAGGCAAAATTTTAGTAATAGTACTAATGATCATTTTAATTATTATTACTATACTGCACTGTATAATAATATTATACAGCAATGATTTTTTTTTTGTGATATATACACTGTTCTGCCTTAATTCCTCTCTCTGGAATTTCTTTCGTTTTTTTTCTTTTTCTCTGTTAACTGGCCAGCATGTAGAATGCTTATAGCTTTCCACATTGCAGTTGCCTCTGCCCTTCTTTTCCTCTTGACCACCGAGTCCCTTTGAAGGAAAAGGGCCTTCTTTTATTTGGCTACTTTACACTGTTTGCTGGGGGCTTCAGAGAGAAAAAAATCTCTCTCCTCCCACACTTATTTCAAGGTTGCAGCTTTATTGGCAACACTGCCTGCTGAGGCTCAAAGGGAAGGAAAGGAGGCAGCACAAGTGCCTGCAATTTTTCTAAGCAATCTGTTCCGGCACACTACTCTGGCCTTGTTTTTAGATTATCTGATATAATTCATGATTATTTCAGAAACCAATCCTTTCTTTTTCACACCAACAAGCGGTGATTTTTTTCCTCCTTCTTACAAAGATCCTACTGATTTAAATCAATTGCACAATTGTTATGGGGTTCATTTAGCACATTTTATTTAATCTTGGAAACTTGAAATTAAAACTTTTGTAAGGAACTGGATGCTTACATTCAGATTTTTTTTTTCTTTCGCATGATATTGCTTCACTAGGGAGGGTTTGGATTTGATACATATGTGAAAATCTATATTCTGTTTCAAAAGTGACAACTTGGATAACATTCAAAATTGCCTTCTTTAAGATGTGGAATTTTGCAAATCTGCAGTACAGATACCAAATATTTTTTCTAGGTATCTACAGCTAGATCTCCAAATTTTCCTTCTCTTAGAGTAATGCATATTTTCTAAATTCTTGTAGGGTTTCATGACATGCTTCTGGTAAATAGCATTTTGGAAGACAGGGAAAATTCAAAATTGTCCTACAATAATGATTTTTGTAAACACAGGTAGTCCTTGAGTAACAACAGTTCATTTAATGACTACAAAGTTACAATGGCACTGAAAAAAAAATGACTTATGACCGTTTTTCACATTTATGGCCGTTGCAGCATCCCCATCGTCACATGATCAGAATTCAGACGCTTGGTAACTGATTCATATTTATATAATGGCTGCAGTCTCCTGGGGTCATGTGATCACCTTTTGCACCCTTCTGGCAAGCAAAGTCAATGGTCAAACCAGATTCATTAATCAACTCTATTACTAGCTTGACAACTTCAGTGATTCACTTAACAACTGTGCAAGAAAGGTTGTGAAATGAGGCAAAAATCACTTAACAGATGTCTCACTTAGTGACAGAAATTTTGGGCTCAGTTGTCATATTTCAAGTAGAAGCTAGAATTCTGTTTTCTTTGGTTCACATATCCATATGATACTTCTCTCAGACTACTTAGGTCAGGGGTGGACAAATATGGCCCCTTTATGACCTGTGGACTTCAACTCCCAGAATTCCTGAGCCAGCTGGCTCAGGAATTCTGGGAGTTGAAGTCCACAGGTTGTAAAAGGGCCACAGTTGCCCACTCCTGACCTAGGTGGTTTAAGAGACAGTGCTGTTGCCTGAAAATGCAGTCAAGGTTTAGAAGGAAAAAATCATGAGTTACATGTACATGATAGGAATAAAGACGGATGTTCTGTGTCTTTTAAAGAGTCAGCTACATAATTAACTCATATTTATATGATGGTTGCAGTGTCCTGGAGTCATGGGATCCCCTTTTGTGACCTTCTCACCAGCAAAGTCCATGAGGAAACCAGATTTACTTAGCAACCATGTTACTAAATTAACAACTTCAGTGATTCACTTAACAACTGTGACAAGAAAGGTCGTAAGTTGGGACAAAATTAACTTAACAAATGTTTCACTTAGCAACAGATATTTTGAGCTCAATTGTGGTCATAAATTGAGGACTACCCTTATTAAGGAGTTTGTTTCTTAATAAGGTTTATTCATGGGAAGAGGCCCAAGAGTAATAACTTTATTCTGAAGTGGTCTTAGAAGCTGAGCGCACTCTCCAAATAAGCAAAAAATGTCTAATTACACTTTCCAAATCACAATCATTAATAAACAAGTAAGTGATTGATTGTAAAAAAACATATCCCTCTTTTGGCAGAAGCTAATACAGCAGTGTTCCAATAGGTCATGACTGGAAAAATTAACTAGATAATGCTGAACACAGTAAAAACAAATAAATTAAAAGGGCTAGTGTCAGGCCAGAATGATTAGGTCTACACATGAAGGTCTAATTAAACTGATTTATTACTACTCCTGCCTATGCACAGGAATATTCTCAACTAACGGTTAACACCTGCTAGGAGTTAGATAAGGGTCAATGGAATTCAAGGGAGGTTAGATTAGTTTGCTTGTGGTATATAGGGATTCTAGGTTGATCCTTCTTCTAGCTCTGCAAGCCTTCCTCTACAGCCAGAGCTGAAGAATTTTTAAATAATTTCTTTCTTTCATTTTCTTCATTATTTTTCTCTACTTATTCATGGAATCTTTATAGTTTTCACTCAAATCCTCATTTTAAAAGGCATTGATTTATGCCGCAGGACACAAGTTTAAAAGGCACATTAAATTTAACTTAAAAGTTGAAATCTGATTCATTTAACAATTAAACACTCACAAAATTTCACATTTAAAGAGATCCAGTTTGGTGTAGTGCTTAAGTCATCAGGTTAGAAACTGGGAGGCTGTGAATTCTTCTCTCTCTCTCTCTCTCTCTCTCTCTCTCTCTCTCTCTCTCTCTCTCTCTCTCTCTCTCTCTCTCCCCCTCCCTCCCTCCCTCTCTACACAAACACAAACACACACACACTCTCATAAACATAAAAAGATTAAAATAAAATAGAAATCTTACGGAAAGACATACTTATTTACAATTTTTTTTTGTTCCGAATTTTCAGTGTGTGGGCCAAACAAAACTACAGCGAAAGTACATTTCATAGCAAGGGATCAATGCAGGAGGACAACACTCTCTCTTATGTACTACTACCTTAGAAAGGTAGAATTCTGAAAGCAGTGTCATCCTTAGAAACACCTTTCCTGCAGAGTTCAACAACAGGGCAATTTTGAAATAGAAAGAGACCTTTCTATTCAATGCTAAACCAATGCTAAACCATTCTTAGGACATTGATACTCATTGCCAACCACTTTATATAGTAGAGCCAATTTTGTGCAGTAGTTAAGGCATCAGGCTAGAAACTTAAGAGATGGTGAGTTCTAGTCCCATCTTAAGACACAAAGCCAGCTGAGCGATCTTGGGCCAGTCACTCCCTCTCAGTCACAGGAAGCAGGCAATGGCAAACTACTTCTGAAAAACCTTGCCAAAAAAACCTTGTTCAAGCTATCTTCAAGAATTGGACACAACTGAAGAAAGAAAAAAAGGAACCGGAAAGCAGTGCAAAATTTTCAGTACAATGCATCTTATGATCCTTGCACCTTGTACCAATTAATAGCTGAGCTGGTATGTTTTGGAACAAATACAATTTCCAGACTCTTTTCAAGACTAAGCTCATGTAGAGCACATTATTGTAGTCAAGGTAGGTTGCAACCAAAGTCATGAATACCAGATCTGACTGTCTCAAGAAAGGTTGCACTGCTTCCCTTGGGATAACTACACAAAAGTGCTCTTTGCCACAGCTGCCGCCTATGTTTCCAGTGGCAGCTGAGCCTCTCTTTGAAGGAGAGTACAAACTGGGCTGAAACCTTTAGGGAGCACTCAGAGTAAGATCTTTTTTGAACATTTTTGGCAAAGTTTGCTTTGAAGCCATTTTCAGTGATTACCTTTACCCGATTGTTCTGCTAGTACAGATATTTTAGAAGAAATAGGAGGCCACAGGAGGAGAAGGAGGCAAATCTGTCAAAGGAAAACCTCTGTTGGATCAAAAGCTTCCCCCCCCTACTGTACTAAGAGCGCTTGTGTTTTGAGGACAGTTTTGCTGGCACCAATCCTCCGTAAGTAACTGCTAGACTTGTTTTTCAATAGCCTTCAAAAGTGATTCTAGCGGAAGTTCTTTAACCGTCAGTGACTTTAACCAAGGAAGGATTAATTAGGCAAGAAAATCTATTTCAAACGTATTCACCACTCATGAGCATTAAAACACATGAAAGGGAGCTGAAAACCATCTCTTAATAGCTGCCTGTTTGAAGAGCTAATTTGGAATTTAGGAAACAGGAAAGAACCCTGCAGTTTTCCATAACCAGTTTGCTCTAAAACTTACCTAAAGCAAGATAGTGCGGTAAGCCTTGCTGTTATCTCCTTGTTTTCCCTTGGCATTATAGTTCCAATTCAGATCTCATTCTTTGAAGATGTTATCTAGCCAGTTAGAGAGAGGCACCCATTTCTGAATAATGATATGTATGGTGAATAACACTTAACTAAGGAAATGTGCCGCCTGACACAGACCAAGAGGCCTATGACAGGTACAAGGAATTACCAGCAATAGAACTCCTTGCTTCTATTGCCTTAAAAGCTCAAGAAAAGAGTAAACAGACAAACAGGACAGAACAGTAACCAATTGGCATAATTCAGTGCTTCTCAACCTTGCCAACTGTCAGCCCCGCAAGTTTGGTACAGACAAGAAGTACACTCAGAAGTACTAGATCTAACTTTGTTGTAAGGTTACATTAACAGTATCTTGCAAATCTGAAAGCACATCTCTTCACTTGCTTTTACAGTCCAAGAAACTAGGAAGGATCCATTCTGAGGCCTTTGCCATGCCCCTATTGCTTCTGTGGGCTAAGCTGCCTCTTAACTGACCATTTACACATCTATGGTTTGCCCCAATGAGTCCTCCCAAGGATCAGTTCACTGCCTGAGAGAGAGAGAGAGGAAAAAAGTAGCCCACCGTTCACTCCCAGACATAGTCTCTGACCATTTGTGGAAGAAAGTTGATGACCCCTGGCACAGGGTATAATGGTAAAAAGTGAAGAATTTTCTTTGGAGCTGACTATAGAGCTGAACCTCTTTCCTGATCAGCTCGAGGAAATGGATATCTCCATGTAGTTTTCTTGGCAACGATATGGAAGGATTTGTCATTGTCTTCTTTTGGAATATTTGTCTGATGTCCAGTCTGGGGTACAGCCCTGGTATTTCCTTATAGTTTTCCATCCAAGTAGTAATCTGGTGTGCCCCTGTTCAGCTTTTCAAGATCAGCCAAGATCAACTTGGTATTATTCCCCCTCACTGGGCATTGTATAAGGTAGGCTGACCCAATTTTGATTAACTTGGAAGATTTGACATTAAAAAAAAAAAGCTAGGTTATTCTTCTGAATATATCTAGTAGCAGCAATCTGTTTGAAACCAAATCACATGTAGCATTAATAGAACAAGGATGATTTAGAAGACATAAAAAAAGGAGGGCTCAGGACAATTATAATGAAAGAATAAAGAGGCAACCTCAGACGGCTGCTTTGTCAGAAAAAAAATAAACAAAAGACTGCACAGCACTTTTCTCATTTTTATAGAACAATCCCTTGGCAAAGCAAGATGCCTGAGGGGATCGTTCATTTTTTTGTAAGAAGAGGATATCAGATCCTTCTGCGTAATATTTTTTTTCCAATTAAAATGTATTGTGTACTCCATCCAGGTTTTTATCCTGTCTGAACAAACTGTTTCTACAAAGCATCTGTTAGAGCCCAGCCCCTCTTTTAATTTTTTTGTGGGCTGGAAAGCTCACAGAAACTTAGGAAGCAGAATTTGCTTTCATAACAAAGATTTAACTGGCCATTGCTGCATTTGGGCCAGAATGCAGAAAGAATTTGGGCTAGTAACTGACCCTTCTGAACTCTGTCTGCTCCCTGTGACATTGTTTAATTAGCTTAGCCAGTTGGAATGGATTTATATGATATGTTTACTCCTTGTTCATCCAGTAATAAAATGTACTGGGCATGTAAATTTGAAATAATTCACTCTCAGTCCAAGTGTCTGGGCTTTCGCTTTCAGATAGCTTCCAAGCTCTACAATTTTAGATTAAAGAGTTGATGGTTATAAATGTCTTTTCAAGCATTAGGTGTCCTCTTTTAATAAACCTCACAACCCATGAAGGCTAATGAAATATTTGATCTTTACCTTAAACAATTAATGAATGTGTACAAAGTGGGCTAGAAGCTTCATTTACAAATCTGATCATCCCAAATCTGTAATATATGATTATAGAAGATAATCCTATTGAGATGTACTCTTAAAAGTACATATAAACAACAACTTTAATCAGCAAGTCTATTCTTTAATCTTGCCTTAGATAGGGATTTGTCGCATCTATTTGCCTTCAAAACATTTCTATAAACTTATTTACTAGTCTAAGATGTGGCCATGTATTTTGTTCCCTAGATTTATCCTCTACTATTACTACAACTAAGGTTTTGTAATCTCATGTTTGCCACTTTACTAAGAACAATGATTCCTGTTAATAATTGCCTATTTCCTCCATATAGCTCTGAAGTATCTTTATTTTCTTTGTTTAGGAAATCAATTTCATCTACTGAGGCATTTTATAGTAGCATTAAACAAGCAGATTGTTCAAGGTTTAGATTATTTGTTTCTATTAAGGCAAATGTTAGGCTTACAAAAATGTGCTAACATAGAAGGATGACTTCTCATTTTCACTTGTATTAGGGGAATTCATACATGTTACAATGCACATTATGTACATTTTAAAAATCTGGATTACAAACTATTTTGTACCCTTGCTTCTTTGCAAGTAAAAATTGTTCTTAAAATTTTTCTTTTCTTGGACAAGTTCCCCTTTTCTGTACAAAAATTAAGAAAGAAAGAAAAAGAAAAAAATTCATAGGAGTTTTTCAATCTGTAGATTGTACTTCTGTTGATAATTATTTAGCTAGTTAAATTTAACTTGGCTATGAATCTTTTAAACATTTTATCATTAATCTCAAAAATATGCACAGATCATAGAAAGCTCCCTCAGGCATTTTCAAATGTCTCAGACACTTCAGTTAATTTTATCTGATCCGCCACATTTATGATATAACTTCATCTTGTTTTAGCATTTTCTTATCTAATATAAAACATACCACAATAACTATAGCAGTTTGAGGATTAGTGTTCAGTTAAAATGTTTTGCAAAATAGCAAGATTCTCCCCCTCGCCCCCACATTTCTTGAGCTGTAATAGATTTATCACAAAATAAAATACACCCCCTGTAGCAGTTGCTGAGAACTTTAAACTTTGACTGTTTTTGGTCAGTAATCTCATTAGCTAGAAATAATGCATAATTCTTCCATATGCTGTTGCCAATCCTTTGCTGCATAATACTTAAATGTTTAAAGTACTCAGTTCTGTTTTCTTTGTCGCTATCCCATAAAAACAACAAGCTTGCTCTACACATGTGAACTGTAGGCAACATAACTGTCTGCAGGAATAAAAGCTGTGTCTCAAAGTCCACCCTAATTAAATTGAAAATAAAAGATGCATTGCTCCACTTGGAATGCACTTTATCACTCTTAAATTGCTTTTTTAATCATTGCTTCCACTCAAAGTAAAAGTTTCAATGGGGGAAACAAATTTCTAAACCCTCTCTTTGAAACATAGAAATACATGGACATTTTTATATTATTGAGGTTCTCTTCCTTTTGAGTATATTTACGTAGTTTGGTTTTGATTAAGTGATGATTATAGTGGTGGGTTGCTACCGGTTTGCATTGGATTGGACAAACTGGTAGCGGTGGCGGTGGGAGGCTCCGCCCACCCACCAGGACGCTTCTGCACATGCGCAGAAGCCCCCTCCCGTGCGCACGAGCACATGCGCACATACGAGCGAACCGGTAGCAACGGGATTTGGAACCTGCCCCTGGATGATTACCTAAATTAGTTAGCCAAGACCTTATATTGTCATCAAGCAAAAGGTATATAGGCTATAAATAGTGAGAATATTAGTTACTCAAACCTGTAGTTACAAAAATGGGGAAAAAACCCATAAAAAAACCAACAAACATCAAAAACCTAAGTTGTAATTTATCTTACTATACTGAAGAATGCAACAGGTACATGAATGACTTATAGATATATATCTGCCATCATTTTGTCCTGCTTTTCCCCCTGACTGTTCACTATTTGGTCTGAAGAAGAATTAAAAGAAATTGAAAAACATCCAGCTACTGTACTGTATAGATTGGCCTATATAAAGGTATTTCTTTAAAAAAAGCTCTCCACGCCTGCCCCATAGCTAAGATGGCTACCATTTGTGTGGCTCATTTTATTATCAGCCCTGGAAACATTGTTGTAATATTATTGAATAGCTTTTAGACATTCCCTATTGCAAAAATATTTTGTGAAATCCGAATTAAATCCCAAAGAACACCATTGTGCTTAGATTATTATTAATTATATACATCTTCTTTTCTTTTTTAAAATGGTCTATGGTCTACAGTCTTTACGCTGTTCCCTTTTGCAGTACAGAAAGAGTGAGAGAGACAATAATTTGATCAAAACAGTCTTACTCAAACATGTCTTAAAAGAGGTATTAGAAGCTGAAGGCTGGAGATTAAATAACTACTTTGAACATAGTCACATGTGGATCATCCTGTTCCCTTCAGTTCCCAAAGCACAATCTGCCCTAGGATCAATTGCATTTTTGCTACAAGAGAAGCTAAAGTTCAGACTGCTTCAACTGGCAGACTATGTTTCGTCATTCTCTGGATATGGAGACAAATATTGTACTCTCAAATACTGTTTTTATTACACAATACATGTCACATCTAAAAAGCTAGAACAAAATTGCTTTAGGAACCCATGCTCACTAGAACTAAATTTTGTTGAGAATTTACAAATCTGGATTACAACCTCTAAAAAGATTTGCTATCTGCTATCCATTAAATCTTACCAGATGCAGCACACAACATACAATACAGGGGTGGGTTCGCAACGGGGCTGCGCGCTTCCTGATGACGTCCGGGTCGGTGGGCGGAGCCTCCCACTGGTTTTACTACTGGTTCTTGTGAACTGGTCTGAACCAGGGACAACCCACCACTGATGCAATGATGTGCAGATAACTACACAAACTGATTCTTTTTTTGGAGGGGGGATATATCCTAATAATCACTACTTATCTCTTATTCAAACATTATGCTGCATGATTAACAAATTGCATTTATTCTGAAGTTCTGATGAAAAAAAAGCAATGGACAAGTTGGGGGAGGCGTTGAGATGAAGGCACAGATATGTAACAAATGCACAATACAAATGAAAATGGAAAGACTATCTGCCTACTTGCAAAACCCCTATCTGTAAACAGATACCAAAGCAAACTTTCTGCAGAGAGAGAAAAAATCTTTGATGCATGCTTCCATTACTTACTTTACCCAAATTACTTACTTTACCCAAACTTTACCCCCCAAATTGATGTGGCCTGGCTGTCTGGGAATTATGGGAGTTGAAGTCCATCTGAAGAACATGGAGGGAAGGCTACTCTGGCTGTCCTTTTCTTTTTCCTAGCAAGAAACTCTTGATTAAAAAGTTCTCCCATCATATTGTGTCATAAAATAGCGGAGAGTTCCCCATCTGGCATCCTTGACGGGTGCTTCACTGTAGTTCCTCTCTTTTGAAGGGTGCCAGGTTAGGGAGCTGATATTGAGCTAAAGGGTTAACTTGCACATAGCTATATAAAAAGCAAGTACACTGACTGAGTGGAAAAACATAAAGAACCAGATTATATGACTTTGATATAAACATTAGAAGTGCTGACTACGCATACTGTAAAATGCTGCTGAGGCCAGCTGCCAACAATGTCATCATAAATCAAGCAAGTTGTTAGGAATAGATCTGAAACTAACCTGGGTGCTAATCTTGAACAATAGCCTATTGTAACCTGAAAGAGAATTATACAATACTATTTGACATTGCTCAGAGCTTTTACCTAATTTAAAATTAAGAGTGATTTTCCCCCACCAACTCTCCTGTTCTTTCTTTCGCTCAGTGTTGACAAAAGTAGCTTTATTGTACAACAATAATATGCACCTGTTCAAAAGTATTAGTCACTTATATCAGAGGCTAACTTTTTTGATATTATATATGATACAAAGGTGTTAAGAAACAAAAGAAGAAAACATAAAGAGATGGATTTTAATCCACAGTAGTCCATTACAATATACTATCTCATTTTTATACACAGTAGAAATAATGAACTTATTGGAGTCAGACTGTTTGGTGTTAGCTTTGGAAGCCATATTAGCACCAGTTCCCTGACAAACCAAAGGGTCCTCCGGGAGGGGGCAGGGGAGGTTAAGTGGTTTATGAACAACATGTTAACCCTCCTCTTTTGTGTTTTGTTCATTTTATTTTCCAGAGTGTGGTTTTTCCATCGGGGGAGGGGGGGGAGAGACGGGATGGACGGACGCCTGTCAACTTTGGAAGCCATATTAGCACCAGAAGCTTCCATGCTGCCAACTCCATGCGCCTGGGAAAGTAGGAGGGGGGATTTAGGAGAGTGAATGTAGTTAGACATAATAGCATTCTTCCCTTTGGTCAAGATCATGGTGTTTATGCATCTAGATGAGGAGTGGTTGCAGGGATGGCTCAAGTTGGGACGGATGATGATTGGACCATGTGACAGACTGATGGGTGAAGGGGTTGGATTTGGGGTTTTGATTTCCTGCGGGAAAACCTGGAACCCTCAGATTCGGGTTTTCCCAGATGTGCCAGTATACCTACTCTAATAAATTGGAACTTTGAGAAATGCCTGCCTCGGAGTTTTACTTGGAGTTGGGGACTTTCTGGAATGCTGATATTTGGAACTATTGAGCAGAATGACAGCACAGGAGGACACCAAAGGGTCTCTCTCCTATGAGAAGCAGAACTTTCTACCTATTTCAGATTGTTATTATTTGTATTCTGCATTTTATTTTTTCCAGAATTCTTTCTCCTGTACTCCAAACCATCTCAATGTAAATATAAAACTGGGAGTAACTGTACATTCATCAGATGAAGTACTCATTTCAAGTCTATGAGAACCTAGGTCAGAATAGGTTTACTAATCTTTAAATTATCATGAGATGTTTTTCACAGTGCGACCAATAGTCATTTGTCTCTGGAACTTGTTACTATAGAACTCAAATGAATTACCACTTTCAAATGTTTAAAATAGGTAGTAACTCATATTGTTTCCAGAGGAAGAGCTCTAAGCATTATTAATCAAAAGCAGTACACAATTATGCCATCTTTGTCTCATTCTTTGGTAAGAAAATCAAGGTGAAATAATCAATGAGAAAATAAAATGTTTCCAAATGAAATATCACCTCTAAGAATACGTCTAAAAACTACACAAATAAAAGTATTATCTGAAAGGACTTTCTAATTCCATACTGCTCTTGCAAATTCAAAAGAATATTTACAGTAAACTTTTCAGTGAGGGCTATATTATAAAATAAGCTTATTTTTATATTATTTTATAAAAACATAAAATATATTCATACGTTGTATAACACACACACACACACACACACACACACACACACACACACACACACACACATATTTGCATCCAATGTTCCTACAAGAAATTATCTTGTTTCTTTTGTTTTTGGTCAGGAATGAGCTGGGTTAAATATTGGGATTTAAAAATTTGGGAAAATAGAATTGGCTTAATTGTTGAAAGAGCTTTGTTAACTTCTTCCCTGCAGACTTCTTGTACCAAGCCTGGTTACTTCCTGAATGAATACAGGCTGCTTTTTATATATGAAACCTAACACTTCTTGGCACAACTCCAGATGTTAAATAAAAAAGCTACAAGCCACTGCTAACCTGCTTCCCTGAACAGAGTCACACTATTTGAACTACTAAAGCAAGGTTTTCCTTTCCCAACCTTTCGATAATCCCTCTTGCAGCCTTTTAAGGCATAGCTCACCCCCAAGCATAAAATAAAAAAGAAATATGCTCAAAAATATGAAAATATTCCAAACTAATTAGCTAACCAAACAATAGTAGCTCACCGCCTTTCCAGCTTTCTTTGAAGACCATAAGGTCTTGGATGAACCTTTTTCTTTTTGTCTTAGTTCATGTTTAGCATTGGCCTATAAGTCAAACAACTAGTTAAAAGGATTAAAGAGAAGTATCTTAACTCTATTTGATTACCTGAGACTAGCAATGAAACTTCATTTTGAAATTTTGAATAATTTAAAAACTAGAGAATGATGACAAAGAAAGGCCTTACATGTATATTCTCCCAAAACAGACCTCTACAAGTGGGGTATTCCCAAAAGAGGGACAATCTGACAATCCTTAATAATCATGCAGATATATAATGATATGGTTACTCCCTTGTTTCTATTTTAAAAGTAAATGCCAATATCATGAATTGAGCCTGTGATACAGCTAACAATTCTTTCTTTCTTTCTTTCTTTCTTTCTTTCTTTCTTTCTTTCTTTCTTTCTTTCTTTCTTTCTTTCTTTCTTTCTTTCTTTCTTCTTCCTTCCTTCCTTCCTTCCTTCCTTCCATCCATCCATCCATCCATCCATCCATCCCACTTCTACACCACCCATCTCACCTACGTGACCCAGGGTCATTTACAATAAAAAAAATACAGATCTTTTAATATTGGAGACATAAAATCACAGTCCTGTGCATTCAACCGTATTTTGTAGCATTTGTAGTTACTGAATACTCCTTCAGAACAACCCTATATAAAGCCCATTGCACTATAACCAAGATATGAACAATAGTTAACAGATCAGATCGATTCATAAATGTGTACTACCAGTGTACAACACACACTTATTTCTGTCCTACTTTCTACCATTAAAAATGCCTTTCCATCATCAATGTTTTTAACAATGTTTACATAAAAATAAATATGAAATAAATAAAATAAAAATAAATAAAATAAATAAATAAAAGCAAAGCTGAAATAAACAAAAGAATAAAAAGGTATCAATTGATTTTCCAGAGTAAAGCAAATTTTAAAGCAAAAGGTTGTATGAATAAAAAAAAATTGTTCTTCTAGAATTATTATATCCTTTCAGGTTCCTTTCACTTGTGTGACTATGTTGTTTCATTATGGGAAAATATTCATTGTTTTGGTTAAATTATTAGCAATTCTCATCCTTTTCTCTTTCTTTCTCTGTCTTGTTTATATTTAATGCCAAGCCTTTTGGGAAAGATTTTCTTTCAACTGTGTCAGCTCTACAGTGATGTAACTTTCTTCCCATTGTAATCAGAAGAAATTGTATAAATAAGCTAAAACAAGTAAGGACATATGAATAACTGCAGACTTTAGACTGCATTTTAATTGCTCAATGTACTATAACATACTGCATATTTATATTAAATTTCCCTTTTATGAGAAGGAAGATAGGGCATAGCACAAAAACAAATATTTCAATTGATTTAAATTATTAAATTAATAACCCCTTAAACTAGATTACATGCTTTAAATCGTTGGGACTACCACAAGCAATTTAAACATACTCAACAATATATCTCCATCTGCAGATACTACAAAATGTTATAGTTCATATTCTCCATTTCCATTTTCAAACAATTCATTAGAAATGAAATCTTTATATGGAATTACATATAAATATATATATTGCAAAAAGTTTTTTATTTTTTAAACAAAAACAACATAAAAACATCATCCTTCCAAACAATTACAGACAGTATTTCGATCGGTTAAAATCATTTTGTGCTCTCAAAATTTTCAAAATCTCATTATATGACAAATGTTCTTTCCTCTAACAAAAAATATATGGAATTATATTTTTATTTTCTACAAATTTGCCTTTGTCAAATTGCTTGCCTATGTTCATGTTCTCACAATTAGGTTGCATTTTTTTTAATAATCAGGAAGGAAAAGAATGTGCTGTATGCTTGTGTCATGCAGTAAAATACAACTATTATTGAAAGTCTAATTTAGGCCTACCTTGTCTTCGACTCTGTTCAGCCGGGCACCAACTGTATTAGTCCCTCGATCTTTATTTTTTTCTGCATAGAAAGGACACTTCTAGATAAATATCAAGTGTTACAATAGTATAGAATGAAGCCAAACGATTGCATTTAACTAGTCTAGCAGAGCTACTTAATTGAACCCTGCTGACAGATGGGTAATTTTATTACATTAACAGTAGTTTTTTTTTATTCCTTTATTAGCATCAATTCAAGCCTTGCCTTGAATGGACTCAAGTTCATGTTATGCTTTAAATCAGAAGAATATATGCATTCAGTTTAATAAATTTAAATTAAATTTAACACTAATTTAGCTGAAAAGTACAGTAGAGCATGAGTGAGAGTCCATGTGGTGTATGGTTAAGGTGTTGGACTAAGAGCAGAGAGACCCTTAGGTCAGGGGTGGTATTCACTTACCTTCGCTACCAGTTTGCAAATGTAAGCACGCAGGCCTCCTCCACGCATGCGCAGAGGGTAAAAAATGGGACGTGATGACATCTGGGTGGGTGGGTGGAGCCTCCTGCTGCCAGCGCTACCGGATCGCGCAATCCAGATAGAACCGGCTGAATTTCACCACTGCCTTAGATGTCTCTGAGGATAGATCTCTCTTAGGCACATAAGTTACTGCTGAGTAACTCTGAGCCACTTACATTCTCTCAGCCCTAGACTGGGAAACTGAAAAACATCCCAGAATGTAGCAATGGAAAACCACTTCTATCTGTCCTTAAAATTGTCAAGATTGATTCAAAAACACCAAAACGAAGTACAGAATAAGAGTGAGACTTACCTCTTGAAGTATGTTGGTGTGCTTATTGATGATCATTATCATCATCCATGAAAAGTTAGTATACATTCATGGGTTTTATAGAATGTTTATTTGGATTCTGATTTCCCACAAAAGAAGTACAGAGAAACTATGGTTTCATTGTAAATTATGAAAACTATAAAGATGAGCACAACTCATTCAATTGCTGTATCCAGTAGGGATCTATGTACTACCCAAAACCTTGGATGAATTCCACAGAATCCCCAAGTTAGTGCTATTGAACTATAACTTTCACAATGTTAATTGTAACTTGGCAGAAGCCAAAAATTACTAAAAGCATGAGAATAATTGTATTAGCTATTTCAATTAATTTCTTTTAAATATAATTCATTCAGTGCTTTTGATTCTGTTTTGATTTTTTTTTTGTCATTGGTTTGTCCATTGGTTGAACAAGTTGCTATTTCTATGAGACTTTTTTTTTTTTGAAAAGTACTTGACTTGTAACATATTGAAGATACATTCTGTGCTTTTCTAGGATGGTGACTTACCTGAGAGAGAAATAAATAGTGATGGCTTTCCTATAGATTGGTCCAATCTAGAGAGAAAGAAATTTTTTTAAAGTAAGAAACCAAACATTTTCCCCCAGGTAAAAAATGGGCAGCTAAAAACAATTGTAATTGTTTTGTACATTCCTACCAATAATGAAAGAAGGTCTTACAGTTATTGGTTTATTTGCAAAATATGCTTTGAACTTTTTATTGTGATTTTTAGAGATATTGTATGTGATCTAAAAACTGCTCCATAAAGAAGCTATTCATTCACTAAATATTTAGTGTTGTCTGTTAACACTTTCTGATATTAACACTTCCACAAAGATATGGAGATGTTGAATTAATGAGTTCCAAATATTGATTGGCAGCAATAAAGCAATTTTAAAACAATGTTCTTTTAATGTAATTTTGTCCTGTGGGTTGTTTTTTTTTTTTGCTACGCTCAAAAGACACTAATCGATAGAATAAATGATAGAATAAATTAAATACATGGGAGATGAAGGATGATGGTTCTTATTTGTGAAGATCTTACAATCAAGTTGAAGAAAATAAAAGGGAAGACAGGAGAAAAATGGGATAGTTTGGGTTCATGCATCACTCTAAGTCAGGGGTCTCCAAAGTTGGCAACTTTAGGAGTTTTGGAATTTGACTCCCAGAATTCGTTAGCCAGCCATGCTGGCTGGGGAATTCTGGGAGTTAACGTCCACAAGTCTTAAAGTTGCCAAGTTTGGAGACCCCTGTTCTAAGTCATATCATGGCATGTTTGGATTTGGATTAGTATGTCCTGTCAACCCAGCCATTATGGTTTGTAAACATAATTTATGGCTTAGCATATTGTAAGAATCCAGCCAACAGTAACTTATTCAGTAAAGCCTAGTTATAACACACCATGGCTTAGAGCAATCTGTTAACCTTCTCAATATGAAAATACTCCCAAGTCCTGTCATGCCGAATTTTCTAACCCACTTCTACTGCCTATTGCATTCTTTTTAATTCCTTTTCCTAAGGGTGTGATCAGACAGGATACATTAACATTGAAGTTCCATGCAGGTAAGGAAGTATGTTAGGGAAACATCATGGGGCACTCTTTAATCCTTCATATTTGTAAGATACTGTGGCAGAAATTGTTTCCACAATTAAAAATTGATGGCATTTAATGTGGGACAGTGTGGATACCGTGGGCTGCAATTTGTCCGTGCATGTTCAGAATATACTTTTTAAAAAAATCATTAAGTTTAGAAGATGAATTCTGGACCATACCTTCTTTGAAGCTCTTTTATTCGGACCATTAAGTTGAGATGACCCTGAGAATATTGTTCTATCACATCACGTACATCATAAGGCTTTCTAGCTTGCTGTGAAAATAGAAAATAATAACTATAATAGTATTTCAAATCTCATTATAGTATGCCATGCCTATGTGGCTATTAGTTGAAATAAGGAAAAATAGAAAACTAGCCTTTTCATTTTCACAGCTTTTTCATATAATTTTACATAATAAGGATAAGGACTAAAGGGTATAACTCAGGTTCTTCGTTAAAATGGTTATTCCTTGTGTTTTAGTGATACACCTAGATGATGGCTGGACATGTAGAAAGCCCTCTTCATGAGTTAAGGAACTAGTTTGTTAAATATTGTGCCATAATGTATTTAGAGCACTGAATATAAAAGAATAGGCCTAGAAACAAACTGTAAATCAGTGAAGTTGGTTTAAAAACTGATCTTTTTTGTTATTGGTTATAAAGTTGTGAGAGTGATGATAATTTACTTAGTGGTCGCACTATCTCTGATATGTTACATATTCTCCACTTATCATCTCACCCCATAAAAGGCACCGTGTTGATAACAGCCTGCTGTGAGTCAGTCTCTCTCTCCTTCTCTCCCCCCACCATCTATTATAACATGGTAATGCGGAGATTTTTCTAATTTGAACATAAATTCCATTGGGTAGTATTTGGAATAAATCCACCACCGCATATGATGTACAGTATTGTTGTTCAGTACACTTTAAATTCTTTCATCTTTTTATAAATGTTAAAAAAAAATTCTCCATCTACTTTTAAATTGAAGTGCTTCGTATAACATACAAAAATTAGGGATTTTAGGAAATGATACAACAACCTATTTTAAAATTACTGAATGTTAAAGTGGCCTCACAGTTTCTTATGCTAGAAGGCAGCTGAATGTATGCATCTGGGAAAATAGAAATCACCCTGCTCCAAACTCCTTAACAGATTGCATCATAGAATTTCATAGAAATCATAGATCTAAATCATAGAATTTAATAGCTAAAGTTATAATAAATTAGACTGCACTCCAAAGAGTTTTACCTGTTAGGTAAAATAGTGTCCTCCTACCATGGCATGCCCCTTCATGGATTACTGCCTTGTCGTGGTGAAGGGGCTTGCGTAGCTAAATGAAGCTATGAGCTATGCCGTGCAGGGCCACCCAAGACGGACAGATCTTAGCAGAGAGTTCTGACAAAACGTGATCCACTGGAGAAGGAAATGGCAACCCACTCCAGTATCTTTGCCATGAAAACCCCATGGATAGTACCAAAAGGAAAAAAGATATGATGCCGGAAGATAAGTCCCTCAAGTCGGAAGGTGTCCAATATGCTACTGGGGAAGAGCAGAGGGCTAGTACTAGTAGCGCCAGAAACAGTGAAGCGACTGGGCCAAAGCCAAAAAGACGCTCAGCTGTGGATGCATCTGGTGGTGAAAGGAAAGTCTGATGCTGTAAAGACTTTTTCTCCATAGGAACCTGGAACCTTGTTTTTACAGTCAGTAAAAACAAGACCAAGAGCTGATTATAGCTCAGATTATGAGCTTCTCATTGCAAAATTTCAGGCAAAGATGGGCATGATAAAGGACCAAAATGGCAGGGACATAACAGAGGCAGAAGAGATTAAGAAGAGGTGGCAAAATTACACAGAAGAACTATACAAGAACGAGCTTAACGTCCCTGATAACCATGATGGGGTGGTCACGAGCCAGACATCCTAGAATGTGAAGTCAAATGGGCCTTAGGAAATCTGAGCAACAACAAAGCTAGTGGAGGTGACAGTATTCCAGCTGAGCTATTCAAAATCTTAAAAGAGGATGCAGTAAAAGTGCTACACTCAATTTGCCAGCAAATTTGGAAAACTCAACAGTGGCCACAGGATTGGAAAAGGTCAGTTTGCATTCCAATTCCAAAGAAAGGCAATGCCAAAGAATGTTCAAACTATCGTACCATTGCACTCATTTCACATGCTAGTAAAGTTATGCTTAAAATCTTACAAGCTAGGCTCCAGCAGTATGTGGATTGAGAACTACCAGAAGTACAGGCAGGATTTCGAAGAGGCCACACAAGACCATCTGTGGGGGACAGATCGGCGTGACATGGAAATGTACAAATACCATGGAACCTTGGGCATGGGTGATGGTGGTGGGGATAGTACGGCGACAGGAGACAAATGGAGCACGGGTGTGGGTGGTGGAATCATAACAGTGCTCGGGAAATAGTGGAAGTGTGCGGAAAACAGCAGAGCTGTCAAGAGCCATCAAGACTGTCAGGTTGGTTTGGTGCATCCTGATGACGTCAGAGTGAGCAACGGCGTGCTGGTGTTGCGTGGTGGATTTGAAACAACCGTCAAACAGCTGAGGAACAACAAGCTGACGCCTACTTGCAGAGGAGCAAGGCGGGGCTATAAAAGGGCACTGAGAGGCAGAAGCTCTTAGTGCCACCTTTACACCATTTGCATTCTGGGATCTTCTAACAGCCACCATTGTAGCGTGTAATAAACCAGGTTTGAATCACCACTCAGCATCTGGAAGGTTTGTTCTGCCTGGTATCCGCAAAGGTGGCTTAGAGAGCCGAGAGGAACTAGAGATCAAATTGCCAACATACGCTGGATCATGGAGAAAGCTAGGGAGTTCCAGAAAAACATCTATTTCTGCTTCATTGACTATGCTAAAGCCTTTGATTGTGTGGATCACAACAAATTGTGTCAAGTTCTTAAAAAGATGGGAGTATCAGACCATCTTATTTGTTTCTTGAGAAACCTATATGCGGGTCAAGAAGCAACAGTGAGAACTGGACATGGAACCACTGATTGGTTCAAAATTGGGAAAGGAGTCCGGCAAGGCTGAATACCGTCACCCTGCCTATTTAACTTATATGGAGAGTACATCATGAGAAAGACGGGGCTAGATGAATCAAAAGTTGGAATTAAGATTGCTGGGAGAAATATCAACAACCTCAGATATGCAGATGATACCTGACTCTAATGGCAGAAAGCAAAGAGGAACTAAAGAGCCTCTTGACGCTGGTGAAAAAGAAGAGTGCAAAAGTTGGCTTGAAACTCAATATTAAGAAAACTAAGATCATGGCATTGAGCCCTCTCAATTCCTGGCAAATAGATGGGGAAGAAATAGAGGTAGTGACAGATTTTATTTTCCTGGGCTCCAAGATCACTGCAGATGGGGACTGCAGCCAAGAAATTAAAAGATGCTTGCTCCTGGGGAGCAAGGTAACATGAGGAAAACTCTTGCAGAAGGCATGCTGGAGAATGGCACACTCTGTCGTTCTCTATCCTTTCATGCTGAGGCATGCTATTCTTCTCCAAAGTTTCCCTCAGAGTCAAAATGGAAAAGCAAAAGGGGAAGTACCAGCTGCAGGAAGTTCTGAGTAGTATAACCAAACAATGGTCAAGTCCAAGCGTGTGTAACATTCTTTGAAGTACAAAGAACTTTGAACTATTTTGTTTGCCAGAAAGCCCTCTGAAGTGATTACAGAAAATTGCATACACAGTTCTTGATTGATAACAAGGTAACTGAATTACGTATAAAACACTGCCCAGTTTGTGGTGATACTTTGAAATCTAAAGCTATAAATACATCAAGAGCATCTAGTGACATCACTGAAAGCCACAATAGACACTGTTATTACTGGGGCCCTAAACTTGTACAGTAACATTTATTATTTATTTTAGTAACTGTTCTAGTGGTCATGTCCTGCTCGTAGATATCCCAGAGATATCCGGTTTATTACTGCAGGAAGCTGCATTCGATGGACCTTCGGTTTGATGGGATATAGTTCTTCTTATATTCTTAAATAAATGTTTATTATTTATTTATTTATTTTATTTATTTTGACGCATTTCTATGCCGCCCAACTCCCAAGGGACTCTGGGCATCAACAAAAAATAAAACAATGCGAACAATCCCATAAAAAATGTTAAAAAGAAAAACATTAAAACATTAAAAACTTTAAAAACGTTAAAACACATGCACTCCAATTTGTGGCCGGGTCTCGCAAGATCATTATAATGAGATCAATGGTCCCAGGCCTGCCAGAAGAGCCAGGTCTTCACCGCTTTGCAGAAAGCCAATAGGCTGGGGGCAGTCCGGACCGCAGGAGGTAATTCGTTCCAGAGAGCCGGGGCAGCCACAGAGAAGGCCCTCCCCCGCGGGCCTGCCAGCCGGCATTGTTTAGCTGACGGGACCCGGAGGAGACCAACTCTGTGGGATCTTACCGGTCGCTGGGAGCTATGTGGTAGAAAGCGGTCTCGAAGATAGCCTGGCCCTGAGCCATATAGGGCATTAAAGGTAATGACCAACACCTTGAATTGTACCCAGAGACCAATAGGGAGCCAGTGCAGCTCGTAGAGAATTGGTGTAATGTGGGTGTATCTAGGCGCACCCACTATAACTCGTGTGGCTGCATTCTGGACCAACATTAAAGAAGTGACTAACCATACTATAAAAATATTAGACTGTACTATGAGAGTTTTCCCCTAACCTGTTGCCCTCAAGAAATATTAAATTAAAGCAGGATGTTCTGAAGTTACTATCTACTATATATCTGAAATGCTGCTCTCTAAATTGGAGACGCTGCTTTATAAAATGAGGATTCCAGAATATTCCAACAGATTTTGGAGTTCTGTGCTCCCTGTTTCTTGATGTTCCTCTCTTTCAAACATTTGGCAAATCTGTTTTAATAAATGAAAGACAACATATCAGTGTTAAAATATCAATGTGGTTTGCTTATGGAATGGCTGCATGACTTGATTAATTGTCTATGCAAAGACTGTAGGCATGGCTGATGATTGGAAGAATGCCATTATCACTCCTTTACAAAAACAGAATGTTAACAAGAGAGAATGCAAAACTACAGAAGGATTAATTTATCAAGTGCTGAATTCTGATCAAAAGCATGTAAGACATGACTGTGAAAAAAAACTTTTGGCATATATAGCATAGCTTTAGTCAAAGCAGGAAGTGCGCCAAACAGATATTTGAACTTTAGCAAAGCCTTAGCCTCCTTATGTGAATGTGACAAAGTTTTAATGTATGCCTGTTGATTTATAGAAAGCATATGATAAGAGATTTGAAATATGAAATATTTTGCATGAATACAGACTTGAAGGATGTTTGTGAATGAGATATGAATGCTATATGAAGGAAGTAAAACATACGTGACAACAAACGGAATGCTTAGGGAATAGTTCAACTTGAAACAATGACCAAGGCAAGGATGTGTGGTGTCCATGAGCTCCTTAATGCACTTATATATAGATGAATAACGAAAGATTATTATGAGGTATGCTAATTGGGGATATGAAGGCAAGTGGACTTTTTATGCAGACAGTGTTGCATTGTTCGCTAAGAAACTGAAAGATTTCTAGATAGACTGATACAACAAGGGAGTAGGGGAATTAAACATTAATGAATCAATGACTAAGGAAATTGTTTTGATAGGGAATTGAGTGAATGGTTGCAAGCTATATATAAATAGCAACAAATTGAAGCAAACAGATGTTATTTTGTAATTTGATAGAATTTTTACTAAGCATAGGGAAATAGAGAAATTATAAGATATACAAGTATGGATAAAAAAAATAGAAGCCAGTATGTAGTCTGTGGTAAAGAATGTTTATTGAAACAAGTGGAAAAAATGTATGGATATAGATGTAGAAAAGTTAATTGAAGTGGAAAAAAACAGGAGAGATGCTCAAACGGAGAGAAAGCAGTTCATTAAAAATGGACTGAACACAGAAACAAATATGAAGATTTTAGAGGAAAGAGGAATGAAAGGTATGGTTGAACAGAATTCATTAGTTCATCAACAAGAAAAAGATGAGAAATTCAAAGAACAAAAGACAATATATTAATTAATTAAGATTTAGTGGATATCTAAGGATGGAGCAGTATAGTAAATAGTGTTTAGTTTTAGTTAACTTTCTTTCCCCATACTTCCTGCCTTATATTATTTTATTACTTTATATTGTATGTTTTGCATAACATTGTTTATCCCAAAAAGAAATAGCACAATAGGTAGATATTTATACTTGTAAGATGATTCTTTGGAATTCTACTGCTCCTTGAACACTTAAGTCACTACTTCTGATTATAGATAGGTCTCATTTTGTGGATCAGATGTTGAAAACGATTTTCTGGTAGTCATTAGAGAAGAGAAATTTTAATATTTTTTTTTACCAGTTTACCAGTTCCAAATTCCATTTCTTAGTTGTACTGATTGCACAGCTTTACGTGATTAAAGACTGTGACTGCAAACAGCTCAGCTGAATTTTAATTGGAAAGATGGAAAAAAAAGATGTAAAGAAACCTGAAATGTTCCAGCATAAATTCTATTTTGCTCAATTAAATCAATAAAAAAAATTATGTTTGGAGTTTGTGTAAGAAAGAACTTGATGATTGTAGTAGTAGAACTGATGGTATGGCTCTTCTTCTCAACTCTTCCTTTGATGAAGCCAGATAGAAGGAAATAAATTTCTTTACTAGTCCTGATAATACCATTCATTTCCTTCCCCAGTAAACTGAAGTATGCTCTAAGGCTGAAACTGTAGAGAAATTGAATGGCTATGCAAATTGTTGCATTTTCTTTTTTCTATGCTGTTTCCAATCAATGATGATATTATTATTATCCAGTTTTATTAATTTACCATTATCTTGATTAAAATCTGCTTTGTAATTTCAAAAACAAAAGCCTGAGCTCCCTGAGCTGAAGAAGCTTCTTGGATGAGAAGCGAAATGTCTTCAAAGAAAAACCAGAAAGTTCAGTTGAAAAAACAGCCATGATGACAACCATGATGATGGTTTGGGACAACCATGATGACTGAGAACCTCCATAGTCCCTAAATTCCCTGTTGTTGGGAGATGAATATAGCTGAAGTTTTTGTAAATTATCAAATGTGATCTCTGAGGATTTGTGTGGCTTCAGGTACAACCATACCATAATCACAATAGTAAAATGGGGTGCCTACTTCTGCTTAATCATTAAGAAGCATACATTTTTTATATGTATTTATAAAATCTTCATCAGACTAAAGCCTCCTACACTTTTTGTTGAAAACTTTCTCTAGCCACGATTTGTGGTTGCTCTGAGTCCCTAGGAGTATTAGGAAATAATCAAATACAGAATTATACTTCCTGTGAATGTATAACTTTTTTTTTTAAAAAAAGCATTGTTTTCAACCCTTTTGGTTGGAAATATGTGTTTAAAAGTTTATAGAAAACATTTGCTGAATTTTAGAATCTAGACAGAAAGGCTGAGTAAGATTTCTATTACTTCTCAGTGCAATTGTCTCTTTCTAGATTGGCAAAGGGGGCAGAGGGAAAAATAAAATATGCAATAATAATTATGTACTACTAAAATCTGTTCCATAGACCCTTTTGTTAAACTAGTATTTCAATTCAACCATTATTATTTTTTCACTTGCTGAATCATGCTAGAATAGGTTCGTTTACTCATTCTTTGCTTGTTTGCTTGCAATAAACACAGTTCTGTCTATGCTATTACATTCCAAGGTAAACAATATTATGAAAAATTCAGGACAATATGGCTATAATCCCAAGAAATGTTAATTTTGGTTCTAGGCTTTGTAACAGAATCTCAGCTAATGTGAGATAGAAACGAGGCTAAGGTAGAGTTCTAATCTCTAGGTCCATTAAATCAGTCCCACGCAGCTCAGAATTAACGAAGACACATGAGACTGTTTGCATTGGAAGGAGACAGAGATAACAAAAGGGGAAAGGTCAAGTCCATTAGTAGAAAATAACATTTTAATTCAGGCTGCATTTCAGAAACTTAGCCTGTTCCCATTGCATCCACAGTTGACTAACTTGCTGATAAACAGTCACCCTACTGAAGAATAGAGAGAAGAGTAGCAGTAGCTCGCTGATATTAAAATGGATTTCCCTGGCCTTTCCTTGTTTAAGACTGAAAAGAAGCAAGAACAGAAAAAAAAAAGAGAAAAAAGGGGATTTCTTTTAAAAAAGTACTTTGTCAACAACTCACTTGAAATTTCTTCTTTGCCACAAAATACTGCATACGGCGTATCACTTTAATGGCAGAACGGTGATGTTCTTTTAAACTGTAAGGAAAAAAAGGCAAAACTAAAAACCATGTACAAATTGTTTATTATTTATGCTACAACTGAATATCTTTCACAATATTAAGTCATGGAAAAAAAAAACCATCCTGGCCCACTTAATCTTCCCTACTCTTTTTCAAATCACCATCGGTTACACTGAAAGGGCAGGGATTTTAGCTGACTGTTGGTTGAGGCTAAGGCCTGGGGTGCAGCCAAAGCTAATATTCTTTCCACAATGCATTAGCCAAGAATCTGAAAGCTCTAAAGAAAAGGGCACATTGATTTCACTGGAATCACAATACTCCACAAAGCTAAGAATATAAAACCAGCCTTTGAAAGAAATAACATATCAGCACAGTACCAAATAGACAAAAAAGTATACTTTGAGAATGTGCCATTACCACTAATCCAAGTTGGATTACTAGAACAATTAATTTAAAATATTGGTTTAATAGGGATGCCTCCATTTTGTGCCACATGCCAATCTGCTCCAGTCCTCAAGTGAATTATTGTTTGGCACCAAATATGGAATCATATTATTAAAAAAAAATCCCTATCATACCTGTTCTAACAAAAGGGAACTGTCTTTGCACGGTCCTCTAATATGCATTTGGCTGGATGTGTGTCAAGCAAGACTGTTCTATTCATTCAAAGTAATAATCTTTGCTTCACTAAAGTCAATTTAATACTGATGAAAGACAAGAGAGAGGCACCTGCCTATTAAAGAGACCAAATCACAGAAGTAACCCTGTGCAAATGTTCTCAGTTCTGTTACTAAGTAAGGATAGCAATAGCAATAGCACTTAGACTTATATACTGCTTCACAGTGCTTTATAACCCTTTCTAAGTGGTTTACAGAGTCAGCATTTTGACTGGGTTCCTCATTTTACCGACCTTGGAAGGATGGAAGGCTGAGTCAACCTTGAACCGGTCAGGATTGAGAGAATCAAACTCCTGGCAATGTGAGCAGAGTTAACCTGCAATATGCATCCTGACCACTGCGCCACCACAGCTGTTAGATAGTTTAGTAACATTCAAATGAGTTGAATGAACCTGATTCAATGTTACTTAGACCAACCCTTCTCTTCCTTCTCTACTGGCTGAGCTTTAACTACGGCTCCAGAAGTGTCCGCCAACTTTGTCCATTACAAATGCTTTCCCCATATCTGTTCGTTTATCATACTTCCTAGTCCTCACATGTCTGCCACTGAATCCACCAAACTCTAAGTAGTCTAGTCTTTTCACAATTAGGACTATTTGGTTTTCTGTTAATGGAGGAACTACACCTAAACAAGGCGAGGCTCGACTAATGCCAGTGTCCAAGTGAATAACTTCTCACAAAACAGTTTATTTAAAAGTGTTTTCTCAGTCCATGTGGATTTTAATGCAAGCACAGGCATAACAAGTACAGAGAAGATACCCTACTTGTTTATACTCATAGAATCCAAGTCAATGTTTAACTCTCTGGATGCAAAAGCTATCATTTTGTTCAACTAAAACAAACAGCATGCATGCAAGCTGCTTATGCATTTGAATAACGAGCCCCAGACAAAATCAATTTAATGCTTAGAAACAATGGAAATAGAGTTTAGAAAAGTATCATGTTTATTTATTATTTTAATATTTCCCATACATACTTTTGTGTATGTATGTGTGTGTGTACGTGTATATATGCATATATATAATACATATATACATAAATAAATAATTACATCAAAAAGTTTTGAAAAATTCTTACAAAGCTACAATAAAGTAATAAATTCCATTTACTGTATATTCCTACTGCATAAAATAAATTTGTCACACCAAATTTAAAGGCAGGACATTCCAAATATGAAGTTTATACTTTGCTTAAAGTTTGAATTTCCTATTCTGAATGATCTTAATTATTGTCTGGATGGAATATGTTAATTTTGTAGATCATATCCTCTGCATTTACATTTTTATTAAATAATTTTGAATTAATTTGCTTTCTTTTCCTTTTGTGCTTGTATATAGATCTGCATTTATGCATGTCAGTATATATTTTGTCGTTTAGAAACAAACGACAAGGTGTCCTCCTGGATGCGCGGCTGTCTTTAGAAGGGCATATGACAGCCGTGGCCAGGGGGGCTTTTTGTCAGGTTTGCCTGATATGCCAGTTGCGCCCCTTTCTGGACCGGGACTCCCTACGCACGCTCAAGCACTCGTCACTTCTCGTCTGGACTATTGTAACGCTCTCTACATGGGGCTCCCCTTGGGGTACACCCGGAGGCTCCAACTGGTGCAGAATGCGGCTGCGCGGGGGATTATGGGAGCGACGGGGCGCTCCCATGTGACTCCTCTCCTGCGCGAGCTGCATTGGCTTCCGGTGGACTTCCGGGTGCGCTTCAAGGTGTTGGTGATCACCTTTAAAGCGCTCCATGGCTTAGGGCCAGGGTACTTACAGGACCGCCTTCTGCCACCAATAGCCTCCCACCGGCCGGTTCGCTCCCACAGAGAGGGCTTCCTCAGGGTGCCGTCGGCCAGAAAATGCCGGCTGACGATCCCCAGGAGGAGAGCCTTCTCTGTGGTGGCACCTACCCTATGGAACAATCTACCCCCAGAGATACGAGTGATCTCCGACCTTCGGATTTTTCGTCGGGCCCTAAAAACTCATTTTTTCCAGTTAGCCGGTCTGTCTTGATTTTAGGGTTAGTTTTAAAATTTTAATATTGATTTTAATTGACAAGTTTTAAATTATGGGCCAAATTTATAAATTATTTTAACTTTATTTTTAACTGTGATGTTTTGTATAGATGTTTTTATCTTGGCTGTTCACCGCCCTGAGTCCGAAAGGAGAAGGGCGGTATAGAAATTTGAATAAAGTAAAGTAAAGTAAATATAGGGATTTTTCTAAGAGGAAAATATTTCAGAAAGTTATTTAATATTCACCCAAAGAACATAATTTTCAGCAAGAAATTATTGAATTTATTTAATTATGTTTAGCTTAGGGAAATATTCTAAAGTTGAATACTGTAATTATCAATAAAAATGTAAATACTTTCCACAATTGTTTGCAAGTTAGATCCATTTAAAGTTAATATATTACTTTAATCATGCCACTTCAGTAAAGGAATGAATAAAGCTAAATATATTTTCTAAATAAAGTAATGCTATACTGTTCTTAATTGCTGAAACATTTAAAAAAATCCAGAATGTTAAAAACAATATATGAAGAAGAAAAACAAATTAAACTTATGCAGAAAACCCCAACTTTAAACATATGTATTCAATATTCTTACCCAGAAAGAGATTTGTATAAATAAAGATAATCTATAGGAAAAACTTTGAAATACTGATCTGACTTGAATAAAAGCACTTTAATTGTAGGATTCTTTGAAATGTTTTGCTGTGCTGTTAACTTTCAGACCATGCAAATTTTATTTTTTTTAATACTTTAATTAAAACTATAATAGTTTATTTGAAATTAAATATACTTTAGGCATTAGGAAATCCAACAACAGAAACTGAAGTAGTTTTAAATGTTGCAACAATGAATGTTAGGAAAAATATATAGTAAATCAATAGCAGGATTAATTACTGAAGGCCACTGAGTGTCTTGACTTGTTCATAAATTTAAGACTAAAATTTATCACCTTATAAGAGTTTATCATAGAAATAATTTGAGTCTAATTTTAGCAAAATTTTTAGAAACATTTCCACAAAATTAAATATTAATTTTGCCTCCCAACCTCAGATTATTTAATACGGGTAGTCCTTGAATTATGACCATAATTGAGCCCAAAATTTCTGTTGCTAAACAAAGCAGTCGGTAAGTGAGCTTTGCCCCATTTTATGACCTTTCTTGCCACATTTATTAAGTGAATCACTGTAGTTGTTAAATTAATAATACAGTTGCTAAGTGAATCTGGCTTTCCCATTGACTTTGCTTGTTAGAAGGTGATCAGATGCAACTGTCATGAATATGAGTCAGTTGCCAAGCGCATGAAGTTTGATCATGTGTCTATAGGGATGCCATAATGGTCATAAGTGTGAAAAACAGTCATAAATCATTTTTTTCATTACTGCTGTAACTTTGAATGGTCGCTAAATGAACTATTGTAAGTTGAGGACTAGCTGTAAGGGGGGAGTGAACCAACAGACATCTTTAGTTTAAAAGGAACAATTGTGACAGCATGGAGCTTAAGTTATTTTACTACTGGAAGAGCTATACAGCAGATTATTTTCTTGAGTCAAGCAGACATATACAAACATAAAATAGGTTAAAAGTGGTTTTAGTTTCTCCTTATCTTTAAAATGGCATATATATATATATTTATGTTTATATCAGGGGTGTCAAACTGGTGGCCCGTGGGCTGGATGCGTCATGCACAGGCCATGTCCACCCCAGCTCCGTGAAGGAAAAAAAAGTCACAAAATGTCATATGACAGCAACGTGACGCTGCGAGTTTGACACCGCTGATTTATATGCATTTGTTTTTCATCCTTGAGTGAATGGAGTTGATCTGTGCCACCTGGATTCCTTACGTAATGCATTGCATTTGAGACGACTAAGATGTAATGCTTAGAAGTTGAACTAGTAAATTAAATATAGAGGGGGGGAAAGGATTAGAAGGATGAAGAAGTTCTGTTTACTTATTCCTTCCTAATTTTTGCCTATAAACAAAAGTTAAAGCAACTTTTCTCGATACAATACTAATTAATATTTAAAAAAATAAACAGTATCCAAGTCAATGCATGCTCGGATAATGTCTAAAACAACAGCTTCCTTGACGATACAAGTACAGAATTGTTGAAAAGCAGACTATTTTAAAATAGTTAGTGCATAATCTGCTATTCAGCCTGTTCTTTCACCAAGTTTTATTTAAGCAGTTTATCTTATTGAGATTAGGATCTCTTTTATAAAGAAATACCTGGTAAAAGCAGGCCTCTGGTTTTGAATGTCAGGCTATATTTCAGTGAAGGAGGGGGGAAGAGGGCTTTTAATAGCAGAATGCTTTCTCAACGTAATCTTTATCAGGCAACTGGAGAACTAATGCCAACACATTAGAGATAATTCCTCTAGCACTATGGATCATCCAAAGACAGTTTGTTTATTGTCTTGAAGGCTCCCATTCTATTATCCTGCGTTTTTATCTTGGTTTTTTTCAGTTGGGCCTCCTTTAACATGATGTATTGAAAGATACAAAGGATATGCATGGTTTTCTTTAAAAAAAAAACTTTATGGCAAATTATACAAGGCATGCAACTGGAACCCCTTTAGGGAGGCAAACTTGTAAGACAAGGGAGTTGCGAGGGGTATTGCTGGAACAGGGGAAGTGCAAGTAGGGAAAAAAAATCGTGCCCATCATTCTCTCTTCTACATCATTCCAGCTCTGCTAGAGATTTCTTCTCTAGGGGGAAGGAGTGATGACAGCTGTACATGTTTGTAGTTAGGAAAACGTTTGTGCCATCCTAAAGTTATGATATAAACATTTTTTTAAAAAAAAATCATGATTAAATCACAACATGCTTGTATTCTCAATCTTGACCCAATAATCTTGTATTGTACTGGTGCTTGTAACCAACCGATTTTGATAACTGAGGACCAGCTGATCTGAATCAAGGAAGAGATTTTTATATGGCATTTCTATATACTTACATCACTTTTGGTTATGTGAATCAGATTTATCTAGTCATGCCTTGAATGAGATAAGAGGGGACATTTTAAATGGGCAGATTTGTTTATGGATCAGAACTGAATTGTTTATGGATCAGAAATGAAGGGACTGCAGTAAAGGTAACATATATCAAATTTATTTTATTTGTTTATCTATCTGAAATGACTGAAATGAACATTTCATTGTGTGACTGAGAACTACTACTGAAGTAGTCACAAGTCTGGAATCTGACCATGACCCTTCATACAATCAATTCTACTGAATGCCTTCACCTCAAGTTGTGTTATTTGACCTCTTCAAATTATTATTCTTATTATCTCTTTTATTCATTAAATATGAAACTTAGTCAACTGAACATTTAAAAATGTATCACAAATATTATTGACTGGTGCTGATGGTTGATATGGGTTGCTGCCAGCACCCTAGGTATCAACCAAGTACCTTCTTAAGATGTACAATGTTCCAAGTGGTGCAGTTTTTTGCAGTCCCGCTGGCGTTATTGCAGGAAGCTGCAATTATTATTGTTGTTGTTGTTGTTGTTATTATTTTCTAAACTGTGGAATAAAACTAAACAAGAAACTCCCCTAATTACAAATCGCTCAAATAAAATTAACTCAAAACCCAGCAAACAAATATTAACACTAAAATAAATAATGCAACAGTATAATTAAAAACAATGCTGTAGAACAAGACTTAATGTACAATAATTGAAAACAACTGCTAATTTGGCATTGTCAACTACAGTAAATAAAAGTAGAGTGAAGAACATGATCCTATCCCAGTAATCAAATAAAAAGATCTTTAATCCCTCTTTTAAAGTTATAATTCCCAATCATGGGCACAAGTACCTCAAGACCTAGACTTGGAGACTATAATCCTACAGCAAGAAATCTGCCTGCTCACAAGAAGGTAAACAATAAACAGGATTGTAGGGAGAAAGGAGGGGAGACAGATACCAGGGAGTTATGACCATTAAGAGCTAGCAGCTTAAATTGGAGTCTGGCTTAAATAGGAAGCCAATGAAGATCCTTCATTATAAGGAGACATGCAAATACTGTGGAAAGTCCAGAGCAGACCTGAAAGCATTGTTGTATACCCAGATCAGGAATTGGAAAGAAGAATTGAGGACAGCTGCCAGGAGACCATTACAATAATCTAGGCATTATATAGTGAAGGCATACACCAGCCATGTTTTCTGTCTCCTCTGCTGCAATAATAGTCAACCGAGTAAAAATTAGCAGTTACAAACTGCTCAAGGGGATATTAGATTTAATGGTTGCATAGGAATTAAAGGGAAAGGGAGAATCTGCCTCAGCAACAGAGTTAATTCCAGTAGATGGTCTTATTTGGGTAGGGTCTCCTGCCATAATTCCACAGATTCTATTGCATGAATTGATTTATCACACTGAATAACATAAAACCCACAATCACACAAAACCCACATCCTCCAAAAGGGGCTTCAGATAATTAGGGAACTCTTCTAAGGAGTTTTTGTGAGCAGCAGGTTGGTGAAAAACCAGTACTTCTACAAGCAGAGGTACTTATTCCTCATAGAATATACAGACTTACATAGAACATCCTTGACTTACAACAAGCCATTTAGCTATTGTTCAAAGTTACACTGGACAAAGTGATTTGTGACTGGTCTTTGCACTTATAACCATTGTAGCATCCCCATGGTCACATGATCAAACTCTGATGCATTATGATGGTTGCATGTCCCAAGGTCATGTGATCACCACTTGCGACTTTCCCAACTGGTTTCTGACAAGCCAAGTTAATGGGGGGAAGCCATTTGATTAATGGCTACATGATTCACTTAACAGCTGGAGTGATTTGCTTAACAACTGTGGCAAAAAGGTCATAAAATCAGGCATGACTCACTTAACAATCACCTTACTTAACAGCAGAAATTCTTCTGACCTGGTCAAAGGTCAAGGATTAGCTTTAATTTATTTATTTATTTATTTGCAACCAAAGCATAATGAAATACCTAAGTTTTATTGCATAAAGAGAAGCTCCTTGTTACAACACTGTTTTTGGTTATTGCTACAATAAGATTATACTCTTTCTTTCTGTCTTTCTGCCTCTCTCTCTCACACACACTTTTATAGTCCAAGATGAAGCTGAATAGCATAAATTCAAAGGTCATAATACACCATTTTATACAAGGATATTTCAGTATATAGAATCCATAACTAGAACCTATATTCTCAAGATAACCAATGAGTCTAAACTCAGGGATCCCTACACCCAGTTTTTAAAAATCAATCTTGATTATATATACAGTATAGCTCTGTTTTCTTTCAGAATCTGAAGTAATGAATGGTTACATGAGACTGAAAAATGTAGTCTTGGCATATAAATAGTATAATCTTGCCAGCAAAAGGTTTTACAGTGCAGATTGGACATAATCTTTCTTTCTCCCAAGAGCACTATAGTGTTTCTGGGCAAAGAGAAAGCAAATTATATTAACTATGTGGAAGAAACACTTGCAAATGATTTTAACACAGAGAATATTTTCCTCTTTTGATTTATTTTTTTCCATTACTTGTTAGTGCTTTTTTCCCCTTACATATGCAAGATTTATATGTAAACAAACAAAGCAACAATTTTCATATTAAAATACTTAGAAATTTTTCTAGCCAAACTTTATTATAAGATAAAGATTATTCTAGATATATCAATGCAAAAGTAAAATGAAATAACAAATTATGAATAAATAAAATATTATTGCTTTTATTATGTTAATTATGTTATTTTTGCCTCAGATTTTTTAGAATAATGGGAGGTAATGTTATTTCAGAATATATACTTATTCAAGTCAGGATATATATATTTTGACTTTATTCATTATGTAAATACATACATTTAAAATAACGCTGATGAAAAGATGTCATCTGTAATTTTTTTATCCTGAGTGTAAAACTGGAGATAATGAAATGTCTTTATATTTTTTACATTATGCCTTTTTTTCAGAAATAAGCCCTGCTGAGTTTAGTGGAATTCACTGAATCATGTTATTTATTGGTCTTATTTTAATTAATTTATTAAAATATTAATGGAGCTTTCAGAATCCCTTACCAATTTAAAATAATTCTTAAGCAAAGCACAATGATTTTTTTTTTAAAAGAACACACAACATAATCATACAAAATAAAAATAATTCCAGAATCAAAAAGACCTCAATGAGTGGCTCGCCTTTCCCAGAATGAGCTCATAGTACATGCTGGGTGATCATTATGTCTCTTCTGAAAGCAGCAGACTTCCAGTTACTTATCTGAATTAAATGGTATGTGGGTGAGCTCACTCTCTGTGTTTACCTATTTTATGTAGGTTACATTCTTCTTCATGAAACAGAGGTGTTTCAGGATCTATTTCTACAGGAATGTCCAAACAAATTCCATTCTGCACCAAACACCTGTAAAAAGTGAGTGGACCCCTATTTGAAGAGACATCTTCTCCAACCTAAGCCTGCCCATGTAAAGTATGAAGCTTTGGTGATATGGCTGGGGATGTTTAGCATAAAATGGTCTTCTGAAGAGGATTAGTTGCTTTGTTGATTCTGAATGTATCTTTTTCTTTTCTCTCAGTACAAAATCTGTGTCATTTTATTCTGCTTTTAATCAGCCTGTTAGAGCCAATTGTTCAAACATTCTATTATTTTATTTATCAGATACACTGAATATATTTTTGAAGGACAAAAATAAATTCTAGCCCAAATAAACATAAACACAGATTTTATTTATTTTACTTTTTCAAGAACTTACACACTGCCCTTCAAAACAAGCTTTTTCCAGGGTGGCATACAAAATATTTCAAAACGAGTGTCTGAAAAATGTAAACTTAAGGCAGCTGTATAAATTGAATTCCCAAAGCAACTAAAAATATGTAAAAAAACAGTACGTTAAACAAACAATTAAAGCAACCACCATACAGTAAAAAAGAAAGCATCAGAAATAAAATAAAAACGGATCTGTACCAGCAAGACAGTTGTTATTAAATAGGCTGGGAAAACAAAAAGGGGCTGCCTGTTTATAAAGGGTAGTAATAAATCCTGACCATATTTGTCCTTGGAAGGGGCCACCAGAAAGTAGATGCATTCCTAGGCTGTCACTCATAGTTGTTGGATGAGAGTGTGCAAAGAGAGAAATAGCTGCATTGGAAGAATTGTCCTTTAGGGTCCTATAGTGTAATAACTAGCATCTTCTTAAACAAATTTAAGACTGTGAATTACATTGTTGCAATAAAATTATAACATCCAAGTTGTCATATTTTGATATTTCAATATTTGTAAACTGAAGTTATAAGGATTTATGAACGCATTTTCTTTAGGAACCCTGTTTACATATGTTAGTTCCTATCTTCATCTTATAACAATCTCATCTTTAGTGTTTGCATTAACAAAGTATTCCATTCAGCATCAGTCAAAGTGGAATTACATTCACTTAATGGGATTTCATACCTTGTCCTACTCTCTCAGATATACACTCCAATATTTCCAGAAGATATTTCAATCCCCTGGAGCTGAGTAGCTTCATGGAGCTTCAATGTTTACACTGACAGCTTACCAGGGTAAAATATGTCCCTTGGCCTAGGCTCCTAAGTGTTTGCTTATTGTGGGACTATAATATAGTATGTATTAGCTTACTATACCAGGGATCCCCAACCCCCAGGCTGCGGTCCACTACTGGGCTGTGGCCTATTCGGAACTCAGCCGTGACAGAGGCGGGCTGGTGTGCACACGCATAAACAGCTCAATTCTCTCTCATACAGCTCAACTAGCTCAAACAATGGGCTGGCGCCCCTGTGCATGCACACACAGCTCCACTTGCAGTCAAGCTGCATGCGCATGCACACGCACCCTGGTCCATCACATATGGTCTATGTGACATCACATACTGATTGTTGGGGACAATATGCTGACTATTTAAGATGCTTGAAGCTGTATATAAGTTTAAGTGCTATTACTATATAGTCTGACAGGCATGGAATTGTATGCTTGCAAGTAGAGTAGTTGGAAGTTCAGGCTTCAGTATTGCTCTAGAGTAGACCCAAACCCTAGTGAGAACTGATACATTTCAGCTTAATTAATGCTTATAACTTTTGAGATACAGCTCACCATCTGAAGATAACCCAGTTTATTTATTTTCAGTACTCCAGTAATTGACTGTGTGGATCCTTGCACTGTAAATTACTCTAGGACCGAATTCTTTGTATTTTAAAAACTGCTACACTGCCCTGAAATACTTTTGATGTATTGAGCTATTATTATGGATTCAGCTGACTCTGGGATTGATATTTAACTCTGTCTCAATTCCATTACCTGATGGCTTGCTTTATGTTTAAAAGAAAGGAATAACCCGAATAAATCACATCTGCCTGATGTACATAGAAGAATTACTGTTATCAATGCGAGAGTGGGAAATATGTGACTCTGAAGATGTAATTGAACTACAGTTCCCATTATTTCTAACCATGCTGGCTAAAAGCTGGTGGTCTGATGGCTAAAAGCTGATGATCAGCCATATTGATAAAAATCCATTGTTACCCAGATTATACTAAACACTTAAAATTGTTTTGAGTGACAATTACTAATCTATGTAAGGGTACAATTCAACGTTCCAGAAAAAAACTGCTAATACAGTTTTTGAGAAAGCTTTGTTGGCAACCTATAACTTAAAGACATCCATGACCACATCTGCCAGTCTTGTATAAATTGCCCCCTGATTTTTTTGTGCTAACCTATTTCTGTAGCTCAGGGGTCTCCAAACTTGGCAACTTTAAGACTTGTGGACTTCAACTCTCAGAATTCCTTAGCCAGGGAAATTCTGGAGTTGAAGTCCACAAGTCTTGATGTTGCCAGGTTTGGTGACCCTTGCTGTAGATCATGGCCTTTTTTGTTTAATGCAAAAATTGCAATGCTATTAAGCACACTCAAAATTAATATCTTTACTAGAATTTGTAATATTTCAAAAAGCAATTATTTTGAAATGAAGGAATCAAGGAACATGTTAAAAAAATCTACCTTGTGGCTACATAAAAAGACAAGGTACATTCGTCAAGAATAATAAGGTACAACACTTAATGATAGTCATAGGGTACAAATAAGCAATCAGGAAACAATATCAATATAAATCTTAAGGATACATAAATGTAGTATTTATATCAGAAAAATAGAAAGAAAGAAGAAAATCTCTGTAAGTCATCTTTATTTTGCTATAAAGAGTTTTGTTTCCGTAGGAACAGAATGAGCTTAGATGCTGCCCAAATGATTTTACAGCATCACATTTAAACCCCTAGAAAGATTATGAGAAAAGTTGTGTAGGCTGTCAAACCTTATTAAGTTAATGGAACTAGTAAATTGGCTTTTTTCCAGGACATGCAAAAAGAAAAGTGTTTTTAGCTAAGAGTGAAGGGGATCCAATTTCATCTTGGCTGTTCAAGGAGGTTACAAGCTATAAATAGTGACCGCTATGAATAGTTTTGTAAATTTCATACATGTATGTTCATGGTGCCTCATGAGCTCCTTGTATAGAAAAGCAGAGACAGCAGTTTTAATACATGGGACATTCCTTCAAAATGGAAGTAGCCCTCATGGACAGTCATCAAAGGAAATGCATGCAAGCCAGAATACATCCTTATGTGGAATTTTTGAATGAACCCAAAAGGAGGCAAATCAAACAAAAGCAGACAAAATTCTAACAATTAATAATAAATGATAGGAGCTCTTTACTAGTTTTAGCAGGAATATATCCTTTGTAGTTTGTTATTTGGCAAATATCTTTCCCAAATGGTGGTGCATTGGTTAGAATAAGGAGCCATGGTGGTGCAGTGGTTAGAATGCAGTACCTCAGGCTAATTCTGCCAACTGCCAGCAGTTCGATCCTCACTGGCTCAAGGTTGGCTCAGCCTTCCATCCTTCCGAGGTCAGTAAAATGAGACGCAGATTGTTGGCGGAAATATGCTACCTTGTAAATTGCTTAGACAGGGCTGTAAAGCACTGTGAAGTGGTATATAAGTTTAAGTGCTATTGCTATTTTTGGTAGGTAGTTAGCCTGGCTTTTACTGCCACTAGTCTTACTGTTCCAATGGCAGGGAGCCAACACTGCATGGAGCTATGCTCCAGGAAATGGATTTATATTTACTATTGTAGTCCATGGTTCTATTAAGAAGACATAAATAGATGATTGACAGGAGGACTAGTGATTTAATGATCCCAACAAAGACACTGTAAGACTGTGTTCATTAATAGAACAAAGGAGGATGCATAGGCCCATTGAAGTGACTCCTCAGTATTTTCATTTGTAGACAGCTATTTGCTTTGGCAAGAAAAAGGAAAGGCTAATTTAGCAAACAATATTTCTCCATCATCATTTAACATTTATCAAATGTTTACAACAAGACTCTTAATTTTCAGATGTGCTAAGGAAAAATGAATTTACATGATCAGTTGGTCATCCTTCTAGTTACAAAGAGTTCAGCTTGAGTCAAGGAACTCTACCTTTGTAAGCTTACAATGTTTCACCAACATCTGATGTAACAAAAATGTATTATTTGGCCATTTATATACATGTGTACATTAGCATTTTAAGATGTTCATCATATTTTTGTGGGATTCCAGAATTCTGAGTACTCTATTTTGAGGAAGAATTTTGAAATAGCAAAACAGAGATAGTATGGACACACCAGTTTCTCATAGCAGTCCTAACATGAATGTAGCTCCAAGTTTTTAACATGAAGGGTTCTATTCTTTTAAAGGGCAAGAGATGCTATATGGATCTTATTATTTTCTTTTAAGAAAAAGGTAAATCCAAATGCAACCCACCCCTCTCCAAAAGCAAACTGCACTCAGCTTTTTCTAATAATGTTATATTACAAGGGGGTATACAGTATATGGCTAAGAGGGGCATGATAGCTCAGCGGTTAAGGACGCTGGACTTATTAGCTGGAAAGGTGATAGCCTGAGTTCAAGACCTAAGTGCTGCCGCAATGGGATGAGCTCTATGACTTGTCCCTGCTCCTGCCAATCTAGCAGTTTGAAAGCATGCAAATGCAAGTAGATAAATAGGTACCACTTTGGTGGGAAGGTAACAGTGTTCCATATGCCTTGGCATATAGTCATGCTGGCCACATGACCACTGAAACATCTTTGGACAATGCTGGCTTCCTTGGCTAAGAAACAGAAATGAGCACTACCCCTTAGAGTCAGAAATGACTGGACAGGGGAAATCTTTACCTTTTATCTATGGCTATTTTGGGAATGAGACTGCCGCTACTTTTTCATTTCACCTCTACCTTATTTCAGATAAAGTAGGTTTCAGAGATTTTAATTTATTGTTGATCAAATACAAATTAAGAGAATTTGCTTATATGTACACCACAACATTCCTTCTTCATTTCCATTCCCCATACATGTATGTGTCTGCATTTGCTTTGCAATTACTGGTGACTGATTTGTGAATTCTGCCAAAAAGGCAAACACCAGCTTCTCTGCTTATGAATGGAAGCTTTATCCCATTACTGGGCATTCAGCACAGAACAAGCCAGCTCCAATAATTGAACCAGCCAGTTCAATCAAATGTGAAAAAGTATGCATTTATGCATTAATAGACAACTTTTGGAGTAGACACCTGGAGTAGCAAGTATATCAAACATGGACCACCAGCTCCATTTCATTTTGGCCAAAGAAACATTTTAAAGGGAGAAGCATATCTCATATGTGAATAGAGGCAACACTCTGGGAAACAAATGGCTTTTGAAACTTTGCATGGGGAAAAGCATAATGGAATGAGTGATTTGGTTGTGAAGGCCTTCTGTTACACCAGAAATTTGCTGCAATTTTAGGCACATGTAACTGGAAGAAAGTGTCACTGAATGGACTGACTTCCTTCTGCATCAAATGCAGAAGACAGCCTCGTATATAGGTATACAGGCTGGAAAGTTGCTACTGTGCAAGACTAAATGGTGAGCTAACCCTACCCAACAAAATAACCAGGGATAAGATCACACATTTTTCTATGTGAACTCTGTACCAAAACACACTTAGAACTAGGTTTATATATCTGAATACAATTTAGTCTATGCAGAATGTCATTCTAACAGGAATCATATTTTTGTATATAGACCTGTATCAAACAAACTAGAATTGCAACCTTTTTCTAGGAAGATACACAAAGGAGGGAGAGAAGGAAGGAAGGAAGGAAGGAAGGAAGGAAGGAAGGAAGGAAGGAAGGAAGGAAGGAAGGAAGGAAAAGAAAGGCTATTCTCTTTTGATTTTCCTTCATAATTTTAGAAACATGTAAATAAATCAGCTTCATGCTGACTCCAGCCATTTCCACTTGGCAAAAATATTTCTTCCCATTTTTCTTCCAAATAAAACATTTTTTTAAAAAAAAGTATGTTGCTTTATTTACTTTTTTGCACTTTCTTAGTACATGCATAAATAGCTGCTGGATTGAAATGAATGATATTCTTATAAAAAGGAATGTTATATAAATATTTTTTTAAAAAATTAGGTGTCATTAATCAGAAGACAATCTGATATATTAACTGAAAGCATATGTTATAGCATCCTTACATGAAAACTAAGTAGTTCTAATTCTGATCTGGGATTTAGTAAGAGACCATTTGGGAATCCAGTGGAAACGGCTTCAGATCCAAGAATGAAAGGGGAGATACAAGTGTAACAAAAGGACAAAATTCTCTGTCATGCTCTCTTTCTTTCACACACAAACAATAGAAAAGATCTCACATTTCTGAAAACACTGCTTCATTATATTTAGTGTGTACTGGGAAGAGTCCTTGTTTTCTTCTGTGTAGGGAGTACACTCTCCTTATTAGACAATTGAATGAGGGGCTAACAAGGTTAGCATTACCATTGTTTGTAAAAGAATGAGGAAAGTAATCCAGCAGAGACTGGATAGTGTTTACTCTTTGACAGCGCTCTTACTAAATGATAACCTATTCACAAAACTTTAAAGTAAAAAAATAAAGGTTACCCTACAGGTAGCTAAATTATTTTTAGGAAAAGCCTGTGCTTTTTACAAACCATGTAACTGTTATGTCAGTGGGAATCACTTCCAAGTAATTATGTAGAGAATTTAAATTATGTCCTAAAATATAATGAATTATATAAAATTATATATACTAGTGTATCAATTTATATATGATGGTCATAATTTGTTGTGGTACAGTATGGTTTAACCTCTGGGTGAAAGGCTGGAAAAACTTCCTCTTCCAGAAGTCCTGAACCCGTTAATTGCTAATTACTGTAGAATAAGGCTATGGAAATCAGCCCTTCTTTCATCTCCCTCTTGAGAGGCAGATCAATCTCACATGTGCTAAATAGAATAAAACTTTACTAAAAAGAGAGGGAAAAATGGTTTTGTTTTAACTTTAATCACACGAAAACATTTGGTGCTGCAGGAGAAAAAAGCTTAGGATTGTTTAAATTAGAGAATCTTAACTCCCCAATTTTAAAAAAAAAGGGACAGACTATATATGAAACTGAACTATACTGAGTGTGGCCATTACTTTTACCAATTGTATGAGAGCTATCATTTTCAGTAATATTAGTAATTTAAAAAAGCAAATCAGAAAATTACCTAATAGCAAAACACACTTTAAGGACATCTAAATTGTAAAATATTTGACCAGTTCCAGGTAGCGGAAAATTTACTCTTTCCCAGAGTTTTTTTTTTTAAATACATATTTGGAACAAAATATTAATTTGTGTTCCCCAACTTATTATCAAGGGCTTTGCTGAGCAACATAAAAAATAAAGTTTTTTCATACGACATATATTATACATTATCTAAAAGCTTCATAATATATGTATAATGAATATAAATGTGATACTTAACTTTTATGCACATGGACGCAGTGGTGAAATCCAAATTTTTTTACTACCGGTTCTGTGGGCGTGGCTTAGTGGGCATAGTGTGGCTTGGTGGGTGTGGCAGGGGAAGGATACTACAAAATCTCCATTCCCTCCCCACTCCTGGGGGAAGGATATTGCAAAATCTATATTCCCACCCCACTCTGGGGCCAGCCAGAGGTGGTATTTGCTGGTTCTCCGAACTGCTCAAAATTTCCGCTACCAGTTCTCCAGAACCTGTCAGAACCTGCTGGATTTGTAACAGTCCTTACTACCTCAGAGTAAAGTCAGGCACTGTCAATGTAGCAAGAACTAACAGCCATAAAACTTGTGTTTGCTTTATTTCTTTTTAACATTTATGTTTACTGAAGAAAATATGTTGTATATAATAGCCAACATGGCTTTTAATTCAATAAGTCACATGGGGTGAATTATAAGTTTGTGTGAATCGATCTTGATTTTGAATTGACATTTTCATATATATTTGCAACTCAAGATTCACAGGCATACCAATTCCATTTGAGCTGCTTTGAGGTTTGATATTTCTTTCAAAGAATCTTCCAATAGGCAGCATAAAAATACCTGTTTCATATTTGACTGAATCAGATAAAAATGTTATTATTATATTGCCAGAGACACCTACTTCCTATCACACAAATACCTTTTATTTGTTTACTTTCAGGGTATGCTGCTGAAGGCTCTAGGTGGCTAACTATGTCGACACATAAATAGTGGCCCCAGCAAACCACAAATATAAACAAACGTAGAACAAGAAAGATGAAAACAAAACAAAATTTAAAAAAATTACAAATGTCACGTGCCTACAAACCTACCTTCCAATTGCAACACAGATTTACACAAAATATCATTGCCAGGTATAAATCTAGAGCAATTCTTATGTAGGATACATCCTAACTTTTATAATTTTGAATTAAAACTGGGCAATTCTGTTTTACCAGAGCATATCAGCTCTTAGTTATGAGTCTTTGAATAATAATATTTGTTCACAACCGGATGTGAACATTCCATGCTCACTTTGCAATTAATTTCTTGTACTAAAACTTCTTGTGGCTGGGTGACTGATGGAGGGATGGATGGATGGAGGGTAAAAATAATTGCCTGATCAAATTTCGTTCCCTTCTCAACCCAGGTAATGTTGCTGCTTTAATATCCCAGTTCTTTTAGGTAATCCTTTAAAGTAGCAGCAATTACATAATAGTATCCCTTTGCTTTTTAATATCATAAAGTTAATCAACTGATATCCATTTTTTCTTTGTCTAAATAAAATATATTATTTATAGAATCCTTGTAGCATTTTTTAAAAGTGGCTAAATGCCAATCTAATCAGATCAATATATCAGTTAGTATGAGGCACATAACTCTTTTCTGATTCATTTCAGAAACTATGTTTTCTTATGGTATGAAAGAATAATATTTTTACTTAAAGACTTTCCAGTCACACAGTAGTTGTGGGAAATAAGTCTTTCACAAGGATTCAAAAAGCTTGATCTATCTTTGAAATGATTTCCTTAGAATAGCTAAATGTTTCATTCAGTGAGGTATGAAATATTCCTTCTAATATTGTTGTTTACGCATGCTTTATTTACTTGGGAGCGCTTGACAGAGATAATTTCATGATTTGGTAGACTATATTGTGGTATGACAGATTATGTAAATAAATGTACAGAGCACATCCCATAAGGTTTCAAAATGAACAGCTTTTCTATTTCTTGGTATCTCTGGTAAGGTGCCTCCACAGAAAAAGTCTTTGATACACAAGGTATAAATCAAATGTCCTCATAAAATCACTTACAGCTTCAGTCCAGAGTACAGGTAGTCCTCGTCTTACAACCACAATTGAGCCCAAAATTCCCATTGCTAAGCAAGATAATTGAGTTCTGCCCCATTTTTTAAATCTTTCTTGCCAGAGTTGCTGAGTGAATCACTGCAGCTGTTAAATTAGTAATACAGTTGTTAAATTAATCTGGTTTCCACTGACTTTGCTTCTCAGAGGTCGCAAAAAGTGACAACACAATTTTCAAGAGTCTGTGAAAATTAGAAAATGATAGAAACAGCTAATAGTGATAGTATTTCAGTTTTTAAAAAAGTACATTGTAAAGACTTAAAATCTTCCCTTGTTTTCTTTTGTTTGCTTCCTCCCTAAAATTATTGTTTTTCATATTTCTTTGACATAGTGGATCCAAAATACTTCTTTGTTTACTACAAAGCTGCTAGTTAATTGTTTTCAGAATTAACTCTTTTTTGTACCTGCTTTTTCTAAACAGGCAAAAATTGATTCATTCCTTACTACTCAGTAGCATGAACAGAACAAAAAAAAAAAGTAAAATATAAACAAACGTTTATTAGATGAGGGAACATTCAATTTTGCTTTATTTTTAGTATTTGTTCTGCTGTATGGCATCCTGAGAATGAAAATAAATAACTTCATTCAGTATGCATTTGTGTACAATTTGGGAATAAATATTTATCAGATGAGGGAACAAAAACAAAACAAAAATGTAAAATATTTTAAAGTAAACTTCATTGATAAATGGGCAACTATTGTCCAAAGAAACTGTACTTTTATAAGCAATATACTATATATATATAACACATTTCATAAAATAACACATAATGTAATGGGTAAAAGGGAGGTAAAAGTTAAACACCACCTACATTTTCATTTTTCCCCTAAAATCTTCCACCTGCCAAAAAGGTACTAAGAAACACATTTGCTCATCTTTATGCCTGATCAAGAAAGCTGTTTGCAACATTCAGCAAGTGCTTTCTGACAGTTTGCTAAAATGACTTATTATCAAACAATTCCATCTCGTACCATCCTTCCCATTGGTTTTCTAGTGGAAAAGATTTTGGAAGTATATATATTAAAGAGATCTTTTACAGACAGGCTAAAGTACTTATGCACTGTAAACCACTGCTTTTTGCTTTCCGGCACTCTTGAAAATCATTCTCCCGACCCACCCCCATTTCCTTACTGCATGGCGCTAATTCTGGCAACAGCTATTGTGCAGTTGCAACATGTACAGTCACCATTTTTAAAGAGTTGTTTTGAATTGTGTTCCTTACACTAAATTTAGGGAGAGGAGCATGCATGCCGCTTAACAGATGGATCGGGATGTATCTAAAGCACCTTTACAACTTCGCACATTTTGTGTAGAAGCCAGCATTAGCCTTTACTGAATTTGACAATGCTGCTTTCTTACCCTGCCTTGACATTCTCTTGCACACGTATATGTATATACATTCTTTCTAGTTGTTGCTGTGAGAACTCCCCATCTGGTCTGCAAACTGTAGAATTTCCTTTCCCATCTATCTCAGAAATATAGTCCCATGACCCAAGAGGTCACCATCTGCTCAGTTACACTGGCACAATGCCTAGTATGCTCGAGGTAATGCCACCATCCTTTCCTCCAATTGTAAGCTCCCAATGAGCCAGACATCTACCAAAGTGTTCACATACAATGAGGCAGCTCCTGGCGAGATTAGAGTTAAGACACCCACAGAAAACTCCCTTCATCTACAGTAGCCTAGGATGTGGGAATGACCAAAGACTCATGCAGCTTCTCTTAAACAAAAGTCATTCTTAGAAACAAAGAGGTTTGTGTGATGTGCTAGCATCATGATAGCACAATATAAAACACACTCGCTTTCCCTCCCTCCCTCCCTCCCTCTCCCTCCCTCTCTCTCTTTCTCTCTCTCTCTCTCTCTCTCTCACACACACACACACACACACACTTGCTTGGGTCCAGCATGTGTGGTTCTCCTGATACTTCTTTTAATGATCTTTATGCACAAATGAATACTGAATCTACTCTCATTCTTTGGATGCTCTAGAGCAGAACAAATAACACTCAAACCAAAATTGAAGTTTTCATTGAATGCTATTAGTACCACTAGTACCAAGAATGTAACTGGTCTTATGTTTCTGTGCCATCAGTGGCAAAATCGAAGCAGAAAGGTCCCCCCACTTTTATTTGGCATCTCCCTAAAATATTCTAGATAAATATTACTAATATACTGTATTTCAAATACATTAAGAACATAGTAAAAAGAATTATGAAGAATATATTTTTACATTTTGAAAATTATTTAATAAAAATCCAAGATGAATTTACCAAGCAACAAATAGCTTAAACCTTCAGTTAACAAAGGAACTCCCAAATAACTAAGTCAGGTTTTGAGCTTGTAATGCAGTTGTGTAAAGAGGATGCATTGGTAAATTTGGTAAGATTCAGTTTGTTCTATTTGAGTGAAGGCTTATAGTTATACTTATAGTTACTGTATACCTAAGCATGTATTGCCTTTTCACCAAAATATATGGCGAATGCAATTCTAGCTAATATTTATAAAGACTTTTTAAAGCCTTACTAAGATTTAATGATATTAGAAATTTGGCTCCTGAGCAAGCAGCACCACTGTGGCCAAACCAATATGTGGTCTTTTATACCATCTAGATTACTCAATACAACTATTCTATTTTGCTCACTGGAACTGAAATCTTCAGATAGGGATAAACATGATGGATTAAAACAAAAACAAAAAGAAGTAATAATAATATAAATAATAATATAAATTTGTATGCCTTTCAATCTTTGAGACATACAATGGGTTATAATAATATAAACACAATAAATATAATAAAGTGTTTGTGGTAAAAACTTTAACCCACAACATCAAATAACATAGTGCAAAATTTAAAGAGTTGAAACACCAAAAGTACAATTATAGTATACAACAAATAAACAGTTTTACTTAGGCCAAACACTCACTGAATGCCCTCTGGAAAAATTCAATCTTTACTGATTTCTGAAGGGTGTCAAAATATGAGATCCTGAAGCTCTATATTTTCACTGCCCTTCCAAATACTATATTAAAAGACAGATATAATTTTCCTTATTTTTCTAGCTCTATGAACTCTGGGGGTGGCAGTTGACTGCCTAATACTGCATAGTATATAAATATTAAGATTGTAACTTGAATTTTCCAAATTCATATTTATACTGATAGCAAGAGTGTATGAACTGTTATGTATCAGCATTATAATTTGTGTTTTACATTGACTGTATTCATACATAATGTTAAGGGAAGAAGTGGAATGTGGACCCCAAATTTCTGAAGAGTAATTGTAATGGCTGATATGTTGAAGAATTTTCATTTTTTTGGAAGGGGAAAATATTTGCTTTTCCTCTTTCTTTGTGGTGCTTCTTTACTTGTAAGAAAATCAGAAGACAGATAATAACAATGGATTAATGGTTGGAGCCTTATGATGAACAATAAAGAGTTTATAGTTTTCTGCTTGTTTTCTCCAAATTTGGCACTACAGTTATAAAAAGAGCAACAGACAGGTGTAACTCGGGGCAGGGGCGAAAAGACAGAAGCAATGACCAGTCTTCCAAACAGGTTTAAAATGTTCTTGATCCTGAGAAAACAGCATATCAAGGAACAATCAACAATATAATATTTTTATACTATATTAATTATAAACATTATTAACGCTGGAGAATTTTGAAATAACTATTCATTTTGGTGCTGTTTTTTTAAGAAATGATACCTTTTTCTCCTACCTGTTCTCCACAAATTGGACCTTTTCTTACATGGGCAGGAGAAATGTTTCAACAAGCATACTATATTGGGTTTCTATGGTGTTACAAACCTCAGAACCACACCAAAAAAACAACAATCCCGGTCCACACTTCAGAGGAGCTGCACTGCAGTTCAAAAATGTTGTGAATCTTTCCAAATCTCCTCAGTTCAGTATGGGATTTCGTCAAACTCAATACATATTCCTAAGGATGATGAATGAACTATATCCGTGGTACAAAAGATTCCCTAAACATGTGTAGTATTTTTCTTCCTTGCTTGCTCATACAGTGGACTAACAAAATATTTTCACTTGTAATCTGCATCATCTTTCTTTCCACTGACAGAAAGCAGCCATTTAGCAAAGCTTCATTGTCCCCAGTACTAAGAATAAAGTATAATTCATCATGCCTATTTAAAGAAGGATTAGAGACTGAAAACACACAGCAGCCAGTATGAGGAAAATTAAGAAAAGACATTTCCTACAGAATAAATATTAAAAGATCCTTGCTACAATAATAGATCACATGACCAATTCAAACGCTTCCTCAATTTTACTGGAAAAGTCAACCTTTTGTCATTCCATCTGACAGACAAATAGTTGCAAAATTTTCAACCCTGAGCTACAAATATTCTCTTCTATTGGTATATTTTCTTTTGTTAATTTTTTTTTCTGAACATGACTTGTTAAATTGAACAAAGATTGAATAATAAATTTGCGAGTTTTATCTCATATTTCTTTGTTGGTCTTTAATATGATCAGCTTATTTTGTGTGACAAACCTCTCTAAATTTTCGGTGCAAAGGTTCAGTGAGGATGCAAGAGAAATAGGGAACTAGAATCACACTGAATGCTATAAATCATGGTTGGGGCTGGGGAATTCTGACAGTTGAAGTCCACAAGTCTTTAAAGTTGCCAAAGTTGGGCAGCCCTGTTATAAAGGTTATCTGTGGGACCACCTTTCCCTAAGGACATCTATACATATTACCATCTCAGATAATGTATGCATGCTTCTAGTCCCTTCTCTTAAGCATTGCTATCTCATGGGATTTAGGACCTGTGCCTTTTGCATGGCAGGAGCATTCCTACCCTATGGAATGCTCTTCTCCCTAAAATTTGGCAGTCCTTTACCCTTCTAAGACCTGGCTTTCCCCTCAGGTGCTGGGATAGGGTGAGGTGGATGAGAGAATTTAAAGAGGATGTTGGAAGTTTAACCTCGGGATTAGGTTTTTGTTGTTTATGCTCGTAATGGATTTGTGTTATGTTGTTTTTACTGATGTTGCTTTAATTGTTGACTGGGAGCTGCCCAGAGTTTGACATAATATGGGGAGCTATATAAATGTTTCATATAAATAAAATAAAAAACAAACTCCCCAAATTCACACTTTCAGCCTGAGGTGAGACTGTTGGAAAATTAATGTGGGTAATTTCCCATTGAGCTTATACTGAACACCCGCCCAGTCAGTCCCTATATCCAAATCACAACAGGCATACACACATCACTCAGTTCAGCTAGCAAAAAATATAGCTTGATGTTTATTCATTAAATTTCAGGAAACATTATAAACAATGAACTAGCAAAACCAAATATAAAGTAGGAAAAAGGAAGGATAGAGAAACATGAACAGGCAAGAATTTAAATTATATTCTTATATCAATCACAAAAGAGACGCGATGGCTTAGTGGCTAAGATGCTCAGTGGCTAAGACGCTAAGACGCTGAGCTTGTTGATTGAAGGTTGGCAGTTCAGCGGTTCGAATCCCTAGTGCCGCGTAATGGGGTAAACTCCCGTTACTTGTCCCAGCTTCTGCCAACCTAGCAGTTTGAAAGCACGTAAAAAATGCAAGTAGAAAAATAGGGACCACCTTTGGTGGGAAGGTAACAGCGTTCCGTGCGCCTTTGGCGTTTAGTCATGCCGGCCACATGGCCACAGAGACATCTTCAGACAGCACTGGCTCTTTGGGTTTGAAACGGAGATGAGCACCGCCCCCTAGAGTCGGGAATGACTAGTAGATATATGCGAGGGGAACCTTTACCTTTACCTTTATATCAATCACAAGGCATAGAATGTTTCAGAGCTACTGGAAACAATATTGTGCTAATTAGCATGGATTATCCCAATGGGAGTGATCTTTGATTATTCCAGCTTTAAACCAGCTTTCTGTTTTTGTACAGAACAGCAGCAGACTAGAGATGGAAAGGAGGACACTTGGTGACCTTTCTCTAGTCTGCACTATTAAAGAAACAAGTTCAGTAGATAGGGATTATGTATACACAGTGGCAAGAATCAAGGTATATCTGTTAAAAGAACAAGGAACACATCTTCTGAACATCTCAGGACTGTTGGAAATCAAGCAATTTCCACAGACATAAATATTGACTATTTTGTTTGAATTCCCAAGCTGTTAATCAGCTGACTGTGCTGAACAATCAAACTTTATTTCAGCATATTTCAAATTATATACACACAAATGCTACAAGTCCCTGTGTTTTATCCTACCCCTTTAAAATTCCCTTACAAAACAGAACATTTTCTGAAACTATTTTTTCTTTCCAGTTAGACAAAGCATTAAAAACTTGGGGGGAGCGGGGGGGGGGGGGAATTGTGCATCACTCTAACTTTGCAGCTTAATTTATTACAAAGCAGTGATAAAGCCTGCTGGGAATCAGCAGTATTTATGGAATTGCAAAGCTGAGCAATTAATGCTAAGCCAGTTTCACCTCCCAGAGGACCATTAGAGACAACACCAGCAATCTTCTCTCTGACCTAACAAAATTTATGGCCTCCCAGGTTGGGTCTCTGGTGGAGCTAGAGATAAAAATCAACAAAACACCTGGCAAATATGAGTAACTTTGTGTAAGAAAATATGCCCACCGGCTATTTTTTTTTTTTAAAAAAAGGTTACAAAATGTTTTTTTTAAATTCTTTTTCACCACAAGATCTCCAATATGCCTGGTTTTAAACAAACAACTATTTTGGTTAGGCAAGGTATATATTTAGATGATTTTGTACTGAAAAGTAAGTTTCTTTCCAATCTTCCAAAAAATGCCCAGCCCGTATTTTATATGTACATACAAACATTCACATGGGTGGTCTGTGGCATATGCTGTGGTTAGTGAAGCACCAAGGCTTTGTGCTTTACAAGAGTGGCCATTAACAAGAGAAGAGTCATTAAAATATATAAGCAAGCTTCACCTTTTTTTTTTTTAACCAAGGCATTTTGTAGGACTTTGAGGAACTTGAGATAAAACAAAAGTCCTTTTTAAAAAATTACTCAGGTATTTTATAATTTTAGGAAATATAAGATTAAACTGTGAAAAAAAATGGTAAACCATAATATTGTTCTCCACTTGTTTTATAGTTCAAATGGAGAACAATACGATACAGTAGTGGGTTTCAATTTTGTTTGCTACCGGTTCGCTTGTGCGCACCTATGCGCTCGTGATGTTTCTGCACATAAGCATCCGGGCGGAGCCTCTGCCACCACCGCTACCAGTTCGCCCGACCTGGGCCGAACCGGTAGCAACTCATCACTGATATGATAGGAACTTTTGATTATCACTTGTGTTTTAAATATATATATATGTATATGTATATGTATATGTATATGTATATGTATATGTATATGTATATGTATATGTATATGTATATGTATATGTATGTATGTATATGTATATGTATGTATATGTATATGTATGTGTATGTATATGTACATATACATGTATATGTATACATATGTATATGTATATGTATATGTATATGTATATGTATATGTATGTTTTCTCAGGTTTTCGCGGGTGTTTGTATGTAGGTCTTTGGTTATTTGGGTCTTCTCCCACGTAAAATTGGAAGTGTCTTGGCGACGTTTCGACGAAGTTTAATTCGTCATCTTCAGGCTGGTGTTCTCGGCTTCGTGCTTCCAGGAGCAATGTGACATTGCTCCTGGAAGCACGAAGCCGAGAACACCAGCCTGAAGATGACGAATGAGACTTCGTCGAAACGTCGCCAAGACACTTCCAATTTTACGTGGGAGAAGACCCAAATAACCTACAAAGACCTACATGTATATGTATATGTATATGTGTGTGTGTGTGTGTGTGTGTATATATATATATGTGTGTGTGTGTGTGTGTGTGTGTGTATAGTATATATAGTTTTAATAATCTAAAGTAAATATATGATATCTTATATGTCAGTTGGTAGTGCTATGTGGATAGAAGCAATAAAAAGATCTTAAATTATTCGGAGACATTCCAAAATGATTGTGCTTATGAACCTGTCATAAATTTCATAAGATTTTAAAATTAAGAAATAGACTGAACCATCCAACACATTTGCATCCAACTACTCCTCCCTAGTGAAGTGAACACCTGGACTTGCTATATTTGAAAACCAGTTTTTTTTTTAATTGGTTAACGGCATATTACAAATTTTATGAATGTGTGCTTTATTGCATATGCTGAAAAGCTATCATGGACATTGTTTATCAGTCAAAAACCAAACCCAAAGCAAAATAAAATTGGCTCATCAAACTTTAATCTCTTCCCCTTCCATCTCCTGGGATAACCAGTTAAGTGCTCTTTAAATGACCTCCGTGTCAATATTAACAACTTTCATGGGAACCCATTCCAGATTACTGTTATGACTCCTTTCCTTAAAACACTGCTCGGTTAACATCTGTTCTTAATTTGTACTTTTTGTTTTGTTCTATTTATGCACCTTGAGCTTCTCACCTGTAACTAGAGCTCTTAAGTGGCAACGTCAGATGGGTTTACATATGTATGAAATTGCAGAAGGCAAAGAGCTGGGTCTACAGCTGTTCACCAAGTTAACCTTCTTATCCTTTGTGCAGGGGACACTGCTCATTTATAAGAAAGGAATTGAGTGGGCAGATTGAGATTTTTTGGGGTTTTTTTGGTAGGTAGGACAGGAAAATACAGTTATCGAAACTCTGAATCATCTAATAGGCTGGAGCTACTGCAAACTTCTGCAGAGCAGGGAGCTGGCAATCAGCAGATCAAGGATAGCAAAGAATGATGACTGGCTTCATATGAAAGAAAGTCATATGAAACAAGTGTGTGTGTGTGTGCGTGTGTGTGTGTCTCCTAAGGGATGTACTTGTACAGATCTAATTGGGTGTTTTTAGGGCAAGAGTTCATGAGGTGTAGGCAGGAAAAGAGTAGTTTTCTGTTATTAGGCTATCCCTAAGATGAATCCTACTTCAGCTGCCCAAACAGATCACTTGAATCAGAATCCTATGTTTCAGTTTACAATGTAGGTGATGGAAAGCTCTCTGATCAATTATAACATTGAAGAATACAGCATTAAGGCTAAACAAAGCCTTAATTCATTACTGCACCACTCTCCATAATAAAAAAAATATCAGCTATTCAGACATTTCATTTATACCCTGGATAAGGAAGACACTTGAGTTGCCTTTTAGATATGACCAGGTTTATCCATTAGAGAGACGAGCTGGAAAAAGTAGCCTTGATTTAAGCATATCCCTACACCTAAGTTAAAAATACATTTTGGGTTTTAGGGGATGTTTCCTTCTGAATGTGTTTAAAATGTACTAAAAGAGATGACACGACAAAGACACTGTAACCAGCTGTCTCTTCCATCCAGAATGTATAAATTTATTTAGAAAATGGGCACTAATTCTGTATCTGAACGTTTAAATGTGATGGCATGGTTCCTGCAAAGAAAAGTAGCGCTTGCCAGCTGAAGGAAAGTCCTTTTTGAAGGAAAGGCACAGGCGGCAAAGCACAGAAGGAGGAAAGGATGTTCAGTCTTGCCTCTGTACTTCCTTGGCATGGCTCTGATTGCAGCACAGACGGTCAATACCGGCGTGTTTGAGTGCAAATAACATTCTACTGAATGATGTCTGCACCTGTGTCAACTGACATCAGTATCTATTTATTAAGTTTATTTAGGCAGATCACAAGGCACACCTGCACTGGCTCCAGCACAGAGCAACTTCTCTCTTCTAACTAAATGAAACAAAACATGCTTCGTGTGTGTGTGTGTGTGTGTGTGTGTGCGCGCACACACACGCGCCTGTGTGACAAGAGAAGATGCTTTATTTTTCCACATGGTTCAATATTTTCCATTTAGTCAAACGTAATTTACTTAATGTACTTAATGTACTTAATTCCAATAAAAATGTGTTAAATGTAAGGTCTAGTGCAAAACATAGCAAATTTCTTGAAGATACCCTTCCTTGCATGATTAAGGAAAAGATTGTTCTAAAAATAAACCTTGGAGCTGAAAATGGTTTGAAACAGGGACACTGACTGTGCTGGGCCCATTCCTCCCACTTCTGGCTTTTATTAATTGTTTTGGCATATACAGCATTGTGCTCATATCTGAAAACCTGGTGGACTAAAGGAACAGGATGCTAAAATATGTGACTTGCATACAAAATACAGCAATATGTACACATTCTTTCATTTTCCCCCAAGCTAATATTAAAGCCACACTTTACAAAGCAATCATGAATTAATAACATTAAAATATAATGTAATATTGATAGATGAAAACCTAAGGATTAGAATAGGAAGATTTTAAAGAACATCTTTTTATTTGTCACCAGAAAAACATTGTTGGGGAGAAGTGATGGGCAGACAATCCACCCCTTGGTGATATTCCCTACAAAAATATCTGCAAGGATTGTGACAAATTTATACTTAGTATATCATGTTTATCTCAATAATTCACCTTCCCGTTGCTATTATCTTTGAAAAGTGCAGGGACTTAATGAGGGGAATTGCACAACAGCAAGAATTGAGGTAAAAGGTAAAGTAACTACTGATAATTTGGTGATCAAGAGACAAGCAGAAAAATTAGATTGGATGTTGTCTCATGCATTAAGCTCTCTTTTTAATGTCACATTTCCTCCTGAACTGTTGTGAGTTGAGTTCCCATTTTCCTGGTTATAGGAGAACCAAAATATTATGCAGATTCTGCTTGGAAAAAACAAGGAATGTTTGCTGACAACATCAATGTGTCTATTTTCTACCTTAATCCTCAGAATGACATTATGCCTGCACGCTGAAACATCTGTCAGTGGTCTCTGTCGGAAGCTATATTGGATCATCAATTGTCAGTGAAAGCCAATGCACTCTACTGAGTACACAACAGATGTTGCTGCTCACTTCTCTTTGTTCAACCGTTAAGTATTTCTTACTGAGCACAGCACAATAAGGCTGGAAGTGACTATTCTTATGGTGAAGAATAACGTTTGTGTGTCACTGACATTTACTGGCTCGCAACACAACACCATCCATAAAGTATGCTTGCTACAAATATCATATAATAAAGAAATAAATAGCCAAATCAATAAATAACAGTGTCATAAAATGGTGAGGAAAAAAAAGCAAAAGACTCAACTGATGGCTTAGTTGAATAGTTTAGTTCAGTTAGTACAACTTCCAGAAAGGGGCCAATCTTCTTTCAAAGGGAAGATGCCAGAGTGTAGGAACCACAATGGGAAAATAGTGTACTTTGGCCTTAACCTTACTGAATAACTTCTCACTGAACTGGGATACTGCTAATTGTTTCTCCTGGACGGTCTCCTCTCAGGAATTGATTCAGAATACCTTGACCATCACCACCACCCTGTCCGTCCAGTAACCCCCCACTCACCCTAGGGTCAATGGCTACATTAAATCTAGATGATGATGATGATGATTGATGATAATAATAATAAAAAAATAATGTACAGCACAACTGCAATTATAAATGAATACCTGGGATGCAAAACAGAGGTGGGTTTCAGCAGGTTCTGACCAGTTCTGGAGAACCAGTAGCGGAAATTTTGAGTAGTTTGGAGAACCAGTAGATATCACCTCTGACTGGCCCCGCCCCCATCTATTCTCTACCTCCCGACTCCCAGCTGATTGGGAGGAAATGGGGATTTTGCAGTAACCTTCCCCTGGAGTGGGGTGGGAATGGAGATTTTACAATATCCTTCCCCTGACATGCCCACCAAGCAATGCCACACCCACCAAGCCACACCCACAGAACCGGTAGTAAAAAATTTTGAAACCCACCACTGATACAAAATAAACAGAGAAGAAAAAAAAAAACCCCAAACAGTGCACCAGAAAAATGGAAGATTAGACTGGAAAATAAGATCAGCAAATTGAGATCAGATGCCAGTAAACTAGAACAGATTAAAGAAAAAAAAAAGGTTAAGAACAAGAAGACCAAAGAATACCTAATCAAGAAATACCACTTAGAAACAGGGAAGATCAAGGAAGCACTGGAAATAATAAAGCAGCAAATAACAGCTAAAGCCAAGATGATCAGCAGATACGAAGCTCAAATTGCCAATTATAGGCAGAACCTCCAATTTCAATCCAATCAGAAACATTTCTACCAATCTATCAATGGAGAAACTGCAGTGAATCACTACCTGACAAGGAAGAAACAGTGCAGTTCTGGGCACAGATATGGGATAACCCAAAGAAATACAACAAGGATGCAGCTTGGTTAAAAGAAGTGGATAAGAATAAAAAATAAGTTAAAATGAAATAAATAGTAATAACAGCAGAAATGGTGGAGAAAAGAGCAAGGAAGGTCAAGAATTGGTCAGCACCAGGTGAAGATGAACTGCAGATAATAATAAGACCTAGCAATGGATAAGAGCAGAGAAGTTAAAGAAAAAGACCAAGGGACCAATTCTAGCTTCACAAGACCAAGCTTTAAGGACAAATGAATACAAAGCTAGAACTGAGAAGACAGCGACAGTAAGTGCCACCTATGCAAAGAAGCTGAAGAAACATGGACAACCTGGTAAGCTCCTGCAAGAAGATGGCTCAGACTGACTACAAGCAACAATTGTGTATTGGAAGATATGCAAGAAATATCATTTGCCTGCAAGCAAGAACTGGTGGGACCATAAAATAGAGAAACTCATAGAAACCAAAGAAGCTAAATTGCTCTGGGACTTTAGAATTCAGACAGATAAGGTACCTGCTACATAACACCCTGGACTTAACAGTTGTCGATAAGAAAGACAAAACTGTCTGGATAGTGGATGTGGCAGTGCCTGGAGACAGCAGAATAGAAGAGAAAGAACTGGAGAAGATAACAAAATACGAAGACCTACAAATAGAAATAGAATGAGTATGGCAAAGGCAAGCAAGGGTAATACCAATAGTAATAGGTGCCTTGGATGCAATCCCAAAAGAACTGGAGCATCACTTGAACACCATAGGCATTGACAAATTTGCCATCAGTCAATTGCAGAAGGTGGCTTTACTTGGAACAGCTTCCATCCTGTGATGATATCTGTAACACCGACAAACATCCAGATTTACCTATCCCAGGTCCTTGGTAAGGACTCGATAGGTAGACAAGAATTTTGCCATATGCCTTGGTGTAGAAGTTTTGGAATTGTCAGAATATTGGGTTTTTAAAATACTGATGTTGTCACATAAAGATTTTCTTGCAGAATAAAAAATAGAAGTGAAAAAATAAATAAATTTGAACATTGTGTAAAAAAAAGAAAAGAATGCTAAATCCAGTCTGAACATCTGGCTGACTGTGCGATGATCAATATCAATAATAATAATAATAATAATAATAATAATAATAATAATAATAATAATAATAATAATAATAATAATAATAATAATAATACCATCGAACACCCAGATCTGTCTATCCCAGGTCCTTGGTAAGGACTTGATAAGTAGACAAAAATGCCAAACCCAGTCTGAACATCTGGCTGACTGTGCGATGATCAATACTAATAAAAATTCAGTTAGTCTTTCATAATCTGATTTAACATTAATCCTGCTTGATTAATAACCAGACTTTTATTAACTGGCCAGGATATACTCTTTTAGTATCTATTCTGTACGTATATTTGTATGCTGTCTAATCTATGGGACTTATTGTTTGTATTCCCAAACAATAAAACTATCAAACATAAGATTTACCACACTATGTTATCAGCTAATCCTTACTTATCTCAGTGGATTGCAAGAAGCTTCAATAGCAGCATTGTTTTTAAATAACTTTGTTCAGGAAATATACCCAAATTTATTTACATCTAGGTTGCTTCTGAATCTGTGTTTAATTATGTAATGTTACTTATTCATTGCAGAGTTTTCTTTCTCTTGTGCATACAATCCCACAAAGTTGGAAGGTTCACTTGGCCCATCTCTAAAACAGACCCAGCAGTCAACGGGCTTTGTCTTTTGCTACCTTGTTAAATGCAGGCTGTAAATCTATTAAACATTAACATTATGAATGTAATGCTGTAGCAAAGAGTTAATGAGATAATAGGAATTCTTTACAGCAATAGAAATGGTGCAAAAAAAGAAAGAAAGAAGTGAAATGATTTCTTTTAGCTTGACTGCATTTATCCTTAGCTCCATTTAACAACTTTATATGATTATAAAATATCTGCACTTACAGTATGTCCAGTACCTATATTTCAGAATTTCTCAACCTCAACAAATTTACAATGTGTGAACTTCAACTCCCAGAATTCTAGCTGGGGGAATGCTGGGAGTTGAAGTCCATATATTTTAAAGTTGCTGAGGTTGAATTCTTTCAAGATTCAAATGACATAAAAAGAAAGAATAAATCAGTTATTGCAGGTTTAGATGAAAGACATCTAAATACCTTGTTATTCCAACCAAAGTATACATAAAAGTATATATACACGATGAACTGGATACTTTTTATTTATAAAAATGTATAGCATGTACAAGTAATATATATATATATTTGCCAACCTTTTCATCAAGGATATTTACACATGTTTCCAAAACATGCAGATTGTGATATCGCTGTAATCTTTGTTCATGGGTTATTCCTTATAAGCAGTGGTGGGCTTCAAATTTTTTAAGAACCCTAATGACTGGCTGGGTGGGCGTGGCTGGGTGGTCATGTGACTGGGTGGGCGTGGCCAACTCAGCAGTGCTTCTTTGCCTAAGAGATAGCCTATCTCTTTTGCTCCCTCTGAACTAATGAGTTAAAGAGTGGCCTCTAGACATTCATTTTAATAAGATTTTTAGAAACCTACAGTTGAAAGTTCTTCATATCTCCTTACCCTGAAGACCCAATTTCATTTGGAATTTAATCCCAAACTGATTGCCCTTTTGGCATTTCTCTTGATACTTCTCCAAAATGCACCCCAAGAAGCCACATTCTCTCTCTCTCTCTCAATTTAAGCAAATTCCCTTATTTTGGAGACTTTAGAATCACAGGCTAGAAGGTACCTTGGAGGTCTTATAGTTCAACCTTCTGCTCAAGACAGAGGACCTCATACATACGCATGTTCGCAGACATCCCAGCTTTGGCTGCAAGCACTGCAGGCAGCCTTCCCTGCCACACACTTCCTCCTCCCACCACTGCAGGCGGGAGGCCCAAGAGAAAGTGCCTGGTCTGGGCACACAGCCCTCAATGAGCGTCTCTGTGAGTGACCGAAGCTCACCCAACACCAAGGGTTGGAAGAAGCAGCTGCAAAATCTGAGAGACATCAGAAATTCAACCTGGCTGCTTCTCTCCGCTGCTGCGTTTTCTGGATGGGACTTCTTACATGTAAGAACCTTACCCAAACCACTTCAGCCACCCTGTGTCCATGCCCCCCCATGCCCATGCTCCCCCCTGGCCCTTTGGCCGAGCATAGTAGGCCACAGGCCGAATAAATTGCTTCGGCCAGAGGGCCTTAGTTTGAGGCCAGAAAGGAGCATGTGGGTGGCATACAGGTGGAGGCCCTAGGAAAAGCCAGAGCCAGGGACTGATGCGTCCTCTGACCAGAGGCAAAGGGTGAGTGGGTGGAGTGGAGACCCCGGGAAGGCAAGAGTCAGGGCCTGGCACGTCCCCCGGGCTCCAACCGAGGCGAAGGGCGAGCAGGTGGCATGCAGGTGGAAGGATGGTAAGAGCCAAGACTGAAAGGTGGCCGAACCTTGCTGTGTCCACCCTAAGATGGCCCTTCGGCCTAGCACCTTACGTTAACAGGCAGCCATGGTGAGCAGAACAGGTGAGGTGCGGAGATCAGTTGGGCCACATGGCCGGCGTGGTAGGCCACGGCCAAGGCAGGCAAGTGGATGAGGCATGGAGATCAGCTGGGGTACGTGGTCTGGGTGAGTGAGCCAGAGAGTAGCTGGGTGTGGGCATGACTCTAGCCACCAGCCAAGGCAGGTGATGTGAGATAGGGCGGGGTGGGGCTAGCCAATGGTGGGATTCGCAGATTCGCCAAACTGTGCAGAATAGTAACAACCAGTTCGCCTGAACTGGTCTGAACCATCAACAGCCTTCCTCTGCTTATAAGTTCTTTTTATAACTAACACAGATTGTTAGCTAACTATCCATTACATGAGTCACCATGTTTCACAGAGTTGAATAGTACCTTTCAAAGAAGTTTTAATGAGATGGCAAACTTTGAAAACACTAACTCTCCTTTCAGGTTCTCACATACAAATCCTTTGTGTCATGTAGAAATAAGCCTTGTCAGTTTTAACACATTTTATTGGTAAGTTGAATCTAAATGAAATGCTTGCTGACAGACATTTTACAGGTGATGACAAGATTCTACTAATGCCTTACACATGATTTGCACATTTTAAAGAAACTTATTCTAGAATTAAAGCCTTGATTGCAAAATAATGCTATAAAAATATTCTGTGCTGAAATGTAGGAAAGAAGCATGATGAATCAGAATCAGATTTTAAGTTTAACTGAAATTACTGGGACAAGTTTAGTGATGAGTCTCTCATTTTAAATCCAACTAATCTGGTTCCAACTCATTATAAAATACCGTGTTTCCCCGAAAATAAGACCATGTCTTATATTTTTTTGAACCTTGAAATAAGTGCCTGGCCTTATTGCCATGCGCTCAAAAGCCTGATTGGGCTTATTATCAGGGGATGTCTTATTTTGGGGAAACAGGGTACATGTTCGGTATCCAGGGAAGTTCATTTACATGGCTATCTTGTTGCAGTCCTATTGATGTTTATTGTCCAAGATAATAGTTAATCAAGCACAGTTATTTTGAAGCTTTGTTAAACTTGCTTTTTAATATTCACAAAATAAAAACTAGGAAAAATATCAATAACAACTCAAAGTTGTTTTAAAAATCAATAGATTAAACACTGAAATCGTATGTTTTGAGGGCAGTAATTTTGTAACAGTGCATAGAAACATATACATAAATCTCAGAAAACTTACATCTGTATGCATTTATTTTGAATATTTCCCTCTATAAATTATTTGTACAATATTTTTTATGTGAAGGTATTTGTTCTTACATTATTATCATAAGTCTGAAATTGACTACATTTGTTTTTCATGGGAAATAAAGACCATCAACCAATCTCAAGATTTATTATAAATCATTTTAAATGCTTTTCTCAATTTGTTCAAAAACTTTTAACCAAACCCATTAATTGGCTTTGCCACCAAAGATGAAATATGTTCCAATTTGTTTATCTCCTTGCCAATACAAGCTTCTACTGTTAGTATGTAGCACAGAAAACAAATAAATACAGTGCCTATTTCTTTCCAGTTGAAAATAACATATGAAAAACATTAATCTAAACAGAATTTTTAAAGCTGGGGAATAGCCCGAAGTTAGGAGCAATGACCATGCATTCTGAATTCAGATCCTAGTATATACCAAATAGTCAAATTGGTGTCTTAAACCTCAAAGTACAAAGCTGTAAAGAATCAAGCTGTAAATTGTGAGGAGAAAGCTTTCTTTTGGAAGTCCCCCCCAATTGCTTTTATATGGCAAAAGATAATGAATACCAAATTGATTTCCATTAATTTGTTCCCCGTACAATCTGTGAAAAATCAGTGTGGCAGAATGTTAAAAAGCAACTTAGTTGACACTTATATTGCATTGAGTGTATATTGAACCAACACTGTGACATCTGGGACAGATGGCAAGCTATCCTCTATCTGAATACGTTCAGGACATGGGAGCCATCTTCTCTCTGGGTGATTAGCTCCATTATCAAAATGTCTATCAAACTAATTTCTAGACAGAATCTTGTTTTTTCTCAAAAGCTAAATATACTTCAATCTGTTTTGATAGGTCTTTGTTTCTATTTCCACTGCCCTTCTCTGAACTTGTTCTGATTGTCTGAATTGTCCTTAAACTGCAGTACCTACAACTGCATATAATACTCAAGATATAATCTAAAGACTACACTGTGGAGTTATTTAATCTCTGGATTTACCAAATGTACTTCTACTTAAAATGCTGTCGCTTTTCTGTCGCCACATCACAAAGCATATATTTAGAGTTATTAACTAGTAACATTAAACTATTAACATTAAATAATTGTAACTATTGCAAAACCATGTAATTCCTCTCCTTCCCCACCCTTCTATACACATATATTTAATTTCTGCTTCCTAAGTGAAGAACATCTATTTTTCTTAAACTCCGTTCTGTTACTTTTAGCCCACACAAGTTTGTGACATCTACAAACCTAGTAAGTAATCCCACTATATCATCAATGCAATAAAAATCTTGAAGAGTACAGAGCCTAGGAGAAAATCATTTACCATTTTCCTTGATACCTCCCTCCACTTGAATATAGAATAGTTACTGAGCACTGTTTGAGTATGACATATGCCTTGATATACAATAAATAGTTTATATCAGGGTTTGGCAACTATGGCTCTTTATGACCTGTGGACTTCAACTTTTAGCTGGCTCAATAATTCTGGGAGTTGAAGTATATAGGTTGTAAAGGGGCCATAGTTGTCCACCCCTGGTTTATATGGACACATGCAAATGCTATAAATTAATGAAGGCATACAGCAAAGCCTCTGCCAAACTGTAGAATGACTAGAATTACATTTTGCTGTCTCGTTTTCAGAATTTATTTATACAATTATTTATAGCCTGCTCTCCCCCAAAGGATTCAAGGAAGTTTATAATACAGTGCAGTAAAGGTACAGCAATTTAAACCATCAACTACCTAAACTAGCCAATTAAGGCACCCAGTATTTATTTGATTTTTAGCTATTGAAAAACATCAGCACCATTTTTATTGGGGGCTAATCTTAACCAGTGACTAATGCTTTCCTTTACCATTGTATCCATTAGCCCTGTAAGAGGACTAGGAAATCCTTAATATGCCACTTGTCCAATCTTTATTTATTTATTTTAAATTTATATACCGCCCTTCTCCCTGAGGACTCAGGGCAGTGTACAGCCAGAATTAAAAAACATGAAATACAAATCTGTGGTTTTCCCTCCTCTCTGCCAAGGCCTTTGCCACATACCATTACAATAGCAATACCCCTTAGACTTATATACTGCTTCTCAGTGCTTTACAGTCCTCTCTAAGTGGTTTACAGAGTCAGCATATTGGCTCCAACAATCTGGGTCTTCATTTTACCGACCTTGGAAGGATGGAAGGCTGAGTCAATCTTGAGCTTGGTGAGATTTGAACTGCCAAACTGCTGGCAATAGGCAGTCAGAAGAAGTATTTGAAATTTTCTATAATTTTGTAAAGAACCTGGTTACATTAACTGTAATTAATTCCTATATATTTACTTCTTTTCAAACTTTCTAAGAGTAAGAATACTTTGATAGGAAAGCCAATTATCCAGAGATAATTGCATGTGTTTAAGCAGAGGCTAGAGTGCCATTTCTCTGTGATGCCTTAATTTACATTTCTGACCAAAAGGTTAAATTCAGAGGTGTTATTCAGCAGGTTCTGACCAGTTCTGGAGAACCGGTAGTGGAATTTTTGAATAGTTCGAAGAACCAGTAAATACCATCTCTGACTGGCCCTGCCCCCATCTATTCTCTGCCTCCCGAGTCCCAGCTGATCGGGAAGAAATGGGGATTTTGCAGTAACCTTCCCCTGGAGTGGGGTGGGAATGGAGATTTTACAGTATCCTTCCCCTGCCACGCCCACCAAGCCACACCCACAGAACTGGTAGTAAAAAAATTTGAATCCCACCACTGGTTAAATTTGATGGTCTAAATATTCAATTCTGGCTCTATGACCCAAGGTTGTTTCTCTAAACCAGATTTCTACAATTTACTACCCAATATACATACTGGAAAATATATTGGGAGGGAAATTATAAAAGATGTAATCCATCATTTTACTGGGGATGGATAGGGAAAATTGCTATAGTGAAGGGTGAGAACATTAATACTAAACCGCAAGGATGGTACCAGTTCTTAATTGTAATTGAGGAGTAACTTATTTATTCAAGTTGTACGAATACCAGGATTTTTTAATATAATGATATTGGAAACCATGATTTTGAATGGAAATTAAGCAGATTGCTGAAGAAAAGGTCTATCAATGGTTGCTAGTTACAACCTACACCGGCTCTCAAGATTCAGACAGTTACTATTTCCTTAGGAATAACATTGGGAAGGGACCATTGCATTCTAGGTTTGAGATAAACAGTTGGGTTGGAAAAGTTAATTGTTCCACCTTGCCTCAAATTAAAGAATCAAAGCAAGATGACTTGATTAGTTTGTCACTTCATTCTGATGGAAAGAGAGTTCTACAAATGCCTTTTTGATTGTCACTCCAAAGAGGTACTTCAACTGAATAGCTTTCTTATAAATTTGTGTAGCACAGCCCTACTGTATTAATGCCCCTGCTTGCAGAAATGCTGGAGGTAATATGCGGTTGGCTATCATACAAACAGGATGGTAGAGCTGGTTAGACTAGGACTGATGATGTTACCTAGTTTGGGTAATGAAACCTCTGCAAGAAAACAACCAAGTTCAGAGAGCACCAAGAACCCCTCATCTTTTAATTTAGATTGTTTTGGGTTTTTATTTCTTTGAAACTGCAAAGTTATTCTTTTTATTGGCGCTTGAACAGTTAGAACTATTTACATAAACCTATGTATTAAGTATTATCATAAAGCAGTCAAAGAGCATGTGATGCTAAACAGGTCTAGCTCAATTACAGCTGGGATAAAAGACTGGCTGTGTAAGCCATGCTCAGTTTAATAAAGGGATAACACAATATGGATAGAAAAGAATGACTTAATGAAAATATCACTATTTTAAAGAATGGATTATTCTGGCAAGTAAACCTGCAGAAAATATATACAAAGCTGTGACATGAGACAGATACTTCTATGCTGTGCCGATGCTGAATTTATTTGTTCAAGCAATGAAACAAATCTTGTAAGCCTGACGTCAAATAAAAGCCTGTTTTCTCTTAGTACATTGGAAAAATTGTTCATGCTTACGTAATGACTGCCCTCGTAGTACTGCCAAGGTCACTGTGCACATAGATTTATTTCCATCAAGGAATCAGTAATGCCTAGAGGCTGTTCACACTTATGCCAAAGTCATTTAATTTGTCCCTATTTTATAGTCAGATTCACTGTAAGAATGCTATTCATAACTTTTACATTCAGTATATCACTGGAACATCCTTTGTGAGCAATAAATTCTAAAATTAACATTAGAGGGGGAAAAAAAGGCACTAGAAATGTCTAAGTCAAGAGAAAATATCTTTGTTACATTTGCCTGGGTAATCTAAATAGACTGGAAAGGGAAGAAATAAAAAGGAAAGAAAATAAATTAAGTGTGAGACATGTTTAAATCCATGACACAACTTCAAAATACGACTTTTGCTGAGGTGGAAGAAGTATTTCCAAGTGGTGTCATAGTTATATGGTGGTTGGCTGTGAGGATTGGCCTAGCCGCATTCATTCAACCTCTCTCTGGTTAGTGAAAGTATTTTGATGATGTCACATAATTTGGATAGCCAGCATCTGCTTGAAATTTTACAACATCCCCATCTGCTTATTCCAGATTCCAGATGTAAATAATATTTTTATTGACTACAACAAGGGTGCTTTCAAAGAGTAACACAGCTTTTAAAATATTAGCTGTACTAGTCCTTGCAATAATTGTGTAGTAAGAAAACTCTTGCTAAACAATATCCCAGTCAAGAAACTGCCAAAGAGCCATCAATAAACAGCCCAATCAAAGAATCTCTAAGACCTCCCCCATCCACACAGACAAGCAAGCCACTAGAATATAAACTGACAGCAAACTGCATTCCTTATTAGCACTGATGATGTTACCTAGTTAGGGTAATTAAACGTCTGCAAGAAAACAAGCAAGCTCAGAGAGCACCAGGGACCCCTCACTTTTGCTGTTGTTTATAACAATAAAAAAGGCTGATGGTTGTAGAGATCATACCGACAACCAAGTTTTGTTATAAAGTGGAAAAGAAACCATAAGGTAACAATCTACTGTGCACATATTTACACATTATACCAATCTTTATCTTTGCTACACAGAATATTTTCCAAAGAGTATTATAGCAGCATTCAGCAAGGGCTGATGGATAAGATAATGGTAGATTGTGCTCTATATAATAATCCTTTGTGAAATGATTTGGCAGCATGGTGGGTAGCAGTGGTGGGTTTCAATTTTTTTTACTGTGGGTGTGGCTTTGTGGGCATGGCATGGCTTTGTGGGTGTGGCTTTGTGGGCATGGCATGGCTTTGTGGGTGTGGCTTTGTGGGCATGGCAGGGGAAGGATACTGTAAAATCTCCATTCCCTCCCCAATCGAGGGGAAGGTTACTGCAAAATCCCCATTTCCTCCCAATCAGCTGAGACTTGGGAAGCAGAGAATAGATGGGGGTGGGGCCAGTCAGAATTTTTACTACCGGTTCTCCGAACTACTCAAAATTTCCGCTACCGGTTCTCCAGAACTGGTCAGAACTTGCTGAAACCCACCTCTGGTGGGTAGACTGTAACTGCACCATAGACAAGTCTTTTACAGATTGCAGTTGTAACCATCCAAAAGAACTGCATATGAATTGACCTTAAGAAACAGCCTTGATAAGCAATTGGGAGATAGATAACACTGAAGTAGGCTACAGTATTATATAAATTTACTAGAGTTGTGGAAAGCATTACAAAAAGACACTTTGAAATAGAGGCTTCTCCACAATAAAGCCACTGTATATACCCCATGCGATGGGGTGAGCGCCTGTCCTCGCCCCAGCTCCTGCCAATCCAGCACTTTGAAAGCATGCAAATGCAAGTAGATAAAAAGGTATCACTTTGGTGGGAAGGTAACAACACTTGGTGATGTCATTCTGGCCACATGACTGTGGGAGTGTCTTAGGACAGCACTGGCTCAATGGCCTTGAAATGGAGATGAACATTCTCTCTCCCCCTGCCTCCTATATTTGGCAACAACTACCGGAGTAAAATCTGCAGGGACTCCTTTGTTTATACCCATAAATGGAGAGATAGCCAGGAGCAGCAGCCATAATTTTGAAAAATGACATAGTGGCTTCAACAATTTGAGGAGAAGTATTTCATGTCCATTCCTATGCAAGGCATGGCATTTAGCCCTAATATATACAGTGTCACCTTCTGAACCAACATGCTTAAACCAGTGCTATCTTAATTGTCAAAGTGTATCTTTCGCTAGTAGATTTATCTCTTTTTTACATATATATTTATTTTTATTACATTTTTACAGTTAAACAAATCTTACTCACATCTTATGCATAACTGCATCCATTTACATACCATAACATTCAGATTCAAGTACATTCTATACATTTTTACTATACATTTTAATTCTACTTCTGTTTTGTCTATTTCTTTTCCATTTTTCTGTTCTCAATCCAGTCATACCACTTCTCCCATAGTGCATAATATTCCGAATCTATTTGTCCTTTCAATTCAATTGTCAGTTTATCCATGCTAGTGGATTTATCTCTATGCCTGCTTTATTAAGTTATGGACTTCAATGAAATGAATTAATACAAGACATAAGTTGTCATGATCAGTTTGACATCATTTTAAAGCATCATAAAACAATAAAAAGTATTTAAATATGACACAAAGACAAAAGTATTGCTTACCTATGTAACATGTAACAGGCTTAAAGAAAATACTTATTTTTAATTTTCATTCAGTCATGTCCAATTCTCAGAGACTGCCTGGACAAGTCCCTGCAGTTTTCTTGATTTTTCAGAAGTGGCTTGCCATTGCCTCCTTCCTAGGGCGGACCGAAATTGACTGGCCCAAAGTCACCCAGTTGGTTTTGTGCTTAAGGTGGGACTAGAATTCATAACCTCTCAGTTTCTAGCCTGATGACTTAACTTCTATGCCAAACTATTTATTTATTTATTCCTGCACTAATATCAATCCAGTAATGTTAGTACTATCCAATCTTCCACAAATAAGACCCAAGATTAATTATTTGACTGCTCTACATAATAACTTACAATCTTTTAAGTAGAATTTTTCCTCTCATTTTCCAAAAATAAATTCACATTGGCAGCTTGGAGTTTATAGGCCACATGCCAAGAATTTATAATGGAAAGTGCTAGTCAAATTACTGTTTCTGTCTAGAATCCTGTTTAAAGCTTAATATTAAATCATATAACACTGTGATGAAAGGTTTGTTTGTAAGTTCTAAAGTTCACAGTTGCATACAGAGTTTAATACAAGCAAGGAATATTTTCTTTCCATTTCTTTCCTTTCTTTTAATACTTAGAGAAAAATAAAACACATGCCTCCCTTTAAAATCCACCCCAACAATAAAAACCCAAAACTTTGTTGCCATGTAGTTTTAGCATAATACCGATGGGTTGACAGAGTATCGATGAATAATACTAATACTATTTGTAAGTTTACCTTCCATGAATTTAGCCACCACTACCTTTAGGAAAACTGATAGAATATGTTTTAGTTTGAAGTTACAATTCATTGTGGATGTATGAAGGCTGAAAAAACTCAGGGTTATAAGTTAGAATTAAATGCACCATATTTGCTTTCTGGTGATTAACTGATGTTCTTATACAGCCATTTAAAGGGGCAACCTACAATCATCCAGAACATGCCCACTAGCCACATTGGTCTATGGTAGGTTATGGATAGTATATAGATGAGAATATTTGTTGAATTTAAGTAAGAGAAGTCACACAGAGAAGAATGTTTAATTTGGAACTGAATAAAAGTGGTGTAACTTTAATATTGTCGGAACCCGAATACAGTTTCCCTAGATAGTGCTAACTGCAAGATAACAAGATGTATTCTGTGGTATTAATTAGTTGATTAATATCCTGCCAGTTTGCACTGCTGCCTGAAATTGACATTACCTTAAGCAGTTATTACTCTAGCACAGAGGTCCCCAGTACTAGTCCACAGCCTGTTGGGAACTGGGCCGCAAAGGCAGCGGGCAACCGAGCAAACCTTTATCTGGTATGTGTGGGATCTAGGCTGCACATGAAACACGCACACACACACACACACGCACACACACACACACACACACACAGAGAGAGAGACCCCGGTCTGTGGAAAAATTGTCTTCCATAAAACTGGTCCCTGGTGCCAGAAAGGTGGGGGACCATTGCTTTAGAGCATTGGGAAACACCAGTCTGTCAGGATTCAAAGTAATACACCCATACCATTCTGATGCTAGAAAAAGTAATTTCATATATAGTACATATAAGTTTAAGTATCTTTTTTTTTTGCAGTTTTTCATTGTAAAACTATACAGCTATACAGTTAGTGTGTCTTCCTCCCACCAACCCCCATTTGTCCCTTTTCTAATTATTTGGATCTTCTTTTGCCTGTTCAGTTATTTGGTAACCCTATTCTTGAGTGACTTTAGATCAGATTCTATCTTTTAGTATTGCCTATTGTAGTGTTTTGTTATAAGGATAAAAAATGGAGACAGTGGAAAGTAAAGAGAACTAATATACATGTGTCACTTCAAGTAAACTCCTGAAAGAAAGAAAAAAATCTAGGTAAATCAATATTGGTAAATAAGAGAAGATGTTGTAACAATACAATCCTTGTTGCAATATTTTCAGGATCAGACTCAATAAAGATAATAGGAGTTAGAGCTTTAAATATATTTCTTTTTAATTATGATAGGCATTCTATATTCACTGAATATTCAAGGTAGAAGCGACGAGAATGGTGAGGGTGGCTCCTTATATATACAAGGGGTGGAGCTAGGAATGGGAGTGGTAAGTTATGAATACATTAAAGTCCAAAGAATAAGTTAACCTCTGATGTTCCATATATACATTATTTACACATTGGAGAATAAGGCATTTACATCTGACAAATCCCCCTCTAAATGCCGGTTCGTTACACAACACCAATTACATTCTGATTCAGGACAATATAATACATATAATTTAGAAGTTAAATATTTGTGTTGTTTAGAAGGTAAGGGTTTTGTTAATATGTCAGCTAATTGTTCAGAAGTATCGCAATGTATTGCTTTAATGAATCCGTCTTGAGACAGTTGTCTCACATGCTTAAACTTTATATCAATATGCCTGGACCTTTGTCCAATTGCATCGGATCTGGATATTTCAATGGCCGCTTTATTGTCTTCATGCATAATAAATGGTAAGGTGGGTTTCTTCCAAACATCAGTGATCAGATCATTGAACCATACAAGGTTATTTGCAGCTTTGGACAAACAAACATATTCCGCTTCTGTAGTAGAAGTGGCTACTAGTTCTTGTTTACCAGTATACCAGTAAACTGGACAATCATTCAATAGAAAAACATAACCAGAAGTACTCTTTCTGCATGATGTATCACCAGCCCAATCTGCATCAGCATAACAAGTAATTTTTGGTTCTCTGTCATTATTGGGTTCCAACATTAAACAAAAATCTAATGTACCCTTCAGATATCTTAGAATTCTTTTGACAGCTTCCCAATGATACAAGGTTGGTTTACTGACATATCTTGACAATAGATTGAGAGGTAATGCAATATCTGGCCTAGTCCAATTAGATATATAAAGGAGTGAACCTATAACTGATCTGTAAAATGTGTTGTCTTTAAACTCAGGGGAAGATTCATCAGTGTTTCTAAGAAAATCAGTTTGCATAGGGGTGTCACAGGTTTTAGCATTATTTAAGTTACATTTGTTTAGGAGTTCGATGATTTTATCTTTCTGTGTAAGTTTGAATCCCCTTTTAGTTTTGTTAATTTGCACACCAAGGTATTTATTCACTTTACCCAGAGATTTCAGTGAGAAGTGTTCATTTAACTTATTTACAAAGATTTCCCTGCTCTCTTTATGCTTTCCAATGTATAAAATATCGTCCACGTAAATTAATACAAATTCAATATGATCATTACTCTTTTTTACAAAGAAACAGTTATCAGCAGTGGTGGCGTTGAAATCCATGGTCTTAAGTACTTTTACCAAGCAATCGTACCATCTTTTGCCGGATTGCTTTAATCCGTACAGACTCTTATTTAATAACCAAATTTCGTTCTTATTAGTGTATTGACTGTGTGGTGCTCTTACATATATTTCCTTATCTAATTTTGCATGTAAGTATGCGGTCTGTATGTCATATTGGAATACGTCCAGATTGAGTGCAGATGCTACTACAAGGGCTGTTTTGACACTCTCTGTTCTCACTGTGGGTGAATATGTATCAGTATAGTCTTCTGGATATTTTTGTGCATAGCCTTGTGCAACTAGTCTAGCCTTGTATAAGGTATTGCCTCCTTCTAAGTTCTTAATTTTATAAATCCACCTGGTACCTATAATTGTTTTATCCTTAGGTGCGATCGCAGGTGTGAATACATTTAATCCTTGTAAACTTTCCATCTCTTTTTCCATAGCTAGTTCCCATTTTTCTCTTTCTTCATGTGGAAGTTTCAATACTTCTTCATATGTATTAGGTGTTATTTGTTCTCCATTCATATGCATTATGTAATCTTTGTATTTATTTGGTATTTGGTTTCTGTTGTTTCTAATAGTTCTTTCAGGCTTGCTATGGTTATCATGCAAATATCTAGCTTCCTTTTTTGTTAATGTGTCTGTCTTTATTTTATGCTGACTATTAGTCCAAGTTTTGGTTTTGTTCTTACTTTTGTTAATATTTTGATTTTCTGTTGTTCCTTCCTCGCAAGATATCGTATCTTTACATTTATTAGGAAATATTTCATTAAGGTGCAATTTTGACCAATTGGCCTGTTCATGGAACACAGCTGTTCTGGATACTATAAATTTGTTATTACTATCAATAAATCTGTACCCTTTGGTTCCAGTTTCGTATCCCATGAATCTTAATCTCCTGGATACGTTTTCTCCCTTTCTCCTCAATTGTTTAGGTATGTGTACGTCTGCAGTGACTCCAAATATGTGCATGTGTGATAATTTGGGTTTTCTATTGTACATCACCTCATATGGTGTCTTATTCACAATACTGGACCAGGTTCTATTTTGAGTGTAATTCGAATAATGTAATGCCTCTGACCAAAATTGTTTGCCTAAACCAGCATCCTCTAATGTGCACCTAATCATGGTTTGTAGTGTGGAATTTTTCCTCTCTGCAACTCCATTTTGAAATGCAGAAAAAGGATTGGACGTGAAATGTAACATTCCTCTATCCTTTAACCATTGGGAGAATTCTTTAGACATGAACTCACATCCCCTATCTGTCATAATTTGCTTTATTCTGATATTATGTTGTGTTTCTATACGTTTGTAGAATTCCTTAAATTTCTGAAATGTTTCATCCTTGTGCTTTAATGTGTAAACAAAACCATATCGGCTGTAGTCATCCACTATTGTTAGGAAGTAACGTTTTCTATAGGTAATTGAGGGACTTAATGGACCAACTAAGTCCATATGTACCAAATCAAAAATATTGTTAGTTGATCTGTTAGATTTTTTTGGTCTGGGACTGGTTTTTAGTTTGGTGGACTTACATACTGAGCATTCCAAATAATTTTCACAATTTTTTATTTTGACACCTTCTGCGTGTTCAGTCATTTTTTGTACTACAGGAAAGCTTGCATGTCCTAACTTCCTGTGTAAGATGTGAGCACACTCATCATGAATTGGTTTACCTATTTTTGGTTTCTTTTCCTTGTATGTATTTTTGTGATCATGAGTTATTCTACACTCATCATTGTCACTGTTACTGACATTTTCATCATCTGCTTCAATACAATCTTCCATATTTGAATCAATGTTATGTAAACATCTTTCTTTAGTTATCAGATAGGGTAGACCTCCTTTTATCATTACAGTACCTACATTTGTTTTGTTCTTTTCTATAGTTGCTTTCCCCTTTGAGAAAACTATATTGATATCAGATTCTCTGCTTAATTTTATGGCACTTAGTATGTTGTGAGGTATTTCTGGGATTAATAATACCCCCTCTATTTTCCCTAGACCAGGCAAGGTCACATTTCCTTTGCCTAGTACTTGAACCTTTTCTTGATTAGCTACCTTTATCACAAACTTATCTTCTATAAATGAAGATAATATACTTTTGTTGTTGGTGGTGTGATTTGTTGCACCAGAATCAATAAGCCAATTGTTATTCTCATCCTGCTGTGTTCTGGTGCTGTCTTGTTTATTTAGCCCATTCAGTGACCCAGATTTCCTCTCTTTTGAATTTTCTCTACCCCCTCTACCTTCTTTGTAATTTGGTGGGCTTCTATATTTGTGTCTATCTGTGGAAGATTGTCTGTAATTATATTTGCTCCTATATTCTGGTCTATGTCTCTCTCTTGAGACTTTGGGGCAGTCTCTTCTACTATGTTCCCTGGATCCACAATTGTAGCATCTAAAGGCCTCATTATGTTTATCTTGAAAGACTACTTTCCTAAAAGGTTTGTGGTCTGTTTGGTTACTGGATCGATTTTTTCTTGAATTGTCTTCTGCTATCAATTTGTTAGATAGACTTTCTATGGATAAATATCCCAAATTAATGGTATCTAAGTGTGACATAAAGCTATCCCATGATGGATCAAGTGAATTGATAATGACACTTTTCATTGTTTGATCTGAAATCACTTCCCCCCTCAATTGTAGCTCAGCTCTTATTTTGTTTAGATTTATCAAATGCTCACTTATAGAAACCCCTGGTTTTACTCTAGAGGAAAAGAAATCCTTAGACATTCTTGTGGTTGTAGCTACGCTATCGCTGTGAAATAGATTAAACATGCATTGAATTATTTCTGATACAGTTAGGTTTGGTTTGATGCTATGATACATTGCAGGAGACACGCTAGATATTATTATGAAAAATGCTCTATGATGTAAACAATCTATTTTTAAAGTCCAAGGTCTTCTTGGAGGGCTAGTTATAAAGAATAGTAAATTTTCTTTCATGAAAATAACCTGAAGCTGTTGATACCACTCTTGTAAATTAATGCCATCAATTCTAAGTTTTGGGAAGTCACTGGGTAAGTTACCTACATTATTCTGTCCATTACTTACAACCTGGGGCAGTCCGTGATCTCTCAAGTGCAGGAAATTACAGAACGGCATTGGGATGCTTGCAATGAGTCTGCGCGGTTCTCTGGCCAGTTCAAGTCCTTCTGGGTCGTCTACGTAGTTTCGCACATGCGCGTTGCTCATTTCTTCTTTGGTGGCGTCGTGGAAGGTTCTCTCCCTTTCAGCTCTCTCGATCCGCTCCTCCTCAGATGAGTCGGTCTCTGGCTCGGTTTTTGGGGTTCTGGTGGTGGTGACGGTTCTTTTCTTCTTTTTGTGTGCGTTGGTATTCGATTTTGTCTGTGGTGTAGGGCGAAATCGGCATGGCTCTCTGGGCTCGGGCGTCGTCGCTTTCGAAGTCAGGATGGGAGCGTGCAGGTCTTGAGTCGCCGGTTTGATTTCTTGCTTCTTCGTAGATGTCTTGGTAATTTTCAGTCTTGGCCCAAAAGCAGCAAAAAGCGTTTTCATTGCTGATTTTACTTGAGATTTTGTTAAATCGTCTTCACTTTCTGATTTTGGATCATCTGAAGAGTTTGAGACTTCTTTCTCAATTTCTTCGTCTGATAGTGTTTTTCGCGCCAGAAATTTTGAACTGAGCGTTTTGATTGGCTCTGCTCCATTCTCTTTTGAAGTTCGTTGAAACCAAGATGGCTGCCATTCAAAATTTCGCGCGGGATCACATCTTTTCTTTTTAACAACTATTTTCTCAGTAGTCATCTCACTTACGATTTTTTGATCTTTGGGTTTTTCTTTAATGACGTTTTTCTCTCTCGCTGCTCCGCTGTTCTTCAGCATCTCCTGGAGGTCCGCGATGAGACTTTCATCATTCTTTTGGCTTTTTAGTATCTTTAATATCTCTGACCTGAGTTCGTTATTTTCTATTTCGATTTCTTTCTGGTCATTATTTTCACTCATTAGTTCTTCTTCTTCAGTGGTGTATTCTTCGGATTCTCTCGAAATCGCATTGGTGGATTCGTTGATCATCTCTTGATCAGTTTCTATTTCTTTGCTGTAGGCCCTGGTGTTGGGCCTATCTTTCTTGGACATTTTTAATTACTTATTGAGTCAATTAACCATCCTCTGCTACCAGCTTGTTGCAATATTTTCAGGATCAGACTCAATAAAGATAATAGGAGTTAGAGCTTTAAATATATTTCTTTTTAATTATGATAGGCATTCTATATTCACTGAATATTCAAGGTAGAAGCGACGAGAATGGTGAGGGTGGCTCCTTATATATACAAGGGGTGGAGCTAGGAATGGGAGTGGTAAGTTATGAATACATTAAAGTCCAAAGAATAAGTTAACCTCTGATGTTCCATATATACATTATTTACACATTGGAGAATAAGGCATTTACATCTGACAATCCTAAATAGGGTAGGCCAAGATGGAGTAGGAAACCAAATTAATACAGTAGTCCTTGACTTATGACCACAATTGTGCCCAAAATTTCTGTTGCTAAGCAAGACACTTGTTAAGTGAGTTTTGCCCCATTTTATAACCTTTCTTGCCATAGTTGTTAAGTGAACCATTGCAGTTGTTAGTAACATGGTTGTAAAGTGAATCTGGCTTCCCCATTGACTCTGCTTGTCAGAAGGTCGCAAAAGTGATCACATGATCCCAGAACACTGCAACTGTCATAAATATGAATAGTTCCTAAGAATCTGAATTTTGATCATGTGACCACGGGGATACTGCAATGGTTGTAAGTGTGAAAAACGGTCATAATTCATATTTTCAGTGCTGTTAACTTTGAATGGATACTAAACAAACTACCTGAAATACCTTCAGACTGGGATTGAGGGAAGGAAGACCTTAGTTGAGACTTCTTGATTGCTCTTCCTATTTCTACACCCTTTCTTCATGACAGCCTCCTTTTGCTCAGGTATTTTCTAGATGTTCTTGCAACACCCAAAATGTCTATTCTTGTGGCTGAAATTCTGCAATGTGGACATCAGAACCCTAAAGTACTTCTGACATGGCATGTTCGTTTCTCAAAATTTAATATTCATTTTAAGGAAATTAAAAGCAATACAAAAGAACTACACCTTTAAACAACCAAGTAACAGCTCAATATCAGCCAAGGGAGGGTGGATGGGCCACCAAAACTAGAATAATAACTATTCTATGAAAGACAGAACTATTGACTTGACCAGGTCAACAGGAAAGGAACGTTTCATTGTAATTCCGCTGTTCAAAACATACCCTGCTCCAAGCTGATTTTAACACTTCCTCTACAAAAGAAGATACATTGGAATAGACAACCATTCAAGACTGGAATATCCAAAAGGCATTCTCTCATTATTTGAAAAGAAATGTACAACATTAATAATTTAATAAATTGTTCTCTTATTATAGTTCTCATATAACATGCTTGTTATTTAAACTGCATATGTTATTCAGAAATTAAGAATGCCAGTTTTACAAAATGCTATGGTATAAATATTAGACAGAAAAGAGATGAAAGTGGGAGAATTAGAAAATATGCATTGTTGGGGAGGAATGACCGAAAACATCAAATTAAAGATATCGGTTAAGGTAACATCTGACTAAAACTCCAGGAAAGAGTTTCTATTATTAGAGGGTTTATGGCTTCTACAAAAATGAGCAAAGCAACCATTGCAGGGCAATAGGAAAAAAAGAATTAGAGGGTTTTGGGGTTTTTTTCCCCATTATTTATGTTCAATATGAGTCTAGCACCTTGAAATCAAAGCCCAAAATCCAAATCTTTTGATCAGAAAACAAACAGAGCTATGTTTGTCCTTACACTGCTGTACTTTGATATCTTATGGCTTCTACAATTATTTAGAAGGTAAAAAGAAAGAATTGTTAAAAAGCACTAGGCAACCACAAATGACATCATCTTAACCCTTGTTACTGATTTCCACCCTCAGGTCAAATGCTTATGAGTCACTGTCTACTATAAATGAATGATGTCATCTTCTATTAACTCTTTAGGAACAAATTAACCCATCTACCAATTGTTCTTAAAGAACTCCGTGCTACTATGTGGTAATAGCAAGATTTTAGGGAAGGGAAAGAATCCTTTTCTGAGTTTTAAAGAATTATAATACAGCAAGCAGAACCATACAAGATGTGAACTTAGCAACAATGTTAAAAAAAGAAGAAGCTAGTGATAAACACAACAATAAACCTATGCGGAAGGAAGAAGTACTGAATTCAGTTGGATTTTGGGAAAATAGACTTCAGGAACATGTTCAAAAATATGTTTTAAAAATCATTAAAACAAAATCGTATTCGGATAATAGAGCTGGATGTAGAAAGGTAAAGTAAAATTACTGAAATCCCCAAATAAAGCTAAAAAGAAGACATTAATCAGAATCTCTCATACCATAATAAAAAGGGTATCTGCCAATTGTTCTAGGGAAATAAAATTTACAATTAAAATGTAGCAGCCCAAACATACAGTATATTTCACTAATCATACATCTAATAGTGTTGTAACATAGAACAACAGTGGTGGAGGTACTGGGAAAAGATAAATAACAATAATATGTAATATAATAGTAATAGTAATAATAATAATATTATATATATATATAATATATAACTGAGTTATTCTACTTTCGGTTCTCTCATTCCAGTGCCGGATTTCCATGATCCTTAACAGCTAAGATGGATGGCTTTGCTCTTTCAGCATTGCATAAGAACATGCAGAATGAACTATTCGTGTTTCTCTTACAAGCATACAGTTTTATTGGATACAGTGTCATTATTTAAAAGCAGAAACAGCGGGGCAGTTTGCATTTAAATTTGCTTTCAGTCATAATCTACTTATTTGATTCCTTGGAAGCTATTCTTTCTTCCCAGTTAGTCTAGGTCTTGTGAATTCCAGGTTGAAGAATGGAAAACCATGGAAGTCAGGTAGTCCTCACTTACCGATCGTTCCTTAAGTGATCATTTGTAGTTACAATGGTGCTGAAGATTTAGTCCATCTGCAACCGTTTGGTCCCTCAGGAATGCCATTACAGTTAGTATGTGTTATCCTGTATTTAGCCTATGTTTTCTCCCCTCCCCCCCTTTCTTTGCAGAGCAGAGAGATTGGAGAGAAAAATATTTCAAGAGAGTAAGCTGCAGCCCAGGACTGGGAACCATGGGCACGCTAAGCAAACAGCTTACAATACTCTGTTGAAATCTCTGTCCAATCGCTCCACTTTTGGGAGGGGAAGGGGAAGAGAAAAAGCAATTGATTTCTACAGGTAGTCCTTGATTTACAACAGTTCATTTAGTGACTGTTTGAAGTTACAACAGCACTGAAAAAAGTGACTTACGACCGTTTTTCACACTTAACGACGGTTGCTGCATCCCCATGCTCCTAGGATCAACATTCAAATGTCTAGCAACTGACTCATTTTTATGATGGTTGCAATGTCCTGGAGCCATATAATTGATTGCCTTTTGCGAACTTCTAACAAACAATGTCAGTGGGGAAGCCAGATTCACTTAAACGTGTTCCTAACCCAGTTAAGGATCCACTTAACAACTGTGGAAAGAAAGGTCATAAAACTGAACAACTGTCTCACTTAGCAACATAAATTTTGGACTCAATCGTAAGTTGAAGTCTACCTGTAAGGACAATTTCTCCTTTGCCTGACTCCTTGCCCCCTCCTTTTCTGGTGGCGGAACTGGAGTAAGCAGAGGGAAGAGGGCTTCCTGTAGGTACAGTGTGTGTTCTGCGGACTCCGCAGCTTGTGTTGGAAGTGCTCTTGGAGAACTGGCCAGACTTCAGTGAGGGCTGGAAGCAAGCCTGGGGCTGATAGAGCTTATCAGCAGCCCCTCTGCTTGTTTGGCCTAGCCTTCCTCCTGCAAAGCCTGTAAGAGTGCTTACAACCACAATCTGTGAGAGGGGAGAGATGGGGGTAGAGAGGGAGGAGTTGAAGCGGAGCAGTTTGCACAGGACATGAGAAGCATGAGTTCCTCGCCTACTGTTGGGGCTGCCTTGGCTATATGATGCGATTATATGACATTTTGCTCCATAATCGCTTTGCTCAGCAATGGAAATTCCAGTCCCAATTAACATCATAACCGGAGGGCTATCTATATTCCAATGTAAAGTGCTCCAGCCAATCACTAATACCTTATTTATTTATGTTATTTTGTTTTGTTCATTTGTCAAACATGTACAAGATAGCAGGTATGGGTATAAACATAAATATAAAACCTTCTTTTATAACCTTCTTATGTACAAGATAGTAGGTATAGGTATAAACATAAATATAAAACCTTTTATTTCATTCCCTTTTTTTTTCTCCCCAAATAATTGCACTCCAGTCCCTTAAAAAGAGGAGAACAGGACGCGACTCATGAAAGGTAGTTGTGTAGACACCATCAGCATGTTACCAATGTCACAACAATACTATGAACAGATAAATGATGTATGCCACATGGGTGAAGCTAACCATGGCTGCCCCACAGTCCATCAGTATTTCATGACACATAATAGTTTTAATCTTCCTTCGGCAGTTTTGGGGATCCATCTAGTTCAGCTTTTTTTGATGTATTTCAGAAAATTATATTAAACTATGGAACGAAATAAAGATCTTTAAAATAGAAAGCCCCCAAACTTTCTCGGCTCATGCTTATTGTAACAACAAAAATGAATACATAAGCCAAGATGAACTTTCTTTCCAAGTACCACCAACTCAGAGAAAAGGTAGGTTTGGCAAAGAATAATCAGATTTATATGGAGTGGGAGAAACATCAATATCCTGCAAAACTCAAAAGTTCCCTTTTGAGTTCCTGCTTCTGTTCAACCAAGTGATCCTATCACTTTCCTTATCAACCACAGCTTCTGCACATCCCCTACCATCATACATAACAGCCACCATTTAAAGGGTGGATGTATTAACTGAAGCAACCTTATCCCACCTTAACATCTAAAGTCAGAGCAACACGTACCTAGGGGTCCACTTGACTGTGGCAAGGCAGCCTGCCTAGAGAAACCTGATTTGTGGAGCTTTTGGAGGGAAGAGCTATTTATCAAGTCCAAATTGACATAATTGATGTTATTTATGCCATTTGCATAATGACATGATGCTCTTATTTTGCATAAATTTGTGATATTTGCATAATGACATGATTACACAAATGATATGCATTGACACAAATAATATAAAGCGTGATTGTGCGAATGGCATATGTTGACACAAATAACATAAAAATCAACTGCATAATCACACAAATTATGCAAATAAACTAAATTATGTCCATTGTTCACACTGCTTTAGAACTAACCGACTTTCTATAGTTTGGGGGTGAAATCTGAAGAAAAATGTCTGTAGCATCTCAAATCCGCTAAATAAGGATCTGGGAAATCAGGGTTTTACTGGATTAGTACTGCTTTGTTCTGTAAATAACTGCAATTATGCTTGAACACAAGGGGGGGGAAACACAATTTCTACAATGCAATCTGATGGATTACTCAGCTGGCATTGGGTGGGCAAGACTGTTAATGTTCTGCTGAAATAGATGAAAGGAACAAGGAGGAGAGCTATAAAAATTATTACAGTTAGCAAATACATACATTTTGTGTTTAGAGACAGGGTATGCAGGAAAAATATCCATAATACTGGTATGATGCATTTGATTTACTCCTGCAATTAAAATACAGGTTTGGTCAAGCTGAACTTACTCCATGTAATATGCTCCAACACTGGAGGTTTTTAAAAAGAGATTGGACCACCATTTGTCTGAAATGGTAGAGGGTCTCCTACTTGAGCAGGGGGTTGGACTAGAATGCTTTCAAGGTCCTTTCCATCCAGGTTCCATCCTGTGCCCAGAAACTGAGTAGGTGATTTTGAGTCATTCACTTTCTCTTACTTAAATTTACCATACAGGTTTGTTATCGTGGGGGGAAAAGAAGGTATATATGCTATCTTAAGCTCTCGAAGAAAAGATTGGATATTAATTTTACTAAATAAGAATTCCATGGGTCAGTCTGTCTTTACTATAGCATTACACATTACCTTGTCAATCCCACCAAGACATTATGCATTCTATGTAAACAAATAAAAGGAACTCTGGGTGCATTTATTTTGTGGGCTGCTGTGTTACAACTTTTGCAGACACCAGACTTTGGGATAAACTGAACCCTAAAATCATTTTTAAAAATGATCAGGTTTTTAAGCTCCAAACTGGGGAGATGAAAGCCTATTTGGAGTTTTCCTGTTCTGCTTGGGGTTATGAGTTCAGCCAAATCTGATGAATATACACACACAGTCTAATACAGCTAATATGGTTATAAAACTGGATTTGCTAGAGAAAAATGGCTTTAATTCTGAACTGGAGCAAAATTGTATTTCAGAATGTACATGCTATCAGTGAGACAAAGCAAATACACATTTTGTGCATACTCTTGTTTGATCCACAAATGCTGTGGAATAACAATAATCAACCTGTTAAGTATGGGTTAAAATGTATGAGCATTTTTTCTATTTAATATGTGCAATAATTTTGTAATCATGGAGGATTTTTGCTTCATATCTTAACTATATTGACAATATGCTGATATTTCATTTTTATATTTTTTTCTGTAATGATTCTTAAGAATCATTTTCACCTTTTTCTCATCTTGTTCCAGTTAAAAAAAGGCCTCTTATTTTAAGTGCAAGGACAAAAGAGTTTTGCTTTTTTACAAGTCTGAATTTCATGTCCCTCAATATACTTTAAAAAAAAATGTAAACCAGGAAATGAAAGGACAGGTTTAGAACTGCAGTACAATATATAAATAAGAATGTTGTTTAAGGGAGAATAATTTAAACACTGCAACTTGGTAGTTAAAAAAAACCCCAGGCAATTGTTTCCATGAATAGGCTACCCTGATAGCAATCAACACCTTATCATTAGCATTAATCACCAGTCTTGAAAATAAAATAAGCACTTTTCAGAGCTTTGACTTTGATTGCATACAATCTTTAGAATAATAGATGCAATCTGAATTTAAGTAATGACACAGGCCTAAAATACCACTTGTGATTCAATACATAATAGTCTTATTGCAACACCCAATAACAAATAACTACAAATAACATTTTTCTGGTATATTTTTTCTTTATTATATCTGATCCGCTATCATGTATATAAAATGGATCCAATGATCAATATATGTGACTTCAAATCATAGTGATTCTTGAAATTAGATAACAAATATGTAGCCAATCAAAGTTTTCTAACTGAATCTAGATATTTTAGGAGAAATAATTAGTGATTTTATTATGCACTCAAATTCATCGTCATAAATAAGTTAGCAACCTCACTCAGATAAATAATCTCTTACTCAGTATCAACTCCACCAGCAAAAATTATTTCTGGAATTCTGGACTGGGTTTTCAAACTGAACTGTACACGTCCTTCATTAAATATTGTGACAAGGAACATTATCTTTCAATTCATTGGGATTTTGAAACTACTGCTAGGGCAGCATTATCTTCCTACTTCTTTATTCTCAAATATTCTATAGAAAACAAAGGTTTTAAACTGTTGCAGAGTGGCAAGATCAGTAGGTGAATGTAAACCGAGAATGTTGTGGGTTCCCCTTTGGAAAACACTGGCTACCATGTAAAATCATTTCAACTGGTCTTCTGTGTAAAAGAGGTAATTTAAAAAATGGTCAGATGAAAACAAGAAAGACTGTAATTTTCACAGTACTATAATTTCAGTGGAGAAAAAGTTAGGTCAATGCTAAACTATTTTGGTCAACCTCGTTCCTTGGGCATTTGTTTTGTTTCACTCTTGTCATAATCTCAAATCTTTTTTTGGACAAGTTTTCTTGTGTACAATAAGCATCTTGTAAAGCTGAATGGCTAAATGAAATGCATCAAAACTGCCATTCACCTAAGATCTAAAGAGAAATGATCACAAGACCAGAAAACAGTAATATTCAGGTGGGAAATGTCAATTGTAATTGAAATGAAATGTAATTGTTAGAATAACTTCTGTAACAGCCTTTTTTGGGGTGAGCAATTTTATTAAAGATTATGATTGCAACAGTAAAAATTAATACAAGTTAAGAAAATAGAAAAAGATGCAAAACAAAAGAAAAACGAGAAATAAAAAAGAAAGATAAGAATATGATAAAGAAATCAAAAAGAAATAAAGAAGTGACTTCCCACCTATATCACAAGTATAAACAATTTAGTAATTGTTCCATATCCCATCTCTTAACTATAAACAAATCCATAAAGCATTGTCATTTCAGTCCAGGTATCAGCAAAAGTCCATTAAGTGTTATCAGAAATAACAACATATCTATTTTAACATTGATCAAATAAGCCAACTTTATATTCCTTCACTTTACTTCTAACAATCTTAATCTTTAGTCCATGCAAACAGATTTTTTTTTCTTGTTTTCATCTCTTTTTACAAAATTCTTTGAAATGTTGACAAGACTCTTTTGTAAATCCAGTTTAGGAAAATTATCCAAATTACACTCTTGATGTACTGTATTGTTTGTATATCTCTTTTCATTATTAAGACATCAGCTGGTTTCTTTATATGTCCGGTGTAGTCTTACTTTTTTCATATCATTCTTGTAGCCCGTCTTTTGTAAATCCACTTTCAACTCAGTCTTTTAGACACAGTCTCTCCATAGAAGAGACTGTCCCTGTGACATTATTAAAATTACTCAGAAAATTTGTTGTATTTTAAGAGGAAACAATAAGTTATTAAAATTATTATACTTGTGCTGAAGTTGGGAAGTCCGTTCTTCCTTCCTTCCTTCCTTCCTTCCTTCCTTCCTTCCTTCCTTCCTTCCTTCCTTCCTTCCTTTTCTTTCTTCTCTTCTTTCTTTCTTTCTTTCCTCTCTCCCTCCCTCTTCTTTTGTTCTTTTTCTTTTTCTATTTCTTTTTCTATTTCTATTTTTTCTTTATTTTCTACAACTTTTACTTTATATTTTTCTATTTTGAACGTTTTCCTTAGTTTTTACTGTTGTAATTATAATCTTTGATAAAAATTCTATTTTTTAAAAAAGAAAAGGATGCTTTACTGGGTATACAAAACAAGTGTTCTTAATAGAGAAGAAAGGTCACCATAATCTTTCCTTGCAGATTTTACTGCATACTGTGAAACAGAAAGAGAAGACCACACAGTTTTTATAAATATGCAATTCAGCTTCTAAAATACAGTCCTGATTTAACATATTTGTAAAGACTGAACTTTGCATATGCATTTATAGTATAAAATGTTTGGGCAAATATCTACTCTAAATTATGGAATTTTATTAGGGTTAACACAAAGGATAGCTGGGTGCAATCCTAAGAAATACTGGGATTTGATTTCTAGGAATGAAATCTGAGTTAGATTCACTCTGCTGAAAATGTAACATTTGACATTTGACCTCATTCATAAAATAGTATTTGATCTATTGCTATAGAGGTGGTACTTGTTCATTATTATGTATCACAAATCCCCAACTCTCCAAACTGCAGCAAGTACGATTAAGTATATAGATTCTCGTTGACTTTAAAACTCTGGGATCTCTCTAGCCAGCATGAAATTCACATTATCTTCACTCCCCAACTGTGAAAATGAACACTTCTGCTGTGTCTAAAACATACATACATATATATCCATTTTCATTGGCAGCAAAAAAAAAAAAAAAAAAAAAAATCCCAAACAAAATAGAAACTGACTCAATAGTTTCTTTCAACTAAAAGAAACCAAGTGACAAGAAAAATCTGCACAAATGAATAATCAAAACAGCAGTACAATAAAAGCTTTTTAGAAATCACATCAGCCCAAAGTGGAATATCAACATCTGTAGCTGGATACTAAATTGTAGCTAAATTTTTATCATGTACTTTCATCCTTTCACTAGTAGAAAATTTAAAGTTTTGGTACTGTTTGCAAAACCTCTTCCACAAGTAGTTTTTACTAGTTAATATTGCTGCACAACTCATGGATAATTTCATTGTGATAAATGATTCTGCCTATGCTAGTTGTTAAGATTGTTTCACTAGAGGGGCTTTTCCTCTTGCAGAATAACATGAGTAATATTCACAATGCTTTTTTCTTTTTTTGAAGTCTTGATGTATTTTTTATCAGATACCTGGTAGATACAGGAGAGCAACTGAAATCTTATCCTTCAAGTGGAGGCCAAATGAGGTGAAAAAGTTAAGCAATTACAATAGTAACAGCACAAGAAAGATGCTATTAAAAGTGGCAAGCAGCCTAGCATGATAAATACAAGGGCATAAACAGTATTTTAATGAAATGATGTCAAAGTGTCAAGACTTATATGTGAAAGCTCTATGCTTAGATTCTTCTCCAAACATCTGACACAAGGTCATAAATCACAAATCATGACAGATGTTTTATCCTCCCCCTTCCATACAAACATAAGGGTCTTTTCTAGCAGGGAAGGACCACTTTTTCTCCACCTGAAATTGCTTCCCTTCAAAACCCTGGAATGTAATACATCTGGTCTTGGAGATGAGAATTCATTTAAATAAACTCAGTTTTCTCTTACTCTCTTCCCTATGTATCCTACATTACAGCTTTCTCCTTATCCTAGTAGCTACCAGTAATCAGCTGGGGTGCCGTTTTCCTTTGGAGAGAAGACAGACATGAAATAGAAGTTTAGAAGCTTTTGACACTGGTGCATTGATTCCCAATTAAACACTTTCTCCTTGCAATGGATCTACAGTATATCCTCTTTAGATTGTCGTTAACATACACAAAGATACTTGTGTCAAAGCAGGGGGAAGGGGATGTCTCACAAGCCTCATCTCATTCTCAGCTTTATCTTTTCTGTCAACATTTCTCCAGTTTTTGGAGATTATCTTGTATTCTTCTTTCGCTTTATTTCCCTTTTCTTGTAAGTGTCCCTTTTCTCTACTGTTCAGAGAGTTCTGTGTATATCCACAGTTGCTCTTTAGTTTTCTTTCATTTGTTCCTTCTTGGAAGGATTGTTTGTAATTGTGAGTTGAGTATCTTAGAATTTCTGAATTCTTCCTGGACACCTTTCTGCCTATGGCTTTGTGCCACATTCAGCATGACCTATCTTCCCTGAGAGGTCATGAAAATGTGCTCTTCTGAAGTCGGACATGATGGTTTCTCTCTCTCCAGACCTCCTTCCTCTGGATATCACAAATTTAAAGATACATGATCATTTTCCCTCAAGGGGATAATTACTTTCACGTCTTCTACCAGTCCTTCCTTTCTGCTCCAGAATAGCAGACCCCATGCTCTCCTTTCTATTTTCTGGAAAATGAAGTTGCCAGCAAGAAAGGAAGAAAACACTGTTGGATCTCTGAGTCTTGAAAGAATTAAATTTCCGGCAGTTGTCATAATAATTGAAAGCCACGTTATGGACTACAACTGTAACTGTCCTTGAATGTGGAAATAATAATGTAATGCTCAGAGTCAATTTTGTGATCTGTGAGATGAGAGGCTATATAAATCTGATAAATAAATAAATAAATAAACAAACAAATAAATAATAGATGTGATGAGTTGGGTAATCATACAAATGCACATACAAAAACAAACAAACAAACAAACAAACACAACTGCTGGCTCTCCAATCTGGCACTTGACTAGGTTCACACATTAAGGCCTATATTTTAAAACCATATTCCATTGAATATACAATTGCCTGGAGACCAGTAGTGAAATCCAGCTCGCGCAATCCGGTAAGGCCGGTGGCGGGAGGCTCTGTCCACCCGCCCGGACATCATCACATCCCATTTTTGACATTCTACGCATGCGCAGAAGGCTCTTGCGAGTGCGCAAGCACGCTCACATTTGTAATCCGATAGCGAACGTAAGTGCATTTTACCTCTGCTGGAGATATATAACCTGGCTATCAATGTAGGTTAAAAACCATAATCACTGGGCACACACAACATACTGGTGAAAATCAAAACCACATTATGACCTACTATATTGTGTGAACTAGAATTCTATCCTGTAATTATCTATAACTTTTTATTTGGTTGTTTGTCCAGTAGACATATTTTGCATTCCTACTCTGCTTATCTGATGACAGCCATTTGACAGCAAACTTATGTTTTTATATCTAGAAGCAGTGGGACTTCTAAAGGGTCCTGAAACCCATATCAGGACCCTCTGTACAAAAAGAAATGGTATTCCTGAATTTATCTCAAGAGATGGTTCTTCCTGTATAATAAATGGGATATTGGGGATATTTCATTGAAGTTACTGCTACAATACCAAGGCCATCTATTTCCATTTATATGACATGCATAACAGTTAGATCAAATTGCTTCATCCTTTCTTCTTGATTCAGTTTTATAGATTGACCATCTTTGAATTTCATGTTTAACAGACTGAGCTCTGAACTGAAACTGGGTTTTATTTGTGCCTTCAAGTTAGTTTTGACTTATGTTGACTATCTGGACATATCCTTGTAGTTTTCTTGAAAGGATTTTCAGCAGTGGTTTGCCACACATCATTCCTAGAGCTAAGACAGAGTGACTGGCCCAAAGTTACTTAAGATAGATTCCTGCCTAAGAATTTAATTCTAAGCACCAGAACTCATGGTCACCCAATTTCCAGCTTGATGCCTTTACCATTATGCCAAACAGGCTCTCAAGTCAAAAGACACACCAAAATAAAATTATCAAGCCATTGAAATTCATGAAGTACTCTTTAATAAAGCTAAGATTACTCAGTCAAGTAAGTGATGATCTGCCATCTTTGTAATTTGTGGGACAGAATTTGTATCTCCTTGTGGTGCATTCAAATCTTTAGTGCTGCAAACAAGTCTAGGCTAGCTTAGACCAGTTTAGGTTAGTTTGTATAGTTGCCTGATTTCAAGGGGTGTTGGAGTTGAACTCAATTATATTAGCACGGCTTTTCCAGTTTTCTGTATAGGGCAGGGACACCATGTCAATTAGTGGGGCAGCTGTCTTATGCACTGTGGTTAAAGTTTGCATAAGTTCCTCTAACGTTTTCAATAAATCTTCCTGTTCACAGCTTGGCAAGGCTCCAAAGGTGTCAATTAATTTTGCCTCCAGCGGTTCAGCTGCAATCTGTTCCCCTTTCTCTGCCTGAAATTGCTTATCTGAATAAACTTCTTCCTTATTTAAAAAATAATAATTTTTATTAAAACTTTTACCAAGTAGATAAAAGCTAATGCAAACTGAGAAGCAGAAAGCATGGAAGGAGGAAGAAATCAAAGAAAAATAAAAAATGGTAAGAAAAGTTAAGAAAACAAAGAAAAAAGCATGAAGTGGCTTCCAATATTCTTCATAGCAGTTATAAATACAAGTATATTTAACCTCTAAGTTACATCATATTATTCTGTCTGATTTTCTATGTCTCATTCGTTTTATTTTTATACAAAAAAAATCCAGTTTTGCTTCCAATCAGCAACAAATATAGATATCTTTTCTTTAATCAAAGAAGATAATTTATCCATTTTAGCAAAATCTGTTAATTTCACTAACCATCATTTTATATAAATTCTATTTGAATCATAACACAATATAAGTGTCAATCCTTTTAACTATATATTTTCCCATTGAAAACTATATCTTTCTGTTAGTAATTGTTTTCTTGATTTGGGTTTAAATTTCCTTTGATAATTTCCCTTGATAATTTTCTATCTTGGTATGTTAGCTTCTTATTTTTACCTGCCATTTCTGCTTCTTGAGCTGAGAATCTTAGAAGTGTTTTAGGGCACAATCTGGATTTATGTCTATCCAATAGATATGGCACATTTAACAAAATCATTTTTGACGTCGATATTAACTTTATCATACCATAAATACCCCTGCTATCCAAACCTCAGGTTGTGATCTTCTAACTGTAAAAGTCTCTTGTTTCTCAGCAACATTATTTCATCCAAATAAAACAACAAGCAGTGAAATACAATTTTAAATCCAGTAACCATGATTCTCCTCTTTCCTTTGCATCTTTACAATACTTTATATTTAACTTTTGGGTTTTTTTCGCTCCCTCCTTACTACATAAAATTATATATTGTTTTGCTATTGTTCTAGTTAAGAACAATGCTCTAGTCTAATTCTAGTTAAAATTGTCTATATTCTGTTTATGCAAGTATTGATCCATTTCGTTCTGGAAATATCTTGATCTTTATATAAAGTAGTATTGTGCAATACTGATGAAACACTTTTTGCAGATTCACATTATCTGTTAATACGGTATTCCCTTCTTGTAACTTTAAGATCATTTTATTTTATTTTATTTTTTCTTTCCTTTTTTTCCACTTTATTTGCAAATTCAAAATTTCTTTGTTTTGCATACTTCAACTTTATTTCCATCTCTCTTACTGCTAATATAGGTATTTGCTTCTGTAAAAGCTTGAGTTAATGAGTGGTGGTTGGTATCTCTGGAAATTATTCTTTTTCTTTTTTATTTCATCCAAAATCATTTGCATTATGGCATGGCTTTTAAATTCACTACAGTAGGGGTATTAAACTTGCGGCCCAAAGGCTGGTTGTATCACACGTGGACACACCCACACCTGATTTAGCGAAGGGGAAAAAGTGATGATACATCACGTGATGACAACATGATGTTGCAAGTTTGATATCCCTGCACTACAGCATTGTGGAAAATAACATCTTACAAAAGCTTTACTTTCCTCCCAAACCACCTCACTTCTGTACCTTTATTAAGATTATTTTAAAAATTCCTAAAACATCTTTTCACAATTTGCCACCACATTTCTTTTTGTATTAACATCTTATTCAATCTCTCCTAAAAGATCCCTTTTTTCTTTTAAAAGTTAAAGTCACTGGATTATGCCTTTGATAATATCTCCACGTTATAATCATTATTAGCCAAAGTCTTATAAATTCAAATTATGTCTATTCTTGAAAAAAGTTGTCTTTCAGGAAAATAAGTATATTCTTTTTAAACATAATCATTTTTGTATTTCCATGCATCAACAAGGCCCAAAATATTAATTGAATAATAAAATAAACTTTGGTAATTTACCCTGTGATATTTTAAATTTTTTTCTCAGAAGTTCTATCTTTTTTGAAGAAGCCACTCCATTCCACTTTCCCAGAAGACACCAATTTTCATATGAAAATACCAAAAGTTTATCCATAAGTTTATCCTACACAGAATTTTCTTTGTTTACATTTATATGTCAAAAAAAAGGTTCTCTTTTCTGTTATGTAGTATTTTAATTGGGGTTTCCTTAAGAACAATTACATCTATATTGTCACTCCTCAGTCTGGTATTAAAATGCTACTATAGAACGTGATATGTTGTCTTCTTCCTGATAAAGTGTAGAAAGTGTATATTTTTCTAAAAGGAAATTATCATGAAAATCATAGCCTTTCCTCCATCCCCATTTATGTTTCTAAACGTTACCAGATCATATGGTTCAAGATGCAATGTCCAGAAATTCCTTGTATTCTTATTTTGATGCTTCTTTTTTTAAAAAAATGAGAAGACATCAAGAGTTTGGGTTTCATTTCCTTTTACAGCTATCACTTTGAGTGGCCATAGACAGCTGGCAATGGCCTAGATCAGCGGTGTCAAACACAAGTCCCACGGGCCGGATCCAGCCTGCAGGGTGCTTAGATCTGGCCCACGGAGCATGTCTGGAAATAGCAAAGGACCAGCCTGCAGTGGCATGGGTAGGGTGTATACGCCCTCCCGCAACTGCTTGTGGCCTTTGGAGTGGTCTAGGAGGCCTTCCAGGCCCAAAACAGGCGCTCCGAGAGGTCCAGAAGGCCATCCAGGCCCAAAACGGGGCCTCCAGAGTGCTCCAGAGGGCTGTCCTTGACTCAGAAGATTATAAAAGGAGGAAAAGTAAAATATGTTACCTTTCAGGCTTGCAGGATTCTACTACTATAGCCTATGTCAATAATTTATAGTTCTAGCCTTCCTATGAAGTCAGTTTTTTGATCTGGTCTCTTTCCCATAAGGTGATCAAGTAGATCAAGTAAGTATTTAAAAAAAACCCCAGAAATGTACAGCTCCCTATTTTTATAACTTTATAAAACCATGTCTGTGGTCCCATGTCACCCCCACCATGGCCACTACCATCATGGCCACGGTCACCCCCCACCCAGCCCTCCAAGGTCAAACCCAATCCTGATGTGGCCCTCAATGAAATTGAGTTTAATACTCCAGGTCCAGATCCATCACATGATAAGCTGCCATCAGTTTCTTCTGGTTGAGCTTGTTGCATACACTTCCTCTCCTTCTGAGGTATATGTAGGGATATTCTACCCAGCTACCTACCTGCCCAAAGTCAACACATATAAAACAGAAAGAACAAATAACAGACAATTCTCACTGAAATATGAATGGCAGGGATAGCTCTGCCAAGGACAGAGCTGCAAATCATTCTTAGGCAACCTTAGTCCTGAATGGATAACATACGAAAATAACTATTTTCTTTTTTTCTGATAAATAAATTATTCAGCACATTTAATCAGCATATTGACCATAGTACTCTTACTTCCACCTATTTCCAGTTAGTCACAATATTAACAAAAGTATTTAACCAAACTTGAAATCCAATATATTTTCTTTATCTAAGTGAATATTCTGCTGATTATGTCCAGATTTTGATAAATGGTTACTGGAATGCGTCCTGTTTTGTTCTTCCTGATTTATGTTCTCCCTTAAATCTGGCAGTTTTCACTCAGTGCATATAAACACAGAAATTACACAAACACCATGCTTAAACATTAGCATAATGGCAACAGTCACCACACTGTGAATTCATCATGCCCCAGTCTTAATTTCCATAGAACTGCAAAGAAACCTTTGTCATTCTACAAGGGGTATTTGAAGAATCTTCCAAACTCCCATTTGTGACATTGCAATATTGTCCAGTGGCTTGATCTTGCCAAAGTTCAAGACAACTGGTGGGAAGAGAAAAGTTCACAGTCAAATATGCCCATACTCTCTTTTCATGAGCAGCTCCAGTATGATAATGAGCAAACAGAGTAGGATGCTGGTAGGCAGACCAGGTACAATTATGCTTCACATGAGGCTATGATTTCATAGCTGGACAATTTGAGGTTTGGGTGTTGAAGAGGGATACTCAGACTGAACATTGCACCCTGTTGTGCTTCATAAAGAATGTGACTTGTGAGTGGGAGAAAATAGTAAATTGAAACTAATAATTGTCTTCCTTTTCCATCCCACTTTCCCGTAGGGGTACAAAACATAAAATCACATTTCTTATGAAGCAGAGCAAGAATAATTGAATATTTTTCCATTTATTGACATGGGGATCAAATACCACATACCCTAATAAACCTAGACTTTTTTTCCTTCCCTGTACCCTTGCATACCCCATTCAAGTCACTATGTGAGATGGGAGGCTATGCAATTATGATAAATTAACACATAAAATAAAAATATACTGATAAATACCTTGCAGAGACTTTATTAACTTAGATTAATATTACCTATTCCATGCTTTATGCTTATACTACTGTAAGAATAACAATACTAATTGTTTCCTGTTCCCCCAATTCAAATTATATTACATCCAGTATTTTCCTTCAGTGCATAAATAATTCAACATTTTATTATATGGCAGAATATTCTCTGTAGGATCATGGCATCATGCATTGTGTTGATTCTGGAATACGTCTGTATAATATATTGCCTGTGTGATGTAATCTTGGCACTGTAACAGTTCTTTCAATGAATTTGCCTTAAGGTAATTTCCCATTTGTAATTTTAGCAGCTATCCAGTTTAGAAATGGCCATTTAAAACTTAATAAAGTTACTCTGGCCAACAGCCGAAAGAAACCAGAAAAGTTATCTTGGACCAGCACCATGCAGTGAAGATTAATCACTTTCCACCACCCATGGAGTAAATGCAGCAACATCCAAATTAGTCTCTCCCAGGAGTACTGGACTTCATTTCCCTAGTCATTAGGCCAAACTAGACAGGAATTCTGAGAATATAAATCCAATATATCTGGAAGGTAATTGGCTGGGAATAATTGGAATAATGCACATTTGTCTGTGTGCCTGCACATATAACACACACGCAGAGCACTGAAAATATAAAAATTTACAATAGTATTACTGTCAGGGAAGTAGAAATATCTTTGGTGAAATTACAGTTTCAAATTTCTAGAAACGATTATAGCAATAGCACTTAGATTTATAAACCGCTTCACAGCGCTTTACAGTCCTCTCTAAGCGGTTTACAGAGTCAGCATATTGACTCCCCTTCCCCAACAATCTGGGTTTTCATTTTACCGACCTCGGAAAGATGGAAGGCTGAGTCAACCTTGAGCCACTCTGAATTGAACTCGTATTCTCCTAATCGATTATCTATTTGTTCAACATCAGTAAATAAAACAATTTTCCCTAAAGGACAAGTACTGGTGATGATTGCTGTATTTAAAAAAGACACATTTGGACCAACCTTTTATCCCAATTTTGATTCCAGTGTTTGCTACTGTCAGACATAAGATACATGCAGTAAATTCTGTTCTGAATAATGTGTAAATTGCTCAGCATATTACCACTCAAGTGGATATCTCAACAGCTGAATGGCTTCTTTTCATTTTTCTCTCTTGAGGAGGGCAACCTGGCCATAACATTAACTTTACACAGCCCTCAACCTTTTATTTATCTATTTATTACATTTATATGCCACATATTCTCCAGTAGTTGATGGTACTGTACCAACAACTCACCTATTTTTCCCCACAACCATCACTCTGTGAGGGAGGTTGGACTGAGAGGGAATGACTGGCCGAAAAGTCACAAAAAACTTTAAATAAGCGTTGTCACCCATTTGGAGGTAGCCTCATCTACAGTTGGTTTCATCTCTACTTATGATGCAACACTGCTATGAGGCAATGTGTTGCTTGACAAGAAAAATATTACTTTTTTCTGTCTTGATATATGTTTCAGACTAATGTGCCATTATGATATTTCACCTTGAAAACCTAATCCATTATTTTTATGACACACTTAACTATTTTTTGTAATTAGTGCTACGAAATCTTTGCACTGTACATTCAGTTTATTTCAATTCCTTCTGATGAAATAAAACAGAAACAGGATATAAACTTTGGAAGCATAATAACTTGAATGGAAGCATCTGGATATACAACACTAAACTTACATGAGATTTATATACATTTCATTTGACTCCACTTTATATCCTAAAGATGATTTATATTACCCAGACTAACCATTTAAAAATCATTAGCACTGTACTTCCTTCTAGAAAATTAATTTCTCCAATAAAGCCCTTATGAGTTTCTTAGCCAGTTTTTCATGGGTTCTATTGAATGCAGTTAATCCTTTCATTCTGATATTCCAAACAAATCTTCCAGGCAAACATTTCATTTGCAAATACGTCCAAGCTTATCCAGTTTGTCCCAGATATTATTATCTGCTTTGTTCCTTTTGATATTAATAAGAAAAATGTTTTATACATAAAATATAAAATAAATTAATTTTGTTACTGAAATAATATAATTTACTTTGTGCTCTTACTTGCTCAACTTCCCATTTGCTTTCCAACTATTATCTCAATGTTCTTTATGGAAATCCATCATTGATGTGTGGATCCAATAAAAGTAGCAAAACACAAAAGTAGCAAAATTACAAAACTGTAGTTCCAAAGATATTTAAGATATATCACAAAATGTGTTCCTGAAACTTCTTTATACCTTTCACTCTTCCTGACCTCAGTGGAACCTTCTTTATTGCCTCCATCTCTAGCAATGCTTCTAGTACTTGAAGCAGAACCTGGGGAGAACCTCACTGAAGATGAGAAATCTTCAGAATCTGCTAAGCCGTACTCTATTTGTTAACAATCTGTCTGATCAGTTATTTCAGAATTTATCCATAGTTATGGAAATATGTGCCTACCGGTACATTCTAATTCATAATCTGAAATTTCCATGTTCATGTTCATGTATAGCAGGAGTGTCAAATTCACGCCCACGGGGCGGATGTGTCATGTGCTGGCCACGCCCAGCTGTTTTAGTAAAAGGGCAAAAAGTTGCTATACATCAATGACGACGTGTCATCGCAAGTTCAACACACCTGATGTATACCAATTAATACATAAATATGGTATGATATGATAATGCACATCTCTGCTAGTTATATTTGCCATGCCAAATGTGGCATGCTTCCTAATCTAGTTATAATGTTTAGGGAAGTCATAAGGTATTTATGTGTTCTCTGTTTTTGTATTCCAGTATTTATGAGCACCATTACTCATAATATTTTAATACAATTACAGTATCCTTCTAAATACAAGCAGGATAAGAAACATCAATTTTTAGCGTGTGTGCCAGTAAGCAACTGGGGCAAACATAGGCTTGAAATTTTGCTGACTAAGACCACCAAAGAAGTCTATTATGAAAGATTTCTGAATATTATAACCCAATAAAAACATATTTAAAAAAAGATAATTCTGAATATAATGTATTAGAAATCACTATTCAGAAATCAGTGTAGGTGACAATAAAATCTTTTGTAAGTTAGTTTTACTGTCACAACAAGATCAGCTAAATTTAATGGCAGCTCTTCAACTCAGAAGGGACAGCACCTCCACTCTCCCCTTTTACTTCACCCTTTTACAATTCCTAATACTTTTCATATTTCCAGCTAAAATGATCCTATAAATATAATTGTCTTCATTTTGGTAAATAAAAGCTTGAATTAAGATACTGCTCTAGTTATAATTAGGTACTCTGTTTAGTTTAAAGGGAAGGGATTCTAACTTAGTAGCTGTTTCTACTGTAGGTTTCCATCAGGGGTGGGTTCTATTTACCGTTACTACCGATTTGCAACGGGAGCAAGCACATGCGCTTGCTTTGCTTGTACATGTGCACTTCTGCACATGCGCAGATTGCCAAATATGACATCAGTGGGTGGGCGGAGCCTCCCGCCGCTTTTATTACCGGTTCTCAAGAACCGGACAGAACCGGAGCAACCCACCACTGGTTTCCATGTAAAAGAGGTATCCAGCTTTTGCTTTTATCACTTCTGTGCTGTGTTTCTTATTTATGTGTCTTCTTTATCAAGTTGGCAGAAAGATTGCTGTGGAAGGTCACAGGGTCCTGTTCTAATAATTATGTGTTCAGCCTTTGTGTAAAATTAATGAGAAAATAAAGGGGACCCTTATCAAATTTACAGTTAACATCAAGTTGGTGGAATAGCTACAAATACATGACATAATCCAGATGTAAACCGATTTTGAGCGACTGGAGCAATAGACTGAAATAAAATAGATAAAATTCGAACAGATACATGTAAAAAATTTTTATGAGTAGTACAAATAAAAGGCATAGTTTACAAGAGGGAAAATGGCTTACAGCAGGGGTGTCAAACTCAATTTGGACCCAATGAGGACCCAGATTGTTTTTGTTTTTTTTTAAATTTGATTTATATGCCGCCCTTCTCCGGAGACTCAGGGCGGCTTACAATGCATTAAGCAATAACCTTCATACTTTTGTATATATTTATACAAAGTCAGCTTATTGCCCCCACAATCTGGGTCCTCAATTAACCTACCTTAGAAAGGATGGAAGGCTGAGTCAACCTTGAGCCTGGTAAGATTCGAACTTACAGAAATTGCAGGCAGCTGTGTTAATAACAGGGTGCATTAAACCATTGTACTACCAAGGCTCCTCATATTGTTGGGGGCAATATGCTATTTAGTATACTGTCTTTGGTGTAAGCCACCCAGAGTCCTCGGAGAGTGGGCGGCATAGAAATATGAATAATAAAATAAAATAAAGCGCTCCATGGCATAGGGCCTAGCTATCTTCGAGACCGCCTGCTGTCACCGACGACCTCCCATCGACCCGTGCGCTCCCACAGAGAGGGCCTCCTCGGGGTGCCATCAGCCAAACAGTGCAGGCTGGTGACCCCCAGGGGGAGGGCCTTCTTTGTGGGGGCACCTACCCTCTGGAATCAATTGCCTCCAGAGATAAGGAGAATCCAAGACCTCGGTGCCTTCCGCCGTGCCCTTAAAACCTTCCTTTTCCAGCAAGCCGGGCTGGCCTAATTTTTTTAAGTGTTTTTAAGTGTTTTGTTTATTGTTTTTAATCAATGGGGCCAAATTTATATATGTATATTTTAACTGTATTTTAATATTTGTATTTGATGTTTTTACTTGGCTGGTCACCGCCCTGAGTCCTCAGGGAGAAGGGCGGTATACAAATTCAAAATAAAATAAAATAAAAAAATAAAATAAATAAATAAATAAATAAATTTCATTGAGGTATGCATCAGGATTGTGTTTGACCTCAGGGGGCTGGGTGGGTGTGGCCAGGGTGGGCATGGCCAGCTCGATGTCACTCGTGTCAGGAGCGCCTGTGGCGGCCTGAGCGCTCTGTCAGCTGAAACGCTGGCAGAGGGCTGCAGGAGGCTGTCACAGCTGAAAATGGAGCTTGGGAGGGCTGCATTTCACTGGCAGAGGCACCGCGGGCCAGTCCTTTGCTGATTCCAGGGTGGCCCCGTGGGCCAGATCTAAGTAGCCTTGAGTTTGACACTCCTGGCTTACAGGATCAGAAGCTGAATATAAGCTGACAGCCCAACTGCTAAAAGGCTTATCTGATCATCTCAGGATAAATTGATAATGCATCGTGAGAAGTAATAGTTTCATTATATTTTATGCTCCCCAAATCTTACATCAAACAAAGAAATCTGGCTCTTTTAAACCGAGAAAGAGAATGTTAGGGATACACATTGTTTTGGGTTTCAAATGTCTAAAAGCCTATTATATAAATGAGGACACAGATTTGCTCTCTGCTCCTTCAGAAGACATATCTAGAACCAAAAAGAAAAAGAAAGAAAGAAAAAAAAGAAATAACAAGCAACCAGGCATTTATTGATTCTTCACCACAAGTATTTAAACAGAAGCTGGGTTGCTATATTTCTGGGCTGCTATTCCTTATGTTGTGCACAGCAGATTCTGCATTGATGAGGAATTGGATCAGATGATATCTAACAATTTTGAATCTAAAATGTGGAAGTAGAATTAATGAAAATCAGCCTCCTATTTTCAAGCCACAACATCCAAATCTGCAGAGTTTACACCTGAGCCATTGTTTGAAAAGCATTATACTTCATTGAATTTACAAGGAGAAATAGTCATTTCACTTAACAACCATGGTGTTTGTTTAACAACTGCTGTGTTTGCTTAACAACCACCAAAACATGTTGAAAGATGGAGTCCAATCACATGATGCCTCAATGTATGACTGCAATGATTTATAACTGTAATTCCAAGCTCAATTACAGCCATAAGTCAAGGACTACCTATATGGTAAATCCTGAAAACTAAAACATATTATTAAGATATTTTTTGTTGCAGACTCCACTTACTCTAACCAGATTGAACTGCAATGTTACCAAATCTATTCTTCATCAGTGTTTTCCGTATCCTTTCCTTCATTACCTCTTTAGATGAGAATGACTACATCCACCCATCCTTCTGAACTGGCCAAAGAATCTCAGGATAGCCATGAGCATTTGCAAGCATTTGGGCTGGGAGACATTTCTGGGGTTGTGAGGACCTTCAAATGTACCAGTGAATGTTAGCCCTGGAGAAGAATCATGGACTTCTCTCGTTCAAATCAGCAAAGACAGCATTTGTTTAATAACCATGCAGTGTTCATATTATGCTTCCAAACAAAAGTTACTTCTTGCCTCAGTTGTAAAGTGATTATGGAGGTACAGGCCATTTATGGCTTCTGGTCTGCATCCAGTCCAAGAATGATCTCAATTTTTAACTATTTTGGATACTCAGTGAGTTTTATGCCCCACCAAAAGGCCCACTTATCAATTCCCAAAAGGCTTTGAGATATTCAGAATTGATGTGTCCTAAGTGTGTGGAAGATAAAGAAAAGCAGCATCCTTATTTGTACAGAAGCTCTGTGGTTTGGATCCAGAGAAAGAAAGCAGATGGCTTTTATTCTTTCAATAAAATATAAAATATCTTTGCTTTGCACTATGCCTACTTCCTGTGTAAAAGGTTGGGTGGGATGGACAGCCTGCCGAGCGCAAAGGAATTATCCTTGGGCACATTATTATCCTAGAGGACTTCAACGCTAAAACTTTAAATGGATGGTGACCATACCCACTAAACTATTCCTGTACCCAGGATTTTTACAAGATAAAAGAGACTTAAAGCTCTTTTTCTTGTAAAATAACCTTAAACCCATTTATTTATTTGATTTCCATAGCCACTGATCTCAACAGGTGACTTTGGGTGGCATACATTATGATACATAGAACATAAAAACAAATTGAAAACAATAGATATGGCACCAAGTAGAACTGTAATCATTGACAACAATACAGCCAAGAAACGGGCCCTAACAGGGGTGAAATGCTCCTGGTTCAGACCGGATGGCCTGATCCGGTAGCGATGGCGGTGGGTGGTTCAGAGAACCGGTAGCTAAAATCCCTGCGGCCCCCCCTCACCATGATGAGCTGAACCACACGATCATCAGAGGCTTTTTTTTTTTACTTTTAAAAGCATTTTTTCTACAACCTTTTCCGACGAAAAAATGCTTTTAAAAGTAAAAAAAAAAAAAAGCCTCTGATGATCGCGCGGCTCAGCTGGGATTGTCAGAGGCTTTTCAAAGCATTTTTTTCTGTAACCTCTTGGCCGAAGAGGTGGTTAAAAAAATGCTTTGAAAAATCTCTGACGAACCCAGCTGAGTTGCCTGATTGGCAGGGAAGTATTTTTAAAAAATTCTCTCTGACGATCCCAGCTGAGTTGTCTGATTGGCAGAGGCTTTTCAAAGCATTAGAAAAAATGCTTTGAAAAGTTAAAAAAAAAAAATTGGCCACGCCCACTCATCACATTACACCCCCCACCAAGCCACGCCCACAGAACCGGGAGTAACAAATTTTACATTTCACCCCGGCCCTAACACATTTGAAGGGTGTGTGGGGTCGGGGTTATCCTGATCTCTGAAAGAAGCATGTTCCAGAGGAAAAGGCTTATGGCAGAGAAGGCACTCCCATGGTCCCTACCAGCTGACCTTCCTTACCTGATAGGACTTGTAACATGCCCAACTTGCTGGAGCAAATTGGAGGAATAGAAATGACTATGAAAAGACGGTCCCTAAAGTAACCTGGCCCTGAGTCATGAAAGGCTGTAAACGTGATACTAGTCCTGTGAACTGTACCAAGAAACAAACTGGTAGCCAATGCAGCTCACAAAACGGTGTTATACTGTATGTTCGAACATCCAACACCCTTTACTACCTGAGTGTGCATCCCCATTCTGCACCAACTGAAGCTTCCAAAGGCAGCCCCATGTAGAACACACTGAAGTAATCCAGATGAAATGTCACAAGGGCATGAATGACCATGAGCGATCCAGGAATGAGTGCAACTGGCTTAAGGTGTACAAAGGGCTTCCTGGTCACAGCTACTACCTGCTCTTCTAGCAGGAACTATGAGTCCAAGATGTGTAGCACACCTATCTGGGGTGAAACACTGGGCATATCTCAGAAAGAGATCCCCCTTCAGGTCTTAGTAATGCATGCTATGTCGGTCTTTTCATTGACAATCAAGTCGTAAATAAGAATGGCCTTATTACAAACTGACCTGAAATTCAGCTGCAGTACCAGTGGTGGGTTGCTACCGGGTTTTTTTTTTAATTTGATTTATATGCCGCCCTTCTCCGGAGACTCAGGGCGGCTTACAATGCGTTAAGCAATAGCCTTCATACTTTTGTATATTTATACAAAGTCAGCTTATTGCCCCCACAAACTGGGTCCTCAATTTACCTACCTTAGAAAGGATGGAAGGCTGAGTCAACCTTGAGCCTGGTGAGAGTCGAACTTACAGTAATTGCAGACAGCTGGTGTTAATCACAATGCTATTAGTCTGCTGAGCCACCAGGCTACCGGTTCGCCCCAGGTTGGGCGAACCAGTAGCGGCGGCAGCAGGAGGCTCCACCTACCCATCTCTGCACATGCGCAGAAGCGTTGTGCGCGCGCGTACATGCGAACCAGTAGTGAATGAAATTGAAACCCACTACTGTGCAGTACCCTAGAACCCAGGACTTCCCAAGTTTGCCATCTGGACCCCTTACCCCAGGAGTAAGTTCAAGGGGCTATAACATGTCAGGAAGAATATATCTGTGGCTCATTCCCCATGAATATCTCTCCCTACATCTGTCATCATACCTTCCCTTACCCATAAGTTGTACCCCCTACATGCACAGAGATGCACACTCCCTAGCAAAGAATTAAAATGCTTCACCAATCAGTAAAACGAATGCAACAGCTTTGTTAAAACAAGCATTAGATTCACATGTAACTTCAAGACATTTTAAAAGTTTACAGAACTCATTATATGGTCATGCCATTTCCAGTAATTTACAATATAGCTCCCTTCCCTACCCCAACCCCCAACCCTGATTGATCTTATCTGTGTGTGCAAAGTTCTTAACCTTGTCCTCCTCCGTCTCCCCAAAATCCCAACTCAACCTTTTGATCTTTGCAGTATTAACTTTTGTTAGCCTAAGAATTATTCTGCTGAGGGACAGATATTTTGGAAATCTTACTTTAAAATGCTACATGATACAGTTAGGAGTCTAAAATATGAAATGCTAACTTTCATTTATATGACATGCTGTAGCATTTACATAAATAAGCGAGAGTTAGCTTATGTTTTTGATATTAGATACAATGCCCCTTAGAGAAAGCCCTTGCTCAGCTCTTTTCTTCTGGCCTTGACTAAATAAATCTACATTTTTAGTCAAGATGATGCTGCCACGTAAGCAGTTGGAAAGTTAAGTCTTTGTTTCCAAAATTGAAAGCTATGGTTCTTTTTCCTTCCTTCCTTCCTTCCTTCCTTCCTTCCTTCCTTCCTTCCTTCCTTCCTTCCTTCCTTCCTTCCTTCCTCCCTCCCTCCCTCCCTCCCTCTTTCTTTCTTTCTTTCTTTCTTTTTCTTTCTTTCTTTCTTTTGCTTTCTCAAAGGGGCATCCAACAGCAAATTTTACCACCTTTCAAGAGGCACATGTGATTATTTAATTTCCGGTTCTTTCCAGATGGCAAGAGGTGCCCACAAGACTCTGAGACTTCAGTTGCAATACACATGAATGGTCTTTAAAATGACTTGCCAGCACAGCTGTCTGGCAGGACCAAGAACTGTTTTTATATAAGCAAGGCTGAATCCACCAATAATCTATCATGTGGAATGCGCCTGCTGGGGAGGAAAAAAAAGTAAAAGGCTAAGAAGTTGCAGAACAAGATCTCAGAGAAGGAAAAAACATGCTTTAAACAAAAAGATAAAGTTAAACAATTATGGAAAAGAAAAAGCAGGAGTTTTTTTTTTAAAAAAAAATATGTCAGAGAGAATCAGTAAATGCTTCCAAGAGAGAGACTTTAATTCCCATGTAATGCATACAAGTTCAGGATGTCCTTTTTCTTTTCCAACATCTTTGCATACAAAATGAGCTCAGATGGGCATTTAATGCTATAACTCCTGCTTCTGGGAAAGTCATCACTGCCTATATGAATGGTCATAGCAGTGGTTCTGGGACTGATTTTCCAACATTTTCCAAAACGAGATACATAAAAATAAGAAAAATAAAACAGCCATGTACTAAACAGCCTCTCTTGTTTCCTCTGTACATCAAAAATCTTTTCACTCTTTCATGATATAAAATTTAAAAAATAGATAAAGCAGTATTTGTACTGGGATGATAGAAATTAAATTGATCATCTGAAAGAAAAGAAAAATCACAAGAAAAGCTATTCTTGGAAACAATATAATATTTTTAAGAATAATCAATACACTTCCTAAGAAAATAAACTCCTTGTTAAACTGCTTCCTAGCCAGTTCAAATATTGCATTTTATATGCATAGAAGTAGGAGCAGAGAAGTGTAAAATGGAATAACAGTTTTGTATTACTATTGTTAACCAGGACCTGTTCTATTTTAGAAGCAGCACTTTCTAGGGGAACAAAAGAAACAATGGGTATTAATTACTGCAGGCTCATTGGGCAGCATAACTTACATACATCTTTGATTAACTGACTTAAGCAAAGCTTAATGTATCAAAGATTGTAATTAATTCACAACAATGATTCAGTGCCATTATCCAAAGCAATGTTCTCAGCAACTGTATGTAATAACCAATTCCAAAGGTAATTTGCACACATAGTTTATAAAGAGCCTGCAGCTCTTTTAAACATATGTTTCTTTGATTATAAACAGCTGATGTACCACAGTAGGTTCAATTTTTCCAAACAGAGTTCCAAGAAAGAAAAAAAAGATTACATTTACAGCATAATGAGATGAACCAACCCACATTGTCAATTTCATGATACTGTATGCTGTCAGTCTAATTTTGAGAGTGCTAAACTGCAACTGTTTAGACTGTTTGGCATCATGCACCCTTTTGCAAAGCACATAGCTCATGATTAAAATATATCCACCATGAATGACTAACTGACTGAAATGGCTTAACAGATTCAGGCAATGAAAAAACCCTTCATGAAGAAATGCAGGTAGTTTGAAAGGCATTTCTCTGTGAGCAAACATCAAGAGATAAGCTTTCTAAATGTCTAATGCACAAAGGCACTCCACTCCTGAGTAGGGTGCACAGCCCCCAATATACCACAAATGCTATGCCAGTAAGTTAGATTCCTTATTTGTGACTTAGATTCTTCCCAGTTGCCTCTTAATCATAGTTACTGATTGGCAAGATACAGAAAAGGATGGGAAGGTCAAAAGAGAAAGCCATACCAGCCTAATTTATTATATTTGCTTTTATCCTCCCATATGTAGCCTCGTTGTATCCTCTAGAAATGGACAGCAGTTTGAAAAGTCTCATTCAATTCAATGAAATATATACATAAGCTTATATCAGAAAGAAACACTTGGAGGATATGCTCAAGAAAAATACTAGTTTTCTAATGAATGCAGTTTCCTATTGCTATTGTGATTCATCAGGAAGTAGAGATTATGAAAATCTGATATTTGAAATGTTAAAAACTGGATCCTTTGTTTACATAGAAGTAATATAGAAATCTCCTAATGGTTACAATTTGTTCCTGAATAAATTATTAAGATTCTACCATAAGATTCAGACAGAACTCACATATAAAGGCAAGATATATGTGCATTGATTTAATACATGTGCAAAATAGTCCTCCTGAAAATAATTTGGGAAGATATTTTGTAGTTAAAATAGGCCAACAGTGTGGAGAGCGCTAACATAAAAATATGGCATCTTGCCCATAACATACTTCATAGAGTTTACCTTTCATCCAAAAGAAAACTGGCAATTCTTTTATGACAGTAAAGCTACATGTAATATACCTGTAACTAAAGTATCAGATACAGTCTTTTGTTCCAGATGAGGTCAATAAAGTTCAATGCCCTCCCCCCAAAAAAAAATTGCCACAGGAACACGGCTGTTGCTATGATCAACTCTGCCAAGTTGCAAAGAACATCAATAAAGGAGAATATTTGTAACTCAGGGTTGAAATGACGGGTGCTTGGTGCTCTCTGAAAACAACCAAGCTCAGAGAGCACCAAGGACCCTGCATAGAATTTAGCAAGCCTAGCTAAGATTGAGAGCAAAACTAGAAGTGTTTTAGGTTGTATCTAGAAGATTCATTTGTTTTGACCCAAAGAGACTACTATTAAAAAAAAAAAAACTATTTACAAGTACAAAGCATTAAAAGACTTCTTAACTTTGATGAAGGTTCAAATGAAGTACCAATTCAAAGCTGCACTGGAAAACAACATGTTCCCCTCGCTTTGCTTGCTTTACTTCACTCTATTGTGGAGACCCTTTCAGCCTAACTCAGAGAACTTGTAAAGCTGAGAGGTGCTTTAGATTGCTCATCAAGTTTTGGTAAGCGATCTACTGTGCTGAATAACATTGCTCCTCTCCTCCAGAGTACTCACTCCTCTAGAGTACTCACCAAAAGTTTCACACATTGAAGGTCTTCCTGTCTAAATAGCTCTGGCACAATGTGAGAACAATCCCAGTGTGTCACCAAGCCATCTAGCCTTCAGCCATCCCAGCCTTCAGACTTCCTGGCATGTTTAGAAGGTCTTCCAGGCGGAGAGGCTTTGGTGTGTGCTGCAGGCAGTTTAGAAGCTAGTCCATCTGGAAGCACAATGGTCAACGCTGGAGAGGATAGGTGTTAAATATTCAGATTAAGGAGTGAAGCCGATGAATAAAGGCTTCACTCAGGTCCGCTGCTAAGGCAGGAAAAACAATTCATTCCTATTGGCTGAGCCGGCTGTCAGCCAGACTCTTTGCTGGGTTTTGCTTGTTGCAAATAAAGAGCATTGCATCAGATCTGTCTCTATCTCTTCCATCAACTCACTATCTAACAATAAGGCAGAAAAGAATCTTCTACAGAAGAATTGGTGTGGTGTTTCAAGGCCAGCAGGACTAGAACTCACAGTCTTTTGGTTTCTAGCCAGATGCCTTAATCACCAGACCAAACATTAGTCAATAGCAACAGTACAAAATGTAAGAATGGATTTGAAAGATTTATGCATACAGAAATGTTTGTTCTGTCCAAATAGGCCAGAAGTCAGCACAGAGGTAGAAGTGTTTTTAAGCCTGTTGAAATCAAGAGGATATAATGATCAGCTCCTTCTTACAAGGAGTTCATCTCACAAGGTAAAGATTGCTTCATCTAGAGCAGTACAATTTTTCAGTAAAGTAAGAATTATATGTGGCAAGGGGATCAGGATTTTAGAGATGCTTAGGTGGGGCATGACCAAAAAAAGGTTGGGAACCACTGATCTAGAGCCTGGTTTCTGAAGGCTACATGAATGTGTCCAAATGGTTTTCTATGCTACACTTGAGTACACAAATCTTTATTTCTTCCTCTTCTGGGTTTGCTCATTCCTAGTGGGACACATCATAATTTTTGGTTAATGATTCTGTTCCTGACAGTAAGTTATAAAAACAAGCAATCTGTTTTGCTGAACTTGAGGCCCTAAAATTGACTTTACTACTATTTGTTGACACTGCACGGATCACAACTGCCTCTCCTGCATACCTTGCTATTTTCCCATCAATTGCAGACTTATCTTATCTGGGCAGCAAAGTGTTAAAACAATTAAAAAGCACAGTAATATATGGGTAAGTGAAAAACTTTCACATGCTTATAACACCCACACAGGTGCTGGCAACAGAAGCACAACCAAACCTGTTAGACCATTTGCCAAAGTGTCTAGACCTCAGTGAAATACTTTTGTGCCTATTGGAATAAAGCATTTTTTCCTCTTTCTCTCTTTTTGGTGCTTCATACTCTTGTGCATTCTCTCCCTCCCTCCCTCCCTCCCCCCTCTCTCTCACACACACATAGCTTGGCTTATCTGAATCACATAACGATAAAGCTAAATGAATCAGTGATTGAAGAGTTGCTGTTAATCCAGTTTCCTCCACACTTTCTGTGCTGAGCTGAAGACATGGCTTTTTCAGCAAATTCCCTGATCTGCCGCAAGGTTTTTTAATTATCTGGGATTTTTAATTGACTAATTTTAGCATTTGGATTGTTGTGTTGTTTTTATTTTTGTGAGCCGCCCCAAGTCCTACGGGAGAAGGGCAGTATATAAATTTGAAAAACAAACAAACAAACAAACAAACAAACAAACAAACAAACAAACAAACAAACAAACAAACAATGGGTCTAATAACATTTCCTTACCAAAAATTAAAAAGGCATGACTTGCTCTGTGTTCCTAGGACAGAAACATGCCCTAGCCATGAACTGATTGTTTCCTGTGGCTATGCCAGGAAAGGATATACAATAAAGTAAAGATATGGAGAGTTAGGTTGTGTTCTGAATCTATATTACAGTGCACACATTAGATACATATTTTTAAGAACTAGTTTAAACACACTGATAGGAATTATAATCAGAGCTGTTGCACACTGATTCAGAAATAAATTTCAGTTTATATATGTTGAAGGGCAACAAGACTACTGTATGCACAAAAATGGAAGGACATTTCGATTCCCACCATGGACGAATGGCTACAGAAGCTGATGGAGTTGGCAGAGATGGCTAAATTGACTGTTTCGATCAAAGAAAAGAATATAAGTACTTTTGTTGCTACATGGAGACCGCTTCTGGACTTGAAATGAAAAAAAATGAAACTTTGATTTTGGGTTTTAGTAATTAGATTGATTTGTTGATATAAAAATAGCTACTTTATATTATGGAAAAGTAAAAAGTTGAGGTTCGATGTTAATGCTTTATTCTATTGCAACAGAGGGAGTTACTAATTTAACAATTGCATTGATTTACTTAACTGCAGCAAGAAAGGTAATAAAACTTACTTAACAACTGTTTTGCTTAGCAACAAAAATGTTAGGCTCAATTGTGGTCATAAGTCAAGGACTATTTGTACAGTAAAGTTTTTTCATAAACTTTATTGCAAAGTGTGTTTTGTGCTGACCTATGAGTAAAATCCAGTATCACAGATTTCCCCTCTTGTTGACTTTCTCCTCCCTGTCCTATATGTCCCTGATCTGCATTGAAGATATGGAAGATTTTTTTGGGGGGGGATAAGCTTTGGCCTTGGGGCACAGCAGAACAAGTAGAAATTTCTCCATTCTGAATTTCCCTCCCAAAAGCAATCCTATCATTAGAAAAATCTCCCCAGGTCTCCTCAGTATTTTTAAACTTCACCGATTTCAGGAGAACTTGTGCATCTTTGATTGCAGCTAGACTGTGTTGTTTCTCTGTGTCATATAATATATGTGGGTACCTGCATAATTTTGTATTTATTTATTTGTCTTGTCTTTTCATTTTTACTGTTACTGTTATGTTTATTTTAGAGGTGGAGACCCTTTGAGAGCTGTATGCAACGTAATTTCATTTTAATGTATTCTCTTCTCTTCTCTTCTCTTCTCTTCTCTTCTCTTCTCTTCTCTTCTCTTCTCTTCTCTTCTCTTCTATTCTATTCTATTCTATATAACAACAAAGAATCTCATGTAATCTTAAAAGCTAATAAATCTTAGTATGATATCTGATGAGGCTTCCTTTCAGATACATGCAGTGGGATTCATAGCCGCCCTGAGTCTCCGGAGAAGGGCGGCATATAAATTGAACCAATAAATAAATAAATAAATAGTTGCCAGATACTGTATATATAAATATCAGTAGAAGAAAACTGTCCCATCTTCAACAGTCATTGCTGTTTTAATGGGTTTGAGGTGCTTTTATTGCACTGATCTTAAAAAATTAAGTGTAGTTGATCTTGGTTAGTATTTGGATGAAAGACCAGGAAATTCTAGGGCTGTGGGACAGACTGGGAAGTCAAAGAAACATCCCCAGAGAAGACAATGACTAACGCTGCTGTTCTGTTGCCAAGAAAACTATATTAGTATGTCCATGAGGTCATGAGGAGTTAAGCTCAAATTAAAGGAGCCCTTACTATTTTTTTTTTTTAAAATATAGAATATTATCTTGGTGGTAGTCGTGGAGAGTTTGGCACATAAATGTCTACCACAGAGTGTTTTAAAAATCTGAAATGTAAAAACCTTAGCAATGTTTATAGAAAAGATGTTTAAAAATTCAGAATGACTCCTGTTTCTGCGCCTTTCATTTATATAAATTTCTTACTTTAAAAATGCACTCCTGGTTAAGTTAACTGCAAATGTATACGTGCAATTTATATGACACAAGGGATAAGAAAATCAATGATAAACACTGAATCGCAAATTCAGATGGTTTTGGCTTAAAAATTGCATGAATCACTTAACAACTACAACAAAAACATTCATAAAATTGGGTGTCACTTATTTAACAGCCATACCACTTAACAATAGAAGTTCTGGTCCCAATTGTTGTCATAAATTGAAGACTACCTTATTTAAAAACTCTTTAAAAGGCATAAACAGATGAAAAACTCTACCTTCAGAAAATAACAGTACAATTCTATGCATCTGTTTTTAGGAAAAAACCCCATTGACAAAAGATAAATTTCAATTCTGCTACCTAAATAAACCTGCTTAATCTCAGAATTTCCCTGCTACTATGGGGCAAAATTCTGTTGCACCTGACCACAACGTTAAAGTATAAAACAATCTAAAACAGATCTCTAGTTCAATGAAGCAAGCTCTTCAAAATATTTCCCTCTTGTCTGCTTTTCACTAACCAAGCTCTTTTAGCTCCAGTGTGGAATTGTTTTTAGAGATAGCTTCTCAAAGATATGTCTTCCTCCAGAGAGAAACTTGTTTTTCAGGGTCTCCATGACCATACTATATTCTTATTATTTATTACTAATTTCTAAGCTTTTGTATATTTCTTTCATACATTTTTCACTATCCACTTTCAAAAGCTTTTTTTTCTGAACTACAAGACAGTGATTATACTGTTATTGGAAATCAGGGGGTAGTGCTACCTTGAAATGAAAGGAGAGGCATCTTTTATTGCCTTGAAAAAAACAAATTAATCAAGACTTTAATGAACACTGCATTTTATGATAGGGAAGAAAGGGAGTTGGGATGAATGTGGCTGTGGATAGATATACCTTCAGACAGGAGCAGGTGTGAGTAATTGTTGTTATGTTCCTCTACTGAGATAAACCTTTGATTTTAATGATCCCCAATAAGCTTCAGAACCAACCTTCCCACTACTGGCAGCTGCATATCAGCTGGGATATCTGTTTTGCCCTTTTTCCCACATACTTGAAAACAGACAGGGAATGTAGGAAGATGAGGGCCACCATCTGTTTACTCAGCCTGTGCTCGCCTGCCTCATTAAATCAGCCAGGACAAGACTGGCCCCATGATTAATCTTGGAAATTTATATAGTTTTATGCCAATCTCAAATATTCTGTCTCTGTAAAAAATGACAAATACAATGGGGATCCTTCAGGTCCAAATACCTCTGAATCATATTGATTTCCTGGATTCCTTTCAAACAGTTTCAGATGGAAGACACCGTTTGTCTAGATGAATCTATTAGTCCTTATTACTGCATTCGAAGGAAGCTGTTCGTACCATTGAATACTGTTTAAGTTCAGTAACTAGATGAGAGAGAACAAGTTAAAGTTATATCTAAATCAAAGGAGGTACATTTGATAAATAGAAAGCTAAACTCAGCAACTGAGGTTCAAGCTGTGTTGGGATATCACTGCAATCCCCCCTGAAAGAGCAGGTTTGCATTTGGGAATACTCCTTAATCTTCAGCTGTCACTGGATTCACAAGCTGTGTCTGTGGTGAGGAGTGCTTTTACACAATTATGTCAACTATGTCAGCTGTGTCCCTTCCTGACCTAGTCAGGTTTAATGATAATTACCCATGTCTTAATGGTGTGGCATGATGATTATCCATGCCATGCTCTTAATCTTGTTTTGATTACTGCAATGCACTCTACAGGGCTATCATTGGAAACTGAAAGATGCAACTGCTGTAAAATGGGCCAGCTAGGTTGCTTACTAGCGAAAGGTTCAGGGATCCTATGATGACTGTATTAACAGGTATCTGTTCATACAGTCATCAATCAACATCTTATCAGATGATAATTTAAGGCATTGAATGAATGACTTAGTGTCCATGCCAGTACTGGGTTCCAACCGGTGTAACCACCGGTTCTCTTCGTGCACGTGCTTTGCGGAAGCTTCTTCAGCCCTGATTGGATGGTGGGGAATGGAAGGATTTATACTCCTTGCAGACAGTTGGTCATTTGCATCCTTTTAGAGGGTCATTGAAACACCTGGAGATTAAACCTGGGCTGAAGAAGCTTCTTGGATGAGAAGTGAAACGTCTTCAAAGAAAAAACAAGAAAGTCCAGTTGCCTCCTGAAAAAGCACCTTTGGGACAACCATGACCTGGATGACTGAGAATCTCTACAGACTTTCAAACAGCAGCTAAGATAATTAATTAACAGTAAGTATATAAAAACTAATAAATATATGCCACTTCTTTATCAGTACAATTCTTTAATACTTTCAAAATTATTCTGCAAAAGAGGCAGGTGGTTTCACGACAAGGTTTAAGCATACTTGACCAAAGAGAAGCTTTGGCTTCAGCCATAAGGACTGGCCATTCTGAATTTGTACTGTTTGCTTCCGTGAAACAGAAGACTGCATTTATCTGCTTTGAACTTGATTCAGAGCAGAAGACGGGCATCTGATGTACCTGTTGTAGGCAATGCAGGAGTCAAAGTTCTGGAGCACACATTGCCTATCTTGCATTTTTGTCCCGAGTTTTTTATTCCCAAATAGAGCTATCCGAGTGACTGGTATTTTATCTCATTAAGAAAATACCACACAATATATTTGCCCAGCTTACTCTTCTTTTCATTTTATGAGAAACCTCTTCATGGTTGAGTCACTTTTATCTTTGTATGTGATTTCAGAGTGTTGAGAAAGATCACAAGCTTCTGATAGAGCCACTTCCATTTCAGCTCCGAATTGATCTGTCTGCCTTTGTGTCAGCTCTTGCAGATCACTTCAGTGCTTTTGTTTTAGAAAAAGTTAAGCCTTTTTTTTCCTCCAGGAAAAAAATTATACGACCAATTAAAATGACAGATGAAAGGACTCAGATACTACCAGCAATAATCTTAAACGTTCAATGTAAATTATAAGTATTTAGCTTTTGGCCAATGGTTGGTAAAGCAAAAGCAAAAGAAGGGAAAACTTATTACTAATTTTCCCCCAAAAGTTATAGATTTATGCTTAGCAGTTGTTTTGCTTCACTTTATTCTACTGTCACTACCTAATATAGACTTTTTAAAAAAATATCACTATTCCAACAATATCTTTTTGAAAAAATAAAGAGAAAAAGGGTGCTTTGACATATACACACACCCACAGAGTTAATCAAATAGGCAACATTTTTAAAAAACATTTTAAACAGTTTTACAAAAAAGGTAAAAGTGCATTTAAAAATAGGAGGATAGTTTTTGTCAAATATTCACAATAAACCATTTTTTAAAAAACTGAAGAATAAATCATCATCATGTTTAAATTTCAGAGAACAAATAAATAATGTCTGTTTATCCTCAGGAAAAAAACAACGCTGAATAATTTAGGGGAGACAGTTTTCAGGTATTGCAAATTGCTTACAGGAGAAAGGGAGGCGGTTAAGGGATTTCTTGTTAATTTTAAGGACAAAATTAATGAAAAACAGTTGCAGGAATTGGGTATGTCTAGTTTAATGAAAAGAAGAACTATGGGTGACATTACAGCAGTGTTCCAATATCTTAGGGGCTGCCACAAAGAAGAGGGGGGTCAACCTATTCTCCAAAGCACCTGAAGCCAAGATAAGAAGCAAAGGATGGAAACTAAGCAAAGAAAGAGCCAACCTAGAACTAAGGAGAAATTTTCTGACAGTGAGAACAATTAATCAATGGAACAACTTGCCTCCAGAAGTTGTGGGTGCTCCAACACTGGAAGTTTTTAAGAAGAGTTTGACAATCATTTGTCTGAAATGGTATAGAGTTCCCTGCTTGAGCAAGGAGTTGGACTAGAAAACCTCCAAAGTTCCTTCAACTCTGTTATTCTATTACAGTTTCTATAGCAATAGCACTTAGACTTATATCTGTGCTTCACAGTGCTTCACAGCCTTCTCTAAGTGGTTTACAGAGTCAGCCTATTGCCCCCAACAATCTGGGTCCTCATTTTACTGACCTCGGAAGGATGGAAGGCTGAGTCAACCTTGAGTCTGGTGAGATTTGAACTGCCAAATTGCAGTCAGCCGGCAGTAGTGCATTCTAAGCACTGCACCACCGCGGCTCAGAAATGATAGTTCCTTAACAGGTTCAAGACCATTTGGAAAAAGCTTCTACTCTGGAAGACTTCCCACTTAAGGCATCATGTTTATAGTGAAGATGTGAAGATTCCTTGTTAGAATATAGAATAACAAGGTTGGAAGAGACCTTGGAGGTCTAGTCCAATCCCCTGCTTGAGGATTCTAGCAGAATCTCTTCTTGAAAACATCCAGTGATGGAGCATCCACAACTTCTGTAGGCAAGCTATCCTACTGATTCTTCTCAGGGTCAGGAAATTTCTCCTTAGCTCAAGGTTAGATCTCCCTTTAATGATCTTCCATCCATTACTTCTTGCCCTGCCCTCAGGTACTTTGGAGAATAAGTCAATTATCTCTTCTCTGTGACAACCCTTCATTTATTAGAAGAGAGCTATTGTGTCATCCCCAATCCTTCTCTTCAATAAATTAGATACACAGTACCTAGTTCCCTTAACCATTTATCATATGATTTAGCCCCAGACCCCTTCATCTTTGTTGCTCTTCTCTGCACTCTTTCTAGTCTAGAACCTCAGCATCTTTTCTGTATTGCAGTGATTAGAACTGGATGCAATATTCCAAGTGTGTCCTCACTAGTGTAATATAGAACAATACTATCTCTTCTTGTCATTTTTATGCTATCCTTCTGTTGACTTTATTGGCTTTTTTGGCAACTGCAGCACACTACTGGCTCATACTTAAGTGGTGGTTCATTGGGACACCTAGATCTCTCTCACAGTTACTACTGTTGAGCCAGGAACCACCTATTCTATATCTGTGCATTTGATTTTTCCTGCCTAGGTGCAGGACCTTACTGTTCTCAACACTGAGATAACCTAACATTAGAGATAACCTAATGCTCAAGTCTGTCAAGACCTTTCTGAATCTTGAGTCTATCATCCAAGTATCATCCAAGCAATTCTCCCCAGATTGACATCATCTACAAATTTGCTGAGTCCTTTATATTCCCTTGTCTAAATTATTTACAAAGGTGAAGGATACTGGGCCTAAGACAGAGCTTTGAGGTATCCCAGTGCATGTTTCCCTCCATGTAGATGTAGTTCCAATGAGGACTACATTGTTGGAGAGACACCACTCAGCTAAGAACAGATGCTTCTGAAAGTCAGTAAATTTTGTTTGAGATGCCTTCCCCTTAATCCCAAATGTAAACAGGGATGGCTGTAATTATTTCAACAATAAAGAAAAGAAGCTTTGCGTGTTTGCAAAATCAAATGCAGGTTTACTGTGACCTATGACTTTAGCAGTATAAATCTAAGTAGAGTTCAAACTTTGGGCTGCAATTAGAAGTATCCATTCCAAAAATAAAACCATTCACCCAAAAGAGTTTATATCTGAGTAAACCTGATGAAAATTGTGTTATATGTATCTCAGTACATTAGAACAGATTCTGAACATAAGCTTCAGAATAATGATAGACTGGAAAATTGGAAAAGCTGCCTCCCTTAAGTCCAAAGAAGCTTGCAAATAATTTCCATTCATGAGCTACAGACTCAGAAAAGGAGCAAAGAGCACAATATCCTGCTTTAGAGTTTAAACATTCTAAACATGTTGTGTTTCAGGAAAGGGTTAACCAGCTGAATATAAGTGTGAGACTATTTGTTTGTTTGCTCTATGTTCACTCCTGCTGGTAAGCAAAAGAAAAGGTATGCAGTAGCAGACAAATTTTCTCTGCTGGGTTTTTTTTTGGGTGGGGGGGGAAAGGGGAGCAGCATACCAAGTTTTTGCCAACCTGAGAAATCAAGCAAACTTCAAAAAGACAGAGGGAAAAAAAAAAAGAGGAAGACAGAGAATTCTGGTATCCACTCTTAAGCTTTTTGGAAGCCCTTGCTGTGGGACATGGTGAGCCAGGTGGGGCAGAGTCCCACATTCTTGGCATTATTGAAAGCATGGCTACGTTTCCAGCACTAGATTTTCACAGAATTTCTCTTATCATGAGCTCTCTTTGTCTTTCCAGTTCTTCCTATGAGTGAACATGTCTGCAGAGCTGCCTCTGACAGAATCCGCAGGGAAACATTTATTATCATTCCGCAGTTGCCATAATAGGTTAATGGATATTTATTTAATCCTTCTTTAAAATGGATTTGGATTTTTAAGAGAAAAGGAAAGTTTGCAGCTTTAAAGGAAAAAATAAACATAAAAACATAAAAATCGAAACCAGCAATCGTCCCAAAGAAACCATTTTTCAGGGGAGGAGAATTTGCTCAAAGAAAGGACTATTAACAATATGAAGAAAAATTGCTGCTAAATTTCTGTGAAATGAATCCATCCAGGGTTGCCAGATTATGCTGTTCTGAACCAAAGCTTCTCTAAAACAATTAGAAACAAAATATTTGCCATTTTCAGATTATGATTTTGTGTCTAAATAGTTAATTCTTTTGTGTGAGGCTAAGGCAGCCAAGCTCAATGCAACTCTCATTTCTGTCTAGCTGTTACGCATATGAGCATGTACTCTTTGGCTGTACATCAAGAACAGCTGCCTGAAATGTAAAACAACACAAAATGTATCTAGTTACAATCTGGAAGAGGTAGTGCTGGACACACAATACAGATCTTTTGCTAGCAGCAAATGAAAGCCATGCCTGCCAGTTTCAGACTTCACAACAACTTCGTTAGGAAACAAAATTATCATAGAACTCTTAATAGAAAGGTAAAAACTTCAGCTGAGTTTTCAACATTTTACTTAAAATCTGAAACAAGGGTACCAGCTATATTCTGAAACAGAAACTGTAAAGCACAATCTCTGAAAATAAATACCCTAATCTGTTGCTAGCTTGGAGCAAACATCCTCTGCAGTAACCTACATTGTTCTTCTATAGCATAAGATGTATCAGTGACACGCAGTGTGGCCAATACTATTAAACCTTAAGGATTTTTTGTTTCATTACATTAATCATGGTTCAGTGGTGGGTTTCTACCGATTCACCCTGGTTCAGATAAACCGGTAGTGGCGGTGGCGGAAGGCTCTGCCCACCTGCCTGGACATCATCACGGATGCTCTGCACATGCGCATAAGTGCCGCACACTCACAGTTCCAAACCAGTAGCAAAGGTAAGTGGAACCCATTACTGTCATGGTTGCCTTTGTAGGATATTCTAAGCTGGGATTCATGTTTTCAACAGCTGACACATATTTAAAAATATACCATCCAACCAATTTAGACAATGTATTAGGAAATAATTCAGAAATAAGAGGAGAGCCCTATTTTTTTTTTTATACCAATACTTTTGAATTAAGAAACACAGCCAAGAGTCAACTTACCAGCTTGCCCAAGGTAAGATCCTACTTTCTATTAAGACCCTTTGAATAACCTGCATTGGTCAGGCTCTTAGTTGCATGGAGATCTGCAAAATAACAAGTTACTAGTCCAGGTGAAGTGAAGATTCTGTCTCCTAAAATGATTGCCTCTTTCCCAATTACAGCAGGATCTTTCAGCAAAACACAAAGGGAAAACTTTAAAAAAGTCAACAAGGAGACATTACCTTTTCAGACAGCAGACAGTCCATTTATGTTACTACTATTCCTTAGAGAAAGTAGCCTGGCCTGCTTCCTTTTCCTCTGCCACATCTGCCAGAACAGTTCAGATGGATGGATGAAGTGCTGCCCTATAGACAATAGTACTTTTGTTGCTTAGTCCTTTTAGCTTCTGATAATAAAAACACGAAGAAAGCAGCCTGACTGTTTAGGGTAAAAAGTTGCTCACTGCACCTTTTGTATAAACAAAAGCTCATTATCCACAGAGACTGTGTATCAGAAAGGCCTGGGATGAAACAAAATGCCAATAAGGATGCAATATAGTCAGAGGTGGGATTCAGCCAGTTCGAACTGGTTCAGGTGAACTAGTTGTTAAAATTCTGCCCAGTTTGGTGAATCGGCTAATCCCACCACTGGCTGGCCCCGCCCATTTTTCAGGCCATTTTTCGGCCTTTTCTTGGACCGTTTTTGGGGCCATTTCGGATGTTCAGTAGTAGTAAATAAATAGATATGGAAATTGAGTCAAAGGCCTCAACAAGGTACAATTTTCCTCTCTATTTATTTATTACTACTGAACATACAAAATGGCCTGAAAATGGCCCGAAAAACAGCCAAAGACGGCCCAAAAAATGGCCCAAAAACAGCCTAAAAACAACCTGAAAAACATCCTGAGAAAGGGTCAAAAAAATGAAGATTTCAAATGTTCAATTACCTCTCTTGAAGCTATACAACAATCTGGATTTGAAAGGGAAAGAAGAATTCGTCGCTTGTGTGGGCACACACTTCAGACCTCTCAATACCTCACATCCATTGTGCTTTTTCCTTCCCCGCTGCACAAATCTTTTAACCATTTGCTGGCAAACACAAAGTGAACCTTCACCCCCAAAGCATATTCCCCATTCTGAATCTGGATTATTTGTTCTGCCCCTGCTACGGATCCCAAAGAACACAGCACACCCAAACTCTGAACAAAACTTAGTTTACTCAAATAACGCAGTTTTAGCAAATGCCGGCTGTTAATAAGCGTTCTTAACAGCCTGCCAGAATTCCACAGATAAGACAGTCAGAGTTTTACTGGAGTTGGCAGAAAGCCCAGAAGCAAGGTTGCAGAGACATCCCAACACGATGATTAGCGAACTAAAGTTGTTTCCTGCATCTTGTTGCAAGCTGCGTACTTTCTTAAATAGGCTAAGGGAGTGGCCAATTAGTCCCAAGCCTTACTCTTGAGGAGACCTCCTCCTGAGGAACCACTCCTGCCTTTTGGCAGCTCTGCATGCCCATGCATTGAGAAGAGGCTCCTCCTCTTCATCCTCTTCACTTAAAGGAGCCTCTGGAGGTTCTGAAGGCCCTGACTGAATCCCTGCCTCTGGCACCACATCTTCTTCAACCTCCTCGCCGTCCGACTCGAGCACCGGTTGCACAGGCTGCTGGCGCAGCACCACACCAGCCTAATCAGGATCAGCAACAATCTGCGCAGGCCGCTGGCGGGCCATAACATTATTACACAACCATATGAAATAGTATAAATCACATTACTAAGCACAGTAACACCTGGACTATAGCAAAACTTTGTGAAAAAAAATGGATATGTTCCCATATCCCATATATAGATTATGTTGAACAAATGTAATGTCTTTGGGTTGATTAAAGTCAAGATATGAAAATAAGGAAAACAAGAAAACTTCATCAAAAACTTGAATTGCCATAATGTTGTCTTCCTAAAGCCCCCTGCTTCCTTCTTAGCTCCAATTACAATTTCTGTACTAATAAACTTTACATCCAGTTTTAGAACCAATTATGAGAAAATACACTTGAAAGAAGGTCAAATATCCTTCCATCCACTTGGACCTTTTCCTCATATCAGTACATTAGTAATGGGGTGGGGTAGGGAAGAAATCAATGTAAAAGTCCCTTTTTTCCAGTGGTAACAGTTCTAGGATAAATGAGATCAATAATAATGTCTGCCCATGTATCTCTCCTGTTCAGCTTTTCCTCATTATCTGACTATTCCAGAATATAAATAAAGACAGAGGAGGACAGTTTTATGATTGGGAGAACTTTGTGTCTATTTTTAGGGTCCCATACTATAAATAAAGAGAACTGAGGACAATTGTTGTGATTGCAAGAACTTTGTGTCTATTTTTAGGGCCAGAATGATCACAGCTCAATGACAGAGCATAGATATGGCATATTCAGGCAAAGCAGGGCTGAGGAAATCATTGAGATCATTGCAAATTTCTCATAAATTATAGTCCATGAAGGTGGGGAGATTAGTGATCCTTAGATGCCTTTCTATATTTTGATGCATAAAGTATGTTTCTATTAGAGTCTTCCTTCATAGATATGCTGCTCAGGATAATCTGTAATACTTTTTTTTTAAAAAAGGAGACCAAACACAGATTCCTAAAAAGCATCTTAATTTGCCCATTTTTGACAGGGTTTTTCAAACCTGCAATCCTAAAATGTGCGGACTTCCAGAATTGCCCGGACAGCATTCTGGAAGTTGAAGTCTACACATCTTAAAAGTTGCCAAATTTGAAAAACACTGATCTATCAGAACATCTAGCTCAGGGGCATCCAACTTTGGCAACTTTAAGACTTGTGGACTTCAAAACAGGCTGAAAAATGGGAGGGGTGGGGGTCAGCCAGTGGTGGGATTAGCCCAAACCTGTTTGAACCGGCTGAACCCCTCTCTCCCTTTGAGGCAAGTGGCCGGGAGGTGGGGCTGGATGTGATGAGCGATGTCAAGTTGGCCACACCCACCCAGTCACATGACCACCAGACCACGCCTGCCCAGCCAGTCATTAGTTCAGAGAACTAGTTGTTAAATTATTTGAATCCCACCACTGGAAGTAATCCATCCAAAGAGTACTGCTGAGCGGATACTAATGGAGATTTCCTATTTTCCAACCATTGGATAATTCTCAGTGTTTGAGAACTGTGGAGGTATGCTATATCTTGTAAATTTCTCTCTTTCTTTGCTGTGTCAGGACACCTAAAAATATTGACTTTTTCAATATTATGGCAAGGGTCTCTATTTTTCTCTTTTTGCCTTTTCCAGTTACAGCTGACCACTGAATACAGTGAATATCTTCTTGAACCTATCTGCTCCCTTCCCTTGCCACTCTTTAATCTCCTGTTTTATCTTTGTATGATTGAATTTAGTGTGCTATTCTTTGAATGTTAATCTTTTCTTGACTGAAGGGAACACTGTTACATTCCCATAATTATAATTATATATATTATAATTATATAATTATAATTATAATATTATAATTATAATTATTCTTATTTGATTATATTATAGGTTATTAGCCTCTAATATACTTTGTGCTAAGTTCTCTTCTCCATATATAAAATTCTTTTTTTCTTCTCATTAACAATGAGTGATATTATCACTGATATCATTGTGTTTTGCTCTTTTTTATTAATTTATAATAATGTTTGGTGTTCAAGTTCCAACAAAATTGGCACTGTGGGAGGTCCTACATTGTAATACCTGCAACAATTTCTGCTAATATGCATATAGTAACACAGAATATAATTTGATGGGAAGAAGTAAGCCCGATATAGCGTAGCAACTTTGAGACACATCAGATATTTCACAGGAATACATGCGGAATTCCACACCACCCAGGACCTGCAAAAACACAGATTAATCCCTGAATTTTGTGTTCTGTTACAGTTAATCCAAATCTGTAAATTATGCTGTACTGTAGGTCTTAATGGCCAAGTTTCAAAAATTTCTTTGTAATCTTTTGTTCCTGCTTTGAAAAATATCAAGCTATTCAACTACATTAAGCAGAGAAGAAAGGTTATAATAATTATTTTTGCTCTAAACATCTCTGATTAAAAACTGATTTTGAACATGCTGGAGATATTCAGTTTATATTCTGATTGATAAAATAGCTTGTACTATTAACATCACTGTTAAAGTCATAAACAATGGAACGGAACACAACAGAATAGCTTTATTGGGCCAAGCGTGAGTAATAATAAACCTTGAAATACCATAGTAAAAACCTTTTGAAAATGTTCTTAAACACTGCATTCTTATTCTGTCCTGAAAAATGAGATAACAAAGGGGCTTTTAAGAAGCCCCTCATTTACCTCTGTGTTTTTCTTTCCATTACTACAACAATGTTTCTATTGTTATATTATTGTTCGATGGGTGTATATTTCCAAAGAGATAATTCCCTGAAAATATTTAGAATAAGAAAGTTATGAAATTAATGCCAAATTGTAATGTTCAAATAAAGCATGTCAGTATTTTCCACTGAAGCTTTGTAACTACTTCAATTTATAAAATATGAATCCTTATTCTAAAGGCAGCTTCTGAAACAATTCTCATCCTAATAAAGGCTAAACTCTAATGAAATGACTTGAATATGGCTATGAGAGGATATAAATTTCTATGACAGGTTCAAACAGGTCTACCAACCATACCTTGCAAACCACAGGTGCGAAATAAAACTCCTAATTTTTCAGCTAATGAAAAACACAAAAGAAAAAGGATTTAATCCAATGCCTGAAAGACCACAGTGTCTGGTTGGCAAGTTCTCTAGGGCTCCAAAATTGAGACTTGCCCAAGCCTGCATAAGAATTATCCTGAAGGAGACCTATTTTTACAGAAAAATGATGATGAAACAATTAGTTCTGAAAGTTAGAAGGCATTAAAGGAGGACTAAAATGAAAAGGAATAAACAAGGCATGCTTAACTAACAAGGGCCACTAAAATAGGTTGGCACAATGCATCAAAGGCAAAGAGCCACATTGATATACAAATTCTGGGCCACAAAAAACAAATAGCTAGTATCACTATCACCTATTCAATGGCTAATGTATTGACAGCACTGATTGAGCTGGTGGTGTTTGGTACCGCAGCACTTGGAAGGTACTTTTTGTGGTGAATTCTACAGTGGTGGTGAATTTATTGAATTCTTAAAAAACATTTGTGGGCCACACAAGGCTTGGTTCACACACGACTTTTGAGCGGCATGTTTTGCAGACCTGTTGTAAAGTGATAGCAGAAACACAAAGGGGCCTGTAACCAAGTCTTGGTCACTATCATAAACAAACTTGCTAGCTGAAAGAAGGATTGGTATATACAGATGGTACTCAATTTATGGCCACAACTGGGAGCAGAATTTCTGTTGCTACGTAAGGGGATTGTTAAATAAGTCACATCCAATTTTACAACCTTTTTTGCAATGGATGTTAAGTGAATCACTGCAGTTGTTATGGGAATCAGTGGTGGGTTGCTACCAGTTCTCTCCAGGTCGGGCGAACTGGTAGCGGTGGTGGCAGGAGGCTCCGCCCACCCACCTGGATGCTTCTGCGCATGCAAGCGCACCCATACCCACGAACGAACCGGTAGCGACGGTTTTGAAACCCGCCCTTGATGGGAATCATGGGGTCCTTAAGTGAATGCAACTTCCCCACTGACTTTGCTTGTTGGGAAGGTAGCAAATGGCCATCATGTGACCTCCCAGGATGTAGCAACCATCAAAAATACAGGCAAGTTGCTAAGAACCCAAATCTCAATCACATGATAACAGGGACACTGTAATCATTGTAAATACATGCTGGTTGCCAAGCACCTGAATTTGAAAACATGTGACCATGGGGATGCTGCAACATAGGATTGGCTGTAAGTCATTTTTTTCTGTGCTATTGTATCTTTGAACTTCTAAAAGAATGGCTGTAAATCAAGAACTAGCTGTACTTATAGCACTCTATTTGTAAGGTTATTTAAGGCTACTATTATGCTGGAGATGTTATCTTCAGTAGTAGTTGCACTCCTCACTTAGTACTTGATCATTACCAGAAGGATATTCCTATGTATTTGTACAATGTTCTGGTCACTCATGTGGCAGTAGAGGGCCAGATTAGGTGGGCTTTTCAAGACAATCCAAGACAGTCTTTTCTGCGAATTAAAGAGATGGCTACATAGTGTTCAGGAATGCAGGGACCTATAAAAAAATATTCCTCCCCTTTTGATTATATACAGTAGTTAAAAAGCAGTTATACAATTTCTCCAAGCAAGGTTCATCTACCATACTTTAAGAAATGGAGTTTGAAAATGTGCAGGGCTGGTCAGGTTTTTTGCTCACTGGAAGCAAGTGGTAACGAGCAACAATGACTCGCTTACAACATGTTCCAACATGTGCTCAGCCGTTGCAGACTTGCACTTTTTCCTGAATAAATATTTCCTCTTCACTCTTATTTCAATCACTTTCTAATTCCCCCCCCTCCCTCCTGAAACGTTACTGTTCTTAAGTATTGGTGCTGACTGCAGCTAAGCCAAATACAGCCATTCTACTAAAAGCTTTTGACAAATTCCTCTATTTTTTTAAGTGGAGAAGAGGGAAGGAGAAGGACTGGGTTCAGCCAGAGATACATTTCAGGATGTAGAGTGTAACCTTTTTGTAAAGTTAATGCTGGAAGACAAAGCTTTTCATTTTTTAATGAGACGTTATTTACAGTGCAGCGGAGAGCCAAGGGTAATAAAAAGGACTCAGTGCAAGCTTCAAGGTTATCCGCAGCTGCTAAGAAGCTTCTAATTATGAGGAGCTGTTTCAGCCAGGACTTGGATTCAAGACAAAAAGAAAACTGTACCATGTTTTTTCATTCACCCGAGGTTATAACATTAGCAAAAGATCCCCTCTTTCCAACACCACTAAGGTTCTGCATCCCTCGGCATGTCTGGGAGACTGAACATTAGAAACAAAAATCTATACTGAACATATATTCTGCCTCCCAATAGCCATAAAAAAAGAAAGTTGAAGTTAGGAAGGACTCCATTATTGGGGAAACTCTCTGTGGAATCTTAGAATTAAGTCTTAACCTGAAACTTCCAAACTGTTTTCACTGTACTATACATTTTTCCAATGTTTCCCAAAAGCTAAATCAAAGTTTTGCTAAATCAAACTTATGTTTTCCATTCCTGCTTTTTAATTTTTTTAATTAAAATTTAAACTATTTGAGGGATGGGGTTGTTACATTTACTGTCACTTATTGTCAAGGATTGCCATGCTTTAATGTGTATATTTTACTTATTTTAGGTAGGTGTTCATCATGCAGACTCAGGAAATACTGCAGAACCTAGGACAATAAATCTAAACAGTATTTCTTTAGAGTAGAAATAAATACCTGTTGATTTGTTGCATTTCATCAGCATTCCTAAATATGTGCCTCATAATAGTGGTAGAAAATATCGTGCCTCCTCAGATGAACCCATGGGATTTTTGTTGATGGGGTGGGGCAATTGAGGTATGATTTTTATTTACAAAATCTCTCATTTTCTGTAATCCTTCTTTTCAGGAAAAAAATGGCTAAGGTAGATTGATGCACAATGCTACTGGAGTAGTATTGTTAGTAATGTTCCATTTGATGTACCTTGTTTATCTCAATCATCATCTTAAAATTGTAAATAGGGTAGATCAGTGTTTCTCAACCTTGGCAACTTTAATACATGTGGTGTTCAGCTCCCAGAATTCCCTAGACTAGGGGTCTCCAACCTCGGCAACGTTAAGACTCGTGGACTTCAACTCCCAGAGTTCCTCAGCCAGCTTTGCTGAATTGAAGTCCACAAGTCTTAAAGCTGCCAAAATTGGCGACCCCTGCCCTAGACAGCATGCTGGCTGTGGAATTCTGGGAGTTGAAAACCACACTTCTTAAAGTAGCCAAGGTTGAGAAACAGTGGTGAAAAACTATTTTAGAATAACCATTCAATCCTGTTCTTCTTTAGGATTGTCAAAAAAAGGTAGCTTAATTCACCATCTTTTTTCCCAACAACTTTCAACCTATTTTCCAGAGCTACATTAGAAGTTACAAACACTCATTCCTTTGATCTGCAAAAGGATACTTCATTACAGGCTCTGTTTGCAGACAATGCAAACTACAACTTACACCCCATCAATTCTGTGCTGCTTGTAAACCATCCTAACTACCATCAAACTACGGTCTTGATAACAATCAGAAAAAAGCAGTATTTATTGCTCGGCAAGGGATATCTTCACAAAATCAATTCAACAAAACCTACTGTATACTCCCATCTATATCACATGGATTACAACTCACATTGTTTCAGTACCTGTAAATTAAACGAACATTTAAATTTTAACTGTTTCAACTACAGCACAGCTTTAAGTGGTTTAAAGTAAACAATATAATTTGCTAGGGTTACAAGTTTTACTTGAATTGTTCAAATTTTTTCCCACTGAATATCCCACTAATTAAAAGTGGGATAACTAAAAATGTCCACTGCATAACAAATAGCAAACATGATGTATTAATTGTAGGGGGGTGCGGGGAATAACATCAGATAAATTTTAGACAGTTTTGGAGCAAATAAATTTAGACACCAATAACTTCCAGGAATTCAATTTCTTTTAATGAATTTTGCAGTATTTTTTATTATTGCATAAAAGCCCTTTTAAGAAATCCAAGCAAATTGGAACAAAGTAATAAATCTTGGAAAGGTGACTGTTTTCAGTGCTATACATGGAAAACACACACTCACACAAAAGCATGCATTTTGTTCACTTACATCATGCAGCCTCCTATTTAGTCACAACAGCTTAATGTGTACAGATAGTCCTTGACTTATAACCATTTGTTAATGACTGAAGTTACAACAGCACTGAAAAAGTGACTTATGACCGTTTTTCACACTTATGTCCATTGTAGTATCCGCAAGGTCTGCCAACAAAATGTGGGTGCTGGCAACTGACATGTATTAATGACAGTTGCAGTCCCTGGGTCATATAATCACCGTCTGTAACCTTCCCAGCTGCCTTTCAACAAGCAAAGTCAATGGGGAAAGCAGATTCGCTTCATAACTGCATGATTTACTTAACAATTGCAATGATTTGCTTAACAACTGTAGGAAAAAAGGTCATAAAATGGGGCAAAATTCACCTAAAACTATCTTGCTTAGCAATGGAAATTTTGGATTGGTTTGTTCTCTCCAGTGTTATGATAAATCCTTATGCTGGTAGTCTAAGTCAGTAAATCAGAGAATTATTTAATGCTGGACTTTCCCTGGATTTTTAAGAATAAAAAACCCCATCAGTTCCAACTATGTTTAAATTTAAATGTATGTTAGAAAACAACATGAAATATTTAGCTTAATTACCGTAGATTTCCCAGTGTGATTGCAATTCTGGCCAATTTTTGGAGGGGACGGGATTGAATTATATCAAATTAATTAGGTTTATTTATTTATTCAATTTCTCTAGCTGCCCATCTCAGTCAATGATTCTGGGTGGTTTACAACTAAAAAAACACACACTATAATTAAAACACTAAAACATTTTAAAACAATACAAATATCCAAAATAAGTATACACAGCAGCTGAGATACTTGGCCAGCTAGCAGTAAAGCCAGGAAACGGAGTCCTTGACACATTTATGTTACTAATACCATTAATTCAGGATTTCTGCATCAACAATTCTTAATGGAGTACTTTTAAGGCTTTAAATAAAGATATCCTAATTAAAAGGTATATTCTTTTGAAAATTCATAAAAAAAAAAAAACTTCAGCTAGTAATAACAATATACCAAAAATACAATATTTCAGCTTATGGGAAACAAGATAACTTGGAATGAATATGGGAAACAGGATTTCCACGTAACTACACACAGACACAGAAATCCAAAATGGAAAATAAAAAAATATTTTTGTTCCATCAAAGTAAAACCTCCAGAACCAGTAAAAACAAGCATTAGAAATAAAAACCTAATGCCCCACGTAAATGTTTGAATTGTTATTTTTACTTAGCAAATTAAAAAGTGTCATTTCAGAGAACTACATGCAAGAGACCTCTATGTTGTTACATAGAAACATAGAAAACCGATGGCAGAAAAAGGCTTAGAGGTCCATCAAGTCTGCCCTTTGAGTTTGCGTCGTTGCTGTTTTCTTATTTATTTCTTATTTTTAATTATATATATATATTTTTAAAAAGAGAATAAATCTGGATTTTGTTATCAAACCAGAAAAGCACACATCCCATTTGGTAGAGCTATAGCTGATGTTTGCAGGGGTTTTTTTGAAAACCACAACATACTTTGTCATCCCAGTTTGGCCCTGACAATCTGACTCTGCCAAGAAAAGGCCAAGTAGTAGTAACAAAAGTGCTTGTGGGAGGCTTTCATTATCTCTTATAAGATTTATCAAGAGGGCTGTTCTATTTTTCATGTTTACTAACATCTGTTTCATTAAGTTACCAAAAGAAGAAAAAGAAAATGTGTTTAAAAGTGGGAAGAGATTGAAATAACTTTTGCATAGGTTGCCCTTCTGTACTGGTTAAAAACACCTTCCCTTTACAAAAAAATAATAATAATACTTGCAATGGGACAGGGAAAACATCTGGGTACAAGTTTCATTTTCATTTAATAAAAAAAAAAGCCCCTCTTTGAGGGAGATAGGTGGTTTAGCCACATGAAATATAAATAATTTTTAAATAATTTAAAAAAAACATTAAAGATACACAAAGCAATGGCCTTTTAATATCTGTCCCAAATTTTACTTTGCAATTATTTTATATAGTATTAAATACTATACTATACTGAGCCTGGTGGCTCAGCAGACTGATAGTATTGTGATTAACACCAGCTGTCTGCAATTACTGTAAGTTCGAATCTCACCAGGCTCAAGGTTGACTCAGCCTTCCATCCTTTCTAAGGTAGGTAAAATGAGGACCCAGATTATGGGGGCAATAAGCTGACTTTGTATAAAAATATACAAAAGTATGAAGGCTATTGCTTAACGCATTGTAAGCTACCCTGAGTCTCCGGAGAAGGGTGGCATATAAATCAAATTTAAAAAAAAAAGGAATTAATATTGGGAATAGACTTAGAGTGATGGTGATAGTAGAGAAAATAAGGAGTAGCAGGAACAGATATTCAGTTAAATGCACCAGATGAATGTTGCCCGAATCATTTTTTCACACAATTGCATTCTTCATGTTGGCTGTTGTATTCCCAGAATGGCTGTTATATAGCTTTTGTTAATCTCAAAATGGGTACATGAATGCATTTCATAACAACCAAAGAGCTGCGGTGGTACAGTGCTTAGAATGCAGTACTGCAGGCTACTTCTGCTGCCTGCTGGCTGCCTGCAATTTGGCAGTTCGAATCTCACTAGGTTCAAGGTTGACTCAGCCTTCCATCCTTCCAAGCTTGATAAAATGAGGACCCAGATTGTTGGGGGCAATAGGCTGACTCTGTAAACCACTTAGTTAGGGCTGTAAAGCACTGTGAAGCGATATATAAGTTTAAATGCTATTGCTATGCTATTGCTAAACGTTACAAGGCAAACTAGCCTCAGGATGCTCCTAATAATCCCAGGGTGTAGAAGGGCAGAGGAAGAGCTGCTGTGAAGGAAATGGTCAGATAAAATAAACCTGAGCCCAAAACAGGAATGTGACTTTCAAGTGCAGGAAAACCAGAAATCCAGGCAGTTCAAATAAATTTAAAGATTCTTTCTACAAGAATATGAATTACTAACGGTGACAAAAAAAATTGATAGTAGATAAGAGTCAACAGAATTCACTTCTTGTGAGTTCTTGTGGGCGTGAAGGGAGTGGAGATTGATGATGGATTTGACCCCTCCCTTGGGCTCAGTCTGCTCATCTCCTACAGCAGGGGTGTCAAATTCGTGGCGTCCCATTGTCGTCACGTGAAGTATCGTGACTTTTTTCCCCTTTGCTAAAATGGGGTAGGCATGGGCATGGCCAGCATGTGATACATCCGGTCCATGGGCCACGAGTTTGACACCCCTGTCCTACAGTGACAAGTACAAATGTCTCACACAAGCCTCTCCCTGGTTTGCAGAAGGATAAATGGAGGAAGGGAAGGAGGAGGAGTACAGATGTACTGTACTTCAGATGTACAAGATTTTGTTATCGTAACGTTACAGTAAAAGTAGTATTGATCTACATGACTTTGTTTTCCTAGTCCTGGTCTACTGCGAGAAACCTATGTAAAGACATGAATGCAAGTAAAGATGGTGCTGCTAATATGCTTCCAATATCGGCTTCCTTAAAAAAAAAAAAACATTAAAGGAAGTTTTAAAAATTAGATGAGATAGAAACCCTGGTGAAACCAAGGGAAGTAACCTGGAAAAAATTGCTGGATGCCATATTGATACTCTTGAGGTAGAGGAAACATAATAAAACCCTTCTTACCTTCCCAATTGCTTCTGAAAGTATCCCTTAAGAGTGGTTTTTTTTTTTTTAATTCCTCTTCAGTCCAATTTAATTGCCTATGCCAAGGCAATACAGGGAGCTAAAATCTATTCATCTTTATTCTTTCATGCGCTCAGTTCTGAGAATGCACAGCTACAACCTAAACACCCTTGTCTCCAATAATTTGGAATGACAGCTGCCAGAATTTTTAATCTAACTAGGACATCTGTGAGTTGCTCTTCCAATCTATCTGAAAGGCTAAACTTGATTGGATAAAGGTAACCCAGAGACCATTACTCATTTAATAAAATGTATTCATTGCCCATTCGCAATGCATCCAGATGGTTTGCAATAGAAAATTTAAAAATATGAAAAAGCTGTTTATGTAAGCATTTAAAAACCAGAAACTGAAATACTCTAAAAGACTGAAGTGAGAAGAAGAGGAGATCTTGTCAAGTCTAGGAGCAGTCTGTGGGAAAAAAACAAGAACTACACTTATGTTAATCATTTTCAGTGTCTATCCAGATTGAATAGTTAAAGGGACCATGTTGCTAAGATTATTAAAAATGTATATAGCTGCTAATGACTGTACTTTTTTTTTAAAATTTGATTTATATGCCGCCCTTCTCCGGAGACTCAGGGCGGCTTACAATGTGCTCAGCAATAGCCTTCATCCTTTTGTATATTTATACAAAGTCAGCTTATTGCCCCCACAACTGGGTCCTCAATTTACCTACCTTAGAAAGGATGGAAGGCTGAGTCAACCTTGAGCCTTGGCGAGATTCGAACCTGCAGTAATTGCAGGTAGCTGGTCTTAATAACCAGCTTAATAACAGGGTGCCTTAGACCACTGTACTACCAAGGCTCTTGGTAGTACAGTACCACATTGAGTGTGGACGTCTGCAATGTGGAAGTTTATATAACTCTAGGAAATTAATGAATTGGAGTGTAAATTGAGTTGTAGTTCACTTCAGTTCCAGATATATAGACTGCCTTTCTGCACTTAATATGTGGATCTCAAAGATCCCAGAACAGTTGAAAGAAAAAGTGATTAGGAAAAGGCCAAAAACTTCCCTTCTGAAAACAGTTGTGTGTTTATAGATTGTGCAGTATAATCTATAGAGTAGAGTAGAGTAGAGTAGAGTAGAGTAGAGTAGAGTAGAGTAGAGTAGAGTAGAGTAGAGTAGAGTAGAGTAGAGTAGAATTCTTTATTGGCCAAGTGTGATTGGACACACAAGGAATTTGTCTCCAGTGCATAAACTCACAGTGTACATCTAAACACCCAGTAATAGGTCATAGATCAGTGATGGTTAACCTTTTTGGTGCCGAGTGCCCAAAGTGCATGCGTGCAAATTCACACACACGTGCCCGAACCCCCAAAATGCAATGTGAGTCCCCACGCATGCGACCCACCCCTATGTGTGCGTTCCCGTGCATGCACCCCACCCCCCCTGCATCCTGTTTTGGCTTTCAGGTTGGTGCAGAAATGGAGTAGAAAGGTAGGGCCCGCGGGGGGGGGGGGACCTGCAGAGATCAGGGAAGGCACGGACAGCAGAAATGGAGCAGAAAGGTAGGGCCCGCGGGGGGGGGAGACCTGCAGAGATCAGGGAAGGCACGGGCAGCAGAAATGGAGCAGAAAGGTAGGGTGTGCTGGGGGAGAACCTGCGAAGATCAGGGAAGGCATGGGTGACAGAAATGGAGTAGAAAGATAGGACATGCTGGGGGGGGGGACTTGCAGAAATTGGGGAAGTTTCCGCCCCCCGCACATGCATGGCAGAGACTGGAAGACCAGCTGGCCGGTGGGAGGCGCTTCTGCGTGCGTAGTGGAGCTGGGCTGGGGCAATGGCTGGCATGTCCACAGAGAGGGTTCTGCGTGCCACCTGTGGCATGCATGCCATAAGTTCCCCATCATGGTCATAGATCATAAATCATAGTCACAATCATTAATCATAAGTTACAAACAACAATTGATAAATCATAAGATACCAATAGGAGAAGGTAGTAGAAGATATATATGTATACTGTATATGTTTAATATACAGGAATATGAGAGAATAGAACAGCACACCACCTTCAAACACCTGCGCTTTTGTATGGAGGACAGCTGCTATATAGCTCAATTCTTAATACCTGCTGCCAGGCATTTTACAATCCAGTGCATCTTCTTTTAGTTGCTGTTTAAATGCTGACTGAAAGAGGACCTTTGCATAAGAGAGAACATGTGTTTGCATGCAGTCAGATGGCAAGCTTAAATGAAACAGCAGCAGTAAAAATGGTAGTAAAATCAGGTGTAGTGAAGTAGCTTAATGGCCACATTTCTTAGTGCACAAAATTCTGGTTCCAATTGCGGTTAGAACTACCTGTAGCCTGCTTCATATGCAGAAACTCTCATCTCTTTTATAGTCTTTACTAAATTTTAAATCTTTCATTATAAACAATGAAATAAATCATGCTTTTATGTTTAAATCGGTACCTTGTTAAATGTACCTTCAAATATTTAAATTAAGATTTAAAACAGATCTTTTTCTAAGCAGCTATTCATCAGTCACCATTCTCACCCATTCTTAGGCCTCCGAATAACTCATTCATAAAGAGAATTATTAATGTAGATATCCAGAACTTTTTGTATACATTTGGATAATCTGATTAAATAGCAACATCAATAATCAAGGAATACAAAGCATGGCTTTTTAGCACACACATTTCTTGGTATTGAGTAGTATTACTATGGGCATTCAAAAAGTTTTTTAAAAATTATATGTTGACAGTGAAGAATAGACACATGCAATAAAAGGTTTGATTCTTGTTCTTAAAATACTTACTAATTCTGAAAATGGAAAGACAAAGATTAGTGGAAGAACCAAATCAGGTTTAATTATTATGAGGTGTCTTAAACTGCCAAAAGCCCATCAGCAATTATGAAGTATAAATCAGCTTAGAAACAGTTTAGCAAATGTACCGGAAAAGGAATAGCATATGCAGTGAACAATGAACACATGGTATTTGTACAAGCCAGCAACCTGCTGTGGTCCCAGATGCATTGGATCTCTTACTCCTAGAATTACCTTCACCCATGCAGGCTGGGAAGTCTTGTCCCAACAGATTAGCAGAATAGCAATTTGGAAAAAGTCACTTAAGGGTTTCCTCTGCATAAACCTCCCTAAAACAAATGGGAGCTGCACAAAGATATGGTAATATCTACTACGTACTATATATTACACACTACGTACTATATTTCCGTTTATTTCAGTGCAATATGTGTTGGGGAATTCTGTGGTGAACTGTATCAAAGGCATAATGGTTCGCTAAATATAGTAGATTACTGAGTCACTGCATGGATTCTGAATTTTGCTCTGAAGCCTCATTGGAACATTTGCTTGGCCTTCCCTCCCACCTGCTTTCCTGGTTTTAACGTTCTCTTCATATGCTTTTTCCAAAGATCAGTACATGGAAAAGGGACACTGGAGGGGAAATTGCTTTCAATCCAGATGTAGGCTATTTAGGTAACATCAAAGAAGTCTAAGTCAAGCCTAAATCCATAAGTAGAGAGTATACTTCAAATGATTAAAATAGAACATGTGGGATTCAGATTCTAGCTGTATTTGCATTTTTCCCTCTGTGGATTTTGATCCCAATTCAGTAGTTTAAGCCACCTAAAAAAATTCATTTGCTAATGCTGTTTATTGAAGTAAGCCAGAATATGATTTGGGAATATATTTCCAAGATAAAGGAGGCATTTATTGTTTTGTTTTTCAGTCTTCTCTAAGGAAACTATTTTTAGGCTATAATACTGTAACAAAAAATACAAATGTTTGGCAAGAATACCATTAAAACCTGCCAGTATTAAGGCTCTTTATTCCCTAGATATTTATTATCTGGGAGTTTAACATAGCTATACTTTTTTTCACTTGTACTTCCATAACATGACAGCAATGAGAAATTATACTAGGTATGTGCAAGCATACTTTTCTGGAATTAGAACTTTCTGGAACACTCTGGAGTGTTTTATTCCTCTTAAGGCCATGTGAATCTTCCCATTCCTGTCAACATTTACATTTTTTTTCTGGAAGTTAATTGTTTGAACTAGAAGTAGGTTTTGGAGATTTTATTTGGACTACACAAGTTCATTTCAGGCCTGGAACGGCTGGATCACTCTGATCCCAAAATGATCCCAAAACAATTGGTTCTGTATCGCCTTAAATATGCTATGAGAAAAAATAGTGTAGTGGTTAAAGATGAAGAAATAAGTATTGGGAAACTTGAATTCTAGTCCTTCCTTAAGCATTAAGCCAATCGAGTATCTTTGGACCAGTCACTTGCAAATGTTGCCAAAGAAACTGCATGAACTTATCCATATAGTCATCAAGACTCAGGACTGCTGGGGTCAAAGGACCATTAACATACACCAGGTATTTGTTGTTGTTGTTAGTTGCAAAGTCGCGTCCAACCTATCGCAACCCCATGGACAATGTTCCTCCAGGCCTTCCTGTCCTCTACCATACTCTGGAGTCCATTTAAGCTCACGCCTACTGCTTCAGTGACTCCATCCAGCCACCTCGTTCTCTGTCGTCCCCTTCTTCTCTTGTCCTCAATCTTTCCCACCATAAAATCTTCAAGAAGCCACTGAGCAACAATAGCAACAAAAAAGCCCACAAACCCTACAATATCCAGCCAAGTAACTTCATGCACATAACACCCTCTGTGAGTTTGTATGTTGTTTTAAAAATTTTAAAAGTTCTTTGACTTCTTTTTTATTGTTTCTATCCAAAATCTTGAAGGAATAGGCAGCATACAAATAAAACAAAAAGTAAATTATGAAATGGCATGATCACCATTGTTTTTAGATATTTATCCAGCTATGTGAAGATCTATTAGTAAGATCAGATTACCGCTCTCAGGTCTAGTTTTAGATCTGGAAACAAGGAATCTTCTCTAAATCATAATCCATTTGTGTGACTCACCTTGAAAAGTGCTTTCCATTTTTCACATCTTATCCTATACTTGAAATTCATCAGATATTCAGCTAGACAAAATTACTCCATTTCAAGAATTTAAAGCAAGTTGTCAAACAACTACTTTGATGTTAAATCTCTTAAATATATGAATGCTGATGGTATTTGTATAATGTTATTCTATGAGTAAATGGGCTTGTGGTCAAGCTACCTTCTCAGTCAGTTTCACACTTCCAGACTTGTAAAAAGGTGTTTTTTTTCTGCTAAGGTTGTAAGGAATTTTGAGGATGGGAGCCATCATTTCTCTTTTAAAGTTTTAAGACCTATCCATACAGATATGAGTCCATATATGTAGGATAAATCTATAAATATTCTAGCATTATTACACAATTAGTTCTGAGTAAGTACATCATTGTGGATTTTCTTGTTTTTTATTGCACTTTCAGGAATGTTTATGTATCAGAGATACATACACATTTACCTAATGTTTGCTATAATCATTTACTAAATGAACATTTACTTACTAAACATTTACTTAATGATTGCTATTAGAAAATAAAATAAAACTAATTATAGTTTTCATATAGAGGTAGTGCTCAACTTAGAATCCTAACTGAACCTACAACTTTGATTACAGGTTGTGACAGTCATAAAGCGAGTCGCTATATGACCTTTTATGATCTTTTTTTGCAACAGTTGTTAAGCAAACCTTGTGGCTCTTAAGCAAATCCATTGTTTCCTATGGGGTGATTTTTGATGGAAACTGGAAGTAAAGACCAATTTCTGGCAAAAATGTCATAAATCACAGCCATGTCATATGACTGTGGGTACCGCAAACAATCGTAAACGGAGGTCAGTTGCTGAGCTCCCAAAACGTGATCATGCAACCATGGAGGAAGCCTAGCATCAGAGTTTCAAATCCAGGTTGGAAGTAGCTTTTGGGGGGTCCGTCATAACTTCAAACAGCCACTAAGTGATCAGTCGTAAGTGAAAGACTACCTGTAGATGACAGGTGGCATTCTATGTATTTTTTTTAAAAGTTGTCAAACAACAACTAAAAAAAATGTTGCTTTCATATTGTTCACTCAATATCAACCACTCAAATAAACCTGATACTTGCCACTTAGTAGTACTACTAAGTACTACTACTGTCACTAAGTGCTACTACTTAGTAGTATAGTGAAAGAGTGGCACAATTAATTATCAAGTTGCATATAAACATGCCCTCTTCAGCCTTCACATAGAAACTGAAAGCACTGCCAGAGAAACCAGCTGCACACTAAGCCAAATGACACGCATAGCTGTTTTCTTTCTTAAGCTTTCCTTTCAAATCTGAAGTATAATGTACATAACATACTAAATTATTTCATGGCATATATCAATGTTAATATGAATGCTAGCTGACACCATTTCTACAATTAAGATCTATTTTATAAATTGAAAAGAAGAAAGTTGCCTGCAAGTGCACATACACCATGGTTGTATAGTATAGCCTTTATTGTCATTGTACACCATGTATACAACGAAATTGATTGCCCAAAGGCCAGTGATAATTTACATTATCCGAGCAGCTGGCAGCAGCTGGTTGACCTTGTTTGGACTCAGCAGCTAATCAGAGTCAAACCAGGTTCATATTTGCATGGGAGACTCTCCGGCCTATAGTCTGAAAAGTCAAAAAAAAAACAACACACCATCCCAGAAGAAAGTAATCATAACAGAGTTGGAAGGGACCTTAGAGGTCATCTAGTCCAACCCCCTGCTCACGCAGGAGACCTGTACTAGGGATTCGAACCGCCGAATTGCCAATCTTTCTGATCAACAAGTTCAGTGTCTTAGCCACTTGAGCCACCTAGTCAGTGTAATCAGATATACCAAGTCTTCATTTGCTACCAAGAAAACTGTATGACTGTCTTTGTCATCACCGGGAATTGATCTCAAGTTATGGGCATTTTTTCTAGAGGTTCTTTTTTTTAAAAAAAATAAATAAATCTCACACTTTATGAGTCATTTGATGCATTTCTGCAGTAACACAATTCAGACCACCAACAGCCAATATTTTATCAGCTACAGCATGTACTCTGATTTGGAGCAGTTTATAATGGCATCAATTAATTCATATTCATATTTAATGCAGTCATCTGCTTGCTATGGTGTAAATGTAATATCTATCATATGATGAATGGGCATTCCCCAAGCACTCTTCTTAACCATTATATATTCTCACACTAAAAAGGGAAGTTACTTTTTATAGCATAAAATAAAAACCTTAATGCCCTTTGTTCCCCAGTTTCACTTCCTAGTAGTCTTTGAAACAAATGTTATCTTATTAGACAACAATGCTTGAAATGTGAGACAATGCTTCAGATGTGGATCTAATCAGTTATCCATCTCCTTCCTAGAAACTATAGTCCAATGGGGAGTCTGTTCAATACAGATGCAGAGGAAGGCGCAACCATCGAGTTGACAGGAACACATTTTTCAAAATGTCTTTTCTCTTCTTATTCAACTGTCAAGGAGAACAAACACATTGTCCAATGAAGATTATAAATGAGCATGTGTCCAGCATTTGCATATCTCTGTGTGTAAGCAACACATGGACATGGAACATTCTGGATTCTGGAGTTCTGGAAAAAAGAAGTCCTAACACTTAGAAGTAATTCCCTTAATAAAACTGACATTCTTAATTATAAATATTTAGAACAAGGGAATAATAGCAGAAAGATATTGAACAAGAATATGGCATAATATATAGCACAAAATGAATTTGTTGTCTTCAGAAACTGAAGAAACAGTGATTGTCACTTGACAATTTTTAGTTAATATAAGTGCAAAAGAAAATTCCCTGAAATGGAATGTAGTATATACACACTCTCACAAAGACGATGAAACTTTTTGAAATATAGCAACTATTCAATATTTAGAGCAAAGGTGCCCAACCTTGGCAACTGTTAAGATTTGTGGACTGTGAACTCCCAGAATTCTCCAGCCAGCTGTGTTGATTTAGAGTTTCAAAAGTTGCAACAATGGCCTTGAATTAAGCCTTGCATTCATATATAGATGGCAAAAAAGTTGAGTTAACAGGTTGCGACCTAGTAAGAGCTTTGCATTTTGAACCAAATGCAGAGAGGATAAAACATTATTCGACTGTAGAGCACAGCCTTTCCTTTGCAAAACCCAATATTGTCAGCAGACTAGACTATTTTAAAAATGAAGCTGTTTTGTTGCAAATAAAACTGATATGGCCCAGAATCACTCAGAGTTGGCAACATGCACATTTAATAAATTATCTCTTTTATTCATTAAACATGAAACTCAGTCAACTGAACATTTAAAAATGTGTCGTCAATACCATTGCCTGGTGCTAATGGTTGATACAGGTTGCTGCCAGCGTCCTAGGTATCAACCAAGTATCTTCTTAAAATATATGATGTTCCAAGTAGCACAGCTTTTTGCAGTTCCACTGGTGTTATTGTAGGAAGCTGCAATTTCTTGATGTGTTTTGTAAAATTCTTGGACATGGTACCAAGTGCCCCGATGACAATGGGTATTACGGTTACATGTTTCTTCCATAGCCTTGTAGTTTCGATGGCCAGGTTGTGATATTTCGTGATTTTTTCCAGTTCTTTTTCTTCAACTCTGGCATCTCCTGGTACAGCGATATCAATAAACTTCAGCCCTGGAGATGTCTGGCGTGTTGTGTTCCAAATGATGATCCGTCTGTATTTGAAAGTTCCACAAGATCTTCACCTTCTCATTTTTGGTAACTTTTTCCGCTTTGTGCTCCCATGACTTACAGGTAAGTCATACTTTTTACATAATGACCAGTGGACCACACCATATTTAAATTCATTTTTCTTCATTTTGCATTTTTTAGTACCATTTTGTCAAGGAGCAGCTGATCTTTTGTTCCTCTTGATTTTTTATAATTTCCTTTTTGTTCTACTGGATACAAACTATTTTCTATCAGATGATTGAATACTGAATTTGCCAGTATTCTTGTAAAAAGTTTGAACGTTGTTGGCAGACAAATAATGGGGCAATAGTTGCTTGGTTCTGTGCCCTTTTCTGGTTCTTTCATTATCAAGTATGTTCGGCCAGCTGTTAACCATTCTTCGCTTGTTGCATTTTGAAGCATTTTATCAAATTGAATGGCCATGCGATGATGAAGGCTGGTCAGGTGTTTTAGCCAGTATCCATGCAATTCGTCCAGGCCAGGTGCATTCCAATTCTTGACCTTCTTTGCTTGTTTTACAACCATGTCAATTGTTATTATAATATTTTCCATTTTGTTTTGTATTGTTTGTTGTTGAATATCTTTGATCCAAAAGGCAGTTTTGTTGTATTCCACTGGGGTTTCCCACAATTCTTTCCAAAAGTTCAAAGCTTTTATTTATTATTTATGTATATTATTATTATTATTATTATTATTATTATTATTATTATTATTATTATTATTATTATTATTATTATTATTATTATTATTATTATTATTATTATTATTATTATTATTATTATATTAATTATCCTGAGAAAGTAACATTAGGAAAACATGAATCCAAAATCTCAACCTTTCTTTACATATGTTCCTTTATTCTTTGATGCTATCAAAAAACATGAGCTGTTTTTGTTAAGTGGTGGTACGTTTTCAACCTGCTCAGAACCATGAGGAAACATTCTCCACCCCATCTATTCACCTAAGAAAAAAAATGAAGCTTTGCCTAGAAAAGGCTGGGTTACAGATCTTTATAAATAGCCTCCTCCTTTTCCTCTTCTCCGTGCAGAGAGCAACAGCTAGCTGAACTAGAAAAGGTTTTATAAGATTTAATTCATTCAATTTAAGTACCACCTGACTCTAGAATGACTCTGGGCAGCTCATAATATAACAAAAAGAATAAAACACAATAAAATTCAAAACAAAAACAGAGCCAACAAAGATATAGGATAAGAACAAAATAGAGAACAAGATGTAGAATACAGTCAACAATGCCAAGATATGTTTGCTGCTAACTGCACAAAATAAAAGTGGATAACAGTACATAATGTGGGGAACATATTGTTGTTAGTTGCGAAGTCGTGTCTGACCCATTGCGACCCCATGGACAACGTTCCTCCAGGCCTTCCTGTCTTCTACCATCCCCCGGACAACATTTAAGTTCATGCTGACTGCTTCAGTGACTCCATCCAGGCACCTCATTCTCTGTCGTCCCCTTCTTCTTTTGCCCTCAATCTTTTCCAGCATTAGGCTCTTCTCTAATGAGTTCTTCCTTCTCATTAGGTGGCCAAAGTATTTGAGTGGGGAACATAGACCTTGAGAAAAGAGATTCGAGTTCCTGGTGCTGCTATTGTTGTTGCCACCTCTTCCCCAGGTCCCTCAAACATTAATTGAGTGATCATGTTGTCTAGATATCATGAAGACTACCATAATGATGCAGTGGTTAGAATGCAGCATTTGCAGGCTAACTCTGCCCATTGCCAGTTGTTCGATCCTGACCAGCTCAAGCTTGACTCTGCCTTCCATCCTTCCAAAGTCGGTAAAATGAGGACCCAGATTGTTGGGGACAATATGCTGACACTGTAAACTGCTTAGAAAATCATGTAAAGCACTATGAACTGGTATATAAGTCTAAGTGCTATTGCTATTAAAAAAAGCCACTCTTAGTAAAGTATTTCACTCTTAGTAAAATCTAAACATTCTTAAAGCAATAAACCAATGAAACTAAGAATCAGCAAACAATTATCATTCAAAAGCTTTGCTTAAAACAGCAAAGATGTTTTAATCAGACTCTAAAAAAAAGAAGTAAAGGTACCTCTTAGAATCCCATGGTAAATTTACAATGCAAATAGGAAGATCTGAGCAGGAAACAATTGGTAGACTTAGGCTAGGGTTAGACTTCTGCGTCACTGCATGTCAGAGAATGTATGTCTGTCATTCAAAGACAGTTGCATAGCTGTTGCATTTATACTTCTGTGAATGCTAACATTTGGCTAGGGACCGTTAAAACAACAAAGTACAGAGACGTAGAAGATTGCAGGAAATGGAAATCAGCGAGGAGGACAATTTTTTTGTGAAAACAAGTGGCAAAACAAACCAGAATTATATGTCCTCTGGGTCCAGGGTCTCTGCTCTTTGTTTTCATTTTATTTTTTAGCCTGACAAATGTTTCTTGCAGTTGCTTCCAGTTTTCTTTGCATCTGTCTGGGTCTTCCTCCAAAATCCTTCCAATTTCCCTCCATGAATCGTCTATTATCTTTTGGTTTTTGTAATATTTATCCATTACATTGTATATATGTTTATATCTCCTCACTTTGTCAGCAAGTCTCTCTTCTAGCTACTCCATTTTGTCATTCAGATGTGCCTTGCCTTCCAACCACCTCCCAACATAAAGTCAGATCAACCTATCACCATGCAAGACATGCCATCTCCACATAATGTGTAGCTGAGATTTGGGAGGCGTGCACATCTGCCACTTACACTTACCCATCAACCCCCTTGCAGGGTAAGTATGCATTGATGCCTATGCATGGTTGTGGAGCAATTTAAATCAAGCTTAAGCTAGAAAAGTAAAAACATTCATTGGGAATACTTAATGAAAACCCTCCTTAGAAATTCTTAAGAGCAGTGATGGCTAACCTTTTTGCCGTCGCGTGCCAAAAGTGTGGGGAGCGCGTGGGTGAGAGCGCTCGTGTGCCCACACCCATAATTCAATGCCCCCCTGCGCCCCCGCATATGCACGCACAACCATCACCCCTTTTGGCACGTGACATCAAAAAGGTTAGCGGTGGGCCCAGTAGGCCTGTTTTTTGGCTTCCCCAGGCTCCAGAGGCTTTCTTGGAGCCTGGGGAGGGCAAAAACGGCCTTTCCCACCTCCCCGGAGGCCAGAAACGGCCCATTTCCCGACTTCTGGTGGGACTGGAAGGCCCGAAAATCAGCTGGTCGGCATGCGGATGCGCACTGGAGCTCAGCTAATGCAACGCTAGTATGCCCACAGATATGGCATGCCATAGGTTCGCCATCATGGTCTTAGAGGATAAGAGCCATGGTGGCACAGTGGTTAGAATGCAGTATTGCAAGCTAACTCTACTCATATTGCCAGGAGTTCGATTCCTTCGATCCTGATTGGCTCAAAGTTGACTCAGCCTTTCATCCTTCAGAGGTCAGTAAAACGAGGACCCAGACTGTTGTGGGGGGAAGTATGCTGACTCTGTAAACCTCTTACAGAGGGCTGTGAAGCACAATGAAGTGGTATATAAGTCTATTGCTATAAGGCAATCCTAGAATACCAGCCACTATATGCGTGACTAAGAATTCTGGGAATTTAAATCCTTACACCAATTTGGAGAAAACTACCATTCCTTTCAGTTGGGCCCAAAAAGAGATCAGGAGTTTGTGTGTTTTCATCATGTGAAATGTGCTCCACACAACACAGATGTATAAATCCATCTGAATCATTTGAGTTCTGTAATCAACTGTAATAGCAAATGTGCATAAACAATACAGTATACAGTAAACCTGTGGTGGCATTTAACCGGTTCGGGTGAACTGGTAGTGACGACCTCCGGTTGGGCCTGCCCACCCGTCCTGGTGCTTTGCCGTCCTATTTAGCTAATTTTTTAAGCCGCGTGCATGCATGCAAGCCATGTGTGCGAGCAAAACTGCGCGTGTGCAAGCAGCACATGTGCGCTCAAGTTTTGGTGCACGGCAAACCGATGGTAAAATTATGTGAAACCCATCTCTGTAGTAAACCCATAACTTGCCCGAAAATACAGGTACCCCTGAGGTGTAATCCTATGTAATCTGAAACACTAAAGGAGATACAGGAGGCAAGTTGTCCAAATAATGCATATTAAATAGTTTGCAAGGCAGTGTTTCCACACACTGATATATTCCTAAATTAAATGCCAGTTAAAATTCAGCTTTAGGGAATAAAATTTGACTTACATTCATCTAACAGTCAAAACCTCTATATAGAAACATACACTTTATCTGTATACTATCCTCTTTCAAAATATATAGACTGCATTATCATTCCCCTTTAAAAATCTATTGATACAATATTAAATCACCATCAAGTAAACAATAAAAAATAAGCTTCATTAAAATAAAATGCAAATGCATGCAGCAGTGGTGGGTTTCAAAATTTTTTACTACCAGTTCTGTGGGTGTGGCTTGGTGGGCGTGGCTTGGTGGGCATGGCAGGGGAAGGATACTGTAAAATCTCCATTCCCACCCCTATCCAGGGGAAGGTTACTGCAAAGTCCCCATTTCCTCCCAATCAGCTGGGATTTGGGAGGCAGAGAATAGAATTTTTACTACCGGTTCTTTGAACTACTCAAAATTTCCGCTACCGATTCTCCAGAACTGGTCAGAACCTGCTGAAACCCACCTCTGGCATGCAGCGAAATATTTGATCATGGGTGTAAACATGTAAGTGAAAGCTGTAGTTGCTGACAGAAATTCGTGGAAATTTATCAAACCTTTTAAAAACTGGAATACTATTGTATCTTTATCCATATCACATTTGTGGCTTATACAACAGTTTTAGAATTGTCTTATTCCTTATAATCTATGAAATTAATATTTTATGAGCAATTACATGTACAATGCTGTTGAATACTAATGGATTAGATTAGTGATTATTTCTTTGTGTAACTGTGTATCTAATTCAAAGTAAACAAATCCTCTTTATCAGCAGCCAAACTTAATTTTGACTTTTGAGCTGAATCTGAATCTTTTGTATTCAGGTTTATGAATAAGTCAAATTAGTATCTCACTATCCTACTTATTTTACCTATCTCATGTGGAGTACTTAATTATATGCTAGTCAATATTCTTATATGACATCACTGCCCCCTTGTGTTAAAATAAATACAATTCGGTTCTAGCTGAAATTTAAAAACATGCTTCACAACCAGGGTTTGTTTTTTAAACTCTATTTGTAATGATTTTAAAAGATCCTCTGTTAGAGTAAAAATTAAATGAGAAATTCTTCTAAGATAAATAATTTAACCTAGAAATTATCTTTTACTAGTTGCTGGGGGGGGGAGCCAATTTTTGTACAATGTACGTCTAAAAATATTCCTAATTAGAAAAAAAGCAAAACAAGGTACTATTTTAAAGAGGTTTTTAATTTTTAGAGAAAAGAATTGAAGAAAGAAAAAAAAATTAAACATCAGGTGAACCAAAAGCATCTTTCTTCTCTTAATGTTCTTTGATTTTAATCAGGAAAAATTTTCTGTCACTGAACAGAAAAATCATAGTCAGTTTGAGCTGTAATATTGTCCATCTACCTCTTCTCTTTTATTCTCTTTTTTCTCAGCATTAGATCTTCTCATTGTAACTGGTCATAATTTCATTTTGGGGGTGTTTTTAATGATACATTTCCTCCTCCCCTTTTTTCTTTTTCACTATCATGGTATTTTCAGGAATGTTCTCCATTACAAATACATCAATATATTTTCTATCCTGCTCTTTAAACTCCAACTCCACATACAGTACGTACTTTCCTTCTCTCTTTCTCTCTCTCACACACATGCACAAACCCATTACCAGCATGATTCTGAAATATGACTATCAGCATGACATATGACTATCTTTTATTGCTAACTTATCAAATTCTAATCTGTAGTTTTTTTCTGGATTGCTGGTTACTTTACTATGTAAAGTTGTTCCTAAAAGGCAAAATCTATTTATTATATGTATTCTTATATGTATATGTATTATGTATTCAATTGTATGTATTCAATTGTGATTCAATTGTTTGAAGACTGCCAGGACAAATCCCTACAGTTTTCTTGGCAGTTTTTCAAAGTTGTTTGCCATTGCCTGCTTTCCAGGGCAGAGAGTGAGTAAGTGGCTAAAGATCACCCGCATGTCCAAGGCAGCACTAGAACTCACAGTCTCCCAGGTTTTACCCTGATACCTTAACCACAGGATACACACATACACATTCTTCTACTACAGGTAGTCCTTGACTTACAACAGTACATTTAGAGTCAAAGTTACAACCGCACTGAAAAAAGTTACTTACGCCTGTTTTTCACAGTCATGACTTTTGCAACATCCCCATGATCATGTGATCAAAATTCAGATGCTTGACAACTGGTTCATATTTACTGTATGACCTTTGCTGTGTCCCAAAGTTACGTGTTCACCTTTTGTGACCTTCTGACAAGCAAAGTTAATGGGGAAGCCAAATTCACTTAACATAAATTACTAACTTATCAAGTGCAGTGATTCACTTAACAACTGTGGCAAGAAAGGTCATAAAATGGGGCAAAACTCACTTAACAAATGTCTCACTTAAAAACAGAAATTTTGGGCTCAGTTATAATCAAACGTTGAGACTACCTGTATGTACACATCAATATGTATAAAGTTTTCATACAACAGTTTCAATAAAGGAAAACAAGTATTTCCTTCTAAATGTCCATACACAACATATATTAAAAATAATACCAGGCCTTCAACCTAGCAATTGTGACCAGAACAATAATTATTTTAATAAAGAGCTAACTCCATTGCAGCAGATGTTGTGGAAAAACTGCTTATCAATAAGCAGTTGATTAATTTTGATATGGGAAAGAGTGGTTGAGATTTCTGAAATGAAAAACAGATGGTTTCCAGATAATGGCTAAATCACCAAAGCTTTGTTACCCTTCACTGACTCCTCTTGTTGCACTGCAATTAAGGCCTGCCTAGCTACTTATGGGCAAGGCAGTAACAGCTCTTTGTAATGATTGGCTCATTCCTGTCAGTTCAGGGAGGAATTCCAAATGAAAAAGTCATTCTGAGAAACACTCCGTAAATTGCCTGACCCGGATATGCAAACTCAACTCCATAAAGTATTCATGGACTAGAGCAATCCAACCTTAACAAACCTGTACATCTGAAGACTTCTCTAACCTTTGAATTTTATACTATTACATAAAAGACTACGATGAACACCTTTAAAACCAGTTAGATCATGTGCAGTCAAGTGACTCTCTAACTTTGGAAATTGGGCAAATTGGTGCACAACTGAAATTTCTTTCTTACCGTGTTTCCCCGAAAATAAGACACTGTCTTATATTTTTTTGAACCCTGGAATAAGCACTTGGCCTTATTGTCATGCACTCGATTGGGCTTATTATCAGGGGATGTCTTATTTTGGGGGAAACAGGGTAGTTATCACATGGAGTCTGGATTTTTACAGCATGCTAAGATTGAAGCAAGGAAGCCCACTAACTCTCTACAATATAAGGTTAGCCCTTTACTATATGCATGTGGTTTCTTAAATCACAGAATGCTGAATAGAATTTAAGTCGCTGTTCGGTCTGCCTTGGGAGCATTGTTGTGCCTAGGCTAGTATGCCTGTTAAGCTAACAGAAGTTGCATACACCCCATTGCTAAGACAATGTGGCTTGTTTGGCTGGGATTTAGCCTGATGTTTGAACACAATCTATCCTGGTTTAGCCAACAAGCTGTGGTTAAAATTGTGACAATGTCTGAATCCAGTCCTCCTATTCCTTGTCTCTCTCTGTATGGATGCACTTTTGGAAAAATACCTCTGGAGAAACATGCCCAAAACATCTTAAATATTTCTTTTGAATTCTAACTTTAAATCTGAGCTTACATTTAAACAAAATGGGATTGTTGAGCAAATTACCAATTGGTTACTAGTGCTGATCATCTGTCAGAGGAACAAAATCCATAGCCCAAATATGTTCCATGTGTTGTGAAGAGTATTCACAGGGTGAGTGAGGAAAAAGGCATAGGGCAGCAAGCAAAGTCCTGTTGAGCTAGCAGAAGTCGACTTGCATAACACTGCATGTAGTTCTCACTTGCTAACATAATAAATGTAGTACTCTAAGCCAAATGCTATGTACATCACAGCCAAAAGCCATTTCTCTCTTAACACAAAAGCCAAATCCACTGACTCCAGCAATATAACTCAAATAAATAAATACAAAACGATGTGCCTCTTCTTATCTCTCCTCCAAAACTTTTTGTGACGTCCAAAATAAGCTAATATTTCAGGACAAAGAACAAAGACAGCTGCTTCTTACATTTTGATTAGATGAGCCCAGCACTTCTGAATAAGAAAGCACTTGGATTCTACTTTAATTACCACCAATAAAAATATACTGCTATTTAGAAAACATAAAGCATAATATTAATTTACACTGGGAAAGAAGCAGCGTGTTTACTACTTAAAGGAAGTGGAACATCTGCATTTAAATGTTACTGCAAAGTATGTATGTGATGTGTTCATCACATATATAACAAGTAAACATAGGAGTTGTCAATCTTATTTTAAGTTTTCTCTCTGGTAACGCTATACTTCAAACTAGGGCATATAAAACCTTTGCCAGACCTATATTTGAATACTGTTCACCTGCCTGGAATCCTCACTGTATTTCAGACATCAATACATTAGAGAGGGTCCAGAGATATTTTACTAGAAGAGTACTCAAATCTTCTGCTCGAAATAAAATTCCCTATACCATCAGGCTTGAAATTTTAGGTCTGGATAGCCTCAAACTAGGCCGACTACGTTCCGACCTATGCTTAGTTCATAAGATTATTTACCAAAAAGTCCTACCTCTAAATGAGTACTTTAATTTCAACCGCAATAATACAAGGGCTATCAATAATTTCAAACTCAATGTAATTCGCTCTAATCTTGATTGTCGTAAATATGACTTCTGCAATAGAGTAGTAAATGTCTGGAACACTCTACCTGATCCTGTTGCTAAGTCTCACTAATCCCCATACCTTTTACCTTAAACTGTCTACCGTGGACCTTTCATGTTTCTTAAGAGATCCCTAAGGGGGCATGCATAAGCGCACTAGCGTGCCTACCATCCCTGTCCTACTGTCCCCATTTATATGTAATCATTCTATGTGTTTATGTTTTGCTTATTTATTTCCTTTTATTTGTGCCAAATTTTTTCATGTGTCCATGTCTATGTCTATACTGTTACTTGTTTCCTTGTACCTGTTGACGAATGAATGAATGAATGAATGAATGAATGAATGAATGAAATTAATTTACTTTTTAAAGGTGCTTTGTGAATTCAGAAAATAGCATTTATAAAAATTTGATATTTGGGGTACTGATACAACAATATCAGTACCAGTATTGATTCTAGACTAATTAATTAATAAGGTGAACTTTATGACAGGGTAGCATGGAGAGTACTTGCCTATAAAGTCGCCAAGAGTTGGACACAACTAAATGATTAAAACAAGAACAACTGTATGATAAAGTTTCAGCTATAGTTCCTAACGTGAATCACATTTTGGGTTTCTATTTATGAGGATGTCCTCATTCACATTTCAGCAGCTACTCTTTTAAAGATCTCTTTTACTCTATTCAATTTTGGATACACTTTCCCCACCTTTTATATTTATGTATATGTTTCTATAGCCCCCTGCCTTTCTTCCTTTTCCATAAATGAAGTAATTTTCCTCATATCAATTCCATCACAGATTTAAAAAGGACACATAAAGGCACAACAGTGACTTTGTCAAACTAATATACAATATGTGATTAGCCTTGCAAGAGCATTGTCTAAAATGATGGATGAAATATCATCATTCAGCCAAAATACAACCAAATCAAAAAGAGGATAAAATTAAACCTGCCCTTAAAGCATTTGAACATATGATGGGGGAGTGTGTCACTTCCTCCTGCGTGATCTTTGGCTGGGTGCCTGCCTGCTTCATACTTGCAAATCCTTATGGCCAATGAATGATAAAGTTGTCTGTGTTCAAATCACAATTTCAATGTTGTTAGTTGCAATGTAAACAGAGTACTGGGGACAGCAGGTCAGTCATTATATCTGACCACTTGAAAGTGAATAAGCCGTATTTGCTCAGACTTTACAAGACCTTTAGAAATAAGAGAGGAAGATAAAAGCAAGAATCATTTACAATATGAGCTATCCAGTCAGTGCAAACAAGGATCCCAGTACATAGATAAGTACAAATGTTTGCTCTGAGCACCATGTACTTTTTAAATTCAGGCACTGTCTCAAAATAACAGATGTGACAGACAGCCTGCTGATTCTTAAATAGCAATAAATGTTGAAAAAGGTAACAATAATGCATTCTATGCCACTCCTTTCAAATAAATCTAAGCAACTTACAAGTCCTATAGCAGGGGTGAAATTCAGCAGGTTCTGGAGAACCAGTAGCGGAAATTTTGAGTAGTTCGGAGAACTGGCAAATACCACCTCTGGCTGGCCCCAGAGTGGGGTGAGAATGGAGATTTTGCAGTATTCTTCCCCTGTCATGCCCACCAAGCCATGCCCACCAAGCCACACCATGCCCACCAAGCTACGCCCACAGAACCGGTAGTAAAAAAAATTGAATTTCACCATTGTCCTATACTGTATCCTCATCATCATATTACATAAGACTAATAAAAGCACATACCCAAGCTGAAAATATAAACACCCACAATAAAATCTTTACTGCACAATGCCTTTAATTCATCCCGCCCTTCCAGAGGGAGAGACCTGCTTTCACCTTGGGGATATGTGATGCCTTAAGACAGGGGTGTCAAACTCACGGCCCATGAGCCAGATGCATCACACGTTGGCCACACCCACGCCCAGTTTAGGGGGGAAAAGTCGCAATACATCACGTGATGCCACTGTGATGCACTGTGAGTTTGACACCCTTGCCTTAAGAGAAAATTCTCACTTTGGAGCATCACAACATCTCATGAGGGATGGAGACTTTTAGCATACAGTACAACTTCTGCGCACAAATCTTGGACAAAATATTCCATTTGTAGGAGGCAGTCCCATAGATAACCAGTCCACAAGCCGTACAGGAAATCAATCTATTCCCCAAATTTGCTTCATTTGAAAATTTAAAAAATAGCAAAAGGTAAGAAAGAAAGGTAAAAAGATAGCCCCTCTTTGGACAGTTTAGAAATATGAAATATAAATAAATATAAATAAAAAGAAATCCTGGCATTTTCATGGACCCAATCATATTTTGGAGGGGCAACATTGCAGAAATGGGTTACCAGTGATGAATTTTCTGATGTTTTTAAACTCCTCGTTCTAGACTACAGCCCTAGGTTTCTCTGATTAATGGCAATACTTAGCTTCTGAACATAGACATGGCCAGTTGGTATACATAAAATAACATACATGTCCTATTAGCTGAAGATGTATCGTTTCTGTAATAATAATGAGGCTATGAAAAACATACTAAAAAAAATATCTGTGGAAAAATATGAAGAACATTATTTTAGCAAGGGCGTTTAAACTCACATATTTTGTTTTCAAAAAGAAATATCTGTTTTCTGAATTATGAGCCTGAATTATGAGAATAGAGCCTTTGAAAAATTCCCCCGTGTAAATAAAGCAAATAAAACCACTCTAATCACAGATTGAAATCTAGCATGACTGGAGAGGTACTCTAAATCATCCTTTACCTGCCTATCGTAACTATTTATAAGATTTATTTTGTGGAAGCATTAAAATATGATTCCCTACTTGCAGTATACTATGGCACATTCCACTCAAGTCACACTGTAACAATCCCCAATAATTCTGGAGGCTTTCAAGAACAGACTGGACAGCCACTTATCTGAAATGATATAAGGTCGCCTGCTTGAGCAGGGGGTTTGACTAGATGACCTCCAAGGTCCGTTCCAACTCTTGTTATTCTATGACTTCTAATTCCAAAATGACATGCCACCATCACGTACCAGTGTTGCAATACAAGATGCAAGTATATAAATTGCAGCTTTTATATCATGACATTGCGCCAGGGGTGGGTTCTACTTACCTTTACTACCGGTTCTCTTCGTGTGCGCGCTTTGTGCGCGATCGCCTCTTTGGTTGTGCGCTTTGCGTGCGATCGCCGCGCGCATGCTCCGTTCACTCGGACACCAAACTTGCACTTCGTGCAAGTGCGTTGCGAATCTGCCCAGCTGAGGTGCGGCAATCCGCTCTGCCACACCTCTCAGATGGGCGAAAAAACCGACATATAAAGTCGGCATAACACCAGGGTGGGCGGGAGGGCCCAGCTCCCGAAGACAGAGAACCGGTTCGGTGATGTCATATCGTCACCGCTACCGGCTGTCGCGAATCGGGCCAAACCAGGAGGAACCCACCACTGCATTATGCATATTTTATTATTTGTTCCCTGGCAGATGGCCACATTTTCATTTACACTCAACAAATTAAGACCACAGGAGATATAATCATCATCTTCTTTTAATGACCCCATAATCCCTTGTGGGATAGAGTCTGGGCAACTGAATAGAGATAGCAGAGTGTTTAATGGCCAGATGCCCTTCCTGTCGCCAATGCAGTTTTGTTCAGCAGATATATTCTCATTGTGCCTCTACCTAGGATTGAACTCACAGCCTCCTGATTATGAGGTGAGAGCTCCACCTCTAGGCCACCGCACCACTCCACCACAGGAGATATAATAGGCCAGGAAAAATGCAAATGGCAAGGAGTACTAAAGTTAGGTGTGTTTTGTGTTTCCTGAAGTTCTAGTACTTACAATATGCGACTAGACTTCAGGCATTTGTGCATTAGTGGGAAAAATTACTTGTTCTTCTTTCCTATTTAAACAAATTCATACATATTTGTATACCTAAAGAACAAATTTCCTTCTTGGGAATTTTTAGAAGAATATTTGCAAGGAGAAATAATGACTTTTAATTCTTATTTATATTGCTTGTTTTCCATACTGGAGGCTCTAGCTGCACTGAAAATGAACAATATTGGGGGGGGGGTGTATCTGGGGGATTATTTGATAGAGAATATGGGATCTCTTTTTGCTTCCCCTGATTTTACTACATGGGGGAAGTGCTAAGAAAAAATGCCTTTGCTTGCACCTTAAAATCTTTGTATGAGAGAGGAACCATGGAGTAGATAAGAGCATTCTAGCAGTGCAATCCCCCCCCCCAATTATTTCTCATATATTTTGCAGAAATATTTTAAGGGGAAAAATCACATTGCTCCTTTAGTTTACTTGCAGAGCAGCAAACATATGTATACCAACCATCTATCTCTGCAATCATTTTTCTGGCAGCTTGGAGCTTTTCTTGGTTCTCGTGCTTTGGTTAACTTCCAAGGAGAAACCTTATACGGAGCACCTCCCATAAAGTGTTAGGTGAGATGGGCAGGATAAAAAAGGGAGGGAGAGAGGGAAGAAGAATTTTCTCAGATTGGGAAGCGTGTTTTGAGTTATGGAAAGTTAAACAATAGAAAACCACAATACTACCAGTGGCTGTCTCTATCATTTCCACCAATTAATGAAGCTCAAAAATTCCACTAGGAGACATTTGAAAGAAATTTTCAAGCATCTGAAAGGAATGGAGAAAAAGAAATGGGTCTTTTGTAAGAGAAATAAACTTGGGAAAAATTGCCAGGCAGATTTGATCATGACATTACGGGAAACATCTTAGTCATTGAGCTGCTCTAAGACAACTCAGCCTAGGCTAACTATCTGTCATGTGTATCATTTCTTTTGCTCCAAAGAAAAAACAACACTTCCTCGTTGTATATCCCAATGACTTTTATACATAGAAATGTTGGGATAGAAGCGTATGGATATTTGTTTTACTTATTAATGAAATTTATGTGTAGTTTATATGAAATTTCCATGAGATAAATTTGTATCATAAGAAGTATTTTTAATTGAACAGTACAACAAAATGAAGATTCCCGCACTCTTGTAACGCAACATAGTGAATTGGGGAAATATTTTGGAGCAGAATATAATAACAGAACTTTGTCAAGTGAATTTCATAGATCTAGGTAACAATTGTTGCAACTAGCTGAGGTCAGAAATGAAATACAGACCTATTAGTATAAAAATAAGCCTCTCCTTGATACCATATTCCAAAATCAGGAAAACACACTCACAAATTGCTGCGCATTTGCACCGATAGTCTTATATTGAATCATGTCATAGATTCTTCTGCTTTCACCTTTCCAAATATGCAGCCCATATGCTTAATAAATACACCCAAGTTTGAAGCAGAGGGACTCTGGAGATCTCTTAAATCGTGACATTTTCACAAGGCCGCTGCCAGTTTATTGTTCCTTATTTTTTCAGATACCCAATGTACTCGCAGTGCCATTGACAAGCTTGAACTGCACAAGTTTATCAATCCTTTCAAACTAAGTGGAAACAGATATTTTAAACACATTCCTTAATCTGACTTATACCAGGCAAGTTTCCTAATGGTGCAGTAGGTAATCAATATTGTTGCCAGTTGATTTATATTGCCTGTCAAGGAGAAGTAATTTTATGCTTTCAGGTGAAACCTGTTTGCAGATACTCTTGACCAAGCGCATGCCTCCAATCCACACAGCAGCTCTTGTGCACGCCTTAGTGGTTATGGAATCAGTTTCTTTCCTACATGCTCATTTCCAGGCCCATGGGGCATATTAATTTATATGCAGTGCTGCAGTCCAAAATTCAACACCACATTATTCTTACCAGCTGCAGCTGGGCCTATAAAATATTATTCAGGGTGATGCACCTTTTACACAGCATGGATCAAGCTGTACAAAGCTGCATTTGATCTGACTTTGACATATGAACCAGTTCATGCAGGTTGAGCTGATGCTTGGGTTATATATCATGAGATACTTTAGAATATTTACATAAAATGTTCTATAAGAAAGCAACTTGTTAATTTTGAAATGCTAGTTTTCAGAAGTTTAGCAGGACACGAATTAGAATTAAATGAAAGAATATTCAGACCAGACCATAAAAAAGCTTTCTAGACCAAGGTCTTTAGAACCATGCTACTATATTGTTAACTCGATACCTGAAAGACTTCCATCATGTCGAATTTTTTGATCAGTAATCATTTCTGTGTATTATATTGCAAATGTGTAATCTATGCAAGGTGGGCACTTTTCTATTTGTATACAGATAGATAGATAATTAATTCATTGTAATATTTTCAGTGTCTAAGAATAGATTTATGATTTTAATAAGGTCAATCCGAAAGTGTAAGAGAGGGCAGTTTAGTCAAATGCAGCCTAGAGACTTTCATTAAAGTTGAGCAGAATATTCAATGATCACATCTAAGGCAAGTTTCTATATGTTCCCCCCTTATTCATTTATTATGATTTGTAATCAATACCATTTTTTTAATCTCCCCCAATAGATTAAAGAAATCTGTGTTCAACAAAGGACAAAAGCCTTGGCCAAAGGATTTTGAATATTACAAAACTGATGTAAGATGTCAGAAAAGACATAATTTCAGTCTGTTCCATTTAACTAGTTTGTCCTAGTGAGTCAGCAGCAATGCACTTTCAATCTTAATTACATGTCCTTCATCAGAAAGCAACACAGATTGTTTTTGTTTTGTCTAATCAAAACATTAGTTTCACTTTAAAAACAATAGCCTAAAGATAATTTGCACAAGTTGTTGGATATGCAAGGATGCAACGATAAAAATCAAGCTTGTTCCATAGGCCTACCTGGGAAATTCTATACAACCTTGTTCTACAATCATAGTTTATCATCTTCTAGCCTGCACTCTAATCAGGGGTTAACGGTATTCAGAATTCTGTCACTTACTGTGAGATGTGAGTTATTGGAGTCAGCAAAGTCTCTCCTTCCAGGTCAAGTTCATCAGCAAAGCTGTTTGTTCTAATGAATGGTCCTGTATGTGGCTCTAAAAATGGAGAGTTCCTTTTAACTGTGGAAGAAAAACAGGCAAGTAAAGGTTATCTATATCTAATCACTACAAAACATTGAAAAAGCTGTAAAATATTGAGGAATATAAAGAGAATAATTAAAAGGCAGAATCAAATATAAGTTTATAATACGAAGAAAATGGTATCCCTGCCTAGGTGCGTTCAAAGAAAAGGAGAACATGAGGGTTTTTTAATGGTTGTTTATGCTCTGGGATTATGGTATAAATGTCTGTCCTTGTAAACTATGTTTTCCCCTTTGGCGATATAGAAAGCAGATAGATATAAGAACTCTATGTATTAAACAAAAGCAAAGAAATATGATGAACCTTAAAAGATATATAATATTTTGCTTCAGCAATTGTGGATATAACCAAGCTTACCATGTGGAATTTTATGACAAAAATAAAAGCATAACACTTTATTAAGTATAAATATTACACTTAAACTAGGGGTGTTCAATAAATTATATTATTGTATGTGCCCAGTAACTTGTAATACTTTAGGTACAGACCAGAGGTGGGTTTCAGCAGGTTCTGACCAGTTCTGGAGAACTGGTAGCAAAAATTTTGAGTAGATCGGAGAACCGGTAGTAAAAATTCTGATTGACCCCACTCCCATCTATTCTCTGCCTCCCAAGTCCCAGCTGATTGGGAGGAAATGAGGATTTTGCAGTATCCTTCCCCTGGATTGGGGAGGGAATGGAGATTTTACAGTATTCTTCCCCTGCCACGCCCACCAAGCCATGCCACGCCCACCAAGCCACACCCACAGAACTGGTAGTAAAAATTTTTGAAACCCACCACTGGTATAGACACTATGTCTAGGGCTTACAAACTCCTAATCCACTGCCTTAACCACTTGCTGAAACTTTATTACTTGCTGTGACCGATTCCCAATAAACTGATGATAAACAGAGATCCTGGCAATACTGTTATAACCCACACCGTCTAGATTATTATCACAACATGATACTACTTAGGGCTTATAAGGGTTTTAATGTGGTCCTGAGCAGAGATAAGCAATCTTTTTTTCTATCAAAATATGTACTTTCTCAGAGATAATCTGTCAGAAACACATAGGTTGAAATATGCCGTGCATAGAGTAATTTTGACTGTGCAGGATGATTTCCATGCCAGGGAATCTGTACTAAATATGTCAACCTCCAGGTTCTGAATCAGGCGGGTTAAGAGAATGAAAACAAAGAGTAGCTGAGTTTACCTGGAGAAGTGGGAGATGGTTGCTCTGTAGTAAAGGATGTCCAGGAATGCTGTCGGTCTGAATAAACAGATGAAAAGGACAAGAGGGAGTGGACAGAACAGGGAAACAGAGAAGGAGAAAGTGATCTAGGGCCTCCATTACGGTATCAAAGTCACAATTAAGAAAACAAGAAAGAAGGTTTTTAAATTATCATTTCAATTAAAACAATGCTAGTAAGACACGTGCATCAACTGTGTCATTTGTGTATTATACAAGTGCCAAATAAAAATACACAATCTTGCCTAGCATATTCTAATAAACAGTGCTACAACAATTGTAACAAATATCAGGAACTGCCTTGCTCAAGGTAACCCTGTTCCTCTGTCCAGACATCAAGAGAGATACATGGATCGCAGGCCTTTGCAGTAGCTTTCATGTCTGACCCCCACTTGCATTTCATAAGGCTTTGAGAACTGCTCTGTTCAACCAGACCTTTGACCTTGGATGACTGATTGGAGAGGTGATTGTTTTTTAATGTTTGTAGCATGCTGATGTTTAGTTGCTTTGTTGTACACCACCCAGAACAGGAGTGATTGGGATGGTCTACAAATGTTAACATTCTAACATTAAAAAATTAAGAGGGGGTGGGGAAAGGCAGTGATAGCATCCAGGGCTCTTCTTACCCTGAAGAAATTTATTTCATTGAAGGAATCTGTAGGAGATAATTCTCCTTCCGCATCCAGGCCCTTATGTCTCCTTGTTGAGTTTTGGAACATATTAAGGAACTGTGTAATGGGGTGAGCTCCTGTTACTTGTCCGAGCTTCTACCAACCTAGCAGTTCGAAAGCACATAAAAAATGCAAGTAGGAAAATAGGGACCACCTTTGGTGGGAAGGTAACAGCGTTCTGTGCGCCTTTACCATTTAGTCATGCTGGTCACATGATCATGGAGATGTCTTCAAACAGCGCTGGCTCTTCGGCTTTGAAACGAAGATGAGCACCACTCCCTAGAGTCGGGAATGACTAGCACATATGTGCGAGGGGAATCTTTACCTTTACCTTTAAGGAGCTGGAAAGAGGAAATGTGACTTTTGCTTCCTTAGAAAATGTTTTTGGTGCAAGAGCACTGGATCCTTATCCACTGAATAAACATACTGAACTGACCTACCTACTTCTTACAATTATAAGAATGAGAAAGGTACTTATCATGTCATCTTAAAAATAAGCTGTTTTCCTCCTTTAATAGGTGAATTACAATAATAGGAAGATGGCAAGTGTTGCCAATTTTTCTTCCTGCACTTCATGCTAAGTTAATCAGTAGTGAGAGTGTATAGAAATTATGGCAAGCAATGTTAAGATTCAGAATTCAGCATGCAATAGGTAAAGATAGCTTCCTTAACTTACCAAAAATTTTTAACATGCCTGTTTCTCCTGTATACTTGTAAGAGTTTCAAGAGAACAGGAGACAGGGAGAAGGGAGGAAAAAAGAATAGATGTCAGAAGGAAAGGAGATTTTTGTTCCAAAACTGGAGTCAACATCTTGTCTTTTAAATGTTAGAAATCCCAATTAAAGGTTAGTATCAGTTGTGCCCAGAAAGCAATGAAAGAGAGCTTTAACATGTTTTGACTTGCATAATCTAGTCAGAAATCCAGAACTAGATGTGAATTTATAACCTGACACACATTCAAATGAACTGTTTTCTACTCCATATTTTTCAAAATTGCAATATATCTGTACGAACTTGTCAAATGTTTTTAAATAAAAGGGATACAAAATGTCCAGATATTAAAATCTAAAGCAGATGTGTATACATATATGTATGTGTGTGTGTATGTATATGTGTGTGTGTGTGTGTGTACAGTTAATATTTCGGGTTTCTTCCTGTGTAATTGTGAACATATCCCTAAAAGGGTAGAAGCGACGTTTCGACAGAATCTCATCTGCCATCATCAGGCTTATGTGAAGGGTCTTTTGCTGTAACTGCCGTTACTATTTCAAATCTGGTGCTGGTAGTCTGGGATGGCTACCAATTACACGGGAAGAAACCCGAAATATTAACTGTACACACATATATACCCGTGAAAACTTACAGACATATATATATATATATATATATATATATATATATATATATATATATATATATATATATATATATATATATATATATATATATATACACACATATATATATAGCACACCAGCACTTTAAAGATGTGATTTTAAAAGTGTTTTCTAAAGTTTTTGATTTAAAGTACTTAGTTCTAAAACTGAATAAAAAGAATTGAACTATTATTGTATGAATGTATTTTCAGAGTGGAATGGATTGCAGATGTATATTGTAATTTGTTGAATTTAAATACCTAAATGCAAATACCTGAGTGATGAGACCAGATACTATTTTAATAATATTGAGGCAGAAAATTTTAAATCAATTTTCACAAGCTAAAGCTTTTTTTTTTTTAAAGGGACCCTTGTTCAAAAAAACCTCCTAGATATAAATTATATGTTCTATTGCAGATTAATGCTGGGGTTATTAAAACCACAGATCCATAAAACCTTTCCATTTGATATCCTTAGACACAATTATATCTTTATATCATCAGACAGACAGAAAATTGTAAGTCATTGGCATAGACTGGAAGCAACTGAAAAATATATTCATATGGGTAGTGGCAACCAGTTACAAAAATGCTGAAAATGATACATGACATAACAACATTGAATTACTACATTACTTTAGACCAGTGTTTCTCAATCTTAGCAACTTTAAGATGTGTGGAGTTGAAGTCATTATTACAACTACAATATACATTTTAAGACTCAGATGCTAATAACATGGCTTGATCTGGTTTAAATTGTAACTCCTTATTTTAATGCATGCAAATTGTATTTGAGTCTTTCCAATTTAATGGTCATTTTACTTCTAGTAAACAAATAAAATAACTGAAAGTCTTACCAGAATTTTCATAGGGATCCATATGATAAATATCAGCTTTCCTATCCTCCAACACATGGTCAAATGTGATTTGTGGAACAGGTAAAATCTTATCAGGAGAGGGTGATCCGTTATCCTTTTCTGTTTTGGTTTTCTTCTTTTTTACCTAACAAAAACAAGCATTGAAATATTCTTTTAAAAAACAAACCCCAATCCTTTAATTCATCACTATAGGATAATTTAAAATTAGAAAAAAACTAGAGAAATTACTATGTATGCAAATATTGTTGGGGGCTGGCAATATTCTACCGCATAACTCCCAACGACCGGTAAGATCCCACAGAGTTGGTCTCCTCTGGGTCCCGTCAGCTAAACAATGCCGGCTGGCGGGCCCGCAGGGGAGGCCCTTTTCTGTGGCTGCCCCAGCTCTCTGGAACCAGTTACCTCCTGAGGTCCAGACCATCCCCACCCTATTGGCCTTCCGACAAACGGTGAAGACCTGGCTTTTCCGGCTGACCTGGGGCCGTTGATCTTGCTCTTGCGATCCGGCAAGATCCGGCCATAAATGGTGTGAATGAGTTTTAATGTTTTTAATGTTTTTAATTTTTGAATGTTTTCTATAATGATTTTAAATGCATTGTGAGCCACCCTGAGTCTTTGGAGAGGGGTGGCATACAAAATGAATGAATGAATGAATGAATGAATGAATGAATGAATGAATGAATGAATGAATAAATAAATATACTGACTCTGTAAACCGCTTACAGAGGGCTGTAAAGCACTGTGAAGCGGTATATAAGTCTAAGTGCTATTGCTATTATACAATTTAACTTCCATTTTCTTTAATCTAGTGAGATGATTCCAATCAGTAAATAAAGAGCAAAATGTTCTAACCATTATAATTCAAAAGGCACACGTTTCTGCTTTACAACTGGCATTTATTATCATGGATCTTCACTACAATTATTCAGAAAACTGGAAGCTTTTTACATCACATGATCACAGTCATTAATAAAGTCTAAATGAGGTGATGACTTGACTCACTATTCCTTCCTTCCTTCCATCCATCCATCCATCCATCCATCCATCCATCCATCCATCCATCCATTACTATAACAAAATTAAATTGTTTCAGATGTCCTTAATGAGGAATTACTTGTTTACCCAGCTCAATATTATTTCCTGAGAATGGCACTGAACTCCTGGATAACTGATGGAAGTTTCAGGAGTTCTACTGTGGAATCATCGATAATCATCTATTGAAGCACATGAAGTGCAGTGTGCAGAGGGCTGATGAGCCCTTAGGTCCCTTCCGTCTATGATTCTATGATTCTCTGAAGGTAACCTACACAGTTTCATAAACATTACCAAAGACCCACAGTGTTTTACAGTTTGGTTCTTTGGTTCCTAGTAGCTATTTTTATTTATTTTGAAGTGCTGTCTTTAAACCATCTCAGAGTATTTAGATGCCCAATGCCTCTATCCTGTTTTCATTCTGGAAACATTTTTTTTTAAAAAAGACGAATATAACAAATTTATCTACATCTTTTTTCAATGGTGAAATCCAAATTTTTTGACTACCGGTTCTGTGGGCGTGGCTTGGTGGGTGTGGTGTGGCTTGATGGGCGTGGCTTGGTGGGCGTGGCAGAAGGATATTGCAAAATCTCCATTCCAACCCCACTCCAGGGGAAGGATACTGCAAAATCCCCATTCCCACCCCACTCTGGGGCCAGCCAGAGGTGGTATTTGCCAGTTCTCTGAACTACTCAAAATTTCCTCTACCAGTTCTCCAGAACCTGCTGGATTTCACCCCTGATCTTTTTCCCCTAAAAAATTCTAAATGGGAAATATCAATACTAAATTAGAGCTAAAATCACACATAAAAATAAACAAAACAGAATTACCTTATTTGAACAGTTTTTTGGAGGGAAAAATCCACAATTCCTCTCTACCTACTTAATTAGAATTCTTTGCCAAGGCAGGAAGCTTTAAAAAGATATTATTTTCCCCTATCCTTGCCCAAAGTGTGGGGTGGAAGAGACTTCATAAATCATGTAAAAGGTCTCCTAAGTCTGTTGGGACTATGTAATTGTAACTGTAACTGTTAACTATGCATATAGTTAAAAAGTTACCAGATCTATTGCTTTGCATTGCCAGAAATGCAAAGCTTCTAGAAAGAGCCCAAATGAAACGAAATTTCTTCATATGTCTCTGTATTCCTGTGATGTATATTCTACTGAATATATTTCAAGATGCTGGCTCAATTACAAATGTATTTATGTGGTATTCAGATGTAGATTATACTGTACCTCCATTTACTGGACTCAGGGCACTTCCATGAAGGAATAAACAGCAAAATATTTCAGGAGGAATATTGTATCCCCTTGAGCCATATTCCAAAACATTGTAAAATAACAGTTTGCCATTTGTTACCGTTTTTAAATTCCTCACAGTTTCACTAACTGCATATGCTTGATGCAGATTCTCCTGAAGAAAATCTGAAGAAAATTTGAAGGATAAAATTGTCCCCACCCTCAGTTCTGCTTGTCACTGAAACAACAGAAGTTTTTATGCATTTTGAAGCACTGAACAGAGATGGAAGCCACAAAACTCTCCACAATTTTATAAAAGTGTCATGTCAGGTAGGCAGGCTGACCAGTCTCTCATGTTCCAGAATGTAATGCTACATGAAAAATAACATCTTCTGCATGGATGCTTTATTTTGGAGAGAGACTGGTCAAAATATTGAACAAGGCTATGTACCAATACGCCTATTTGATGGGAAAGAACTTCATTTCCATCCAGCTTTAAATATTAAGTTATTCAATAAAAAATGTCAAATGAAAACAAAAAGGTATTCATTACCGACACCATCGCTATTTTCTTTGGCTTGGGACTAGGAGACAACAGATGATAACTTCTGGATGGCTTTTTAATATATATTTTCCACGTAGAAGAATCTGGGTTTTCTGATGCATAGCACCTCCAGGCTGTCTAAAATATGTTTTAGAAACACACAAAGGATGAAGTTAGCAAGAAAACAGATATGCATCTCTCAGATATTACTCTAGGTTGCATGGATATACATTTTTATATCTCTAAAGAATACCCTAAACCAGGAATTATAGAAATTTCAAAACAGAGGCAGAAGAGTGGAGGGATAAAAGAAAAAATATGCGCCACTTATGAAGCAATGAGTTACTGAGCATACTTTATATTTAGTTATTGAACAGGTCCAAATAAAAAATGCAATTATGACTCAAAGCCTCACATTCAGTGGTGAAATCCTACCGGTTCGCACCAGTTTGGGTGAACTGGTTGTGATAAAAGCTACCAGTTCAGCGAACTGGTAGTAAAAAAAAAAGCTACCAGCTAGTGCGAACCGGTATTTCTGATGATCAGCTGTGCCGTATGATTTAAAATCGCTAGAAAGCAGGAAATCCTACTTTCTAGTGAATCTAAATTGCGTGGCACAGCTGTTTTCCCCTTGCTGTTCTACTTACCTTCCCAAGTCTCATTTTTCTGTGCACAGCGCGCGTATGGCGCATACTGTGTATGTGCATGCACGCAATGTGTGTTTGATGCACCAAACCGGTGACAAACCGGGGAAGATTTCACCACTGCTCACATTGCTTCCTTCTGCAGTAGCTGCAAATGAAAACTGGATGAAGACTGAAAAATCATCAGCCCAGTTTCATTACTTTAAAAATAAAATAATAATCTTTCTGAGCAACGTTTGACATAATAACACCAAATCTACCCTTTTAATAGTTGTAATACATATAAGAAAGCTAGTGTTTAAGCATGAAGGCACCTGAATAAGAGAAGCAGCTGCTGGAATTTGTCGGTTGAAATGCTTTTGCCTTTGTTTCTGTTGTACCTTCAGAGCAAAACCAGAACCAAGGATTCCCTGAGGAACAGAGGAAATTAGTAGAATAAACCAATCAATCAGTTACATAAATGCCATTTCAAATATAAGGTTTGTGGTAAATTTAGCTACCATGGAATTTGGAGCAAAGGTTGAGATTTTAATGAATTTGGGCATGTTTATTGACAGCTGCATCATTCCTGAAATATCCAATTAGCTCCATTTGAGGTGGAATATTTCCAGTATTTTATACTCTCTAGCATTTGCACATTTAAGAATTGCACCGTTGCAAACTCATTGCACAATGTTGCAAACTCATAGCATAAAAAGTGGGTCTTATTCTTGCTGATCGTAATATATTTTACATATATGAATATTAACATATATTTAAATAAATAAATCCATGACATTCTGGGATTGGTAACAAAATGAATACATAAATGTCAGGATCATTTGAATTGGTTTTGGCAGTGCTTTGAATTATTATTTCTGCAAAATGGCAACAAAACAGTGCAATTGTTGTTGTTGCTGCTGCTAATATATTTCCTTGATCACCCTCAACTTCTCAGCTGTTTAAGTTTCCTTTTTGAACAAATTCCACTCAGGAAGCCCACTCAGAAAACCCTCCTCTCAGGAATTAAATAAAGTGACATAAGCAGGGAGGCAGCAGGTCACTATATATTGAATACGTCAAGGAATTTTAAACCTATTTCTTGTGATTAATTGTGCAAGAGCCTTACATATTAAATGTTTTTCCTCCTTAAGAATTATCAAAAGCGTATGTTGCCCTCAAATTAAATGAAGATGGTAGAAAACAACTGCAGAGTCTATCTATCTCTACTCTATATTACCGTAAGTGTGTGTTTGTATGTAAACATGTATATGACAGCAATGGAACGCAAGATCGCAGGGAAATTACAGCATACTTAAATAAAGATCTAGGTATATCTTACCAAATGCTCAGAAAAGTTTGAAGCGATAATGTTTTACTGTTTACATATTTTATTGATATAATGTTTATTATTGCTTTTAAGTTTCCTGTTTTTGATTTTTTTTTTCTTCCTCTCTTTAACTCATGTAAGCTGTCCAGAGTCATTCTGGAGTTGGGTGACAACCTAAATCTAAATCAATACTATTCCTTATTTTGTTTTTACAATTAATATTTTAGTTTTTGCCCTTATGGCAGTCAACATAACAAATTTTCACCTCTTATAAGCTGTATTGAGTTCAGTGCAATGTAAAAGAAGTAGATAAAATTAATGTGCAGTTAATATTACATTACATAGGGGCTAATAAAAATCAATCCTAATATATGTATGTACAACTAAAAAAAGTTTGGACAACTTACTGCAGGCAAGGCAAAAAATGATATTGCAAATACAGAAAAGCAAGATGCAATAGTTTTTCCTATCCACGTTTGAGGCACCTTGTCTCCATAACCGATGGTTGTAACAGTCACCTGAAATCAAGAAATAAATATGATTACCATGCGGTCATCTAGCTTTATTAATATTTCAAGTTATTTCTGAAGTATATTTATGTACCATGTTTCCCCAAAAATAAGACCCTGTCTTATATTTTTTTGAACCCAAAATAAGCGCTTGGCCTTATTTTCGGGGAGGTCTTATTATTTTGGAGCGCATGGAGCAAGATGGGGTTCCTCTTGCCGTCTTACCTGATTTCCAGCTCTGCGTTTAAATATTTTTGGGGAGGGCTTATTTTCGGGAGTGATGTGCTCAACAGCCCAATTGGGCTTATTATCAGGGGATGTCTTATTTTTGGGGAAACAGGGTATTATAAATTATATGTATTATAAAAACTAGAAAAGTTTTTTATTCATAAGAAATTAAAAGTATTTTATAGTTTAATTTATAGTACTGCAATGGTACTTTTTTTCTTCAGAAAAATGTCTTTTAGGGTATTCCTAGCAAGTTAACTAATAAGCTTAGAAAACTGTCTGAATTTCAGAACAGCATCTGTCCTGCTTCTCCAGTCATTTTGCTTCTTAGAGCCCTTCTGCACTATAGTGCTGGATTCTAGGAATTAAGTGACTGAAATTGTCAGTTTTAACTCATTAAAAACAAAAATATAATTTCATAAAAATACTTCACTTTAATTTAACTTTTAAATTATTTTTTTAATCTTTTAAACTAATTTCACAAAAATATCCTCACTTTATTATTTTTATAAATAACTCAAGGTGGCACACATACCAATTATTTCTTCTCCTATAATAATAATAATCCTGTGAGGTAGGTTGGGCTGAGAGAGAATATGACTGGCCCAACGTCACCCAGATGGCCAAAAGTGTGATTAGAACTCTGAAGAGGTCTTCCTGCCACAGATGACAGGTAGGTAATCAGGTAGAATCTAGATGTTTGCCTACAGAGCATGGAAACTAGAAATCACTACTTGCATCAATTCAAATCAGAAAACATGCAGCAGAAAAAGAGAAAGTAGAAGTTGCCTTCCTGGTGGGCTGGTGGTGGTGAGAAGATGATGTCATGTATTGTGCCTTCAAGCAATGCTAAATGGCTAGTACACATACTGGAGGAGATTAGACATGACAATCAACTTCCATTAGTCTTTTAAAATCCTTCTTTCAAAGTTCATAATTTAGTCACTTATCTGAAATAGTATAGTTTCTCCTGTTTGAGCAGGGAACTGGACTAGAAGACTTCCAAGGTCCTTTCCTTTCCTTTCCTTTCCTTTCCTTTCCTTTCCTTTCCTTTCCTTTCCTTTCCTTTCCTTTCCTTTCCTTTCCTATCCTATCCTATCCTATCCTATCCTCTATTCTATTCTATGCTATTCTATGCAATGCTATGCAATGCTATGCTATGCTATGCTATGCTATGCTATGCCATGCCATGCCATTCTATTCTATTCTATTCTATTCTATTCTATTCTATTCTATTCTATTCTATTCTATTCTATTCTATTCTATTCTATTCTATTCTATTCTATTCTAATGAATCTATCATGCACAGCTCCATGTATATAACTAGCTTTTAGTGTTTCATATTCAAGGAAGTTTGGAAAGTTGAACTGTCACTTTCTATAATAGAATTCAGAACATGTCTTCCAGTACAATGAAAACCTCCATACAATCATATCTCAACATCATAATAATGTGGTTTTAATAATATGTGAACAAGCCTACCTACTTCCTGGGCTTATGCATTCCATCCTTTCATTCTATGTGATCCATAGAAGGTATCTGGAAGCTATTATTTCCTCAGGTTTAAAACAGATCATCTTCAAATTGTGGTTTGGTTTTATAAAAAGTAACTGCAATTCACAAATCTGATGGTCTGGGTCACCATGGTTAACAAAAAGCAGAAGGAAACATACCAGAATGATTCCTCCTAGATGGGCAGAAGCGGGGAGAATGGAAATCTGCAAACTAAGTAGGTATGCACAGGACTGTTTAATAGCTAAACAAAGCCAATACCCCTCTCCTTAAAAATTCATTATTAGTTTTCAATATTTATGGGCTACCACAATATAAAACTCTAGATATTCACCAGACATAAATACTTGTAGTTATAATTATACTTATCATGATACTAACAGAGTTCACATTTCCAGACCTTATCATGATTTTTCCTCATGTAGTGTTCTACATTCATATTTCATTCTCATTTTTATCTTTTTTCTGCATTAGCACTATAAATTTATGATAAGGCATTTATTTATTATTATGCTACCAAGTAGCATAAAAATCCAGGGAGACAGATTAATGTCCTCTTAAGATGCAGTCAGCATAAAGGAGCAAGAGGTTTTTCAGCCAAATGGCCACATAAAAACTAATTTCTTGAATCCTATCCCAGTCCTCTTAACATTTCCCTAAAATAGCTCGACATTCCATCTCAATAAACTCTTTTAGATTTCCAGGCCAAGTGTAGTAACCAAAAATAAGTAACCCAACTAATCAAAGTTGGGTGCTGGTATCTAATTTGTACATTAAAATGTTTAGACAGCTGTTATGTCAGTTATTTGTATATCCCCACAACCTCATGCATCTGTGGGGTAAGAAAGAAACCTATCATTACACTGTTACGTATGGGAGAACCTTAATTTAGGAGAAAGAAAAGTGCATAGGAAATGAAATTACAAAAGAGCTCATGTTAACATGCTGTAAATTCAAAGCATTAATTGAAGCCTTCATGACTTGGAAAACTTTACAGTGCATGAAGTCTCAGGGCATCCTGCCCAATGTCTACTCTTCTCTATAGAAAAAAAACTGTGCCAGTCCAATCCAATCATTTTGGGTTTATTTTACTGTATAGAAAGATCTGTATACAAAGGAATTCCAGTCCAGGTGAAAAATGTTGTAGGGGAGATTTTTATAATAACAGGAAAAGTAGGCAAACAAGCCAGGGACAGAACTATCACTGGTGTAAGAGGTGTAAATCAATTTAATGACTGAAATAGTTCTTTAAATTCATTCAAATATTTATTTGCAATACTGGGATGTTTATGATAGGACATAACAAATTTTGTGAGAAAATATTTTCAACATGTTCATTTGAACATGTACTGAAATATTGTTTAATTATGTACTTCCATGAAAATATTTTTAACACTGCATATTAAAGTAGAAAAGGGACAGAACAACTTACAAATAAAGTTCCCCTTATCTTTTATTCGTACATCAATCATCTTGTGATGAAAATGAGTAATTTAGAGGATTATGTATGCCCCCAAATTAGCTAATGGGCATTTTGCAGCCTTATTATATGCAGATGATATAGTGACAATATCAACTGGACTAAAATGAACTCTGAGGACTCTAGATGCTTACTATTGTGAGAAAGAACTTGAGATCAACTGTAACAAAAACAAAATTTTAATTTCTGCAAAGTGACGTAGTGACCATGCCTATTGGTTATAGAGCTAGACAAAAATATAGTTCTTTAAACATTTGGGCATAGTCTTTCATCACTTTATACGAAATGTATTATAATGATAGTTATACTATTTTCTACTTCCCCAGAATGGTACAGCGTAGACCAACAGCATTAAAGCTTTATTTGGCTACAGCATGCATATAGCTTCTGTTCGATGTTCAGTTGGGACCATCCTCTGGAAAGGATTCAGTCCAAATTTTTAAGGACTATATTTCAAATGTGTGACTAATGTGGTGCAAGGAAGGGAGACAGGTTTAAAGATGGGCACACTATTTGTAATTCTACCCATGGGTTAAATTTACTATATTTTTCAGAATGTCTGCAAATTATTGTTATTGTTATTGTAGACAATTATAGTTTAACATGGAAAAGAATATTCCTTCAAAAATTGCAACACTATGGAGTTTCCAGAGAGGTCATTCTGATTATGGGTACTAACTGCACTTATGTAACATGCTAGAAAGTTGGAAGCCAAACTGGATTGATCCGCACTACCCAGAAAGTGTCCCCCCACCACTTTTAAGGCCAGCCAAAATTAAGTAACTGTCTCTAAATTTCAAAAAGCACCAACATTAGCACATTTTAATGTTTTCCTGAAGCTGTTCTCAACAGCAAATACAAAACAACCAACAAACACTAGTTAAGATCATCTCTTGCAGAGAAGAATTTATCATATCCATACCTCACATTCTTTTATAGTGCTTACTCCATAAAGATGAAGGGCCTGCTTTATAACTCAAATCCTGGGCAAAATATGCAGAATTTATGTAGAATTAGTTTAACAGACCAGTCCAATGTCATTTCCTTGAACATAATTAAATCTTGGTATAATTGTTGCTGTGACTGCCTCAACGACTTAGGTATAATTTTATGTTGTCTTATTTTAGTCAAAACAAAAACTGTTATTTAATTACAGTATTTGACTACATATAGAATTCTGGTCTGTGACTGCAATAAAAAAATATGTTGTTGATGATTATTCTTATATCAAATGAAAGTTACCTCTGGTTCAGTCTTTTATTTCTAACACTGACCAGTTGCATGCCAGTTTGACCATTTCTGAGAAAAAGTTTTATTAAAGTATTTGAGGGATGGATTCTTTCAAAACAGAAAAAAAAATCAGCCATTTTGTTTTCAATTAAAAACTTCAATAAATGGAGCCATTACAATACAAAACTATCTGTTTGTTATCTGTCAAGTAGGTCCAATATATATCTGCAATCAAGTTTTCTTTACAAAACAGAAGAGGTTTATATGTAAGAAGTTATTTATTCTCTTTACACATGTCTATGCTATTTCAGAACTGGAATTGTAACATACTAAAAGAGGAGGCAATGTTTGAATAGCTTTGTTTGATCAGCTGGATAGTTTTACAGCACTATTATGTACAGAACACTGTTTCTGCTCTCCCAGCAAGCTTAGAGCCAAGCATCTGGCAATGCTGAAACTTTGATGATATCATTGCCTTGCAAAAGCTGGTTAGAGTTGAAAGTTACAAGAACACAAATCACAAAGAACAATGACAGCCCAAACAAAGCCTGACAAGAGAGAGGAGTGATCTGTAAACAAAAGAATTATGTTGTTTAATTAATATCTTATGCTCTTGTTGATAGATGATCACTGCTATTCAGGTATCTTCTTAAGCTGGGATAACTAGAGATGTGGTTTATTAAATATTAACCAATTCACCAAAATCAGAGGTAATCTGGTAGCAGTTTTTCCAGCTAACACATTTTATTAAAAGGCATAAGCTTTCCTGAGCTGCACAGAGTGACTTGACTGATATAGGATTTTAATTGGGAGGAGATGGGTAGGACACAGAAAGGGTGGAGAAGGCAGGTTAATGATGCAAGTTGCATGAGGCAGATTACAAATGCTTTATCAATTAACAATTGTAATGTGTTAAAAACTCTTGCAATTGCTGGCCTTTTTGAGATAGCCTGAAACCTTTTTTGACATATGTAAAATCTTTTAACAATATCTCATTGTAAAATGACTTATGGTCCACAGTATATCTGACTGCCTTTTGTATACTGTAAGACTTTTGACTGTTTTTGTAACAATTTTGGAATTTGGCTTAAATGTGAGTTGTGGTCAATGGAAATTTCTGCACAGACTACAACTTTTGTGGGGCAAGAAAATGTAAACAAAATTCGGAGACTACATAATGGATTCTGCAATTATTCTAGGGCAGCTGAAATGCTATATAATACACTAAAAATACATGTTAGTAATTACTCTTTATAATACTAATTATAAATCTTGTCCTTTTAAACATAAGCACTTTCAGGTCCTTAATATTTAAAGAGAAGGAATGAAGCATAATTTTTTGGCGAGATTTTGCTCAATTGGAGGCTTATTTATAGCAACTCAATTCATTTATCTATTATAGTTATAACATATAAAAGAATATGTATGTAAATATATTAAACTGTATTAAAAACTTTAGGGAGGATTACAAATTAATGTGTGAAATATTAATATTACATTTTAATAAAACCATATAGGCAATATTAAAAATTCTGTTTCATTTATTAAAGAATTATATAGCCTTATTCACTCCTTTGTCTTAATAACTAACACTAATTTTGGGTAGGAAATCTGTGTAATCCCTGAAACTCTTCCATTTCAGCGGCTGTGATCCTCTTTAGATGTTCCCTCAGAAGCAATTAAATTAGCAATTCCTTTCAGCTCCTCCAAGAGCTTCAGTTAAAAAATTCTGCTTCTGGAAGCCATCCAAACACTTGAGGAAGTGCTATTTAAGTTTCATGTACAGTATCATTTTTTTTAAAATAAAAGATTGTTTCTCAAAACTGTAATTTTTACAGTTGAACGTTTTAGGTTTTATAATTTTCAGAAATCTTTTCACAGAAATCTGTATGCATTAAAAGAGTTTTCAGTTTCTATATAAATAGAATTATTTATAGTCTTCGTTTGAGTAAAAATCAGGAGGAATTCAGGTTGTTGTTGCTTCTACCTGTAATTTGTTTTATCTGTTGACCTTTTAATTTGCAGTGTATGCCAACTGTATGCATTTTACAATGTATGGAGCATGGGGCTGTGTTTTCACACATTTGGCTTTTCTTCTTTATATAAACTGATTGTTCTCATTTTTACTGAGAAAAGCTTTGCAGCACCATGCCTCCCAAGAATATGTTTCTCTTAAACTCAGGAGCAGTGGGGTTTGCTGTTGTTGTTATATCTGCCATCTTTAATTAATAATCCATATGAGTCATGCCTCTAGAAACTCCATACAGTATAATACTATCTAAAACCTTTACAAAGGACTTAAAATCTTTTTAAAAAGTAGACCAATCAGCAATCTCATTGTATTCTCTATTTACATGTAAAAACAAAGAAGGGAAAAGGGGGAGGTGTTTATAGACAGACAGAGAGAAGGTCAAAGTATTATCCACCAGTCTTTGAGTTGGCAGAAATTTGCTGGTCTTATTTGTAAGTCCCAGTCTTCCAGAATAACAAATCAAGCAGTTGGTACTATCCTTATTGTTTTAATCCAGGATAGGTTAAGGAAACTGATAGGCAAATGTCCCTTTCCATCAAATATCACTTGCTGGCAGGAAAACAGTCATCAATCACTTTCCATAATATGGGATGTAGCAGATGTAGATGAAAGTTGATGAGGGCTTGAAGCAGCTTGTTTTGACATCTGTCAAGTAACAGCACTGTGCCTGTAACCAGACTATTTCTGATTATAGGTTTAGCACTGGTTTGAAAGAACACTAAACCCATGTCTAAAAATAGCCTGGATGACAGACACAGTTGTGGAGGAGGGATGTGGGATGAACTAGGAGCAAATGATCAATAAAGAACAAGCTCCATCTTCAAGTAGTGCTGCAAAAGAATAGGTGTGCTGGTATTGAGTCTACTTCTGATACATCAGAAAATAGCCCACAGAGCATAACTGTGTAGGCAAAATGACACAATTCATCATCTCAGTACTAGAAACAATAAAAGTTATGGCCATGCCAAACTTCATATTAGAGGGGTGGGGAATGATGGCTGGCACAAGAATTCTGGGAATTGAAGTCCACAAATCATAAAGGGGTCATTGTTCCCCACCTCTGTCGTATTAACAAAACCAGTGGAAAACATTGTAATGTACCCAAAACAGCAACTAGAAATACACTGCTGGCAGAATGAGGTTCTCCATCCTGATTTAAATCAATACTCTATGCAATACCAGACTAGCACTTTGTCAAGAAAGTTCAGTTTTTTTATATACTACACAAAAGAGCACTCAACTTGTGTTTTTAAGGAGCCCACATTAAGACCTGATAAACACTTCAGACATCACCAATCAGGCATTATATATGGGGGACATGCTTCTGCAGAAACTGATGTCTGGATTCTCCTGCAGCCTGAGCCAAAATAGGGGTGTGAAAATGAGCCCATAGAACTCATATAAGAAACAATAGCTAATGTGATACTTGTCATCCTTGTCCTCATTTATCAAGCAAATGGTATATCAATGTATCCATTATTTGATAATTGGGTATGTTCATTAAGCAAATCTAATTTCTGGATATTGTCTGCTTGGGCAATTGAACAGAATGACAATTAGAAAACCTAATGATTTGCAGGGTTCATCTAAGCCTCCATGAGGCCAGCTGAAGATTGTAAAACTGCCCTGAATTAAGACTGGATGAAACAGAAATTTCAGAGAATCAAAGGAAATAGTTCAGAAACTGTACACTAATATACAGTATTTGTTCAGAACTCAAATCAGTAGTGATATAACTCCAGTAGAGTGATATTAATTCTTCTGAGCCCTCAAATATTGCTGCAGTCATGAATATTGCCTATTTATTCTAGGCAGAAGTTAAAAGATTAGACTGGGGCTGACAGTGGAGCTCTTTTATGTTAATACAAATACTCAGTTTCACTTTCTCTATCTAGAAACAAGGAGATTGTGAGTTCTAGTCCATTTTAGGCAGGAAGCTGGCTGGGTGACTTTGAGCCAATGACTCTGTCTCAACCCAATTCACCTCACAGAGTTGATGTTGTGGGGAAAATAGTAGGAGGAAGGAACATTAGGTTTGTTGTCTTGAATTATTTATAAAAAATATAAAGGTAGGATTTAAAAAGATCCCACTGCTCCCCTGAGACTTAACTCCTGGACAGAGATAGAGTCAGATGACGCCTGCCTCTCCATCTTCTGGGGATAGCAAAGAATTGGTTCTTTTATAACAAAGGGGAGAAGTTTGCAGACATCCATGAATTAATACAGGAGGAGTATATTCTCAAACTCTGGGAAAGAATAGGGAGTTGTTTAAAATATGGCAAATGAAGAACAGATGAGCATTTCAGCCTTATCTCTTAAGCAAAGCTTTAGTCCATTAGTCTTACAGAATGCATGAAAAGAAAATTTAAACAGCTCTTAGAAACCTCACCTTGACAGGTTTCTTATTTTTCATTAACAAATTAAGATTGTACTTTTCTTATTTAATACTAAGATTATTATTATTATTATTAATAATAATAATAGTAATAAATTATTATATTATTATATAATATATAATTATTATATAATATATATAATATATTATATAATATTATTAATAATAATATTAATAAATAAGTAAATAAATTTAGTTTCTGATATTTTATAATTTAAATCTTTCTTTCAGATTAATAAGGTGCTGCATGGCTTTTGCTTCCTTCGTCAAGTGTCACCATTATTGTATTGACAATGGAACTTTCTATTTGAGTGTTCTTAGCACTTAGACTTATATAATGCTTCACAGTGCTTTACAGACCTCTCTAAGCAGTTTTCAGAGTCAGCATATTGCCCCCAACAATCTGGATCCTCATATTACCCATCTCGGAAGGACGGAAGGCAGAGTCAACCTTGAGCCTGATGAGATTCGATCTGCCAAACTGCTGGCAGCCGGTGATCAGCAAAAGTAGCCTGCAGTACTGCACCCTAACCACTGTGCCTCCGTGGCTCTTGGTTAATCCTAATTATGATTGGACAACTGTTTTTATAGTTAACATGAAAACTAAAATGTCCAATTTCAAATAACACAGTAAGCTCTAGTTGTAGAAACAAAATCTTTCCATTGCAACTAGTTTGGGTGATCCATCAGATACAGAATTAAGGAATCTGCACTTTTCTATTCTAAGCTATTTGTGGCCTTAATAGAAGGAAGCAAACACTCAAAAATCTGAACCTGATTATCATGAAATTATAAGAATAAGAACACAATGTACTTTTTCTTCCAATAATTTAGATAGTGACATATTTCCTAATTAAAAATACATAATATCACATTTGATACTTTTATATACTTACTACTCCCCACCAAAGTGCATCAGCATAGCTGCTAAATTCATGCTCGCCTGAGTCATTCACAGCATCTTTTTCAGCCAAATACACGAAATATGAAGAAAAAATCAAGCCCAGAAACCCAATATACAGGGTAGTTATCAATTCCTAAAAGAAGAAAAAGAACCAATTAGTGAATAATTAACCATATAGGGAATTCTGCTGTCTTCAGAAGCTATTTTGAAAAAATAATACCTGATGCTCAAGTTTATACTTCAGTCGGCTTATTATTTTCCAGTATTATTTGGTAACATCAAAAGAGAGAGAATTTTAAGTGCCAGAAAGCCTAATTCTGAAAAGCTAACAGCTCAGTCTAAAAGCCCTGAATGTGAAAAATTCCTAATTTGTGTTGAAGGAAGCCTAAATCTAAATTAATTTATATCAATGCTAGATGGAAAAAAAATTATAAATTCTACACAATTTTATTTAATGGCTTCAATCCATTCCTCAAATTGAAAGCAAAATGTTTGCTAAGCAGATGGTCCTAGGTTAGCATGCAGAGTAAATAGCATTTGCTGATTAAATTGTGAAAAGCATCATGGAAATAGGCATGGATGAAACTTGGATTTCACAAACTATAATGTTGAGTTGTAACAAATTTAACAACTAAACCTGACACTCAATTAAAGAATGCCGTGTCAGTTTAATTATATGAGTGTTAATTCATTGATTAAATGTGCATGTGAATAAAACAACACTTCTGATTTGAAAACCATATATCTTTTACTCAGGGTATACGTAGGTCATAGCATGTTATATGAGAGAAGTAGAAATTACTTTAAAGTCAGATCTAGTCATTGGTAGTTGGAAGGACTTTGAAATATTTTTTTAACAATATAGGAACTGCATGATTTATCAAAAAACATTTTAGTAAAATTTCTTTATCAAAATATTTTGCATTTCAAAATGATCTAATATGTACTTAGAAGTTATTTTAATAATGTAATATCAGACCTATCATCCACTGGGAGTTTCAGCAAAAAAAGCTTGCATATATTCCATCTTTCTATAAACTACTAGACTGACCACATTGAGATGTTTTTTTCTAATTCATCGAACCAAGATATGCACAGGACTATCGAATCTGCATGTAATCCTTTTGCTCCACCCTTTGCCACAATCTACAATTATGCAAGAAACCTCTAATTTTCCTGTTTCCATTCCTTCCAGACTGGGAAAAAATAACTATCAGTTTCAAATATGTTCAGAGTATTAATGGCCAAACCACAAGTCATTTTTACTCTAGAGTAAACAAAGTTAATCCAACTGGAAACCTTAATGAAGTAGGGTGTGACTCTAGTTCTTTGTCCTATATTTTTACTCTAATCCAACTGGAAACCTTAATGAAGGGTGTGACTCTAATTCTTGTCCCATACTAAGGTCATGATCTAGATCAGTCTTTCCACATTTCAATTAATACAGTCAAGAAGGGAATCACTGAAATAAACCATATCTTGTTGGGGCAAATCAATTGACAGGAACAGTTAATCCTACTTGTTTTGGGACTACAATGGCATAAATGTTTTAAATGTTCCTTTTCCAAACACTACCAATCTAAATCTCTCCCTCCCTCCCTCCCTCCCTCCCTCCCTCCCTCCCTCTCTCCCTCTCTCCCTCTCTCTCTCTCTCTCTCTCTCTCTCACACACACACACACACAAACAACCACACTGTTTCCTGTAGTCCTTGACTTACCACCACAATTGAACCCAAAGTTTCTGTTGCTAAGTGAGACATTTGTTAAGTGAGTTTTGTCCAGTTTGCCACTTTTCTTGCCACTGTTATTAAGTGAAATGGGTTTCCCCATTGAATTTGCTTGTCAGACAGTCACAAAAGGGGATCACAGGACACTGCAACTGTCATAAATATGAGTCAGTTGCCAAGCATCTGAATTTTGATCATGTGACCACGGGGATATTTCAATGGTCATAAGTGTGAAAAATGGTCATAAGTCATTTTTTTCAGTGCTGTGATGACTTCGAATGGTCACTACTACAGGACTACTTGTACAATGAAAATAAAACATATGGTTGCTAACTAGCCTATGCACTGAATTGAGTAATTCAGAACAGACTTTCATTTACCCAAAGAGGAACAGATGAACCAGTGGTGGGTTGCTTCCGGTTCGCACTGGATCGGGCGAACCAGTAGCAGCAGCGGCGGGACACTCCGCCCACCCACCCAGATGCTTCTGCGCATGCGCAGAAGCGCCGCACCGCATGCACGAGCAAACTGGTAGCAACGGGATTTGGAACCCGCCCCTGATCTGAACAAACTTCATCTCAGTTCTGGATTTCTACAAAACCAAGTCAAAGATTTATGCATGTACCTATGTATGTATGTAATTTATATACATTTACATACATATCCTCCAAGATCTCAAGTAAATGTATTTGGCTCTTTCCCTATATTTTATCTGTATAACAGTTGTAAAATATACATACATACAGTATAAACATACACAGACACATAAAAGTATTGCATTTACTTTAAAAATGTATAAATCTGTGATACTCTGTAATGATACAATCATAGATGTAGAGCGAATCTATTATGGGATATAAGCCTTTTAATTCAGCATATATTCAACTAAAATGACAAGAGTTCATATCACGTTATTTTCTGGCCAGATTTCACTTACAGGTAGTTCTCAACTTACAACCATTCATTTAGCAAATGTTCAAATGACTTTCTATTGGTCCTACTGAGTCTTGGAGAAGACTCTAAACTTCTCCAGAGCCCAGAAGTACAGTTTCCTCTGCAGACTTTCCAGTCCATGTTGGGAAGTCAGAGAATGTGTAGGCAAAGCTAGAACATCTTTGTCTTTAATCCATGTAGAGTTTTTTGGAATGACACCTTTGGGTGCTCCAAAAATAATGTGAATCTAGATTCCCAACAATAAAGAAATAAATACTCACAGTTCCCAATTTTGCATACCTGTCTATGTATGAACACTACAGATCCCAATAGTCTCCACGTGCCACCCTGCCGATCTACATGAAGCATGCGCAGAATCTGCAGAAACCGGATGCCTCTGGGGGAGAAAATAGGTTTATTCAAAGAAAATGGAAGATAACTAATTAAAATACAGTTTGGAAATAGAAGTCTGATTGTAGAAAAGAAAAACAACAGGAAATAATATATGTTCAGGTAGTCTTCACTTAACGATGATTAGTTACAATGGCATCCCTGTATTCATGTAATTGAGATCTGGTTTGCTCTTATCACGATTGCAGCATCCTACATTCACGCAATCACTATTTGTGACTTTCCCAGCTGGTTTCTGACAAGCAAAGTCAATGGGGAAGCTAGCAGGAGGTCACAAGTTAATGTGATGTCTCACTTAATGACTGTGGGAGAGTAGCTTAATGATCATCGCAAAATATGATCATTAAAATTGGGTGCAGCCAATTTTATGCCCGACTTGATAAACACACCACTTAAAAAATAAATCTTCCAGGCTCTATTGAGATGTCAAGTTGAGGATTACCTGTATAAACTTGCAATTAACATATTTACCTGATTGCCGAAGTTGCAAAAACTTGACCTTTTGAACCAACACATAGTACTATCATGGAGGCAACAACTACAATAAGATCTGGAAATTAAAAACAGATAAACAAATAAATGTAGATTTAAAAGTGTATGTGCCTTGCACATATTTAGATTTTATGCTAAAATATTGTACTTCTATTTAGATGGTAGGTGTTCAGTAACCACTGATAATTAATATTTGATTATACACATTTGCCTTGCTATTTTCCTTTTCCTTTGCTTGTATTTTTATAAAGACTTTGTGCACAGTCAAATATTTACTATTGTTTTAAATACTTTTTTTAAAAAAGATTTTTATAAAGATTTCATGTACAGTATCATATTTACTAAGATGTAGAGGAGGTTTCAAGGCAATAATTGTTTTTAAGATTTCTTTTAATAAGGCGGTGTGTTAATTTCCAGTATCTTTTGAACTTGTACATAGCTGCTACATACGATAATATGTGTTTTTTTTTCTGTGTCACAACATTGATTATTGTATGATTTATCTATTTTTACAATTATGGACAGAGTTATGTCCCATCTGTAAAACATTTTGTACCAATTATCTCTTCATATATTTTCTTGAAAACATTTATTACTTAATCATGCAACACTGGTAGAGCAAGGATGCATTCTTTGAAAAAAATAATGAAGATAGGAATGCCCTTTCATCAATTTGGTTGAGTAGAGAAAAGCAAGGAAAGAACCACTTCCAAATGAAGCAATTTTATCTTCCCACCTGCACTTTTTTGTGAGAAAAAGATATACTCTTTTGTGAGGAACAAACAGTGCATACGCTCATTATGAAATCATATAGGGTGTTATATAGAGTCTGTGAACATTATGTGTCCATTTCTGAAACATGGAAATTCAATTTACTGCTGCTCTGGAATAGTTTACAAGGGCACTCCATTATTCAGAATAAATAATATTTATTTTACTTTATCATATTTGTATCTGCCTATTTCACATAGAAACAGTATAGTTACTAATGACTAATATTATACTCTTTGGGGATTGAAATATTAACTTCCAAATCACTCTTCTGGGAACATAGAGATACAACCACTGGTTCCATCATTTCATTAATGTAGGGATACATTAACGAATCTTAATGAATCTTTTTAAATCTTATCATTTCTCTCTTTATTGTAATATTAGGAACTACACTGAAGTTTTGTATGATTAGAAAAAAATGGTTGGAACGGAATGCGATCAAAAACTGAATTTGATTTGATATTTTCTTACCACATTAAAAATCACAATTTATTTAAATCCCTGGAAAGTTTTGAGACCCCAAGTCCAAGGTTTTGTAGGTCTACTGGTTATAGAAGTACCCTAACAACGAAGAATGGAAAGAATAATGGCAGTGCCCACTCTCCTTGTCTGATTGTCCACAGTCAGTGATCCTAAGTTCAACATCTTAAACAAGCTTTCATTAGAATAATTTTCCTATTAATATTTCTTCTGGTTTTCCATCATGATCATACATCAAATCTATACATGTGATTAGTCTGTAATTCAAAACAGAGACAATCAGCCCTTCTTAGATAATGCAGCAAATATTTTCTATTTTCTAATTTAAAATAAAAAATCATACTATACAAAACCACACATACTCACCAATGATAGAAATGGGTTTTCTAGCAAAACGAAGCCTTCCCCAGAAGCCAACATATTTACTGCGGCATCCTGAAGACCACAATCGAACCACATATTCAGTTCCAAAAAATACCACTAATACAATTTCCTAGAGGAAACAGATACGGAGCCTGATTAATTTAATATGCTTTTAATGCTTTGCATATGCTATTTGGAGAAAATGGAATATCAGGTCTGGGAGTCTTAAAATAAATTGTGACAATCACCTCCCAATATGATGTGCTTCCTGATCGGAAATTCAAGATAGCTGTAGCCCTCACCCATCTAAAGAATAATAGTTGCAGAATAATAATCTTCAACAACAGTCCAGAACACAATTAAAAATTAAATTAAATTAAATTTTAAATTAAAAATTAAGTTAAATTAAAAATTCTTGATTTGCATTTTAATCACATTTTGATCATCATATCTTGAAAAACATATGCCTGAAAAACATAAAAAGGCCTCTACATTAAAGGACAATTCTGTGCATGTAAAGTCCAAAATTAATAAAGTTTAATAGTATCTCAGAATTAAATTAAAACTACACCTTAAATTTCAATTTTTGAAGTCATATTAGAAAAATACCTACAAATGCAACAACAAGAAATTACATTTTTATATACCAGCTGTTCAATTCATTGCAAAACTTGGTAAAAACTAAAGTTTCTAGTAGAAATAATGCCAAAAAAGAATAAGCAAAATTTTGATAGAATAATAAAATTGCTTATATATTCTTCTATTAAATTCATGTTTTTATTTAGTAAAATGTTTATCGGTGAATTGTTGTATAAACTTGTATATAGATACTTGGAACCACTACTAGCACTCTAATTAAATTTAGCTTTAAAATGTTTGACTTTCCTATGTCTTTTTCACTACATATATAAGTGGAAAAGTAGGTTCCACATTGCCCTGCATGCAAATACCTAATGTGCAAATAAAGAAGCCAACTGCTCATTTTTTAAAAAAGAAATAACATCAGAATTTTTATACATAAACTATGCTGTAGTAATTCTGCAAAAGGATCTTTTTTTAAACTAAGAAAATATAATGACAACTATAATTAATTGACTATGAGAAAGAGAAAATAACGAGGTGTAGTGAACCAAAATTTCCTACATGCAAATTAGACTTTAATATTGTAAGAAGGGTAGGAAAGTAGAAAGAAGCAAGGGGATAAATTACGGATGCCTTTAGAGTCACAATGTGTGGGTTTGTGGAATAAGGGAATAGCATGCAGGAAATTTGCATAAGAGCTGTGGGTTTTTAAAGACCCTCCATGATTTGCTGGGTAACAGGAACACTGACAAATATGCAAATGTGTGCTGCCCTAAAGACAATGAAACAGACATACAGTCAATGGTTACTGCCATCCCGTTCTTTGCATGACATGCAGACAAGCTTAGAGAACATTGATTGTTCTATAAACTCCTGCAATTGGAAAGAAGGACCAGTCAGCTTACACCAAGACACATTTTTCACTCCTGACATTTCGATAAAGGCATATTGACCTAAATGAGACCCATGTTATTCTGGAAACATCTGAGGTGAAAGGGCACAAGCTGTTCTTCATGGTCATACACAAAAATGCCAGGTAACTATTAGCAACTGGCAAATTCCCCTCCCCAACCCTTGGCTTGGTGACACACAAGTGTTTTTTTTTTTAATATCTTCCCTTGTATAAGCTCAATAAATCCACTGCAGGAGGAGGAGGAGGAGGTGGCTGATTGATATTTGTTGCTATATTTAGAGACAGCTGTCAGAATAGCTGCTTAGAGGCGAAAGCCTCTGCTGTTTACATTTACAATAAAATGTGCTAATCATTAGAAAGGCAAATAAACAATTCTTTGTGAATTACTTCAGTATACCCTGCCTACCATTCCTCAATAAACTGGTATTTCAGGAGTTTCAATATTAAGAGGCAAATATAACAACAGCAGCAGCAGGCTGCTTGTATGCTACCCAACTCTCAATGAATCTTGATGGCTCAAATAATAATAAATCAAATAAATCACAACCAAATCAATAAAGGATAAAAAGAAAAGATGGCAAGTGTGATGAAGTGAGAGATCTTATTCTCTCTCACCAAAGGCCTAGGAGAAGAACCACCGAGAAGGCAGGCTTCCAATGATGACACTGTTTAATTAAAGGATCCCGGAACGTGCCAACCTGCAGGACTGAATTGGGTACATGTTATAGGAGACAGGTGGTCCTTCAAGTGACTACGCCTTATGCCATAAAGGGCATACATACTAAGGACTTCTTTCTTTTTTACAACTGTTATCCGGCACCAACAACTTCAAATTTAGCCATGTTATCTGGTTAGAGTTAGGCTGATATTCTTATCAGCTATTTCCATTTATATTGCATTTTAAAAAAATGAAACCTAATTTTTTTTGGAAAGCAAAAAGTTTTCTTTTGGAACATAATCCAATGTTCAACCCTTATAAGCTTTAGTAAGACCACATCTGGAATACTTCATCCAGTTCTGGTCACCACATAAAAAAGATGTTGAGACTCTGGAAAGAGTGCAGGGAAGAGCAACAAAAATGATTAGGGGGCTGTAGACTAAAACAGCCTACAGGAATTCGCTACGTCTAGTCTAATGAAAAGAAGGACTAAGGGAGATATGATAGCAGTGTTCCAATATTTGAGGGACTCCTACAAAGATGAGGTGGTCAACTATTTTCCAAAGAACCAAAAGGCAAGACGAGAAACAATGGATGGAAACTAACCAAGGAGAGAAGCAACCTAGAACTAAGGAGAAAATTCCTAACAGTGAGTCCTAAACATCTTGCTGTGGTTGCTCCATTATTGGAGGCTTTCAAAAAGAGACTGGGTAATCATTTATTTGAAATAGTATAGGGTCTCCTTGGACTAGAAAACCTCCAACTCTATTATTCTATGTTCTACATTTGTTAGATCAGATTGAGGCTGGAGTTGTAAGCATACATAACAAGAAACCTGTACTGTACTCAATCCAAGAAAGGAGAATAAGTGATCACGCAGTTACAGAAGGTCAACTACTACAACATGGAACACCCAGGACTGTCTTTAAAGACGATTCAGAAAATAGGACAGAATACAGAGACTCAATTATTTTAGGGACTAGTTGATCAACATCTGGACGAACTCCAGTTTAGTGCCAGATATGCTACTGTATTTTTGGCCTCAAGTTAAAATGTTTGTGCGATTCAGGTGAAAGACCAGAATCATCCTTCAAACAACCTAGTCCCGAACAGATTCCAGTGAAAGTCCAGAATGGGTTCGAGATTAGGTTGTTTGAAGGATCATCCAACCCATAAACTTGCTTGAGCTCTTATCTGTATAAGAGTTCCTCCTCAAAATCTATAGGTAAGATTTCCCATGCCTATTTTTGTCTGGAAGAAGATAGGTCTGTTTAGGAAAAATCCTTGTCATTCTGGAATTTCCTACTACATGATAAGTGCATGTTCTCTACCTCTGACATGGCTCGCCTTGTTTCATAACCAATTAATGAGACTGGTTTTTCAAAGTTTTCCTTCCCACTGATTGTCAACTGAATGTTTCCTTTGTTAAAGGGTTCAGGAGTTTTCCTTGGAAATAATTTCTCTCTTTCTACAAATAATAACAGGATCTCAGTATTACTGGAAAGGTCTAAAAAGTTCTTGGCTACAAAAAGATTGGAAATTAGTATAGCCTTTATTGTCATTGTACATCATATATACAACAAAATTGAAATTACATCTGGCATCAAAACTGGTTAATCAAGTACTTGCTTTTCAAACTTTTTCTGTTATTGAACTAAAGCTGCATGAAAAACTACCAAATATGCTACAGAACTCCCAACATTTATTTCATCCTTTGGCAACCAAATCAGAAAGCAAAATCAGAATAATTCTCCTTTACATTATTTTTTTATTTTACTAATTGCTACTTACTCCCAACTCTGAACATTCTTTTAAAAGCTATGAAACATTGTGAGTTCAGACACTCTATTTGGGTTTGAGACTTTACACTATATTCCGTCAACCTATTTGAATTCTCTCCCAAGCCTGTGTCACAGTGCTCCATACATCTACAGTAATAGTAACACTGAGGTCTGTAGGCTGCTCACATCACAGATGTGTACTAATAGTTAATAGTAGTAACTTTCAAATCGTAAGTGTGCCAAGCTCATTTGCTCAGTATTTACCACTGCCTTCAACAATTAGCTAGGCTGGATGAAAATATTTTCATTCAAATGAACTGAACTGAAAGAAACACAGGCCAATTTGGAGCATGAATTAGCTGGTTAAGATTCAGTTACTCAGCAAAAATAACACCCTTCTTCATTTGATTTATTATTGAATCTTTAAAGGCTGTGTACAAATGCTCCCATTGTGTGTGCTGTTTAATATGCTTAGGTTGAAAGTCTCTTTCAAAAATGGAGTTGTTTATAGCTTGTTGTTCAAATATATTCCAGTTGCTTTATCATCAAAATACTATGCCCTCATTTATATGCTGGCTGGAGAGAGAGAACCCACTGTCAATATTTCCTTTCCCCAAGCTGTGGCTTCCAGAAGTGGCAGACTATTATTTCAAGAAGTTATAGCCATAGGTTGGCAATTTTGGAAAGTATAGTCCCAACACGTCTGGAAAACATAAGAATGAGGAAATGTTAGCATACAATATAAACAATGGGGATTTCCCCATCATTATGTGAAATTCCCAAATTACGGAAGATTGTAGAGTGGATTCTTCTTTCATTCAAAAATTGCCTTTCTGAATCACATATATTTGAAGACCCATCCTCTTGCCAGTTTTGGCATTTAATGTACTTCTAACATATGTGATTTTAACAATAGCCCGTGGGAGAAAAGTAAGATGAGATCTATGGAGAAGATGACAAACAAATAATATATGTATTATTTATACATATAATTGCAGGAGAGGCAATGAAACATACAATTGCAAGAGATGCAATGGGGAAACATGGTGAGGACGAATGTTAGGTGTAAAAAAAAAATTAAAACCTATTTTTAAAAAAATCTGAGCTTGGGACAAGATTTGGGGCAGTACCTTTTCTAGTTGACATGAAGTCCTATCGAAGAAGTGAATAATGGGCGATATTTTTTTAAAAAAAGATAACTATAAGGGAGAGTGTTGGATGCCATTTGAAATCTTCTCAGCATTTGTCAACTTATTAAGATAGGCTCTCTAAGGACCATGGCTCATGGTTATGACTAGAACATCAGGCATGGTTATTTTCTTCTCTCTTCCTCAATATGTGTGTGTCTTTGGTTTACCACCTTGCTCTGAGATTTCTAGGAACAAATGAAACAGATAAAATACAGCCTGGCATAAAAATTATAATTCAAAGTTATGCTGATACTTGCAATGCTACATAAATGGCTCAACTACAATTACACATACATCACTAGGAAGTGCTTTGAACCTTTGCCTGGCAGAGGTCATAATGTTACATCATATTTCATAATCATGGTATTATTTCACTTGTCTCAAAAGGTCGAATTCCTACAGCTGGCAACACTGCCTTCCTGTTTGAATCAAGCTTCTGATTCGGAGAATATTACAATTAGTGTATTTATTATGAGCAGCAATGAGCAAAAACTGTTTTTGGAGCCGCAAAATGTGACGCAGTAATGTTTAGCCTGCGGCTCTCCTGAGCTCCCTTTTTGCTGGTGGAGGCACCGCGGGCTGGTCCTTTGCTGTTTCCAGGGTGGACCCCGGACCTTGGGTTTGACACCCCTGCTTTAGAGCACAAATTGCTAGACTCCCATTATGCACTCTGTCCACAACTTCAAGAATTCAGAGGTATTGACCAGCCACAATTACCTAAGCGTCTTCAAATCTTACATGAGAAATCCATTCATGCCCTAAGAGGAATCCCCTCACTGCCCAAAGTCCCAAACTTTGATGATGCAGTTATGAGGAAAAAAATCTTCCCTTTCCCCTTGAAGATGCCAAAGCTCACCAGTAACAAAGCTCAAGTTCTTTTACTTCACTGGTGGCTCAACTGTTATCAACAAAGCACAATTACAGTATCAACATGTCTATGAATTCGTTTAAGTCCTTTCTGATTTTACAGGTGGTCTTCATTTAACAACCAAAATTGGGACTGGCAACTTGGTCAATAAGTAAAGTGGTCGCTAAGTATAACTGTTTGCTTATATTTTACTTCAGCTTTATTTTGCTATACAGACCTTTGAAGGTCATAAATGTGAGGATTCATTGTAAAGGATTAGTTAGCAAGCTAATTGCTAAACCAGGTCTACCTGTAACAGGAAGTAGGGGTCACTTATTTCATGTCCATAGAAACCAAACTATCAAGCACAGGAAACCAGGAATCAATGCAGTTCAAATGAATACAAGTTTATTGCAAGTTAACACTCTCTATAAGAGTCTGAACTACTAATGGTGACAGCAAATTGGCCGTAGACAAGAATCAACAGAATTCAGGGTGGGCTGGACTTAAATAGTGTGTGAACATTGAAAGGACTGGACACTAATGACACACTTATCCCCTCCCTTGGTCTCAACCTGATCTGCACATATAACTTGCAACCAATTTGATAAACAAAATCCTATTCAGCCATGAGGATCAAGTTTACCAATTCAGGTAGTCCTCGACTTATGACCACAATTGAACCCAGAATTTATGTTACTAAGTGAGAAATTTATTAAATGAGTTTTGACCCATTCTACAACTTTTCTTGCCAGAAATTTGTTAAGTGAACCACTGCAGTTGTTAAATTAGTGAAATGGTTGTTAAGTGAATCTGGCTTCTCCGTTGACTTTGCTTGTCAGAAGGTCGCAAAAGATGGTCATATGACCCCCAGCACACTACAACCGTCATAAATATAAACCAGTTGTCAAGCATCCGAATGTAAGTCACATGACCATGGAGATGCTGCCACAGTCATAAGTGTGAACCATGGTCATAAGTCACTTTTTCAGTGCCATTGTAACTTCGAACAATCATTAAACGAACTGTTATAAATCAAGGACTACTTGTAGTAAAGCCATCATAGAAAAGAACTGTTAAAAATAGGCAACAAGCAATTATGTAGTCTTTTAGCTAAATGCCTTTAAGATGGCCTACCTAACATTCTTTATCATCTTCTTTAGATAGCCACCAAATTCACAAATTCTGAGAGGTAAAACTAAACTTCTTTTTCTTTTTGACACCTGTTTGAAAGACTGAAATTATTCAGCATATTACCTCTTGCCCCAGTAAATATGTGTCCTACTTTATTAATGTATTGTATCTGAACAATCATGTAAGATGCTGTATCTGAACAATGATGAAATGTCAATGGTGAACTGCTTAATACAAAGCAAGCAATAAACAACCACCTGTGTAAATACAGTATTTGGAAGAATTTGTCCTTAAGGAACCAAGGATGTCAGGCTGTATATGCAATAATCCAATTAAGGATTATTGCATATACAGGATGTAAGGATGTCATACTGTATATGCAATAATTCAATTATTGCATATACAGTATGAGATTTCTGGAAACTGCAATTTAGGTTCACTGGATAATCTTTATCAAATGTTCTTTTTGTTTTGAATATTTTTTCTGTCATTGAGAGACAGATTTGGTTATTTAAAACGTTAAAATGTGACTTTGCAAAATGACAAAAAATACATTTTAAAACTTTTTATTAGCATACCTCTTTTGGCAGAAATTTTTTTAACAGTCAAAACATTAAATGCTATTGAGATATTTACCTAAAATTTCAGTTAGAAGAAAGAGTCTGTCTAAATGTATGTCAGTTCTTGACTTTCAGAAATCTTAAAATGGTCTCATGTCTCATGTTATCACACTATAAAACAGAGGCAGATGTTTCTGTATGTACTATCAGATGAAATGAGCTAATTTCCCTTGAAGTTTATCTGCACTGACCAGATGACTTTTTCAGTAAGCACATCCAATGCCTTTGTGGTTACTATAGAGACAAATTTTCCCATCCATTGTGCAGCCGTCTTACAGTAGCTAGCAGCTGTTGTCTAGTCATATATTCCATTGGAGGCGAGTTAGGTAAAAAAATGGGAAATCCACAGCTGAGTTTCTCCTAGCCACTGTAACTGAAGCTTGAACTGTAGTTTTCAATTTCCAGCCTCTTTGCCACTTTCACTAATCACTATTGTTGAAAACTCTAACAATGTGCCTCTATTATTACTCTTATATAGGATAGCTGATAGGAATAGACCAGGAAATATGAGTCCCTTTTGGGCAAAATATTGCCATATATTTTGCCCACAAGAAATACATATAAGAATACAAATAAACATGTAGTGTACTTATAATGAATACCACTGAATGACAAAGTTTTGCTAAAATTAGGTATATTTAATTTCAGCAGGAATGTAAATGCTTTGTAGCTTCCTACTTATTATTTATTTAGTGTATGGCATGTGGTCATGCTATCACTGATATACAAATTTAGTTTAAATAAAGCATCAGCAAATGTGTGTGTGTGTATACACACACACACACACACACACACATACACCGGTATATATGTGTGTGTGTACATGTATATGTGTGTGTACACACACACATATAAATAAATCAGTGGAATTTAAAAGTCCATTTAGTTTTCGTCCTTAAAGTTCTATTTCAGTTTAATTCAGACTTTCAATTATTTTCACTCCAGGCTGTTGAGAGGGGGAGGGAAGACCTTCAGATTACTGCCCCTGGGTTCTTTCAAAACTCTTATACTTTGCTTCAGTCCATTAATTCATCCTTCGGAACTATGATGAGTCACAGGGAAGAAAAACAATTGTAGCCACAATTTTCATTCTTGCATTCTTCTATTTAAGGGGACTCAAGTTCAAATGTTTAATTATATCTTTGAAGAGTTAATAATCAATTCAACAAAGGCTTCAGAATGTCTTTGAAGCTTTAAGAACAAGCCAGAGATGATGGAGGAGGAGGAGTGAGGTTACAGTGTTAACTCCACAGGGAATTTAGATAATAGGTTGTAAAGGTTGAGAGCCTGGATTATGTCTTCCAGTTAATAAAGTTTGGCAAAATGTGTTGCTCTGTCTTGGTGCCATGCTGCTGCACAGAATGCCAGTAAACATTATATTCTACCTTTGAACACAGATGTTCATTATCTTATTCAATTCAAATACAAACAGTTATTGCTCCTGCAGTAAACTGAGTCACCATGCTAGTTTAGCTATACTAGCAAATAAAGAGTGTAATCCTGTTGATTCTTCCAGTTCTTTCTGGAGTATTTATCTCCACCATCTATGCTTTCCTTCTTGTCTAAATGTGTGGTGGTTCCTTGGGTTCTGTTCATACATTTACCTAAGGTCTCACCTCATCTTTCGTACCTTTTAATATCACATTGCAAGACCTCATTAACATGATTATAACATTCATCTCCCTTTCTTTTTATCAATGGTCTCAGATGAGATAGCAATAGCACTTAGACATATATACCGCTTCACAGCCCTCTCTAAGCGGTTTACAGAGTCAGCATATTGTCCCCAACAATCTGGGTCCTCATTTTACCGACCTCAGAAGGCTGGAAGGCTGAGTCAACCTTGACCCTGGTGAGATTTGAACTGTCAAATTGCAGGCAGCTGGCAGTCAGCAGAAGTAAACTGCAGTACTGCATTCTAACCACTGCGCCACCATGGCTCTTAATAGATAATAGCATTTTTCTGTAAATGGCTATATAATGATGGATTGAATGGAAAAGTATTAATGGTGCCTTAATCAACCAACACAAAGAAGCAAAATGCCGATAACATGTTTGATTTAGACACTAATAGCATTCTAGTGGGAGGTCACACACACTTTATCAAAAATTAGATATTTTTGGGAGGATGCATCCAATGTTAATCTCAGAAAGGAACCATTGTCAAAAATTAGAATCATCATAGAAAAAGATAACATTGGCAATATGATGTATGTTTAAATACCTTAGTCTTTAGGAAACAAAATCCCAAATTCGGACTGTTTTTGAAGACTATGAACAAGTTAGAATAGTCCAAAATTTACCTGCTACAATAAAGCAATATAGGAACATTTGTGTAAACCACACAATAGCAATTTTTGCAGAGAAAGGTAGCAGAATAATGTGAAATAGAGAGGAACATTTTTAGATCTCCAAAAGGCATGAAAAGCATGTACATATACCATTTCAGTTCAGTAACATATAGTGACGTGTGAAAGGCACTGGACTAGCATCGAGGAGACCCAAGTTCAAGTTTACCCTCAGTGGCTCATTTTGGGCCAGTCACTCTCTCTCAACCTAAAACTACCTCACAGGGTTGTTGTGATGTTTGCCACATTTATGCTACGCCCTCATAACATCCGTTATAAGCAATTTCATAGCTCCAATAACATTCACTTTTATTTCTGAGTCTAATTCAAATTGACAAATTCAGTTTTAAGCTTAGTTGAAGTAATGGTTTTTGAAAGACTGTAATCTCAAAACCTCTTTTGAGATGATGGTTGCTTTGAGTTTTAGTTTTATTATTATACCTCAAGAAAGAAAAAAGTAAAACACACACACACAAACCCCAGATATTCACAAAATAAAGGGAGTCAAATTTAAAAGAGTCACTAGCTTCTTCCCTATGAAAGAAATATAAGTCACCCACCTGAACAATAAGCGGGATGACTGGATTACAGGCCTGATCTGAGAATAAGATGGTAATAATACACTCTCGCTTTTTGAATGCAGTCTCGTAAATCAAAGAGTCTTATAAATACATGCCTTCATCAACTTAAAACATGATATTTATTTTTTCACAGAGGACTTTTAAACTCTGTTACCTTGAAGCAACTACTGTTTTCAAGTGGTTATACTGAAAAAAAAGAAAAAAATGCTCATCAGTCTAGACATATACATTGCAGACTAATAGAAATAAGTGCATCTTTCATGAGATTTATTTTTATAAACAAGAGCTAGACCACCAGGTATATTCAATATATTTTCATGTTTCAACATTCTTGTTAACTGCAGCTCCCCTTTCTTCCCTTTTCTTTGATCCTGCTTTAATGTAGGCATCAATCACCTTCCTCAAAGGATATATATACAGCGACAACCCCACCAAATATGCAATGAATCCGTTGCCTCTTCTTGGATAAAAAGAGAACCCAACCTACACATCAACTTGACAGGAAACCTACCAGTATATAAACATTAAAGATAGAAGGATTAGTTTATGAAAGGAAGAGGGAGAGAAGATATAGTTGGGAAATTTTGCAAATATCCAGTGATGGACTTTATTTTGTTTTTATATTTGATTTTTAAGAAGTGTTTATATACTGCTCAAAAAAATAAAGGGAACACAAGCAGAAGACATCCGAGATCTGAATGAATGAAATAGCCTTATTAAATACTTTGTTCTTTACATTCAGTAGTTTATACACTGCTCAAACAACTAAAGGGAACACAAAACTACTGTATGTAACGAACAAAGTATTTAATAAGGCTATTTCATTCATTCAGATCTCGTATGTCGTCTGCTTGTGTTCCCTTTATTTTTTTTGAGCAGTGTATATAAAATTAATAACCAAAGTCACTTTGCCACTCTTTACTCAAGACATAAGTGCAGCCAATTTAAAGAAAGAATCTATTCCTTAGGTATTGGAAAAAAAAAGCAGCTAAGTCAGCATGACCTTCTTATGGCATATAGTTGATATAAGGGCCAGCACAGTAACCAATTCAAGAAAGCAGATGGCAATTTGGAGGGTGAGTCTGAGAATTAAATATGAGGTTGAAATTATACATTTGGACCAAAATGGATTCCTACCCAACAGACATATAAAAAACAATATAAGAATTATCATCAATGCATTAGAATATTACAAAGCTCACCCCGAAAAACAGGTAGCTGTGGTTTTCTTGGATGCACAAAAAGCTTTTGACAACTTAAACTGGGACTTTATGATAAACCAATTAATAAGAATGAATTTTGAAGAAAAATTTATAGACACGATTAGAGCTGTATACACTATACAAAGGGCAAAGATAATAATCAATGGGGAACAAACAGAAAGTTTTGAAATAATTAATGGAGTGAGACAGGGCTGCCCACTGTCTCCTCTGTTGTTTATTCTGTCTGTGGAGACATTAATGTCTCAAATTAGAGATAATTAGAAAATAAAGGGATTAAAAATTAAGTCACAAGAATATAAGGTCCAAGCATTCGCAGATGATCTGGCATTTAAAATTGAGGAACCTTTAGAATCTAGACCTATTTTATTACAAAATATAAACCAATTTGGTGCAGTAGCAGGATTTAAAATGAATAAAGACAAAACTAAAATATTGACTAAGAATTTAAACAACAGAGTGAACAACTAGAGGAGGAACTGGGAATCTCATGAACAAAGAAAATTAAATAGTTGAGAATTTGGCTATCAGAAAAGTATACTACCATAAAGAGGGACAATTACGATACACTCCTATTACAAAAAGATTTGGATAACTGGACTAAATTACCAATATCATTAATTGGCAGAATTTCAACGATAAAAATGAACATACAGTATAGTTACTATACTTGTTCCAAACAGTACCAATAACATTAGGGAAATTTTTTTTTGAACAACTGAATAAATTGACATTGAAATTCATATAGTCAGGGAAAAAACCGCACATTAAATTCAAATTATTGCAAGATAGTAGGAAAAAAGGAGGTTTCAGTTTACCAGAATGGGAACTTTACTATCAAGCGGCATCCCTAACATGGCTCAAAGATTGGATACAACTTAAAAATAAGTGGATATTAACGATAGAAGGCCATGACCTTCAACTCGGTTGGCATGGCTTTTTATGGGATGGGAAAAATAAATCACACTCTTATTTTCAAAGTCATAAGGTAAGGGATGCACTACTGAAAGTATGGGAAAAGATTAAAAAGAATCATTATATGAAAGTCCCAGTTTGGTTGTCTACAATGGAAGCAATGATACATCCAAATACCACAGACCTAGATAAATGGTAAAATACACAGATTTATTAGACACAAAAGGAGAATTAAAATCAATACAAGATTTGAAAAAACATGAATAAATTTGGAATCGTGGCCATATTTACAAATCAAAACTAGATTTTAAAAAGATAAGGAACAATTTGGCATAAACAGGAAACAATCAGAATTAGATAAATTAATATTAGGATCAGGAAGAAAAATGATTACAAATATCTATAATTACTTATTAAGATACAAATTGGAGGAAGAAACAGTAAAGGAAACAATGATAAGTTGGGCTAGGAATTTTGGACATAACATAGAATTGGATAAATGGGAAAAATTATGGGAGAAAAATTACAAATTGACCATGGCAGTATCATACAAAGAAAACAGCTATAAAATGTTTTATAGGTGGCATTTAGCACCAGCGAGACTGGCAAAAATGTACCCCAATTTATCACCCCAATGTTAGAGATGTGGTCACAAACTAGGGACATACTACCACATGTGGTGGATGTGCCCTAAGGTGAGGAAATTTTGGTATAAAATTAAAGGGTGGTTGGAAGAGATTACACTCCAAAAGATAGATTTTAAACCAGAGATGTTTCTCCAAGGAATGATTGATAGAAAAATGGAAAAAGTCTCTATTATATTATATTGCATATTCTAACAGTGGCCAGAATTACTCTAGCGCAAATGTGGAAGCCGACCAATACACCATTGGAAGAAACAATAATAAAGAAAATCCTCGAATGTGCCGAAATGGATAAATTAACGATGGAGATCGAAGAAAGAGAAGACTCGGATTATTATAAAGTGTGGAATAGGTTTTATACATGGTTGGAAAACAGAAATCAAATTAAGAAATAAGATAAAGTGAAATTAGATATTAACATACTGGATATAAATGTAAATAATGATCCTGCTAATAAAACAGTTAATTATGAATATTTAAAAATAAAGGGAAGGAGTGGGAGGATAAAAGCTAAGAGTAAAGTTGTAAAATTGTATATATCTGTTGTTGTATTGTATTTTAACGTCTGGTGTACGTGTGTTTTTGTCTTTTGTTTTTGTCTCTTGATTTCTTTTGCTATTGTGTGTTTGGTTTTAAAAAGTAAAATACTCAATAGAAATTATTTTTTAAAAAAGAGGTTGCCAAATAGCAATAGCAATAGCACTTAGACTTACATACCACTTCACAGTGCTTTACAGCCCTCTCTAAACAGTTTACAAAGTCAGCATAGTGACCCCCCCCTCTCAACAATCTGGTTCCTCATTTTACCAACCTCGGAAGGATGGAAGGCTGAGACAACCTTGAGCTGGTGAGGATTGGAGCCCTTGGCAGTCAGCCAAGGGCTTGGCTGACTGCCCTTGGAATTAGACTGCAATACTGCATTCTAACCACTGTGCTACCATGACTCTTCAGTGTATTCCTTGGGGGCTAAGCTATTGACCCAATTAAGTGATTAGGTTATATGCCTTTAAGAAAACATAGCTCTCTCTCAAATACATCTTCTGTCACATCCAAATAACCTCTCTCTTATTTGCAAGAAATGTTTTCTCCAGCCATCCCTCCTAGCTGGAAAAAAAGGAAGAGTAGAGTAGACTAGAGTAGACTAGAGGAGAACAGAAGAGAATTAGAATTAGAATTAGAATTAAAAATAGAAATAGAAACAGAAACAGAAACAGAAATAGCAGAGTTGGAAGGGTCCTTGGAGGACTTCTAGTCCAACCTCCTGCTTAGGCAGGAAACCCTACACCACTTCAGACAAATGGTTATCTAATCTCTTCTTTAAAACTTCCAGTGTTGCAGCATTTACAACTTCTGAAGGCAACTCCTTTCCCTGATTAATTGTTTTGACTGTCAGGAAATTTCTCCTTAGTTCTAAGTTGCTTTACTCCTTAATTAGTATCCACCCATTGCTTCTTGTCCTACCCTCAGGTGCTTTGGAGAATAGTTTGACTCCCTCTTCTTTGTGGCAGCCCCTGAGATATCTGAACACTGCTATCATGTCTCCCCTAGTCCTTCTTTTCATAAGACTAGACAGATCAAATTCCAGCCTATTATGTCATTCCTATATAAATATAAACTATATAAATAATTAAATAATTAATTCTATTCTTATCTCTTCTCCCATTTCACTGCATAGTACAGATAGTCCTCATCTTACAACAGTTCAAAGTTACAACAGCACTGAAAAAACTGACTTACGTTTTTTGCACTTATGACCATTGTGGTATCCCCGTAGTCACATGATCAAAATTCAGGTGCTTGGCCACTGACTCATATTTACGATAGTTGCAATGTCCAGGGGTTATGTGATCTTCTGCAACTTTCTGACAAGCAAAGTCAATGGGGAAGCCAGATTCAGTTAACAACCGTGTTACTAACTTGACAACTGCAGCAATTCATATAACAACTGTGGCAAGAAAGGTTGTAAACTGGGGCAAAACTCACTTAACAAATGTCTCACTTAGCAACAAAAAATTTGGGCTCAATTGTGGTTGTAAGTTGAGGACTACCTGTATTACAAAGGTTACCCCCAGTCAAGACTGTAGTTTCAGGGATAGCCAGAAATTAAGTTAGGACATTCATTTCATCTAACACCCGGGGTGAAATCCAGCAGGTTCTGACAGGTTCTGGAGTACCTGTCAGAAACGGAAACTTTGAGTAGTTTGGAGAACCAGCAAATACTACTTCTGGCTGACCCCAGAGTGGGGTGGGAATGGAGATTTTGCAATATCCTTCCCCTACCAGGCCCACCAAGCCACGCCCACAGAACCGGTAGGAAAAAAATTTGGATTTCACTCCTGTCTAACACCCATTTCTCCTCTTTCTCCTCACACACATGATTTTTCACCTTCCTCTAGGTAGAGGCACAATATTATTTCTGGATGATTGATTTTCTTTAACAAAACTTACTATGGTAGATTTTAATGCTACTGAATGTAATAATTTGGGGGATTAAGTAGAACTAAAGGGATACACCCTTTAAACATGCCACAATCTAAGAAGATGCTTTAGGTTCCACTGCTACTCAACATCTGGCCAGCTAGGCTATCTCTAGCATTATAGGAAGGCTTGCATTATTTCAGAAGAGTCCCTAAAATTTTGGCATTTACAAAGTTAGCCTAGCATGTACACTGGGTAGAGTTGGGTAAAAGTCAAATTTCTCAATGGCTAAATCCACTCTCCAGTTAATACCTGCATATTCTAGAAGAAATAGAGGTACTGAATGAAAATTTTTGGAGGTTAATGGCAAGAATCAATGGGTCAAAACTTTACAGATGGAGATTCAAATTCAAAATAAAGAAGACTTTCCTAACTGCAACAACTATTAAGCAGTGGAATAACCTGCCTTTGGGAATCCTGGATTCTATATCAATGAAGGTTTTTCAGTAAACCTTGAACAACCAATTTGTCCATGGCAGTTTAAGGATTCCTGTCTTGGGCAGGGGATTAGACTAAAAAACCTTGAAGGTGCTTCCAATCCTATATTTCTGTGAGTTTTTTTCACTCTACATTTGCAATTCTAATACGGCATGCTACATCCATAAATCAGAAATATAATGCATGCAAAATAACCCCAAGGTTCAAAACTCAACATTCCAAGGTAGAATGGAAAAAACTCTTTCATGAAGCAGAGTTCCTGCTAATTAACATCAACAATATCAGGTTGGATAAACCGGTGATCTGACTCCTATTATTTATTCCCATTGGCTATGCATGCTGAGGCTGACGAAAATCCAAAAACATCTCTAGAAGACCACAAGTCCGCCCCCAACCCCGTTTTGGTTTATGGTAATAACTGCAACCAAGCTTAGGGGTGAATTACACTCAACCAATTTCATTTATTTGGAAAGCATCTGTTCTGCTGGAAACAAAGGAGAAAAATGAAATGATAAAACCCAGTTTATCACACGTTTTAATATATCAGTTATTTGCAAAGTACAATTTTGGCAGCTAATTGTAATTACAAATTACACATTTGCCTCTTTCTGATTTTTTTTAAAAAATACTTCCTGATGCTTCTGAATTTAGAGATTAAGATTAAAGCTTAAGTTTAAAATGAACAGATTCTCGCCTTTTGATAATGGTAAAAGAGAATTATTTCTCAACTGTTAAGCATCAGTTCCTACTGTGCTTCTTGAAAAAGAACGCCTCACACAGAACAAATGATTTAGAAAACTTGAAACTTGAAGCAGACAGCTGTCGAACAGAAACTGTGCACTTTCCTCCTCTTAAAAGAAATAATTTGGAGAAGAAAAAAGAAACACAAATGCGGAGACATATACTGAACAGTTTATCACCTATTATCCCATAAGCCTTTTGATTTGCAGCTTGGTTTCTACCCATTTTTTAATATTAGAGGCAGCACAGCCCATTCACAGGTTTTATTGCAATTGACTGAGATACAGTTAAGATGCATTTTCCCTGGGGAGAAAATGTTTCTGACAACACCAGCTGCATAGATGCCCAACCTCCAGAGCAGAGACAGAATCATCACACAGATGAGAAATTTCTGAGAAGAAACAACAAGATTGCCCTGAAGGAAAAAAAACTCTTTACCTACCACATAAAAACACAAGTCTGGGATCCAGATGCTGCAATCTGAACATGATGGCATCACTGTTAAATACTTGACATGAAGTGACAGATGATATTATGTGAAGCTCACTATCTAAAACTTGAAGAGATTTAATGATTCAACTGGCTAAAATAAACAAACACAAATATATATATATATTTTAAAATAGCCAACAGTGTTTTGAACTTTTTGCCTGTAAGGGTTTACTAGAATAAATACAGACACAAGACTTCAAAGCATACTAGTAAAATTAAATTGATTTAACTGGGTTGATTTTTAAATGTTGTTTACTTATCAGATGAAGAGTAGAAGAAAAGGAAACATTGCAGACTCCAATCTGTCCATTATGAATTATTTTGGTACTGACTATAAATCTGTTATTGTACTTTCTTCTAAAATATATTCCGCAAATGCACTTTTTAAGGTAAAGCAAAATACTTTATTTTGCAAATTAATTTCCCACTCAAATTTAGGAGTCCTATTACATTAACATGCTCCCCAGCTTCTGTATGTCCATGTTTCTTTCTATTTTTAGAATGTGACAGATTAGTGGAGATATAAATATGAATAAGTGCTTAATGTAATCTATTGCATGAATCAGCAGCTGTTTTGCATTAAGCCTGCATTTCTTTTTTTTTCTTTTGGCTTTTTTGTAAAACTTAAGGCATCTATCTTGTCCTTCAAAATCTTCTACAAGAGCCATCCTTCTTAGGACATTAGATCATCAATCTGTTTAAGTCAGTCCAGCTTACATTGCTTGGCAATGCTTCTTCAGGGTTTTAAGGAGGAATTTTTTCTAGCTTTCTCTATAAATGCATGCAATTTACAGATGCCTTCTTCTGTTCCTTTTTATACCAAATTCCACTATCACATAGAAGAGGAATTATGACTGCAATTCCACTTGAGATTTAATATAACAAGGTATGCCCATTCACAATTTCAAAATGCATATCCCCAGGAATAGCAAACTGAGATAAAACACAGACCAAAGACTTTCAAGGAAACTGTTACTATGTTTACTTGGATTTAACTTTTCCAAGACCTGAATTGAGTGGTAGGATGCAAGTCAAATGCTATATCAAGAAAAATAACTATGGCATCACGCAGCAAGCTGATCTATTGAAAGAAAGAGAAGAGGAAAAAGAGGATAAGGAAAAGGAAGCAAGAAGATTGTCCCATTCAATGGATCAAAAGAGAATTCAATAGTGCTAAATCTAGGTCATCAAGAAGCCCAGTCTAATCTTATTAAACAAGGTTGTTAAAATCAGGCAGAGATAGCACATGGCATTAGAAGATAGGACAAGAAGACATACCAGCAGAAAGCAGGACCTTGGAGAGCTCCAAGAAAGTCCTACTAGCTGAAGGACTCCCTATTAGGGCAATAAAAATCTGGTTCAGCAACTGTTTCAAAGCCATCTGAAGACTAGTGTAGGTAAATTATAATCTGCATTCTTTCCAGTTACTTCCACTCTTTCCAGAACTGTTAAAGCACCAGAAATTTGAATATCAGGCTTATTCAAGGGCGAGAAGAGCTCTTGTTTGGAATTCCTTCTCTGAATTTGAAAACAATAGCAAGACCTTATCTTTTATCTGAGGGAATCCTAAAAATGGAATTGACTGTCCTTTCATTGGGAAAGTGAAGCTGAACAAACTACTTTGCTTCTCTCCATATACTTCCATTGACCATTGTGAGAAACCCACAGTTGGTTAAAAAGGCAGCTACAAGTAGTCCTAGACCTACGATCACAATTGAACTCCAAATTTCTGTTTACTATGTGAGACATTTGTTAAGTGAGTTTTGCCCCATTTTACAACCTTTCTTGCCACAGTTGTTAAGTGAATCACTGCAGTTGTTAAGTCAGTAACACGATTGTTAAGTGAATCTGGCTTCCTCATTGACTTTTCTTATCAGAAGGTCACAGAAGGGGATCACATGACCCCAGGACACTGCAACCATCATAAATATAAGTCAGTTGCCAAGCGTCTAAATTTTGATCACATGACCTGGGGCATGCTATGGTACTCATAAGTGTGAAAAACGGTCATAAGTCACTTTTTTCAGTGTCGTAACTTCCAATGGTCACTAAAGTTTCCTTGTAATATTGTTACAGTTAACAGATTTTGGCTAGATATAAAAGCAATTAATTGTTTTTTACAAATCCTTAATTTTTAATCATAGTTTAATTGTAGTTTCCAACATACTGTTTCTCATTGAGCTGAATTCTCTAGAAACAGCTCGTTCTAAATACTTCTGCCAACAATTTCTAGTTGTATTAGAAATATTGTGCATTCCAAACAGGCTTATAGGGTATATTAATACTGTTATCATAATATAATCTATCCTGCTGGACCATTGGCCTGCAGTTTGACAGCATATATTTCTTAACTACCCCATCTCTGAAACTTAATGCACAATCTGTCATTCCTCTCCCCAGTTTTGAACCCCAACTCTTCAAAGCAGAATAAATATCTCAAGTCTATGTAAATAACCCAATGGGCTGAAGCAGCAAAAAACATCAAAAATCACAATTACATGACTGCAGAACACTACAAATGGCACTAAATGTGAGCTGGTTGACAAGCATGTATAATGCAATGACATGACCACAGGAGGTATGTGTAGCCCTTGTAATATAAAAAATTATTTGTAAAAGGAAGGAAGGAAGGAAGGAAGGAAGGAAGGAAGGAAGGAAGGAAGGAAGGAAGGAAGGAAGGAAGGAAGGAAGGAAGGAAGGAAGGCCCACCATATTCCAGTTACATTATTTTCTGATTTATTTCAGGTGCATTATAAAAGTCCATGTATCACATAAATTGATTGGATAGTGCAGACATCCATTTTTCCACCAAAGTTGCCAAATAGCAAGAAGTGACCACTGACAAATTAACAAATTATGTAAAACTACCTCTATCACTTCCTGAAATTATTTCCAGTGGTTAGCGTCATAATACGCCCCCTCACAACTATATCTGTGCTTGAATATACTTTTAGCAAATTTAGTGAAACCATTTCACTTCTCTCAAACTTTCCATACTTGTTACTTTGTTGTTTCACTATTGGTTGATATATAGGAGGCTAATAGGTATAATTAAACATTAAAACATGTTTACATCTTATAATTGTTATTCCTTATTCACTTAAAAGCAGACATAATTGAGAATAAGAAATTTAATCTTCATGGAAATTAACTTGCTGTGACTATTAGTCTGATCTGATCCAATGCATACATTATTTATAAAGCAGCATTGCTGAAAGAATGTAAAAGCTATGTAAGAGGCCAAAAAGTCAGAAAGCTACAGTATTTGCTAATATAAATACATAGCACAATACAACAGATGTATGTCTTTAACATAAAATTTTCAGTTCCTAATTTGAAAATGAAAGACATGAAAGTGGGTGCTTCCAGGTGGAAAGCTCTCAGAAACTCAAAATTTAATGTTTTCTATTGTAAACTAGAAACAGAATTGCATTAAATTGCATTTTATTTCTCTGGCTCATTATACCCCATCTGGAAATGTAGGTCAGACAATTTTCCACTTCAGACAAATTGGGCAGTTGCAAAGTTGCTCTTCAGGTGACTGTTCTAAAATTTGAGAAACTAAAAGCAACTGCATTTGCATCCTGTTTCATTTCCTATTATCTGATATTGTTTCTCATAAAAGCATTTCATCCACATATTAAAGCTGTTCATTACTGTACTCTAAACTCAATATGCAAATCTCATAAAACAGCTCTTTTTTATACTTGCATAAAGTACGAATATCAAGAGAAGTATGTTTATTTGAATCATATTTATTAGTAGAGGAGAATTTTCCCTAAAAATATTTTAAGTTCTTTTTCCAATTCAGTGGGTTTTTTTGTCCACATAGTGGACAAAACCTAAATGATTTAGATTCCTTCCCTTTTATACCCCTTATGGTCACAACCCATTCTTTCTCTAACAATGAAGCTTCCGAGTAAAATCAATATATGAATTATTTTGGTCAGCCAAGATTCTGCTATCTCCTGTATGCATTATTGCCTTTATGCTGTATTGCCCGATACCTTGAAATTACCGCTAGTGTGTTCAATACATGGCTCATTTAAAGTCCTAAAATATAAGTTGTCCTTAGCAACCTTTCAAAGTTATGACTGGCCTCCCCAATCAATTTCAAAATAGGAACTGAAAATTTGCCAGCTTTAGTTTTTCTAAATTTGCTGAAATTCATGTTTGAACAAAATGTGTTTCCTAGATTCAACAGATTCTAGATTCTGATTCAAGATTCTAAATTCAACAAAATGCATTTCCTAGATTAATTCAATCTCTTTCTCCCCCACCCCCAATCTTGGCCAATAATTTAGTTACTATAAATAAAAACTGACCAATTTAAAACAGGAAAGGAAAAACAACAGAATAGAAGTACTAGGCCACTCTAGTAAGTGGCCACTTGTAGTGGAAGATCAGGAAACTTGCTCATTTCAAGAGAGAGGGAATGCTCAGGAAGTAATTTATTTGCTGAAAACTTTGTAGAGAAAGATGGCAAGGGAAATTGCTAAACGAAACAAGTTCTTTCTTTTAAATGTTTTGCAACAAAAGGTAGAGGGGAGAAAGCAAAAAACAGATTACAGTGCTTGCTATGCTAGATACAGAATTATTCAATAACCCAACAAGTAGGGGCAAGGAAAGAAAAAGGAGAGGAAAAATACCTTCCCCAAAGAAAGTCCTCTTTCTGAACAACAATGGGATATTTTCCTATTCATGCTTGCAAAAATATTGTGCTGTTACACTAATGTTACCCTCCTTACTGAATTTTCCACGGTAAGGTAGAAGATAAGAAAAATGCAAACAAAATGCAAGTTCTGCAACTTGACGATGACAATGTCCAGATTCCCCATGAATTTATGGCAGAAAGAGAGGAAACCTTTAACTAGAAATCCTGAGATTGGAAATACCTTCATATCTGATCCCATTAAGTTTCAAGATGTCGATTAGATTTATTTATTTAGTATATGGTATAACATGCATGGACTTACAATGTATATAAATGTTTCACCTAAATTACAAACATAGTACAGGTAGCCTTCAACTTAAAACAGTTCATTTAGTGACCATTCAAAGTTACAACGTCACTGAAAAAAGTGACTTATGACCATTTTTCACACTTACGGCTGTTGCAGCATCTGCATGGTCACATTATCAAAATTCAGATGCTTGGCAATTCATTCATCTTTATGACAGTCGCAGTTTCCCAGGGTATGGGTCTTCTAACAAGAAAAGTCAATGGGGAAGCCAGATTCAGTTAACAACCTTGTTACTAATTTAATAATTGCAGTGATTCACTTAACAACTGTGTCAAGAAAGGCTGTAAAATGGAGCAAAACTCACTTAACAAATGTCTCACCTAGCAACAGAAGTTTTGGAGTCAATTATGGTTGTAAGTTGAGCATTACCTGTAAAATATGAAGATAAAAGGATCTATATTCAGATACCAATCTCTAAGCCCGGGATCCCGAACCCTCGATCTGTGAACCAGAACCAGTCCGTGGCATGCCAGAAACAGGGCCGCAGAAATAAGTGAAGCCCCATCCGTGTGACGCAGGCCACACATGAAAGCACGCCCTCTCTGGTCTGCAGAAGACCTCCCTCCACAGAACCAGTCTATGGTGCCCCAAAGGCAGGCGGGCGCTGCACTAGGCCATCTAACCATTGAAGCACAGCATCATTTATCTGAGAAAATCAGATCCTAGACATATGCCCTCAGCTTACAGCTGGTTACAATGTGATCTATACTTTGACATGGGCCCCAGCAATCACACTGAAGGGAGGACAGTATGTCCCATTTATAAGTAAATTCAGGCAGACGCCATGTGATGTGTGAATCCTATTCAAGTTTGTCCATTGCTGTATTTTTTTTTTATTTTTAATTTGATTTAATTTATATGCCGCCCTTCTCCAAAGACTCAGGGTGGCTTACAATGTATTAAATTAACATAGGAAAAAATAAGGACTCACTGATTTTGAGATCTGAACAGAGCAGAACCGAGTAATCAGAAATAACATGTGAGGACTTTTGCATAAAGTTATACGTTTATGTTATGAGTTGCATAGGTTAATAGGAGGAAGAGTCACCACCACCCCAATCAATTCTCCCCTGGGAGACCCACACTTGGACCTTAAATCTGATTTACAAGCAAAACATGGAATTGGAACATTGTTTTCCTTATAAAATCTGATTAAAACTAAAAACGCATTAGCCTCTCTCTCCATGGATACCTCTCAAAGGTGTCTTAAGAAATCAAGTCACTTTATTTTTTAAAGAATTAAAATCAGGGGATGGGATTTTGCCTATTGCCTATTAGAAAATAAAACATCGGATGCATTTATTCCACATATCTTCTAAAACCAGCCCATCAGTATTCACTGCAGTTATGCAATCCCACAACACCTGCAATTGCAGGCCCATCATCTCCCCCAGGAGCCACTTGAAGCAATTCAATAGCTACCAGCAAGTGACAGCTGGCAAGCCCAAACCTGCCCCTGGTAGTCTATCATATGTAATCAATTGCAAACAGAGCATCAGCAGGTTCATCTCTTTATTTCCTGGCTAATTCCCCCAGGGAAAACAGAGAGCAGCTCTCCACTTTTGAGTCAGGGTGCTGTAATACCCGTCCCAATCTCTCCATTCCTTTTGCCCCCTCATTTTCATCAGTTCATCAGGCTGCTTTGGCTTTTCAGCTTGATACCCGTTATGTTATGTCAGCTGTTACATTACGCTAAAGACAATGGATTCCAGCTGGCCGAGGTCAGATGTAACAACAAGGACCTAACAAAGACTTGGGCCCTCCAGTTATATTGAAATTGAGATACACACCGAATGCAGTACTTAATGACAAACTACTTCCCAGACTTTGGACAAGGCATAAAGGAAACACCTGTCACTGCAAGTGCTACATGCTAATCCTGATAAATTGAAAAATCCTTTTCAACGCTCAATTCTGCTGTGCGCCCATGTTCAGTTTTCCCCTCCCTACCCCAAGAACCAAAATAGCCTTCCTCTTCTCCACTTACTAGATATTAGAGAGTGATCTTGAATACACAAACACATACATATATACTCTGTGTATGTACTGTGTGTGTGAGTGAGTGAGTGAATGTGTGTGTATACACAAACACATTCAGTTAGTAAACACTTCTCATGCATTTGCGCCATACAATGTGAAATCTGCCGCTGTTATAAATATTGCTGTGTTTCCAGAGGGATAGCCATGTTTAGTCTGCTGCAACAAAACTACAAACAGCTCTCAAAATACAAAGTAGTCTTCTAGTGCTTTAGGGACTCAAGAAATGTATTTTCTTAAAACGTATTCAAGATAATGCTTTATTTTTCTCCCAGCAGCAAATAATCTCCACCCATATGGCTTTTTAAAATGGTCCAACTCATTCTGCAGATCTATTGAAACAATGAAGACTAGGAATTCTGAGAAAATCAATACCAGCATTGGAAAAGGTTTTCCAAGGCTGTTAGTCTGTTATAAAGGAATTGGGATACAGAGTGGACTTTCTTTGTTTCTAATTTGGCCCTTTTATGGAGTCTATGACAACTCGCCATAGCCAACTTGCTCCCGACAAGTTACACTAATATCAAAGAAATAGTCAAATAGAATCATTAAAGAAAGGATGCCAAAAGAGGGACAAAATAAAATGTAAATGACAAAATTTAAAATAATTTTTACAATTATTTTAAATAATTAAATTGAATTGTTGAAATGTCCCGCAGTGAATTTTCCTGTGGCAAGTTGGCTGTGGCAAGTTGTTCCACGGTGGCTCAGTGGCTAAGAAGACACGGAGCTTGTTGATCAGAAAAGTTGGCAGTTCGGCGGTCCAAATCCTTAGTACAGGTCTCCTGCGTGAGCAGGGGGTTGGACTAGATGACCTCCAAGGTCCCTTCCAACTCTGTTACTGTTACTGAGTTGGCCGCTGTGAATTGGCCATGGCGAGTTGACCATGGTGAGTTGGCTGAGGCGAATTGTCCCATTCCGCCTTAACTGCTTTACTGAGATTATTGGGTGGAAAATAGCCAGCAGATGGCAATATGACACTTATGAATGAAGGCAAATATACATATCCCAAGATAATGTTGTAGGATCCAATCTGGGTCAGTCACAGGGACCAAAGGTTTAGTCTTCCAAGCTTTCAGACTCGTGCTGGAGCCCATCCTCAGGGAACTTCTATCCTAACGGAATGTGTTCCGTTAATATGACTTTTGTTAAAATGAAACTCTGCAGGATTGCAATGCGTATTCATGCAAGATTCTGGCTTGAACCAGAATCAAATTGAGTGTGTCAATTTATGTGTGTGTAAATGAGGAAGGGAAGGAGGGAACAGCTGGGGTCCCCGATTCTAACTCATTGTCAGTCACAGCAACTCACTGGATGGCGGATTTGGGTCAGTCCTACTTCTAAGCCCATTTTTATCACTTATGGAAATTATTGTGGGTAAAAACAGAAAGCAACAGTGCTATGGACACTATGCTGAGCTCCTGAAGTAAAGGTGAGATATAAATCAAAAAAATAAAAAACTGGAATTAAAAAGCAAATAGTAAATTGCATCAGTAACAGCTGTTATTACTTTTATCAACTATTTTAGGGGTGTTTTGTTAACCTTAAACACTCTTTGACTCTTATTCTATGCTCATTCTATTTTATATTTTCATTTTATTCTAATCCTGCACATTCTTTTCAGGAAATTTAGGATTGCATACATATCATCCATTGCTGTTTTATCTTTATGATAAGGAGTGGCTCATGGGTCATTCAGCAAATATTCATGACTCACAAGGTATCTGAAGCTGGGTCTCCCAGATCCTAGGTCAACGTTCTGCATTACACTGTTGCTCCACAATACAGTAGTCCTCCACTTACAACAGTTCATTTAGTGACCGTTCAAAGTTACGGCACTGAAAAAAGTGACTTGTGACCAATTTTCACACTTATGACTGTTGCAGCATTCTCATGGTCATGTGATTTATATTTGGATGCTTGACAACTGACTCACGTTTATGATGGATGCAGTGTCCTGGGGTCATGTGATCACCTTTTGCAACCTTCTGAACAAGCAAAGTCATTGGGGAAACCAGATTCACTTAACAACCATGTTGGTAATTTAAGAACTGCAGTGGTTCAGTTAAGAAAAGTGGCAAGTCATAAAATGGGGCAAAATTCACTTAACAAATTTCTCACTTAGTAACATAAATTTTGGGCTCAATTGTGGTTGTAAATAGAGAACTATCTGTATTAAGGAACACCAAACTCTCAGTACAAGAGCATTCCATTTTATCCTCCAGAGCTACAATGTCACTTGAGTCCAACTGACTGCCTGCAGGCAATCACACATTCAGCCTCCAAACATATAGGGCAGTGATGGATAACCTTTTTGCCGTCGCGTGCCAAAAATGGGGGAAGTGGGGGGGGATCATATGTGTGCATGCCCATACTCATAATTCAATGCTCCCTGCCCCCCGCACATGCACACACGACCCCCCCTGTGCTCCCCCCACTTTTGGCACACAATGGCATGGTGGGACCGGAAGGCCGATTTTTCGCCCTCCCCAGGTTCCAGAGGCTTTCTAGGAGCCTGAGGAGGGTGAAAACAGCCTTCCCCCCAGAGGCCCCCCTCCTTTCCGGCCCCTTCTGGAGGCCGGAAACAGCCTGTTTCCTGACTTCCTGTGGGCCCGGAAGACCCAAAAATCAGTTGGCCGGCACACACATGCGCGCTGGAGCTGAGCTAGGGTAACGCTCGCGTGCCCACCAATATGGCTCCGTGTGCCACAGGTGGCACGCGTGCCATAGGTTCATCATCACAGATATAGGGCAACATGTGAACATCGGTTAGTGGAGTGGGATTACCTGTAACCCCGAAGGTGCTTTTTCAAGAAGCAACTGGACTTTCTTTGTTTTTCGTTGAAGATTTTTTGCTTCTCATCCAAGAAGCTGCAAAACATGTTCAAGGAAAAAAACAAAAAAAGTCCAGCTGCCTCTTGAAAAAGCACCTTCGGGACCACCATGACCTGGATGACTGAGAATCTCAGTAAACATTCCAGATACTAAATCCTTGAACAGGGCTCCTGAATCTTCCAAATACAATTGCTTTATATTAGAGCATTTTCCATACTGAAGGAAAATATTATGGGGCTCTGCACTCTGCTGGTTTTCAAAGAAATACGAATTGCTGCCGCTTTTTCTCTGTGCCTCCCTTTACCTGAACTTCATTCTAAGACCAGATCAAACCAAAAATCAGGAACTGAGAATATTCCTCACTATTCTTGCTAACCTTTACAAAGTATTTTTCATTACATCTGAATATGTACAACAAACTTGCAAATCAGCTATTTAAATACCATCATCTTGCATTTGCTTCTCTGTGCAGTTCAACACTGCCCCCTTTAGATTTTGGATATGCATTTTCCCCTCTCATTGCCAATTTAAATGGAGCAGCAACACTGCATGCAATTTGGCTTAATGCTTTCTGGGCAATCTAAGTATTCACTCTTCCTGAAATTTTTCAGTAAGTTTTGCTTGAGCTACAACGTTTCTCTAAATCTACCCAATATTCTTACCTGGAAGGCATTTTTATTGTGGTTGGACTCCACTCTGCTGCTTTTTTGAAGATGTGGTTTTGTTAGCGATTCTGGGGACCACAAATGGAGCTGATCAAGTGATTGATGGGATTGTGCTGCTGCTGCAGCTGCTATGGGAGAGTATGGCTGGGTTTTTATGTTGTGGATTTTTAATGTTGTAAGCTACCTGGAGTCACCTATGTGTGATTTGGGCAGCCATATAAATTTGTTTGGTAAATAAATAATTAATAAATAAAAATCAAATGAATCAACATGTTACATTTATATCCTGCTTTCAATCAGAGTCTTAAGGAAGCATGCATATTATTCCTTCCTCCAATTGCTCACAGCAACAGTGCTGGTGAGGTGAGTTGTAATGAGAATGTGACTAGCCCAAAGTCATCTGGTCAGCTCCCACTGGAAAGTGTGAACTGAAACCTAGGTTTCTTGGTGTCAGTTCAATACCTTATTGATGAGCATGGTGGCTCACATGTTTAGGATGCTGGCTTGACAAGAGCAAGCTCATATTTTGAGACCCGAATGTTGCTGTGGGGCAGGGGAAGATTCTGTCCTTCACTCCAGTTCCTGCTGGGGACATGAAAGAAACTGCCAACTAGGCATTCTTCCCTCCCTCCCAGCAACAGTGATGCCACCAGCTAATCCTTTTAACCCGGAAGCGCCTCAGTGCCTCTGACAAGAATGCAATGTGAACACCTTGTTCCTTATCATGCCAGTTCTTTTCATAAAAATTAACTAAAATCTTCTCCCTCTCCCTCCCCCCCTCTCTCTCATACATATTATATATTTCCCCAAAAATAAGACCTATCCCAAAAATAAGACCTAGCATGTTTTTACGTGTGTGCCTAATATAACCCCTACCCCCAAAATAAGCCCTACTTAAGAGCTTGAGCAGCAGGGCAGCCATTCTTTCTGGTTGCTCGAAGTGGCACAGCCATGAGCTGGGGGGTGGAGTTGTCCCATGAACCCCACATTGGCTTACCTTCTGGATGGGATTATTGGAGCCACCGCCATAGATGAGGCAAGTGTCGGGGCGTGGATGGCCCGGCTCCGGGGGCCCTGAGGTAAGTCCGTGCGGGGCACGTGAGACAGCTCCACCCTCCTGTCTCACAGTGGCAGCGGCACTGATGCACCCTGAGGCCTCCTGCACTGCTGCAAGCAAGCAGAAGAAGTGGGCCTCCGGTACATGGGGAAAAAAAGACACCCTAGTGTATTTTGGAGCCCAAAAGAAAATAAGAATCTGTCTTATTTTCAGGGAAACACCGTGTGTGTGTGTGTGGGGTGTGTGTGTGTGTGTGTGTGTGTGTGTGTATGTATATAGGTATAGGTATATATGTATAGGTACAAACACCCGTGAAAACCTCAAAAAACATGTATAGGTATATGTACATATATACATATGTATTAATAGTAGAATTGTTAGATAGAATATGTTAGATAGAAAATTATATTATAATGCACTTAAGTACAACTATTCATTTAGTGACGGTTAAAAGTTATAACAGCACCCAAAAAATAACCTACAACTATTCCTCACAACCATCACAACATCCCCATGATCATGTGATCGAAATTTGGGTGTTTCACAACTAGGGATTTTAGAGGTCTTTTAGTCCAACCTCTTGCCATGGGCAGGAATCCTTATTCCTTAATTCTTTATTACATAGGAATAGAGCTCTAGAGATTATATAATGTATGTTAAATATGGTGGGTGTTTCAATTTTGAAGCCTTAATTATTAATAGGAAGGTATCTTTACGTAGCCTTTAAAATGTGACTCTGCCCTAGCTTCTCTTTAAGAGCAGTGAAAACAGCCATCTTGGCTAAAATGACAACAATGAAAAAGTATTATTAAAACATGAGAAAGGCAGAAATTTGTACACCTTTCAAAACCAACGTGAACTTCTTCTTCTTCTTTTTTTTTTTGCAGTTCAGTATGATCAAGAATTAAGGCTTTAGTAGGAAAAGTGATCTAACACCTGCAATATTTAACATACATTATATAATCTCTAGAGCTCAAAGACCTAATCTGACAACAAAATGAGATTCCTGCAAGAAAATAGCTTTTTCAGGCACACTAAATATCCTTCTGTTCAGAAGAATGTTTAATCCACTTGGATCATGTGCCTGGATTTTCTTAGAGCATGCTGAGATAACAACATTCCGCTGTGTCTTGGCACCATAAAAACATTTGCTTATAAAAATAAAAGAAAAATATAGTCTCATGGGGAGAATACCTCGTTGAATTTACTTTTTCCATAGTTTAAATATTGAAGTTTCAAAAACAATTTTTAAATAAATATGCCTCATTCTCTTTGTGAGTCATGTCCAAACATCTCTCCCATTAATATCTTAAATCTGCCAATGTACATACATAACCTTTCTACATGATAATCACTTATTCAGTGTAAACTGAATATTTGGGGGTGGGGGGGGGGAGAAACTTAAATCCTGCTCACACCTCCACCTAGTGGTATGAAATTAATTCTGCACCCTCTTTTCAATTTCAGAGCAATAAATGGATAGAGTATTAATAAGTGTATCGTTCTCTAAAGGTTAAAGCATTTACTTTCTTCAGAAGGTTCACTTGGGTTCCATGAATGCTTTACTTGGTTGTCTGAACCTGTGTGTGCATTCATATTCGATATCCTTTGCTATTAATTTCACAAGAAACGTTGTTTATGCATGTACACAGATGCACAGGTAATTAAACAAAGTGCCTTTTTCGGAGCCAAGCCTTCGAAAGGATGCAGATGCGTTTATGCTTGAAAAGGGGGTGCTTACCTCATGCTTTGCATTCCCCTTGTGAATATTTGCCCCCGTCTTAATCCTGACTACAAACATTTGAGAACAATCTAGTCTGAATTAAATCTCACTGATATTAGTAAAATAAATGGTGTTTTTATATTCTGTCATGAAAATAATTATAAAACAAAACAATTTAGCCTCATGTTCTTTATTATTTTAAATATTTTATCCGGAGGCCTTTCAAATTAGTACTCAACTGTTAAAAATATATATATTTTTAATAAAACCCTTCACCTTTAAAATTCAAAAGAAACTATAGTTGCTAGTGTGGGTTTTCCAACATCTAGAACACTGACTTTTTGAAAATCAGGAAATATAAATACATGTGAGAGCTTTGGATTCATTTATTGGCTCATATTCCAAGGCCAGTTAAGTACCTGGTTCCTGTTTAATTTCAAAAGAACTTCATTTATAGAAATAGTGAGTAAATATTGCCTTTCCATTTAATCCCTCAGAACTAAGAAGAGATTAAATCTGCAAACTTCAGTTTCACTTACCTTTGCATATTTATGCTTTTCCAAAAATTAACAGGACAATTTGCTCACATGTATATCCATTTATATCTTTATGCATGTATTTTTGTGCACATTTTCTCTAACATGCACATTCCCCGCACAATTTCCTAATAGAGCTTTAATATGAGATTCCTATTTATAAGTATTGTTTGTGCAAACATATCTTGTATGCATTTTAAAACTGCAAACTGTATTAAAAAATTTGAAGGAGTATAGATTGGAACACAGAGATATTCTTATTTTTTTGTAAATGGAAGAGACACAAATATAGCAAATATACTGTATATATAAGCTTAGAAGGAATAAATTTCCTTCCTCTGCTGATCTTGTGGTGCATGCCTTTACTGTATAGGATGCAGGGATGTCAACATTAAAGCATATCCTGTTTTCTTTTTCTCATATGGTCAGTGATACTTCTGATCATGCTATAATCTTTCATTTTTAAGATTATGGGGAAAAAAATAAACAACCCTTCTCATACTTTCAAGACTTATTTCAACTCTTCCTGTTAATTCCACCTAGACCTTCAGCAAAATATGTCATTGGGCTTCCTTTCTAATGTTGAAGTGCATAGGCTTTTTTTAAAAAAAATAATCATACTAACTTTTGAATTTTTCTCATATCATAAGCCGTATAGCAATAACTAATCTCTGTGCATTCATCTCTTTCCTTCAACAGTCTCTGCAGGATTGTATTCTGCACAGAAAGTAGACAATTTATTCAACTGGTCTCCATCTTGTGCAAATTGAGAAAATAATTCAATTATTTTCTTTGCATCACACTTTCTACTGAATTATGAAATTTTCATTCAGAGCTTCTCAAACTCAGAAAATCCTCAGTAATTGTTAACAGTTATTTTCCACAATTTATTGAGTAAATATTAAAGTCATCCAGCAAGAGGACAATTATGCAGGTCTAACAAAAATAAAACATGCAAAACAAAGTTTTCAAAAATAGATTTCTATTTCACAGGGGAAAATATTTTACTCAAGGAAAAGCTACTACCGTAGTAAAGTACCCAGAAGAAACACAGGTATATTATTTAAGAAGTAATAATACAAAAGAAGATCATATATATTTATTAACAAAAACAAATTAACATAAAGAGAAACATTTTACTATACAGTATTGTGTAAAAAAGGACAATTCCCCTCAATCCCTACACTCTCTCAAATTCTGAGCCACAGGCTACACAGATGTAAGCAAAGTGACTCCTATGCCTTTGTATTTCTTTAACCTCTGAGATTACTAGGCTTCCTATGTGTACATAATTGTTTTGCTAATGAATTAAAAGAAAAAATAACAGATTGCAAAGCAAAGCATCAACTTCTAGCACCACCTTCCAAGGATACCTCTGGGTAGGTTCTAATAGGCCTTGTAGGTTTTCTTATGTTCTTAGATTTCAATCTAGTACTCTGTTTGGAAATATGTCCCCAAATAGATGATAGTATGCAGGGTTGGCAAAGTATGTCATCAGTTGAATGGTTTGTAATAGGTAGCCATTTTGTGAATAGTAAGCTCCTCCCACTAAAACTGCTTTGTGAAACAAGTTCCACACTTGTTCTCTAGTCTACAAGTCTTTTCTATCAGTGAAGGGCACCAAAACACTTAAGTCGGAAGAGAACTTCTTCCGGGGAGAACAAAATGATAAAGTCTTGTCATATGGGCAGCAATCCATTCAGATGACATTGGATTTATCATAAAACTTAAATTAATTTAAATTACTGTAGTGGCCAAAATTGTGGAAACCTTTTGGGAAAAGTGTGTATTTTTGAGGTTTGATGGCTAATAACACCCCCCCCTTTTGGGGGGGGGGGAGTTTCAAGATAATCATATTTCACTGCTGGAATGGCCTGGGAATAGCCCAGACCTTAACCCAATTGAAAGTCTATGGAGCCGACTAAAGAAACTTGTTAGTCAGAAGCGACACAGCAATAAAACCAGGTTAATAGAAACAATCATTAAATCTTGGTTTCACATTATAACAGCTGCAGAACTAAAAGACTTGCTTCACTCCATGGGAAGACGTTGTAAGGCCAGAATTCATGCTAAAGGTTTTTTTTTTTTTGTTTTGTTTTAATTTGATTTATATGCCGCCCTTCTCCGGAGACTCAGGGCGGCTTACAATGCGCTAAGCAATAGCCTTCATCCTTTTGTATATTTATACAAAGTCAGCTTATTGCCCCCACAACTGGGTCCTCAATTTACCTACCTTAGAAAGGATGGAAGGCTGAGTCAACCTTGAGCCTGACGAGATTCGAACCTGCAGTAATTGCAGGCAGGTGGTCTTAATAACAGGGTGCTTTAGACCACTGTACTACCAAGGTTACTCAACTAAGTTTTAACTGACATAATAATTTTTGTATATTTCGTTTCTTCTACATGATTCACTTTTCTTCTTTATACTGTTACTGCTATTCTAATAGCAAATCCTTCATAAAGTTATTGCATTACATTCTTGATTAAATTACCTTTCCATTGATGAATAATTTTATGGTATTATTCCAAAAAAAAGTGGTGTTATTAGCTAGTTTTAGAAAATACACTTTTCCCAAAAGGTTTCCACAATTTTGGCCACTACTGTATAACATTTTTTAAACTTAGGAAGCTAAGCAAGACCAGATTTGATTAGCAAACTCTGTTAAATTTGGGATGACCAAATTCCACAAAGTAATTGCAAATAATTTTCCTACTGTGTCACGAAAACTAATTCTGTAAACATTTCCATGTAATCGCCACTACCTGAGCTTGTCTTTGCTAACTTAATAGCACTAACATTACCCTTCAAGGACCATCATAATCTATCCTTAACTTTGATGCTCTCCATGGCCTTATCTTCCTTATCTTTTTAGTCTTATATCAGACTAAATCCTTACCTAAACCCCACTTAATCATTGTTCCACTAGCCTCAATGTTCAAATACTATTTTCTCAATCATAATGCCAACCTGTGCTGGAATTCTAGAATTTTAGGCATTCCAAGTCTCAAACACGAACTTCAGAAATTTTAATTCAATGTTTCTGGAAATTACCAGGATACGAAAGCTGGTCTTTTTTCTGAAACTCAATTAGTCTGCTGTTCATAAAAGCCAATTAGTATCTGTACATTCACTATATGAAACTATTCACTACCAGTTCTGTCTAAAAATAACTCTATAAATAAAAGACAAAATTAAAAAGGACTTAACCCAAGTGCTATAAACCTGTTGCGCTGCATACGAAAGACATAAAAACTGGGCCTTTATTCATACGAACTTGAACTCTGAAAGTTGACTCTCTGGAAAAAGGAGGGTAGGGTTTTGCCTACATTAAATATTAAAACACATATAATGGGGAAATCCCAACATAAGAAACAACTGCAGGATTAAGTGCCCAAAGTGAAATGAAATATAAATGTTGGCTTGCCCCAAGGAATTAAGTCAGGTAATGCAATGCCAGCAATTTCTACTGAGATATCAGCAAGGAACATAATAGCTGGGAAGGGCTGCTTATATTACTCTGAGTATGTGTTTCATGAACCTGACACAGGTCCTGACAATGGAGAACTCAGAGGACTTATTTATTGAATACTCTTGAACTTGGACACAGGATTCAAGTGATCGTTAGCCTTATTGGATTTGTATGGATCAGTGCATAACACTGATGCACAACAGCAAAAACTATAGACTGTACAAATCCTTGAAAAGAAATGTTTGGTGGTGTATTCTAATGTCAGAATTTAGTATTAGTATTTCTAAGAGCCTTGGTGGCGTAGCAGACTAAAGTGCTGTTAACTAGCACCAGCTGCCTGCAATTACTGCAAGTTCGAATCTCACCAGGCTCAAGGTTGACTCAGCCTTCCATCCTTTCGAGGTAGGTAAAATGAGGACCCGGATTGTGGGGGCAATAAGCTGACTTTGTATAAAAAAGAACACCGCTTGGGGGGGCGGGGCGAAAGCCCTACTAAGCAGGTATATACAAAAGTATAAAGGCTATTGCTTAACGCACTGTAAGCCGCCCTGAGTCTCCGGAGAAGGGCGGCATATAAATTGAACTAATAAATAATAAATAAATAAATAAATAATACTAAAAACATGTATATGACTGATTTTTACCTCTTGTCTTGAGAATTGCCACACATATTATTGTTCAATCACCCTACTCAATTGATTAAACTTTGTGGGACAATCTAGAGGACTACATCCTTCTATGTAGGGATGTCCAAAACCTACTGAAACAGAACTCAGGTTCTCTGCAACATTATCCTTCTCTTCTGAACTGTACCAATATGGTATGGTCAAAATATACTCTGGAAATTAATCCTCCAAACTAAAGCTGACGTATTCTGGATGTGGTCACCAAAACATAACTGTTTTGCCAGGAACACCATGTTAGAAACCTCACAAAATACTCTTGATTTGGATGATAAAAACCATTGGACCACCCTTGGAATGGCCAAATGAACACAATCCAGAGTATAATGAGAACCAATTTGGATTTCTACAGATCGTTCCATGCCTGAACCTAAAGGTTTTACACAAACCTACTTCCATGTTATCCATATTACTCTCATACAAATACAAATCAATCAGGAAAAAAAAAAGATGAAAGTATTGTAAAATGTGCACTGATAAGTATATGATTATACTTCATATTATCATGCTTGGACATTTTAGTAGATTAGAATACATCCAAATAACATTACCAAATATATACACAGTATATTCATATAAAAACATGTCTATATTTCAATTTTAATTCTTCTCAAAATACATACAAATTATATGTTGCTTAAGCAAATATCCATAGGCATACCATCCAAAATAATGTCCCTGTGGCCAGAGCTGCATATTGATCAATCGTGGAAAGCACACTGAATATAAGGCAGATCAGCACTATGAGGAAACTGGGGGGGAAGAAAAAAAAAACAAAAATTAAAATCACTAAAACATTTAGTTAAGTTTTTTTTTTAAAAAAAGAAAAGAAACAATAAATGAGAAATAAATAAAAATTCCTGTCTTTCAATAGTGTAATAAACTGCAAAGGAGAAAAATAAAGGTTGATCTCACTCAACAGAATGTGGGATAAAGGGACTGTGAAGGAACGTAGTCTAATTTTTAGCCTCTTTTTTAACAGATGACGAAGTCTTTGGATAAGGTTTTACAGGAGAATACAATTCAGCTTCTCCATTGAGACACAAAGTTAACAGAGCTATAAACAATGCTTGCAAGGAGCTAACTGTTCATATACAGATGTACCTACACAAGGAACTGCTTGCTTAAGTACATGGACAGTATGTGGAATTCCCCTTACCAATTCGGCTGCCAAGGTTGAATACATGTTGAAAGTGTAGTTCTTTCAACAAGAAATGACATTATCCCACCAAAACAGCTATTGATAGCGATAGAAGTCATATAAATAAGACCAGAAAAGAAATTAGAGCACAATTTAGAACTTTCCATTCTAAACTTCAGTTCCAAGCAAGCTATCCAAGAAGAAAAACATCGATTTCTACTACCCGTTTTGAGCCTGGAAGGCCTCCTGCACTAACCTAGAATCCAAAATGGGGCACTTGAGGGGACTCATAGGAGGGGCAGGGCGGGGCCAGCCAGAGGTGGGTTTAGCCGGTTCTCCAAACTGGTAAAAAACTTAACAACTGGTTCGCTTGAACCAGTGCAAACCGGCTGCAGCACACCTCTGGCTATAACATGTCAGATGCTGTTTCTCAAACAGCAAAATGTCCTGATATCAGATATACTGAGAATTTGCTAGAGGTTATGGCTACAAGGTACTACAATGACTTTGTCCATTGTATCCTAATTCTGCCTCCCTTCAGCTTTCACTATGCTGGATTATATATAGCTAAGCAAATGCTATTTTAAACTCTGAACTGGAAATTCTGAAATATACCACATCTTCATCCTTTTAAAGAAAGGATAATTTTGAAAGTATTTTAAAATATGTACTGCTAAGTTTCTGATTACATACTTCAGGGTTTGGGCATTTTAGCAGATCTTAAAAGGATAGATAGAAAGATCCTGTTAAGTAAGATTTTTTTTTTTTTGCTTTAATTTATACGCCGCCCTTCTCCAGAGACTCAGGGTGGCTTACAATGCGTTAAGCAATAGCCTTCATACTTTTGTATATTTATACAAAGTCAGCTTATTGCCCCCACAATCTGGGTCCTCATTTCACCTACCTTTGAAAGTATGGAAGGCTGAGTCAACCTTGAGCCTGGTGAGATTTGAACTTGCAGTAATTGCAAGCAGCAGTTGTTAATAACAGTGCTTAGTCCACTGTACTACAGGCTACATGCTACAGATACCTAAATAGGATACACAGGAACCAATAGAAGGTAGTAGCTAAGTGAGGTAGCCTCACTTAGCAACAGGGGTGAAATGCTACCGGTTTGGGCCGGTTCGCCCAAACCGGTAGTAAAAAAATGCTTAAAAAGAAAAAAAAAAAGTTCTGACGATCGTGCGTCGCTCAGCTGATCTTTGGAACCTTTTTTTAAAAACTTTTTAAGCATTTTTTTCATGCCGGCCACATGACCATGGAGACGTCTTCGGACAGTGCTGGCTCTTCGGCTTTGAAAAGGAGATGAGCACCACCCCCTAGAGTTGGGAATGACTAGCACATATGTGTGAGGGGAACCTTTACCTTTAGCCATTCATGTTACAGTACTAAACTCCTTAATGGGTTATAAATATAATAGAAAAGTGGGAAGAATTGATATTACACTCTAGTAAAACCAGATGTCTGAGTTTCGTAGCTGCTGCTGTTCAAGAAACTGCTAAAATCTTGCTGGAAGCCAAGGTAAACTGTGAAAGTAGCTATTGATTGTTACTGAATTAAGCAGTAAATCTAACCACTAGATGGCAGCACATCAAAACGCATGACATTCCCTCATCAAGTACAGTATTATAAAAGTGTATGAGAAAAACAGAGAAAATTCAAGGTGAAATATAAGGTCAAATATTTACAGAGCTGAAAAACATATTATCTATACTTATATAATAAATATGCAAAAAGTCTTTTTCTTCAGAAAAGGAGTCCAGATCCTTTTTTTAAAAAATGGCTTTGGTACACTCAATGACCATCGTATAATATGCTGATTTTGTAAAAGCACTTAAGAGAGGGCTATAAAGCACTGTGAAGCGGTATATAAGTCTAAGTGCTATTGCTATTATCATCAGCCTGCTCATTTATTTATTTATTTTATTTATTATTTATTAGTTCGATTTATATGCCGCCCTTCTCCAGAAACTCAGAGCGGCTTACAATGCATTAAGCAATAGCCTTCATACTTTTATATATACCTGCTTAGTAGGGCTTTCGCACCCCCCCCAAGCGGTGTTCTTTTTTTATACAAAGTCATCTTATTGCCCCCACAATCCAGGTCCTCATTTTACCTACCTCGAAAGGATGGAAGGCTGAGTCAACCTTGAGCCTGGTGAGATTTGAACTCGCAGTAATTGCAGGCAGCTGGCAACTAAGTGCTACTTTAACAGTCCACTGCGCCACCAAGGCTCATAGACGTAGAATGAACGCACATACAGAAAAGAAAGAACATGCGATATCTGAAAAGGCCTAGCTGTATTTTTACTTCCATTATGTTAAATTGAAATGGCCGGTTCCATCGCAATGTTAAGTATATTTCTAAAAAGATGTAATATACATCACTTGAAAATTATCCTGGATCTTTTCATCAGTGAGTCTTAGAACACCCAAATGGAAAAAAAAAAAAAAAGGAGGGGGGGGACGACTGAAAATGCTAGGCAGAAGCAGTTTGTGTTTAGCTACAGATATTCTAGCTCTTATAATATCAGGAAAGCACAGTTCCGGGGGGGGGGGTTTAAAAGAAAAAAATCCCAATGAATAGAAGAGGACATTACATGACATTTTAATATAATCAAAGAGGGTAATTGCTTGACGTAGAAGAGTTTTTTTAAAAAAAAAGAATATCTGGGTTTCCTGGTACTAGTGCCAGTCATTTTATTCGCACTTGACTGCAGGTTAAGAATTTAGAGAAAGTCTTATATTTCATGCATCTTCTCAGCATTGATTATGTCACATCAAATTTGTGTCGACTCTTTAGCAATCACACAGATGGATTTTTACAGTCTGGTCTTTCAAGTCTCTCAACAATTTATTCCTATCCAATAAAACTGAATTCATCCACCTGGCTTCTAGTTGTGCTCTGTTTCCTTTTTAATTCACCTTTCCCAACATTATGGAAAGTTAGGGAGTTTGGTTTTCTCATAATTGTCCAAAATATGATAATTTGAGCCTGGTCATTTGTCTGATTGTCAGATTGATTTGTTCTTGCTGTTTGGTAGTACATAGTTTTTTTTGGGGGGGCGGGGTTTGTTATTCATGGAATTCCCAGACATTTTCTCTAACAACAACATCAGAACATTAATGCTCTTATTAATAAGATAATTATAATAAGATAAGATAATTAAGATAAGATTATAAACTAATACAAAGTAAGAAGATAAAAATAAAAAAGAAATAGAGAGAAAAAAAAGGAAAATATAATGTACAGATAGTGCTCACTTTATGGCCAGAGTTGGAACATTGATAATTGAGCAAAGCGTTAATTAACTGATATGTCACGTGACTGCTTTATTCAATGACCACAATGGAACCTCTGGTTGTGGTCATTAAGCACAGGTCCCAGGTCATTAAGTAGGCAGAGCAAAAGAGCTGCCTGCTAGATTTCATGGAGCTGCATGGAGCTGAAATTCTCCCAGCAGGTAGCCCTTTCAGTCTCAAACACTCCTGGAGCCAAACTAAGGATTTATCCTCTCCTTCATGAATGGAGGGGAAATCCTCCATGGATCCGCAGGAACAGAGCTAAATGCACCCAGTTGCCAAGCACCCAAAATGCAGTCATGTGATCATGGGGGGGGGGGAGGCGGGGAGACGTTTTACAAAAGCCAGAAATGTTTGATAGGCCATAAAACATCCTATCTGAGGCTTTCATAACTTTGAATAATCCTTAAAACATTTGGGTGTAAGTTGAGACTACATATACATACATACCTACCTACATACCTACATACATATATACACACATACATACATATGTTTTCTTTTCTTGTTTTCTTTTCTTTTCATAGGCCTTTATGTGTATTTCTCTTTAGCCAGGTTCTTCCTACGTAAACCAAGATTTTTATGCAGCCCTAATTCAGTGAAATCACAATCCACTAGTTTCTAGGCTTTTTTCAGGCAGCCAACAAGCACCCTGCTGCCCATTGGGAGACTAAGGAGACTAAGATAGATCTATTTCGGACTTATTAGTCCTCATCAGTTAGCCACACCCTCATCCCATGTATCCCCCCTGTAAAGGTACAGTATTTGTTTTCTTTTCTTTTCGTAGGCCTTTATGTGTATTTCACTTTAGCCAGGTTCTTCCTACGTAAACCAAGATTTTTATGCAGCCCTAGTTCAGTGAAATCACAATCCACTAGTTTCTAAGCTTTTATATATATAGGTATTATGTGTATATATTGATTTCCTCTTTCATCATAGCAAGTATAAACAATTTTAGTAACTTAACATCTTCTCTTAAAATACAACAAATGATCTTTTGTTCCCATCTCCCATCTCTCATTTATGAAGAAATCCTTAAAACCTAATCATTTGTTCCCAGTCAGCAAAGTCCATTAAAGGTTAGCAGAGTTAACATATCCTTTTAACCTTTAAAAATCAATTTTATATTCTTTCCTTTTATTTTTAACAATCTTGATCTTTATTTAAACAATCTTGACCCTTCAAATAATGGCCTAGAGTCTAGACTTTGATTTCTTTTCATTTTCTTTTGTTGCTTCTCACAAAATTCTTCAGAACTTTAACAAGTCTCTTTTGTAAATCCAATATAGGAAATTATTCAGATTAGTCTTTTGACTTCTTATTCATATATGCCTTTTAATTCTCAACACATCAGCCAGTTTCAATTGTATATCCTGTGCTGCATCTTTTCCATTATCATTCTAGTAGCCTGTCATTTTTAATCCACTTTCAGATTTAAGAGCTAAAAGTTAAAATTCTTAACTGTTGGGTCCATTGTTCATAAATATCCCTCAATACATCCAATGCTAAAGTATTTTATTTCATTCTGTATTAGATTCTGTAAGTCACATTTAAATATTGTTCTCCTTTAATTATAATATTTAACTATAATCATATTTCTTTTTAAGAATTCAAAACAAGATTTCCCTATAGGAAGGATTGTTATAATTAAATTCAAAATCTTATTTCAAATCAGTCTGGACTCTTGATCTGTTTGTAACTTTCGAGAATCAACATTTCAATCATTTTTTTAAAAAAATTGTTTCTTAAACTTATTTTTAACATTTCTTTATTTCCTCTTCAATTTCCTTTCCTCTTCTACTTCCCTTTCTCTGTAAATTCTATATGAGCACCACATGAGTTTCTCTAAGCCTTATCATCTGACCTAAGGTTTCTTTGTATAAACCTTTTGTACTCGTAATAGTGCTATGTCTAGGTGCTGAGTTATTTCTTATCACTGTTGTTATAATCAAAACAATTATGAATGTTTAATTTTGTTCTCCTTCAAGAATGAAGCACTGTGCAACAGGTGCATGTTAATTGTAAAGTTGCAAAGAACTGAAGAAATATAGCAGTAGGATATTCTTGGCATTACCAATGAAGGACTTCTGCTCTGAGAATATATTAACAGCAGTAGTGAAATTCAAAAATTTTCCCTACCGGTTCTATGGGCATGGCTTGGTGGTCATGTGACCGGGAAATCAACTATCACACTTTACACACAAAATGTCACAAAAGCTACACAATTGACTCACACACAATGCAAAAGCACCTGGACTTCACACAAAATGGTCCCTGCAACAAGCAGGAACCTCACAGAGTCACAGACAACTCAAAAACAAACTATCACACTTTACACAAAAATACCGGTTCGGGCAATAGGTAGTAAAACAATGCTTTAAAAAGTAAAAAAAAAGTTCTGAGGATCATCTGTGCCGTGCGATCGTTGGAACATTTTTTTTACTTTTTAAAGCATTTTTTTACTACCCGTTGGGGGGAACCAGTAGCATTTTCACTACCGGCTCAGGCGAACCGCCCCGAAATAGTAGCATTTCACCCTTAATTAACAGTGATTCTGTCATGCCAGCACTATACTTCGCATCCTGGGAACATAGTTTCACTAAAATTTATAATCCCTATACTGGAGAACCCCCAATACCAGAAAGTATTTTCAAAATGAAATTAGGAAAATAATTACATTTGAAAATTTGATTATTAGATTTTTTTTTCTGAAAGCAAGTGACTTCTTTTCAACCTTACTGTGATTGAGCAAACCAAAACTGTCTGGCAAATATGAAGGCAAGATATTGCCAGCAACCTTCATCAAGCAATTGCCATCAAACAGCTGGAATCAAGATGGCAAGTGGACATTGTGTGGTGCAGGCTTCCTCTTTCCTGGTTTTTTTGGGGGGGAGAGGGGGGGAAGGTTGCTTTGTTGAGGGTTCTGGACCCAACCTGTTTTATGCATTTTGGTGATGAACTGGACTGTTGAGAGCTGGATCCTGAGCCAGATCAATTGAACCCTGGGGCTTGAATTTTCCTCTGGCTGTATAGGGAGAAAGCTGTGGGTGTTTCCTTATTCCCATGAGTTAATACTGGCAGTAGGAACTGGGCTGGCAGAAGCTTATTGAACTGTGCCTGCTGGTGCCTTGCTGTTTTGTGGAGGCGAAGTGGCCAGTAGCTGAGCAGATGATGGGGGAGATATGAGGCTTAGAAGTGGCATTGAAACTTCAGTAGCAAAAATAGCACTGACTAGTACATTTTGCCTGCCAGACATCTGTAGAGATTCTCAGTCATCCAAGTCATGGTTGTCTCAAAGGTGCTTTTTCAAGAGGCAACTGGAATGGATTTCCGGAGGAAAAAATTGCAGACTACAGGAACCAGGAGCACTACTCAGGTGATCTTGAGGGCATAGATAAGCCTCCAAGTGCTTCAATGACCCTCTAAAAGGATGCAAATTACCAACTGTCTGCAAGGAATATAAATCCTTCCATTCCCCGCTATCCTGTCAGAGCTGAAGAAGCTTCTTGGATGAGAAGCGAAACTCATCACTTCCTTTCTTCAAAAGGAAAAAAACAAGAAAGTCCAGTTGCCTCCTAAAAAAGCACCTTTGGATTTGCCTGCCAGAGTTTAGATTTGTTTGGAACCAGCAGCATGCAATTACAGTATGTAGTATATAGTATTAACTTTCTGGTGGTACCAAGTTGGATTTCATGGGGGACTGGCAGCAGCCTAGCGTAGTGCTCTCTTTGCTTCCTGTTTTAGGGATCCAAAGGAGTACAAGTCAGGATGGCTGAATGAATACAATTTAGTGGCAGTCTAGGACTTGTGCCTGGAAGCTGCCGCAGATCCCTTTAGAGGAGCTATCTTGTCTTCATCAGCAGGTATATGGAAAAGATAGCATGGCAGCCATTTTTTAGTGGTTGGACTTGCTGTCGAATTTTATCATCTGGATGCTCCTGTGGTATTTTTTTATTGAGTTGTGGATACTGCCTGGCCTTTGTATGGAGTCTAGTGAGAGCAGCTAGTGTTGGTGTGACAGATGGAAGTTTTGGTAAGAGCAGTAATTGTCTTTGTGCTAAGCACTGCAGGCTTAGATACTCCCCCCCATCCCTTTTTTTGGAGGTATGTGCCTAGGGATGAGATGTGGGGATCCCTAGTTTTGGATACTGGGTAGTCTTGGATTGGGAGATGGGACTTGGGGTAAATCTGTCTATTTTGGTGGTAACAATTATAGGGAGAGATATGGTGGGAGAAAGGAGGCAGGACACCTGCAGGGAATGTGATCTTGTCATCTTATATGGTGTTTAGTTCTAACTCCCTGAACTCAGCCTCATTTCCTGGCAACAAACCTACAGACGTCCTTGTTTTTGGCTGCTACTACTAAACGCCACGTCAGTCTATAATAAGGCCTCCCTCATCTGTGATTTAATCTCAGTAATGCATGCCAGGCAGCCCTCTCAACTGTGATTGAATCTGGGACTGGCCAGGTCTGGGGACAGGGATTCCCCTCTTGGAAATGTGACCAGCTGGATTTCGGATATGACATCAGCCAAGGTCAGGGGTGGGAGTATGGCAACTGTTATCCGGAAGTCTCTGAAGGCTTTCAGGAGTGCTATCCCAGCTCAACGCTGAATTCATTGTCCAAGTCCAAAACTGAGCACGCTGAGGTGGAGATTACAAATAAACAAAAAGCATTTTTTCAAAAAACTGAGTTGGTCTTTCTCAAAGCCCTACCAAGGTCCACTGGTGGGTTTTATACAGCATTTACCACAAGTTACATGACACAAAATCACAAGATGTTCCTCTACTGTAATTCCCGCCTCTTTACAGGTAGTCCTCGATTTATGACCACAATTGAGCCCAAAATTTCCATTGCTAAACAAGGCAGCTATTAAGTGAGCCATGCCACAGTTGTTAAGCAAATCAGTACACTTGTTAAGTGAAATCATGCAGTTGTTAAGTGAATCCAGCTTCCCCCATTCAATTTATTTGTAAGAAGCTGGCTGACAAATGGCGATCACATGACCCCAGGATGCTGGAACCATCATAAATACATGCTGGCTGCCAAGCACCTGAATTTTGATCATGTGATTGTGGGGACACTGCATCAGTTATAAGTGCAAGGATCAGTCGTAAGTTTGTTTTTTTTTCAGTGCCACTGTAATTTTCAATAGTCACTAAACAAATGGTTGTAAGTTGAGAATACCAATGTATTAATATTTACCATATTAAGCATAGATGCAGTAATTGTGCTCCTAAGCTAACTACAAAACTTTCATAATTCACACAAGATCATACTAGCATATTTCTGCTTTTTCTAACACCATACTTCTTCTTTTTAGCCAGCCTGCAGATAACTGACTGGCACCCTTACCTAGGGTGACCAGGACACCCCTGGGCAAGAGGCACCCTGAGGTTTACCTTCAAGTTCATGCCAAATAATTTGTACAGCATCTCTAATAACTCACTGGATTCATACTTAGTTGGATGCCAGCATTTCTACAGCTCCTGTGAAGGTTCCTGAGGTGCAGTCTTGCCCTGTTAGTAGCAATATATACCACTTCTCAATGCTTTACAGCCCTCTCTAAGCAGTTTTTACAGAGTCAGCATAAGGCCCCCAACAATCTGGGCCCTCATCTTACCCACCTCAAAAGGATGGAAGTCTGAGTCAACCTTGAGCTGGTGAGACTCGAACTGCCAAACTGCTGGCAGCCAGCAGTCAGCAGAAGTAGCCTACAGGACTGCACTCTAACCACTTTACCACTGCAGCTCTGGAGCGATTTGAATCTGTCGACTTGCAGAAGTGGACGAGATCCTTATCACAGACCCATGCCCTTCCTGGCTAAGGCTATCCAGGGATGAAATGTGTGTGGACTCTAGTGGTGGTGAATTCATGCTTGATAAAGGGGGTTGCCTTTTGCCTCTTAAAGAGGCATTGATTCACCCCCTCCTTAAGAAGCCATGCTGGATCCCACCATAGTAGGCAACTTTTGTCTGGTGTCCAGCCTTCCCTTCCAATATCTAATCTACCCTTCTGCAGTGAAGAACAAGAGGAAGGAGGTCCAGGCTTTACAACATTGTTTACAAATTAGGTCCAAATTCTATTCCCCAGTTTCTTAAAAGGGGTGCTATCTTGCCTGGGTTCATTTATATTGCATGTTGCACTACCAACTCAATTGTTAATCAGTTAAAAGACAGTCACAGAGCAAGTTTCTTTTGTTCCACTTTCCTTTAAAAAAAAATAATGCCGTGCATATCTGTTAACATTGCTGACTAGAAAATGATACCACTGACAAAACAAGATTTTGCAAAATTAAGTTGTAATTTTACCCATTAACAGCTAGGACAAGAAGCAATGGGTGGAAAGGGCATTACGACCACTGCAGCATCCCCCTAGTCACCTAATCAAGATTCAGATGCTTCGCAACTAGTTCATACTTATGACAGTTGCAGTGTCCTGGGATCACGTGATCAGCTTTTTCGACCTTCTGACAAGCAAAGTCAATGGGGAAGCCATATCTACTTCACAATGGCAGTGATTCACTTAACAACTGTGGCAAGAAAGGGTGTACAAGAGAAGGCGTAAAATGGGGCAAAACTCACTTAACAAGTTTCTCACTTAGCAATATAAATTTTGGGCTCAATTATGATCGTAAGTCGAGGACTACCTGTATAGAGTGCAGTTAAGTAGCTATAAAAGGACCATAATACTTGTCTCCATCTAGAGATCATATGGCAGCAACAAACATCCATATAAATAACAAACAAGTCTACAAACAAGTGAAACTCCTGAAGTCCAGCTTCCATACACCTGCATACAACCATTTCTCTAGCTGGGGCTAATAGGAATGAAAGAATGAAATAAATACAGTTGTAGTGTCAACACCTCAATATTGCCATTGCTCAGACAAAGGCTGACCTTGTTTTGCTGCAGGACTCGTGCTCACCTGATTCCATATACTTTATAATTTGGTACACCTTTATCGGTTGCAGAAAAATCTTCAGGATTATGACTAATAAGCAAATATGATTCTTTTAGCTGGAGGCTATCTACTGCAGGGTTGTTGTTTTTTTCTTCTTCTTTTTTGTGGAATCAAAAGAAACAACAGAGTTCAGATTAACCCTGAGGTTAAAGAAAAACAACTGAAGAAAGGAACAGACTCAACTTCATAATGGAAGCAGGCATGGACAATCAGGTAGCTCCATATTCCAAAGCAACTAATTAATAATTTCACTGGTATCATCAGTTCTGATCAGGGACGTGATTATATCTTTCAAAGGACACTGTGTGGGCAAGTAATAACATTTTCCTTAATAAATTCTATTTTTGCATCACAAGCAAAGGTTGTATTCTCTGCTTTGTCCTGGAAAAGGTTGGCAGCAGGTTTGGAAAATTACAGAGGCAGTAAATTTCAGAACAGCAAAATAAATGATAAGGCGCAGCTGACAGTGTAATACAACAATATGCCACAATAATATTATATTAATCACCAACAACCATTGCTTCAATAAAGTTCAGCCTTAAATTCTGAGGGTAGTTTACTTTTAAATACAGCTATTTGAAGACCAGTAGCCAAGATAAGGAGCAGCATATGGTCTCATTATATTCATTTTGCATTGGGTACATTAGATATAGTTCAATTTAGAAACAGACAGTCTGAATACTAGCTACGGTCCCTACTAATGGCACAAATGTGCTAGAGGAGGGGTGTCAAACTCGATTTCATTGAGGGCCGCATCAGGGTTGTGTTTGACCTCTGGGGGCCGGGGTGGGCATGGCTAGGGTGGGTATGGCCAGCTCAACATCACTCATATCGGGGGTGCCTGTGGAGGTCTGAGTTCTCTGCCAGTGAAAACGGGCTGCATTGGTTTCCTGTAACCTTCTCCCAGCAAAAATGGAGCTCGGGAGGGCCGCCCACAGTCCTCCCAAGCTCTGTTTTCACTGGCAGAGGCATCACAGGCCAGTCCTTTGTTGTTTCCAGTGCGGCCCTGTGGGCCAGATCTAAGCACCCCACGGGCCACATTTGGCCTACGGGCCTTGAGTATGACACACCTATGATAGAGAATCAACTCTACCAAGTTCTGTAAGAGAGGATCAATGAAATACAACAAGTTAGCTCAGGACAAAATTATCCTAGCAATCCCATCCTCTGCAAAGACAATAGCAAAAGTAGCTGACATATAGCACCAAGAAACCTCTCTCTCCGTGAATGCAGCATGAAAGCTTCTATAGGATCAGGAAACCTTTCCAGCCAGGGATCCAATGGGAAAGCAAGACTTCATAGACACAAGTTCATACATTCTCAGTGTACACCTGCAGGCCTGAGGTGATGCACACCACAATGTAAGAAGTCAGAGTAGTCATCCAAGCCACTTTCTTCCAGCTTTTGTATTTTACACATGGGGCAATATGGCTTAAGAAGATTCATATACTCACATGGAAACCTGGCTTAGATTATTCGTCTCATCATATGAGTAAAAATGTTTCCTGTTTTAACTTGTTCTTTGGTTAACAAACTAATTTACTAGGAATATAATTTGAAGTCCTGTGGCAAAAATCAGCATAAAATTTAATGCCAGAACTTGATTTTTCTTTAGAGAAATCAATGTATTAAACACATCGTAGCAGCACGTTGTAGATTTTTTTCTTAATAAAATGTTTAATTGAATTCTCTAATTAGTGCAAATATGCTGCAGCTAAGTATTTATTTATACCACAAATCTTCACTCTTCCTAGCCCTATAAGATATTCTGGACAAGAAGCACAGCCAGAAATACTAGCTCTATCTTTATGCTACAATTACATTAGCAGAAACTTGCAAGACTGAATGTACTTCTTCCCTCCTTTCTTTTTACTGTCTGGAAAACTATGGAAGGTCCTTTCTGAAATGTTTCTCATGCTGTGGGATGAGATACCCACAGTTCTTCCTTCTGTCATTCCCACATACTATTACACTTCTTTGTTCTGTATTTGCTGATTAAACCACTATTATTTTGAAAATCTGCAAGATGTTACCACTGAAGAATTACCTGCTATTTTAGGATTTATATTTCCAGCAGTTATGCTACTTTTGCTTAGTTATTATAGAAAAATAAAGGAAAAGGTAAGAGATGGGGGGAGGGAGGGAGAGATTTCAGAGGCCCCTCTTGAAGTAAATTGGGCATGGACCAAATGACAGGTCTTTTCAGTGGTGGCTCCAATTGTATAGAGGTAGAGATAAGTCTTTTCTCATTTTGAATTTTGAAAACTAGCTAAAGCAATACTGTTTAAATGGCATTTAGTTTATTTTAATGGTGCTTTTGATGTCCTGAATTGTTTATGGGATTGTTTATTGTTACTTGAGTTTGGTTTCTAGGAGGCTAGGAGTCAACTATTGTTAATTATGTAAAATCCATATTTTTTCTCATGTTCTCCAGCAGTAAGACTGAATGGAAGAGAGTTTTTGGAAGAGCATTTTGGCATGGGAAAACTATTATTTCTCAATCAGAATAGAGCTGGAAGGGATCTTGGAGGTCTTCTAGTCCAACCCCCTGCTCAAGCAGGAGACTATACAATTTGAGACAAGTGGCTGTCCAGTCATTTCTTAAAAACATCCAGTAATAAAGCACCCACATCTTTTGAAGGCAAGCTGTTCCGCTGGTTAATTGTTCTCACTGTTAGGAAGTTTCTTCTTAATTCCTAGTTGCTTCTCTCAATTAGTTTCCATCCATTGTTTCTTCTGGTGCTTTGGCAAATAAGTTGATTCCCTCTTCTTTGTGGCAGCCGCTCAAATACTAGAATACTGCTATTATGTCACCCCAGTCCTTCTTTTTGCTAGACTCAGTTCCTGCAACCATTCTTCATATGTTTTAGTCTCCAGGCCTTTGATCATCCTAGTTGCTCTTCTCTGCACTTTTTCCAAAGTCTCAACATCTTTTTTTGTAATGTGATGACCAAAACTGGATGCAAAACTGGATAAAACCTCTTACTAAGGTTTTATAAAGCAATTTCCTTCAAGTATATAGGCAACATATTTCAGTGGCAATGAGGATTCAAAATAGTAATGGCAAGTGAAAAAAATGCTAAAGATCTGAATTTCCCGGAGTTCAGTTCAGGCATACATGAAAAGTGATGTAAAAGAAATACATTTTTTGAAAGGTATAACCTAACCCTTTCCATTTGTAAAATAAGCAATCTTTATTTTTCTTTTCTTTTAGTGACTCTAATTCCTTGCATTGGGGGAGTCAGATGACTGAATGGAGCTGAGCATTTACTGACCGGATGCCCTTCCTGCCGCCTACACGGAGTTTGCAGCAGATGTTTTCTCTTTGCACCCAGAGAGAGAAATATCTTCTATTACCTGGAAACGAACTTGCAGCCTCCTAATTGTGAGGCAAGAGCTCCACCTCTAGGCCACCATCCCGCTCAAAATAAGCAATCTTTATAAGACCATTATAATTGCTTGCAATTGTTATTATTGTTTTCTTCAAAATCATGGAAAGTAGACTCATGGCAATGCCAAATAATATGAGTGATAATGAGTCATTCTGGAAGGTGCCTCTCCTAATGTTCACATGCCCACATTTTTTTCATTCCCAATCACCAGTTCTGTATTCCACTGCTTCATTGTTTTGTCTATAAAAATTCTTATGTTTTTACTGACAACAATAGTTTTCAAACATTTGATGATCCAACTATGTGACAATGAATCAAATACCTTTTTAATAATCAATATAGATTTTTTGCCTTTTGCAATTCTCCAGAACCATTTTATCAATCAGAGGTTGATATATTTTTTTTGTACCTCTGATTTTCCTTTTATTTCCTTTCTGTTCTATTGAAAAGATGTTATTTTCTTCTAAATAATCTTGGATGTTCTACGCTATTATGCCTGTAAGTAATTTAAACTTCTAGGCAAGCATGTTATTGGCTTATGGCTTCCTTTCATTGAATCTTTTTGATTCAGGTACAATTTTGCAAGTTATTAACCATGTCTTCTTTATGCAATACTTCATTATTATTTCATTATTATTTTAATCATCATTATTTATCATTAAGTAATACAGAGGTGTTCATGCGTGAAGCCCAATTCACTATAAGTTAGATACTTTCCAAACAATTTTATTTGGCTCTGCTTATATTGGCAATGTGTTGTCAAACAAAACAAAACAATATGACTCCAACCTTTACACAAACTTGTTCTTTAAAACTAAGACATTAAACTACAGAATCATTGGGCATGTTGCCAGCAGTCCCTTGGAGAGAGGAAATCCTATCTGCATCATCATTTGCTGAAACTGTCTTGAGAACTTGACTTTCCAGGATACAAAGTTTACAGATGATTTTGCTAAAGGAATACAGGAGGAAAGTAAATGCTTCCTGAGCCTTGAGTCAGAAAAGACATGAACTTTCTCCTTGTAATGTAACAAAAGGCAGAAATTGTAACAAAATCCGCATATCCTATTTTTCCATTAAAGGGAATATATTTTTTTTATTTATTTGCCTCATTTCTGGCTGCAGAATTTTCAGTTCTGCCCTTAGAAAACAAAAGACTTCAGATAAAATTTAGTTAAGGCCAAGAACATGTCTGATGTCCTCCTATTCAACATACATATGTTATAAGAAATTACTAGAATTGCCTTACAGGGGAGAAGGGTGGCATAGAAATTTAATAAACAATAAAAATAATAATAAATAAATAATGACAACATCTTGATATTATAGAGAAATCAAAACATTTATATGCTTTTGTATAGTGTACTACAACTGAACAAACAGATGGCCATGATAGCAACTGATGGACAGTTCAGGCTGTCAGTCATATTTTTTGTTATTAGCTTCCTTTCCCAGTGTTCCTGTCTCACTCAAATATGCCCTCCTTTCCAGCTAGTAAAAACTAATATGGTGCCTTACAGATCAATGCTGAATGTATTACATCCTCAGCATCCAGGTACTCAGTTAAGCACTTAAATCAAGTTATATTTCTTTAGCCAAAGGAAGAACAGAAGGCATATCAATTTTCCGGCCTCAATCATGTGTATGTGAAAATAAATTGTTTTTAACTCAGTGTGACTTAATTTATATTTATTTACATTGTGTAGTTTATTTATTCAGTTTAGGTCATTTTACAGCATGTAACAATCTGTTTGGCTGGTTAACACCCATGATGACTAGTGTCATCTGTAACCTTGGACACTTTGCTGTCCATCAAGTTAGGATTGGCAAGAATGGCACAGCTTATTTTTTGAAAGGAAATAGCGTAAAGAGTAAAGGAAGACTGATTATTGGCAGGTGATGCCCTGAATTGTAAATTAAGAGATCGCTTTCATTTCAAGTTCTTTTCTACTGCACATCTGTTCTGAAGCTCCTATCAATTCTATATAAATGTTTAATAAGGTTTAGGATTACAGGTTAAATTTATTGACATGGCTTGCCTACTTGGAATCAATTTTAGTGCTCTTATGGAAATGTCATTATTCACAGATCCAACTGAATCCTGTTAAAACATGAACACATGCATTTCTCCTTCTTTTCCGTCCCCCCCCCCCCGGTCATTATCATCTGTATCCTCCACATATCTCAAATCCAATCAGAAAACTCCTTCAATGTACAACAACAATCTTCAATCATTGTTAACAGAGGATTCTGAAGTTTCAATCTTGTCTTTCTTTTATTAATACATTTTAATTACTCTTATTTTATATATTATTTCTATTATTATTGTTTTTCCTGTTAACTATTTTATTACTTGAATATATAGATGACAGGGTAACAATTTGTAAACAGATTTAGTAGTTTAGTCATTTAAAATTCCTTTGGCCTGTTTTGCAAGGGGTGGGAAATTAACATTGTTGTATTATATCAATCAACAGTCAATTGGGGACGACATTAGTGGATATGTGTTTGCCTTTTTTTAAGGCACCTTTTCTTTTTAATGTCCTGCTTGTTGTGTTTTTTTTAAATTTTTTTTGTCCTTTTAAAATATATTTTGGTGCCTTGTATTTTAACTTTCTTTGAATAAACTAAATATTATATGAAAAAAAGAAAACTCCTTCAATATTTTGGACCAGATTTGAGGACAGAAAAAGGAAGCAAAACAGTCCCTTTCCATTCCACAGATGTGTTGCAAATTCATGGATGGTGAAAGACATTTTACATGATTTGGCTACATCTCATATTCTATTTTTACAACACAGGAGAGTCTCTGAGAAGGTGAGAAATTCTTCCAGAAGTTTGTAAGTAAAGGAAGAATTATTATTTACCAGGGTGGCTGTAATAATGAGCTCCCTTCATTGGCAACAGATTGGACTATATGATTTTACAGTAACATTTTTATTCGTTTGCTTGTTTGTTTATTTGTCAATTTTATATGGCTACCCATCTAACATGAAGTGATTCTGGGTGGTCTCCAATAATTTAAAAAATCTATAGGAACTGATTAAAACAATAAACATAGATAAAGAAGATCATGAGAAGGAAAATATTACATGTAATGCAGCCAGTGTGTGAGCTCCCTATTACCGGAAAATCAGAGGTGGTATTCAGCAGGTTCTGACCAGTTCTGGAGAACCGGTAGTGGAAATTTTGAGTAGTTTGAAGAACCAGTAAATACCACCTCTGACTGGTCCCGCCCCAATCTATTCTCTGCCTCCTGAGTCCCAGCTCAGGGAGGAAATGGGGATTTTGCAGTAATCTTCCTCTGGAGTGGGGAGGGAATGGAGATTTTACAGTATCCTTCCCCTGCCACGCCCACCAAGCCACGCCCACAGAACCAGTAGTAAAAAAATTTGAATCCCACCACTGCGGAGAATCCATAGGCTTACTGAGGAAAAAAACATATTTTGAGAGCTTTCTATAAGGCCACACAAGCTGGGGCTAACCTAAGCAGGAGGGATGATGTTCCAGAGGGCAGGTACCACAGCAGAAAAGATTCAATTTATTTATTTATTTTATTTTATTTTATTTCTATACCGCCCTTCTCCTGCGGGACTCAGGGCGGTGTACAGCCAAGATAAAACATAGCATATAAAATTTAAAAAACCCTTTAAAAAACAATTAAATAATTTTGGCCCAAGTTTAAAACAACCCACTTAAAACCGAATTCAATTAAAAACTGAGAGGATGGGATCAAGCCAGTGAAATTCCTTCACAGATGGGGCCCACAGCATGCCTCTCTTTCCGGACCTGATGAGACAGCTAGATGTAATTGGGAAGAGGTGGTCCCTCAGGTAACTTGGCCACATTCCATGTAGGGCTTTAAAGATCAAAAGTAGCACTCTGAATGGGATCCAGAAGCAAACTAGTAACCAATGCAATTTATGGAGCAGAGGTTTAATGTGTGTCCATCTAGGGGTTAGCATCATTTTACACTAGCTGAAGCTTCCAGTTGTCTTCAAGGACAACCCCATGTAAAGTGTGTTACAGTTGTTCATTTGGGAGGTAACCAGGACCTGATGGGACAGGTAGATGAGTAACTGTCAGCAGAGCCTCATGATCCAGGAACAGATGCAACTGGTGTACAACACACAAAGGCCCTATAAGCCATGATTCTTACCAGGAGTCCAGAAGGACCTCAGGATTGGGCACCAAATTTGTTTGTGGCAATACCACCCCATCCAGTGCCAAAGATGGTAAAGTCCAAGACTCAGAAGGTCTTAATTATGGCTATGATATCACAAGGTTTTATAATCCAGGCAGCAAAGAAGACCCATTTTCATTTGGATATAATAAGTATTAATCAATTAATTAATCAAATTACATGGTAAACCAACCTGCATTCCTGCCAGGTTAACTTGCTTATGTCCACTGAAATCAATGGGAAATAAGCTGGCCATAAAACAAAAAAAATGAACGCAGGCATGGTAAAAAAAAGACAAAATCTGTTCATAAAACTATTTTCAAAGCTTAAATCTGCCAGAACATTTAAAAACACTAGACATTCAAAGGAAGGATCAGTATAAATTGAAGAAAGACAATACTGCAGTTTTTGCTTGTAAATAGGGTAATATTCATTTCAGAAAATTCAATTTAAGTAATCATATTTCTATGAATTGTTCTACCTACTTATTATCATTTTTATTGTTATGTGTAATTTCGAATTTTAGCCTTTCATATTCTGAAAGACATTTGAATATTCAAGTTTTTATCTAGAAAACTCACTTATTAAAAAAAACAATACTCCCCAACGCTTTACATCTTGAAATAAACATAATCTACATCAGAAATCAATGCATTGCTTGTTATTTTTTTCAGCAGAGCACAGAGGTATTTGTTATCTTCTTGGCATAAGCGACAGTTTATACAACTGTGTAACTTGTAAGATCTTGGAAAGGAAACCTTAAACACAGCTCCTGTTCCATCAGCAAAACAATTCTTCTTTCTTTCTTTCTTTCTTTCTTTCTTTCTTTCTTTCTTTCTTTCTTTCTTTCTTTCTTTCTTTCTTTCTCTCTCTCTCTCTCTCTCTCTCTCTCTCTCTCTCTCTCCCTCCCTCCCTCCCTCCCTCCCTCCCTCCCCCCCTTTGGCTTTCAATAATAAAATTTGTTATTTTCTTATTTAAAATCAAACTTAATTTCAAATTCATCTCCACCAGGTCTTCAGACACTACCAAACATGGCTTTGGATCTGGGCAGTAAGGATACTAAGCCTCACCATTGCAACAGGAACAATCTGCAACCTAGCAGAATAATAGAAATATCATAGACTAATTATTTAGAAATATTATCCACTAATCATCAAGGGACGCGGTGGCTTAGTGGGTAAGACGCTGAGCTTGTTGATCGAAAGGTTGGCAGTTCAGCGGTTCGAATCCCTAGTGCCGGATAACGGGATGAGCTTCCGTTACTTGTCCCAGCTTCTGCCAATCTAGCAGTTCGAAAACACGTAAAAAATGCAAGTAGAAAAATAGGGACCCCCTTTGGTGGGAAGGCAACAGTGTTCCATGTGCCTTTGGCGTTTAGTCATGCCGGCCACATGACCACTCTTCGGCTTTGAAACGGAGATGAGCACTGCCCCCTAGAGTCAGCAACAACTAGCACATATGTGCGAGGGGAACCTTTACCTTTACCTTTTTAATCAGCAAGAAGGTCAATAACCTTCAGAGTGGAACTAACCTTTGCCTGATGATACTCTTAGCCTAGAATCTACCTTAATGTCAAGCTTTGCCATTAAGGTGGGAAACAACAAAGCCTTACATTTTACATCTCATTACATTTCTGTATTAGCACATGTAAGCTTTCCCTTAAGAAACATACAACTAAATATAGGAATTTAGTCATTAAAGTCAGGAGTCTCCAACTACAGGGCCTTGAGCCCTTTGGAACCAGGCTGCGGAAGTGGCAGGCGAGCACGCATGTACACACATCCCCACTTGCACGAGCAGCGGCAAACATACACATTTGCCATTCCCTCGCCCAGGCTGGTCTGTAAAGCCAGAACGCTTGGAGTCCTCTGATTAAATTGACTTTTTAAATATTTTGCCTATATGTTTGATACAACAATGCAGCAGCGGTTCCTGTTCACTTAATAAAGGTTGATTATTCATTCCTTCTCAATTATTTCAAAGTAATTGTTTTTAAATGCTTGATTTTAGCTAGATTACACTGGACAACTTGCAACTGATAAAATACTGCCTAGTGCAGCAACATACTTGCAACTGTAATCAACGAGACAAGAACAGCTATTTAAGGTTGTAATCTTGAAAACACCTACCAGGAAGTAAGTTCCATTGAGCCTAATGGATATCCTTCTGCATAAAAACATCCAGGATAGGACTTAAAAAAAAAAACTGCCTGGTGCCCTTGATGAACAAAATATAAATTCATTTCCATTACAGTTTCCATTTTTAACAGACAAAATCCTGCCAGGAATAATATGCCACAGGCAAATGGAATAAGAAACGAAGATTGACAGGCGTAAAAAGAAAACTAATCAGAAGAAGAGAGAATTTATGTAAAGTTCAGGGTATTATTCAGCAAGGAAAAGAGACAGAAATGGACTGAAATTAGAAAAATAAATAAATTCCATTCGTTATTTGATACATTAACATGTTCATTATTTGAGAGAGTATGCTATCAAGGATAACAAAGATAAAACTCCTATCTACTGCTTCGGTTTAAGAAAAAACCCTAAGTTATCAGGAATTAGACAAAATGTGATATTTGTTACAGAAGCAAACTTCAAACATCTTTATTTTTATTATTACAGTTGCAGGCTTTTAGGATATAAACATTAAGGTGCATTTAATAAATAAAACACAATGCTTAAAGGCCCCAACAGCTATTGTGAGCTAATTTTAAGATTTAATTGCTCTCCTTTCTTCTTATATCTTAAAAAACCTCATTCAGAATACAAAGCTTCAGTTCTAAAACTATTGTCAGATGTGGACTGGTTACCGGTTGTGGTTACTGGTTGTGGTTACCAGTTGTGTTTCTGCACGTCTCAACTGTATCTTTGCAGGGGAGACCTATCCTGACATATGAACACGCTTTATATTGCACTGTTTCGCTTCCACGTGTTCAGTTCCATAATGGAACAGTGTAATTGGGACATCTGAGGAGGTCAATAAAACACAGGAAAAGATTAGTATACACTTGAGACCAAAGGTTATTCTTTAGGGACTGATGGACAAGCAGTTAGAAAAAAGTCACAGAATTTTTGTTTTTGTACATGATAACCAGTGGTGGGTTGCCCCCGGTTCGCACCGGTTCTATGGAACCGGTAGTAAAACTGGCAGGAGGCTCCCCCACTGATCCTGATGTCATCAAAACACTCTGCGCATGTCTGATCTTGACACTGGTGTCTTACTAGTGAGAGGACAAACAAGGCAAAGTCCAATCTAAACAAGGTAAATTTGTTGCTCAAAACACTGACCAGAGAATTAGAATCAACCTATGCTAGACAGAATTACACTCAGATTCATAGTCTTTATATACTTTTGGCTTAGTTCCAAACCTGAATATCCAGATTTCAGGAGCAGCCAGGAGCACATATTTAAACTACGATCACTATGCCAATTCCATGTGTTCTCAATGATGTTAACTGTAGGAACCTATTCTATATGTACTGGCCTTCAAAACTACTTGGAAATCCACAAGGTTATGACCAGACAGCTGACTACGATTGCTCATAGGAAGTAAGTGAATTCTTTGTCCAACCAATTTAACTGTTTTCCATGTTGTCCCTAGACACAATTCAAAGAACTAGTTAAAACTAGTAAATTATGGAGTTATATAACTTGGAATCGAGGTTATCCTAAATATCACATTCTTCATTATGAATCTAATACTCCTGTTTTGCCCCCTCCTTATAAAAGGTATTGCTTGAGAATATGGGAATTGACTACTTGGTGGCTATAGTCAATGTCTTACAAGGCTTCTCGCTCAGTGGTGGGTTTCCCATTATGTTACTACCGGTTCGCCCTGCACGCACACACTCGCTTCATGAGCATGCCTAGTTTTGCATGTGTGCCTGCCTTTCACACATGTGCCCTTCCCCTGCCTTTCTCGCATGCACTTTGCTCACGTGTGCCTTCCGTGCATGCGCCTGGTCTCAAAAACATGCCTAAATAGGATGGCATAGAGTCATTGTGGGTGGGTGGCTGGGCCCACCATAATTTCTGCTACTGGTTCAGGTGAACTGGTCTGAACCGGCTGAATACCACCTCTGTTCTCACTGTATGTTAATTCCTGGGTCCCTTTGGTTTTCTTAAGAACTCTGGGAGATGAAATGTCAGAAGAGATGCCAAGAGTGTCATTGGAGGGAGACAAAATATAAACTGACCAAGCACATGTAAGAGCTCATGTTGGGAATTACATTGTGAGAACAAAAGCAGTGACATCCATTTTTAGCATTTCCATGAAATAGCCATCTAGTAGCCCCTTTGCAGATAACCTATTCCTTGCTTGGGAAGGACAAGCCCAGCCCATAGGACTATTCACTGAGCCACTGTGAAGAATATTCCAAGTATCTGGCAGATAAAGTCACTCAGATTTACTCATAGTTGGACTGGAATGGTCCTGTCAAGGTGATTGAGAAATGTCTGTGCTTGGATTTATAGAAAGCTCAGCAACCATGGACTGAATCAATGTATGATAGAAACAATCCCTGGCTGCTGAAGTTATACTTCTCTGAATTTTCCAATAAAAATCAAGATACAAATATCCAGTGACTAATCAGCATTACCAGTAAAGGTTTCAGTAAAGGTTAAAAAGCCCTCCAATAAATGTGAAATGTGTTATTGCTTAATTATCATTTGTGACATTTCTTGTGAAGAACACCACAATACAATTTCATATTATTATATACTAGTCAAATTCTGCATATCAGCGTTTCCTAAATCTTCCATTGGTTCTGCCTGATGATAATAGAAGTTGCAGTTCCACAAACTGGATGGCACCAAGTTGAGAGAGGCTATTCTAAAAATACAGGGATGCAGTGGCTCAGTGGCTAAGATGCTGAGCTTGTTGATCGAAAGGTTGGCAGTTCAGCAGTTCGAATCCCTAGTGCCATGTAACAGGGTGAGCTCCCGTTACTTGTCCCAGCTACTGCCAACGTAGCAGTTCGAAAGCACATAAAAAATGCAAGTAGAAAAAATAGGGACCACCTTTGGTGGAAAGGTAAGAGGGTTCCGTGCACCTTTGGCGTTTAGTCATGCCGGCCACATGACCACAGAGACATCTTCGGATAGCGCTGGCTCTTCGGCTTTGAAACAGAGATGAGCACCGCCCCCTAGAGTCGGGAACGACTAGCACATATGTGAGAAGGGAACCTTTACCTTTACCTTTTATTCTAAAAATGTGAACCCTATATATACTGGAGAAAGGAGTCATTTATCAAAAATATTTATGCAGTAGAAAATAGATTCCTTAAAAATTATCCAACTCTTGCCTTATGAGAAGAGCAATCTTTCTCTCTAACTTTTAGGGAACTGAATGAAACATAAAGCATATGAAATGGGACTATTTTTAATATCTTCTCTACCTGATGATTATAGATTCCCTAGTTTTCACCGAGTTTCATTTTGGATTTTAAATCTGAAATGAAACCACAATTTATATAAACCCATTAAAAACCAATCAAGAAACATTATATTGTTAATGAGATACACGCTTTTAGAGTAGGCATTTCCAACCCCCAGCCCTCAGGCCATTATGCAGCTCTGGACAGTTAGTAATGGACAAGATTGTAATAAAAATATTTTAAAAAGAATGTTATATATATACATTAACTATATTATATATTTTATATGTTGCCCAAGACAATTCTTCACTCAATGTGGTCCAGGGTGGACAAGAATAAATTTTGCTCAACATTGAGAATTCCAACAATATCTGACTGAGAACTTAAACTTGGAAAAGACACAGCAATGGCAAAACTAACAGTATATATACATAATACAGTTTATTATATACACACAGTTTAACTAGATTTAAGCAAGAATGATTCCCATACATACAACATATCATGCAGCACAGCAAATATAGTCACCTACTGTTTGGTAGAGGGTCTAAATGTGTATAAACATCACACGCACATTAGCAGATGTTTAAAGAGGGGGAGGTCAGAAACTTAACAGTTCTTGGTGGGTTTTTTAAAATCCTTTTTTATCTTCCTTTTTTTTTTACTTTTTCGTACAGGTAATCCTTGACTTTCAACTGTTCATTTAGTGACCGTTCAAAGTTACAACAGCACTGAAAAAAGTGAGTTATGACCGTTTTTCACACTTACAACTGTTGCAGCTTCCCCATGGTCACGTGATCAAAATTCAGAGGCTTGCCAAGTGATTCATACTTAAGATGGTGTCCTGCGATCATGGGATACCCTTTTTCGACCTTCTGACAAGCAAAGTCAATGGGGAAACTGGATTCACTTAACAACCACATTACTAATTTAAGTGTGTAAAGTGATTCACTTAACAACCATGGCAAGAAAAATCACATGGGGCAAAACTCGCTTAACAATTGTTTCACTTAGCAGCATAAATGTTGGACTCAACTGTGGTCATAACTCGAGGACTACCTGTATTTTAGACCCTGTTTCCCCGAAAATAAGACCCAACCGGAAAATAAGTCCTAGCATTATTTTTCAGGATGTTCGTAATATAAACCCTACCCCCAAAATAAGCCCAAGTTAAGATTGTCAGCCAGATGGATGCATTTAGTACAGTATTTCCCCCAAAATAAGACCTAACCAGTAAATAAGCCCTAATGCATCTTTTGGAGCAAAAATTAATATAAAACCAGGTCTTATTTTTGGGAAAACATGGTGTTTTCTTTGTTCACCTATTCTTTCCTTTCATTAACACATTTGCTTTGCTCATCTACCTTCCTTCCATTAATGTCATTCTCACATACCATTACAAAAACCTTGTTAGAGTTAAATTAAAGTCCATTCTTCCTCATCTATGCCTCTACAACCTCCAGACACTTGAAAAGGAGCTTGACAGCATCACTTGATTGGTTAGGGAGAGATATACATGTATCATCAGCATAATGATGATGATACTCCACCCCATATGATGAATGACATCCAGCAGCTCCATATAGATGTTAAATAAAAGGAGCAAGAGAGTAGACGTTGAGGCATTTCTCCTACGGGAAGCCCCACTCCCCCCAAAATGACTGGAGCTAAACCCAGAGGAATAAGAATCACTTCAAGACATTTCCCATTTCCAACCTCTGAGGCAGTCCAGTAGAATACCATGGATGATAATGTTGAAGGCCTCTATTAGCCCTTTGAGGCAAGCAAGTTAAGAAACAAGCAGAGCACAGTTTATTGTTTAGGAGGAAATAAGAAAAATCTTGAAACCCTGTTGGAGTTTTTCTCTGACCCATATGTAAAACAAAATCGAGGCAGGATTATGCTGAGTTTTTTTCTTCCCAAAAAGATTATTTCATCCTGAGAGAGTCCCTCCGTAACACCTCACTCATTCCTTTCTCATTCCCATTCTAATTTCCCATTCTAATCAAGGAGAGAAGCAACCTGGAATTATGGAAAAACTTCCTAACAGAGAGAACAATTAACCAGTGGAACAGCTCAGAAGTTGTGGGTGCTCCATCACTGGAGGTTTTTAAGAAGAGACTGGACAGCCATTTGTCTGAAATAGTATAGGGCAATGATGGCTAACCTTTTTGCCATCATGTGCCGGGGAGAGGAGGGTCGCACGCACGCATGCCCACACCCATAATTCTATGTGCCACACCCCCATGCATGCACATGCTCCCCTCTGCTCACCCCCCCACTCCTGGCACACGATAGGCACAATAGGCACAATAGGCCCATTTTTTGTTCTTCCCCAGGCTCCAGAGCCTTTCTAGGAGTTTGGGGAGGGTGAAAACGGCCAGTCCCACAGAAAGTTGGCAAACAGGCCATTTCTGGCCTTCAGAGGGCCTAGAGGGGGGTGGGGAAGGCTGTTTTCGCCCTCCCCAAGCTCCTAGAAAGGCTCTGGAGCCTGGGAAAGATCGAAAAACAGGCTTTCCCCACCACCCTCCGAAGGAAGAGGCAGGAAACAGCCTGTTTCTCTACTTCCGGTGGGCCCAGAAGACCCGAAAATCAGCTAGCTGGCGCACGCATGCACACCAGAGCTGAGCTCGTGTGCCCACCGATATGGCTATGTTTGCCACCTGTGGCACATGTGCCATAAGGTTTGCCATCATGGGTATAGGGATTCCTGCTTCCGCAGGGGGTTGGACTAGATGACCTCCAAGGTCCCTTCCAGATCTATTCTATTCTGTTGCCCAAGATCAGGTCTTCATTCTTCACATACACACACCCAAGAGATCAAAGAGGGCCAGGCTGGCTGCACTTTCTCCTCCTCAAGTCTGCCATAGGTCATCAGCTAGCTCAACTGATGCCACCTCAGTATTATATCCTAATACTGTGCAGTCATTAATAAAATTTCCCTTGATTAAAATTAAACAGGACTTAAAGACAATGCAACAGTTTATCCAACAGAAACAGTGTTACATAAATTCCTGTTTATACGCTTAGTGTACAAAATGAACAGTTATTCTCCCTGCAAACCCTATAGCTTTCGTTCCTCTTATATTCATATGCTTCCGTTTAAATTACCATTAACATTGTGTATCTCCAATCTCCACCGAACACCTACAGGCTAAACATTTCAGGATCTCTACCGCATAACCCACCACACCGCTTTTAAGACTGAATGACGTTGAACAAACATCAATTCTTCACTGCCTAGCAATTAAAGCTGATAAGAGGCCTGTGTTGTTTGGGAATTCTTTTCAGCTCGAGCAGGGAACTGTGGAATTACCAGCCACTGAAGGTTTTTATGACATTGCTTTTTTTGAATGCACAGACTAACTAGAGCTGATAAGAACTTATGTATGCTTGGCTGGTGTTTGCCCATGACCAAGACTGTTGACAGGGGGTTCATTGTTGTGAAAGACACTAACTAATCCCCAAGGACACCCTGGAACATTCCAACACTTTTCACAGAGGTGCTAGTTTCTCACTGAATTTCACTCCCCTGATGAGCTAATACAGTGAGTGCAGGACAGAAGTAAAGTAGCAATAAATAAGCAGCAATAGCAGTGAAACTCAGAGCTAAGCAGGTTTTAAATTCAAACTAAAAGCAAGCCTAGTTTCCTTCTGACAGTCAAGAAAATCAATGCACTTTTCTCTTAAAGAAGTCCCACTTAATTTAAAGGAGACTTATGCTAGGCAGGAAACAATGGAATTCTATCAATATTTGTTATGCTTTATTTTTCCCCCCCACAAAGGTCAAAATTAAATACTTATAATGATTTATTGCAATCTTTCAACAGTTTGTCATTTGATTTTTTTTTACTTGTTCCAAAACTAAATAAGCTTTCATCAGGCATTATCTTTAAAATATGCACCAAATTACACTGTAAAGTTGTCATGCATTGAAATAATACTCATTTTACTGCATCCTATTTGTAATATTGATAAGCATTCATAATGGCCTTTTGTTAAACAAATTAAGGCAATGTTGGATTAATCTGTCCTTGGATTAATCAGAGGTTATTGGTTTTAAATAAGAATTAACTTCAATTTTCATTAGTTTCTGCTAAATTTAATATAAAAAGGGATTTTTTTTCATCCTATTTGGCAAGGGAACAGGAAGTCAGGCTTTCACAGCTGCCAAAATTTCAAACTTTAGGTCTTTTAGTATTTTAGGTCATTTTAGTATTGTGTGAGGGGCTGGCAAATTTAAAATTGCTATTTAAATTGAACAATCTAGCCAAAATCTAGAGTTCAAGAGATACATAGGGTTTTATAATCAAAATACTATCGATTTCCACCTTGCAATGCAAATGTTCACCCCTTGTATCTCACATATTTTTGTACATATACAGAGATTATTTCTTAAGGTTACAATTCCTCTAGAATGGTATTATTAGTTGCAGGATGAGATGCTACGGACAGGAATTTAAAAATATTAATTTCTTCCCCTCCATATGAACAATTGCAAATGTTTGTTTAACCCTGTTGTTGAAATTAATGTTTGTTTATTTGTTCTTAAAGAAATATCTTACAGAAGATACATCCATGCAACCAATTAGACCAGACTAGTATTGGTTTCTGTTTTATTGATTTAGCATGCTATGAAACCCGAGCAACTGACAAGCATGAAGTCCTATCAGGTTAAACATAAATATATTTGCTCGGGCAAATCATTTTATGAGATCATAAAGTTTGGTAAATTCAGATTAGGGCTTAAAAGGGATTTTTCTGGCTTTGCATAAAAAATAAAACAGCTTCTATTTAATGATGTTCCATTAAAGCAAACTGTATGCATGAGAGTTTATCTTGACCCTGACTAACTATGGCTAAGATCTGGACTTATAACCACAATTGAGCCAAAAATTTCCATTCCTAAGCAAGACCATTGCTAAGTGAATTTTGCCCCATTTTATGATCTTTTTTTGCCATAGTTGTTATGTTAGTAACACAGTTGTTAAGTGAATCTGGTTTTCCCATTAACTTGGCTTGTTAGAATGTCAGAAAAGATGCAATCATCATAAACACATGTTGCCAAGTGTCCAAATTTTGATCACATGACCATGGAGATGCTGCGATGGTTGCAAGTGTAAAAAATGACCACAAGTCACTTTTTTCATTGCCATTGTAACTTCAGACAGCCATTAAACCAATGGTTGCAAGTCGAGGACTACCTGTATTGAATCCTATTATTTTACCATTACATCAGTCAAAGATTTGCATTCAAATTTTCTCTAAGAATCTGTATTGTTATGTCCATAGTATACTTTTACAATTAGATTAACATAATTACTATTTTGTTCTAAAATAAAATGTACTTAAGAAGATGAAGAGAAGCACTAGTTACTGAATATTCATAAGGCAGCAACTCTGACAAATCCTATAAAAATGCCACAAATAATACAAACTATAATTGAAATCTGCAAATCAAGATAGCTGGCAAAGAAAGTAAAAGGAGAATTTAAAAGCACAATATCTGAATAATAAGTACATCTGAGCAAATTATAAAAACATTTACACAACTGCATTAATGAAGCATCATTCACTGGTGTCTGCCACCCTGAATTGTGTTTTTGTGAGATGGGTGGCCACATAAATATGATACCTACCTACCTACCTACCTACACACACACACAAATGACATGGAATAGTTTATTTTAAATTCTTCACTGCTTTATATTTCTATTTGAATAATCCAAATAGTAGTCATTGCTTATAAAAAAAAATTCTGAAGTCAACATGGTGGCATAGTGGCACAGTGGTTAGAATGCAGTATTGCAGGCTAATTCTGCCGACTGCCAGTAGTTCAATTCTCACTGGCTCAAGGTTGACTCATCCTTCCATCCTTCTGAAGTCAGCAACATAAGGACCCAGATTGTTGGGGGCAATATGCTGATTCTGTAAACTGCTTAGAGAAGGCTGTCAAACACTGTGAAGCAGTATATAAGTCTAAGTGCTAGTGCTATGTTTTAACATTTTATTTTCAAAATCTATTAAAGGAACATGTTTTTAATGATTAATCTAAACATGCCATACACATACTTTCACACAAATATATATGTTAACAACTGTAATCCACCCAGAGTCATTTTTGTGGACTGAATTATCAAATCATTCAATCAATCAATCAAATAAATAAATATATATTGAACACTAGCAAATTTTAAAAACTAGCAAATAGGAGTCAGTATGGTCTAGTGGTTAAGGCACCAGGCTAGAAAGCAGGAGACTTAAGTTCAAGTTCTGCTTTAGACATGAAAGCCACCTTAGTGACTTTGGGCCTATGACACTCCCTCAGCCCAAATTCACCTCACAAGGTGGTTGTTGTGAGGAAAATAGGAGGAGGAAGGTATGTTGGATATGTTCACTACCTTGTGTTATTTGTAAAAATAATAAAGGTGGGATACAAATAAAAAAATAAAATTACAAAATTTGAATTCCATAAGTAGCAAGTTTTGTTTTAGTATTGGGTAGATCCTATCAACTTTTCCACTTACATTGATTTATTTTGTAGAAAGAACAACCCTAATTGGGGAATTGCAAACACCAGTGATAGGATGTTTGGCTCTACCCTGTTTCCCCTAAAATAAGACATCTCCTGATAATAAGCCCAATTGGGCTTTTGAGCACATGCATTAAAATAACTGCCCCCCCCCAAAATAAGCCCTCTCCGAAACTATTTAAACGCATGCACAGCCAGTCCCCGCCATCTCCTCTGGTTAGAGTTAGGGAGACAGAGCTGGAAATCAGGTAAGATGGCAAGAGGAGCCCCGTCTTGCTCCACACGCCCCAAAATAATAAGACATCCCCGAAAATAAGGCCAAGCACTTGTTTCAGGGTTCAAAAAAATATAAGACAGGGTCTTATTTTTGGGGAAACATGATACCTCTGTTCCATGTGAGAGGTGGGTAGGGATTTTTTTCCTCCACTGTTTCTAATACCATAATTTTGCACTGGTGTTCTTCTTCATAAAAAAAATCAGTTAAAACATATGGGAGGAAATTAGTTAAACTGCCTTGTGCTGGTATAGATACAATTTAGAACTAAGTTAGAAAAGTGATGTAGCAGGCTTTAGGAGAAACCCCATCCTGACACTTAAACTGCTAGTAGAATTCCCATCTGCATTCTGCAGTAGAGTAGGTATGCTGCCCCATCCTCAAAGCTTCTCTTCATTATTTGTGGGATCATTTCACCCCATTCTAACATATATTACCCACTGGTTTTTAATGAAGGCAAGGTCTGCTCTCAATTATGTTTGTGATATTGACTTGACAGTCTTTTATCTTCTAGTCAGCAAAATGTATTCTACTGAAATTATTAGTTATCTGGTTTAGCATCAGGCGTATTCTCCTGAAAGAAACATTGCTGACAGTAAAAAATGTAAACATCATAGAAAGATAAAATATTTTGCTCCTAGCTATATAAGCATTTATTATGAGAAATACTTGAGAAAGTGTGTTTTACGGTTTCTGGCAATTCTCCTGAATCACTTTTCTATACATGAAAATTTCAACTACAATGGTCACACTTTTATATTAGAACATGCAATTTTACCCCTTTTGACCACAAGATGAAAACAACAGGAAAACTGAGTGGTAAACAAAAGTTTGTATTCTATTATATTGCTCCATTTATAGCAAATATAAAAAGAATTAATTAGATACAAATGCAAATGGTACAATATGTTGTTATGGTGACTACACATTTATACAATCTTGACCATTTATGGACTTTTTAGATAATATCATCAGCTCTGTTTTAATATTGGAACCTTTTATAGTTTCTTTTAACTAAGAAATGAACTCAGCTTATTCATCTGTTCCCTGAGAGAATCATAGTTAATAAACCATAATTAGCTTTTTTGTACAGAAAAATACTTAATATGATATGTGATCTAATTAAAAAAGGGAAATATTTGCATTGCCTATCTTTTCATGTATCTCTTTCTCTTAAATTTTAGTTTCGTTTCTTTGAATTTCACTGTTATAAAATATTTCTAAATTAAAAGCACAAAAGATGTAGCTTGCAGAATTGGAAACGGCATGCTTCAAAAATTATTCAGAAGTGTATTAGTACTTCTCTGTTACTCATTGAAATAGCCATGTCTTTTTCAGGCTTCTGCCCAAGTTATTTTTTACGTTTTGTTGGTAGTTTGAAAAGACATGGCTTGATGCAGTGGTGGAATTCAAATTTTTTTACTACCGGTTCTGTGGGCATGGCTTGGAGGGTGTGGTGTGGCTTGGTGGGTGTGGCTTGGTGGGCATGGCAGGGGAAGGATACTGCAAAATCTCCATCCCACCCCACTCCAGGGGAAGGAAACTGCAAAATCTCCATTCCCATCCCACTCCTGGGGGAAGGATATTGCAAAATCTCCATTCCCACCCCACTCTGGGGCCAGCCAGAGGTGGTATTTGCCGGTTCTCCGAACTACTCAAAATTTCCGCTACCGGTTCTCCAAAACCTGTCAGAACCTGCTGAATAGCACTCCTGACTTGATGCTTTATTGAGTAGCAGAAAGATCCTGTGGTCATACCTGATCCAAAGCATTTCTTCCATACCATTTTCAAAGTGTGCACAGTCTTGATACTTGATTCTTTGCTCACTATTAATTCTAAAAGCACCTGTCTTTTTATAATACTTTAGCAATTAAAAAAGAAACGATGGAAACCAGATGGAAGTGGCAACCATGGCTTGCTTCTATTTGTAAGAATTGGAAAAGCTTTTGATTAATTTATTTTGCTTATTTATTCATTTAACAGACTTATATAACCACTCATCTTAAAAGACACAACTCTGGGCAGCTCACAACAATAGTAAAACCAAACTACAATAGAAACAAAAACCTGGTTCCTTCTGCTCCATTGCAATCATTGCCATCCTCTTCAGGTTCCAACCTCACCCTATCCCAGCACTTAGGGGTAGAATAACCTCTTTTATATATACATATACATATACATATACATATACATATACATTTATGTATACCAAATATAGTTTACTGATAAAGAAATAAAAGGAGACTGGTATAGATCTATTTCAAGCTTCTTAACTCTCATCAGCCAGCCTTACCCTTACTTGGATTCGAACCTGGGCTGCCTGCATGTTAGGCAGTTGTATTAACCACTGAGCCACAGGTTCTCCTCCCTTCATCACCCTGAGCCAGGGGAAAGATTAAGTGTTTTACTGAGACACCTGTTGGAGTAGACCAGGTGTCTCGGTAAGACACATATATGTATACATATACATATACGTCTGTCTGTCTGTGTGTATGTATATGTATACGTATACATATATGTATACATATACATATCAGTGGTGGGTTGCCCCTGGTTCATACTAGTTCTATAGAACTGGTAGTAAAACTGGCGGGAGGCTCTGCCCACCGACCCTGATGTCATTCCGCTTGCACAGAAGAGCACGCGCGCAGCCCCGTTGCAAACCAGTAGTAAAGGTAAGTAGAACCCACCCGATACATATACATATACATATACATATACATATACATATACATAAAGATATGCCACAGCAATAACTATATGATGAGAGTGAAGTCCATCCTCCCATTCAGCTTTTCAGACAAATGACCAAAACCAACCATAGAACATGGAAAAACAATGATCAAAAATCATTGCAAAGGATGGAATGAGGAAGATACTGTATACTTTAGCTGCCGGAAATGGACACTGAGTGTCTGCAGGAGACAAAAAATAAAAGAAGACTCAACTGAGCACAGTGTAAGGGACAAGATGGGGAAATCCTCCTAGTGAGACATACACCACTCCCAAAATTCTGTGCAAGGTGATGCAGCAAAACTGCCAACCTTGCTATGCTTTTAAATAAACTGAGGACAAGGGAAAAACAAAATTAATGCAAAGTTAATGTCATGCAACCAGGTAGAGTCAGAGTCGAATTCAAACTGGCTCAAAGTCATGTGGAAATACATTGTTTTCCGTAAATGCAACATTTTGTTAAACATATTGCAGACCCATTCATTCGGAAAAAACAAACCAACAATACAGAAACAAAGAAATGAAAATTATGTATTAAATTGGTGACACTGAGATATGCCTGTGATATTACTGTCTAAAGCTAATTATAACTTTAAGAATAATAGGGAAGGAAAAAGCCAATTCATATGTTGAAAACACTGAAGTTGCATTTTCTGGTATCCAGTGTTAGAAGGATTGGTTAGGAGGAAGACCAGTTCCTGAAACTTGGGACACTTGCTGGCATTTAGAATAGAGGACATGAGGAAAAAGTCTGAAAATATTCTAAAACAAGTGAGGCAGATTTCAGTTATAACTTCCATTTTGTTAACAAAAACCCCATGAGATTTTATTAATAAAATAGGGGAAAGGGAAAGAGGCAAAGGTTTGTATTTATTTGCAGTTTCATGATCCACTTGTCTTTTATACATTTATTCCATTTGAAGTGTCCATATTTCGTTTTATGATAGCATAATAACCTGGTGGGCATGTAACTCACATGTCAGGCTACGCCGGGGGGGGGGGGAATGAACTAAAAATACTTGCAAGTGTTGTTGGTTCTAAATGAAATGACAGATTTGGTCAAAGAAAACTAATTAACCAAGTTGGCAACAAGAAAACAAGTGACTATGCAATGAAAACAATAATATAACAGTAAAAATAAAATCTGAAAATAGGACACATACAGAACTGAAAAATCTTACTGATTATTCTAGAATGGTCTTCCTTTCTACACTGGGAAAGGGTCACAAGGAAAACATATGAGACTTATTATCTCACTTTTACAGTTCAGTGACCCATCTTCACACATTTCCATTTCCCATCATCAGAATTTAATTTTGGACGTTTTCTGGGTTTGAGGGGGCAATCCTATGCCTTTGAAGTCAGTAAACTCCCACTGTTTTTCATGAATTGTAATCTCAATTCTTTAACATTCTTCTATAAAAGAAAACAATCCTGTTTTCAAAACGTTTCGAAGATTTTTAAAGCATTTTAAAAGAAAGAGAAAGATACAGCTTCTTCTAGGCTTTAATCAAATAGAATCCCAATTAGAGGCTATTTTTCTTTCAGAGGAAATACTTTCTCACTTTCTCATTGGTTTTAATTATTTATACAAAATCTGTGAAAAATAAATAAAAGCTATAATTGGGGGGTGGGGAATAAATATATAGAAATATACTGAATATGGAAAAATGTGAAACACATATGCATGAAATAGAAAAGGAATGAAAAGTACTCCCATGGAGTAAATGTATACGCCATGTATCTTGTTGAACAATTCATGATTTCCTACATGCATACAATTAATTCAATATTACTTTCCATGTAAGTCTTTTCTTGCAACATACTGACTTTTATGGAAAATAAGCAAACGCTCCTCATGAGCTGGATGGCATATGACAGTGAGCTACGCTTTGATTAACCACAATTTGAGAATAAATTATGACATTTGTGGTTTGCATCATCTGCTAAGACAAAATCATACTACCATATTTTGGCTTAGTAAATGGTGTGAACTCATTTCTTAGTACACAAGTGATGCCCCAAAGCTTGGAAGAGTTCAAGATAGGAATAAGGAATCTCTTTAGGATAAGATTGTACAACCTCTTTCTGGCTTGGAGACAGTACAGGTAGTCCTCGACTTACGACCACAATTGAATCTCAAATTTCCATTGTTAAATGAGACATCTGTTAAATGAGTGTTTCCCATTTTACAACCTTTCTTGCCACAGTTGCTTAGTGAATCACAGTAGTTGTTAAATTAGTAGAAGTGTTAAGTGAATCTGGCTCCCCCATTGACTTTGCTTGTCAGAAAGTCGCAAAAGATAAACACATGATCCTTGGGACACTGCAACCATCATAAACATAAATCAGTTGCCAAGAGTCCGAATTTAGATAACATGACCATGGGGATGCTGCAAAGTGTGAAAAGCGGTTCTAAGTCACTTTTTTCAGTGTTGTCGTAACTTTGAACAGTCACTAAATGAACTGTTGTAAATCGAGAACTACCTGTATACACTTTGGATTATTTTTTACTATCTCCAAGGAATACAGTGAAGGACATCACAAGGAGAGATGCACGGCAAGAAGTTTGGCCTGGTTTCTTCTTCATTTATTAAATGAGTTCAAGGGTCTACCAGTTGCCCATCCATAATAGCATCAAGCCACATCTCAAGGGATGATTTAGGACTTCATTTAATTTTTTTCCCCCTTATGACTTCCTGCTTTTTTAAACAAACAATCTGCATACATTGATAACTTTCTGATACCCTGTCAGCCCCACTGGGTAGACAAGACAAAGAAATCAACTCCACCAAAAGTTTTTATTGAGATTTCTATTTTTATTGAGATTGGCTTTAACAACAAAATTGTGCATGTCTGACTGTACCGTACATCTCCTTCCTTCTTATATCCTAGTGAATTAGGGAGGTGTCTACCTGAGCCACTTCAAAATCTAAACTCAGTGTTTTAGACTTTAAAAACCGTCCCTTTTGCCTAGCTAACAGTTTTTACATATTTCTGTCAAGGTCATCTCCCTTACTCTCTTACAAACAGAATCTGCTTGCCCAGGCTTGCTTACAGACAATATATATTGAGATTTCACCCCACCTCTTCTCATCAGGTACAACAAGATAGGTATCAGAGATGGGTATTTTCTATAGGCATTCCCCTCCTGTTGAAAGTCATCCCACCAGATACAAGAATTATACTCTAACTTCTATAACATTCAGGAAGCTTTTAAAAACGTATTTGGAGACTGAATGAAGCAAGAATGCACAGAAGCTACTTGAGACTGAGACAAATCCGATTGTTTGACGATACAGGCATTATGGTTTTATGACCTAATATTATAACTGCTGATTGCATCGGTGAAGTCAAGCAAAATGAAATCAAGGTAGTGAAAATTTAACTCATCACTAAGGAAATTGAATAGTCCTCCTTCCTCATACATGATAATCTTGTACATGAATTAAGTGTGCAAAACAAACATGGGTTTTGAATAGATGCTGTAGCCACAATCCAACTACATTTTAATCTATCTTTCGGCAAAATTAAGTGTAACTTATTCAATTCAAGTGTATTCCATATTCCAAACTTCAATATTAAATTTGGAATTCTGTCCAATAATATACCAACTTATTTTAAATTACACAATAAATTGACCGCTTCTTTGTCTTTGCCAAGTATTCAATATTGCAAACTGAACTAGTTATTATTTCCTATAGTTGGATATATTCCACTGGGAGCATTTCCATCTACACATGGGTGTATCTTTATTTGACAAATGTGACAATGTCTCCAAATCACTCAATCTTGAAAGAGCTTTTCAGCAGTACTGGAGCTAGGACTGGAGAAATGAGGAAAATTAAAAGATGCCAATTCTGAACAGACTTCACTTAACTTAGAGTTAAGTAATGTCTACGCAACTCCAAGGTTTATATTATAAACATCCATTGGGCTAAGATTACATATAGGTAGTCCTCAACTTACAACCACTCATTTAGTGACCGTTCAAAATTACAGTGGCACTGAAAAAAGTGACTTATAGCAGTAACAGTAACAGAGTTGGAAGGGACCTTGGAGGTCATCTAGTCCAACCCCCTGCTCACGCAGGAGACCTATACTAGGGATTCGAACCGCCAAACTGCCGACCTTTCTGATCGATAAACTCAGTGTCTTAGCCACTGAGCCACTAGTCAGTAATTTGCTTTCCAGAATTCATACAGTATTCATCGTTTCCTATTTTTGATGCAGGGTTAATTCCAAGTATTCTTCTTGCCTGTATAAAAGCTATATGTGTATTTATTCAAGCAGCAGTTGTTGGAATAATAGAATGGTGCCTCCAGTATTGCTCAGAAACCAGGTATTTCTGAAATTTAGTTACCGCTTGACTTACACCTGAGAATGTACATGTTTGGTATTCACATAATTATACTGACCCTGATCCCGCTTGCAAAGAAATGAGAACACATGATTGGTTCCTTAAAATGCCAAATAACCTGTTTGGAATTATACCAAACCAGGCAAATAATCTTCTGTGTAGTGGAATGATTTAATGACAGTCTCTCGTCAACCTTGCAATCAGCCAGTGAATCATATTCGACCTAATTAGAGAAGACACATTCAGTGTGCCCTGACTTGATCTTATTTCCTGAACACAAACAAATGAAATAGGTGAAAGGTTCTCATTAGCTTTTTCTTTTAACATTTCCAGCCTGTGAATTTTTCATGAACACCGTTGTAAACTGCTAGTTTAACAGCTGAACTTTCCTATCATTATGTTGAAACGCTATTACACATGTTTCACTATGTCACATGGCATTGTTGCTATTATACAGAACTTATCTTTTTATAACACGCCACCATCAAATCTCTTCTCGACAAAAAGTGGTTTACGCACTTAGCAAAATAAATATACAGGGTTTGCCTTTACTTCAGCATTCAGTACAAGTGGTGTGAAATACGAGACACGGTTTTTAAAAACATTGAATTTCTATTATATGTGATCGTTTGGGTTGAATTCCAGGTTGAATTAGAGAAAAGAGATCAATATTCATTTGGCAAAGCTCCACTACAGTGCCCACAATGTAATTTGCTTTATAGGGTTGTTCAAAAGGTAAATGTGATTGCGAAACAAGATAGAAAACAATCCTATAATTTTATATCTTTCAAGACACACGCAGAGAACAGCTGTAATCCAATGTATCTAGATGGCACAAGAGTGAGAAAAGTGTGGATATGCTTCAACTTTCTCAAAATTTTGAGCTATTTACTTCCTGCACACAATGAATATAACTAAGCCAAACTGAAATCAGTGAGAGGCTTCATTATGAAATTCGCTGGAGCCAGTAGCTGATTATGGATCCCAAACATTTCCTCCATACTTACTTCTACATAATAGAAATAACCCAATTAAGTGTAAGGTGCTTAAGGGTTACTGAAACCAGTGTAACTAAACAACACTTAGGTGTCTTTGAGTTCTTAAGTGTTAAGAGAGTGAATCATAACAAATACAACCAGGCCTAAGTTTTCTACATATTTATAAATATGAATAAATTACATATCATTGTTTGTATTAATATTATCTTACAAACTTTGGAAAAAAGTTAGCAGGTTGGAAATATCACTAACAATCACTCCATCTTGTCTTTGGAACTCAAGTATTTTATATAACAAGAGGGAGCAAAGCACCTGAGGGTAGGACAAGAAGCAATGGGTGGAAACTAATCAAGGAAAAGCAACTTAGAACTAAGGAGAAATTTCCTGACAGTTAGAACAATTAATCAGTGGAACAACTTGCTTCCAGAAGTTGTGAAAGCTCCAACACTGGAAGTTTTTAAGAAAATGTTGAATAACCATTTGTCTGAAGTGGTGTAGGGTTTCCTGCCTAAGCAGGGGGTTGGACTAGAACCGTGATGGTGAACCTATGGCACGTGTGCCACAGGTGGCATGCGGAGCCATATCAGTGGGCACGTGAGCATTGCCTGGCCAGCTGGCAATGCCTGGCCAGCTGATTTTTAGGCCTTCCAGGCCCACTGGAAATCAGCAAACGGCCCATTTCCGGCCTCCAGAGGGCCTCCGGGAGGTGGTGGGGAAGGCCATTTTCACCCTCCCAAGGTTCCTAGAAAGCCTCTGGAGCCTGGGGAGAGTGAAAAACGGGCCTACTGGGCCCACTGTGCCATTGTGTGCCAAAAGTGGGGGGAGGGCATGCGCATGGCACATTGAATTATGGGGGTGGGCATGCGTGCATGACCCCCCGCCTTCCCCCGCTTTTGGCACACGATGGAAAAAAGGTTCACCATCACTGGACTAGAAGATCTCCAAGGTCCCTTCCAACTCTGTTATTATATTATATATTATATTATATAAACTGTCATGCTGCCCTGTTAATAATGCTCCCATATTATACTATTGATGGATTTATTTAAGAACATCTATTTCATTGATGCGACAACCACTAAAGTAGAGACTTTTCAGCTTCTATGATAGAACCGAGTCTTATTTTATCTTATCTTTTAAAACAGTTTAATAACTGTAGTCAGTATCACACTTTGGGATACCTTTTAACAGAGAGCAAACTAAAATGAATTAAACAAATTGGCAAGCAGAGGTCTGCTGCATTTCAGAAGGAAGGGTGTTGGACAGGGCAGGAGCTGCCATGGAAAAGGCACACTCCCTAGCTCTCTTAAGGTGGAAATGATTTAAGAGAAGCATGCCCACTCTATATAATCTGGATCAATGTCCTTAGGGAAAAGCAGTGCAATATAGGTGTCCTATGCAGATAGGGCTTTACAAGTAATAGCCAACATCTCTAATTGCACCTGGAAGGAAACTGGAAGCCAGTGCAGCTCACACAACAGAGGTGTTACATGGGTAAACCTAAAGGATGTATCATCGTGTGCACTGCCACATTGAGGACAAATTGTAGCTTCTGGGTGGGCTTCAAGGGCAGCCCCACGTTTTTGTATGTCCAGCATTTTTTCCCATTAACAGTGGATTTATGAAGTACAATTCTCTGTTCAGATCTGTCAAACTCCTTCCCCTTTGAGTTCCTCACTACAGTAACTCATGCTCTTGTCATCACCAGTCTACCGCATGGTGTACATAATGTTCCCCCTAAAGACCACCCAGCAGCTGAAGTTGGTTTAAAGTGAATTGGCCAGTGCACATTAAACTTTCCCAGTAGGAAAACGCCACATGTGTGCTGCAGGCCCTGAAATGGTTATCAATGAGTTTCCAGGTACAATTAAAGTGCTGGTCTTGACCTATAAAGATAGATGCTCTTGATGGAAATATGCAAGAACTATTGCCTAGGCAAAAGGATCTGAAGCACGTTTATGTCACAAAGAGACAACATTCGGAAGTGCCTCAGGCAGATTTCACTGGAGTGAATCAGACTTGCAAAATTTTGTTATTATAGCCAGCCTCAATAAAAGTATCATTAGCCTTCCTCTAGAATTGATTTCCTGGTCTGGTATATCCAATAATCTTCATGGCTTGCCACCAAGTTATTTGCAGGGCTCTGTCATATATGTTTCTAAATTTAATCCAGTTGTGTTCATTCTTATTCTGTTCTTTGTAAATCACCCAAAACCTTTTGAGATTATGGAGGGAAACAAATGTAACAATAAATAAAAATAAACACATTCTCAATGTCTTGCTAATGTATGCCCCAATCTTTCAAAGCAGGAAATAACAAAATAGAGTTACTAATCATTCCTCTTCTGATATTTCTATCTATCTATCTATCTATCTATCTATCTATCTATCTATCTATCTATCTATCTATCTATCTATCTATCATCTATCAATCACCACCCATCTTACAACAATGTGATATCAATTCATAGAAACAGAAACTTTTGCATCCAGAATTTATGGAAGTCCCAGCTCTATATACGATAGGATTTTCCTTTATAGTATTAAGTAGATTTATATAGCAAAGTATCAATTATATCTATTTCCCGTGCTCAGGCGGTGAGTACTATTTGTAATATAGTCCATTTATAAGATTATATTAAAAGGCAAGCATTCCAGAAATATCAAGAGAAAAACAACAGAACCTCAATAAAATCCTTTAGCAAAAAAAATCCTAAAGTAGGAGAGAAAAGGGGGAAAAACACAATGAGAATGAAACCTGCTTACACACAGTTGCTAACTAAAGAGATGGTTTATGGGGCAGTGGGATAAGTACCAACTCTAGGCTATGCAAAAATTCATTTTTGACATATAATGGGAAGGCAATTTAACATAATCACTAAATTGAGCTGACTTTATAAACTGAATCAACAATTCAGATTAAATAGTTGAATGGAGTCAGATGGATTCAAATCCGTTTGACAGTCTGGAAGGGCTTTTGCACTCAAGAGCCCTTTTCATCAAATGGATTGAATAAAATCAAATTGAATTGGCTTATTGTTATAAATCATCAAATAAATGACTCATGGCAAATCAAATATTCGAATTGGGATCACAGCCACTTTTTTACATGCCTATAGACTGTAGTAGCTAGAATCCTAAATAGCAGTACTCCATACTACAATATTTAGGATCAAAAACCAGTTTGGTATATTTATCTTCAGTACTTGAGGATGTACATAAATCTGAGGTGCTATCTATCTATCTATCTATCTATCTATCTATCTATCTATCCATCCATCCATCCATCCATCCATCCATCCTGCCTTTATTATTTTATAAATAACTCAAGATGGTAAACATACCAAATACTCCCTCCTATTTTCCCCACAACAACCCTGTGAGGACAGTTGGGCTGAAAGATGGTGACTGGCACAAAGTCACCTTTCATAGCTAAGGTTGCACTAAAACTCAAGGGTCTGGTTTTTAGCCTGGTACCTTAAGTACTAGACCAGTGATGGCTAACCTTTATGCCGCAGGGTGCCAAAAGCGGGGGGAGCGCGGGGTGTTGCACGCATGCGTGCCCACATCCACAATTCAATGTGCCCCACCCCCCCGTGCATGCACGTATGACCCCCCCCCTGTGCTCCCCCGCTTTTGGCATGCGATGGCATTTTTCACCCTCCCCAGGCTCCAGAGGCTTTCTAGGAGCTTGGGGAGGGCAAAAACTGCCTTCACCACCCTCCTAGAGGCCCTCCAGAAGCCGGAAACAGCCCATTTGCCAACCTCTGGTGGGCCCGGAAGGCCCAAAAATCAGTTGGCCTGCACGCGCATGTGCGCTGCAGCTGAGTTAGGGCAATGCTCGCGTGCCCACTGATATGGCTCCCCGTGCAACCCGTGCCATAGGTTCGCCATCATGGTACTAGACCAAACCTACATATATATATATATTTGGTCTAGTAGGGGTTTGTGTGTGTGTGTGTGTGTGTGTGTGTGTATTGGTATGTATATGTGTGTGCATGTGTGTATATATGTATATATATATATAAGTTTCAAATCATATAGACTTGAATAACAGTGCCAATACAGAGAAACCAAAGCCACACTGTTTATACAAAAGCAGAAAAAGAAAATACAGCTATAGAATCCTCTACAGAACTTGGTTTTGTGAACTAATATTTCTTACATATCTAATCAGTCCTTTTGTAGTGTTGCTTTTTAGTCAGGTGTGACCACTCAAATTAGCTTAGTTATGGAACTCTTTTGAGTGCTTTATAGGATCCCAACAGCACAATTATATTAATTCAGTGAATACAGGTCTTCAAAGTTGCTACCAGACTCATGCTCGGCATCTCTATTTAGTAAGGCCACAGAAACAATATTTGGGTCTGGTAGGCACACTGCAATGTTGATGTAATGATGTAATCAGAATGATAAGAATTTAGAAGACAGTTCTGTAAATAGCCACTTGCTTTAGAAGCTCATCTTATTATCATTGAAAAGAACCACCTCTTTGCCAATTACTGGAAAGTCATTAGAAAGAAACTAACAAAGTTTCTATCAAACTTTGAAACAAAGGTCTAATCAATTTGGGAGTAAGTTTGTTCTAAATGGGAAATACTTCAATCACTAATACCCATATACCCTTTCACTTTCAGTTTAATAAATCTTGTTAAAGAACACTGGGATAAACGTGCTTAGAAGAATTATTTTTGGTTGAGATAGCTCTCAAAGAGCTGGACATTTGACAGGCATCTATAACTGGGTGGACACAGATATTGAAGTAGACTAGCTAGCAAATCAATGAGGTTGCTCCACATAATCATTCCTTTGAGATGCTTTTATCTCTCCATTGGCAACCATCTACAGATAGTCCTCAATTTACAACAGTTCATTTAGTGACCATTCAAAGTTACAATAGAACTGAAAAAGTGACTTATGACCGTTTTTCACAGTTACAACCCCCATGATCCTGCAATCAACATTCAGAGACTTGGCAACTGATTTATAGTTATGACCAGGGTCACGTGATCACTTTTTGCAACCTTCTGACAAGCAAATTCTCACTTAACGAATTTAAATTTGGGGCTCAATTGTGGTCATAAGTCAATAAGTTTATTATCTGCTTTATTGTCTAAGCATGCCTGTGGAATATGTAGGGCCCACAGGCATTATTGCAAATAGATTCAAGTTGCATTCTGCTGCTTAATAACTTGTTCTATGTTAAAAAACTATATCCACTCGTAATATCTGAACCTACTTTCTCAGATATACACTATATTCTTGTGTTATACCCAACATCCCATTTTGATAAATGACTTGGATTATTAGACAAATATAACAATCCTACATACAAAGACCGTACATTTTATTTTGCTACTGTTGATATTTCTCGTTAAGGCCATGGCTCAAATTGTAAGGTTTATAACATCTGCTATTTTAAACGTACCAACATGAAGAAACAAATCACTTGTGTTTCTCCTAAGCAGACTGTCAAAGGCAGCTAATGCCCTGCTGTGTTTCAGGATATACTTATGCTCTCAATTCTTGGCACACGTATAATCTGTATATGAAGCAGAAAGAACTTTCAGTGTTCGGAAGACACTACATGTGCTCACCACCTCTAATCCTACCAGATAAATAATCAGATAAGAGACAAAGTATAAATTATTACTGGTAGCAGGAAATTGATTAATAAAGTCCTTTCTGTTTTAAAAATGTTACCCAAAAACTGATATAACAGAATATTACTTCCCCCTTCTTTACTTGGCAGATCATATCCACCCAATCAATTCAACATTTATATTTTGGGAGAGGGGGGAATAGAGTTCTTATCTAAATGACCAAAATTCTGAACATAGATTTCAGTCACAATACAGAGAAGCTTCTTCAAAGGTTGGTTAATTATCATAGTCTTTGCCTTCATCCAACTTGCCTCAATTGGGTTAAATTAAAAGATAACAGATGGATGTGATCATTTAAATACGTTATGTTCAGTGATAGGATCAGACCTTATAGGATCAGACCATCTGCTATTCATGAAAGTGTGTTTTAAGTCGACAATCTGTTGGGCTACACCATTTTAATTCATAACACAGTTTGTTTCATTTGTTTATTGCTTATAAACCATTGTGGGTTTCTACTGGTATACTAAACAAGTCACAAATGCAAACTATGGTCTGTGGGCTACTTTAGCAAGCCAGTAAACTAAACCTGAAAGTGTGTTGTATTATCTTAATGATTGCATGCAAGCGCGCGCACACACAAAGTTCCAATGATTTTCTTTTGCTAATTATTGCCATGTGTTACCCATTCTGAACTATCATTTTCCCTGACCCTTTTGCTCTCCTGGTGCAATCCCCCTTTTTATTCCAGTGCATTCCAGATTCCTACTTCTGGCATTCCACATGCACATTTGAAAAGGGAAATACAAGTTTAGCAATTTTACAGAGGAAATCCGGAGAAATTCAGGGTAGACAGAAGTGAGTGAAAAATAGGCATTAGGCACTATTCATTCTGTAAGTTTTTTTTTTTTTTAAAGTTTGTCTTCTTTAAATATGAGGGGGAACGCTATGGAATAGGAAATACACGTGTGCTGCAGGTAGGCCAATCTAGAGCAGAAAAAGGATGGAGGGAAGGATTAAACATAGTTTGTTACCATTCCATCCCTCTAACTCGCTCATAAACCAGTTTTTCCTTATTGCCTTTTAAAACTGAAGTATATGTGCAGTGCGTAGTTCAAGGCCTCAGCTCCAAATAATGAATTGACCAATTCTGGCAGATGACTTAAAAGTTCCTTCCCACAGGCAACAAAGCTATTGGCTCTGGTACAAGAGCAAGTATAGCTTCTTAGCTACCTTGTACTTTTGCTTTGCTAAATGGATTATGAATGACTGGAACAAAACAAGAGTCTTTATCTGCCCGGTGCTTTCCCGTACTTTGCAGGAGAGCATACCTACAAACAGGATTTGCAGAATTCATGCTTATACTTATATATATTATTTAATATGTACTCGACAAAATAAAATAAATAAATAAAAAAATAGTGCAACTGGAGTCCCGAAAGAGCCCTCGGTGTAGGCAGTTGCCTACGAAACACTTACTCCAGTGCTTTACAACTTAGCTGTTGGTAGAAGTTAGGGCCCAAGTTTACCCTTTAAAAACCCCCTGTTTCCAATGGCCTAGGCGGGAACTGAACTCCAGTGGACTGACTGACTGACTGACTTGCAAGGAAAACACACAAGCGCCGGACTGCGTTTCTTTGAAAACAGTCCGAGCGGGTATTTTTACACTCTCTCTGAAGGATGAATTCTTGGGCAGCCCGAGTGCAGTTAGGAAACGGAGGTGGGGGGGAGGGGGAGCGAGCCCAGTGTGAGGCTGGCCTCCTGCAATAGGCGACCCGTTTAGTTCCGTCCCATTAATCTCGGAGGGGGGGGAGGGGGGGAGACTCCTTTCCGAGTCAGCACTGCAGACACGGGGCTACGTCAATCTCGGGAGGAAGAGTTCTCCGGCTACACGCGAGCCGGTCGCACTTACGACGGAACCTCAGGCATCCCACAACCTCCAACTCCTGGAGAGCGGGGAGGGAGGCTGGGCACTCTTTCTCTCTCTCTCTCTCTCTCCAGCCCACCCTCCCAGCGCCTTCACGCCTTTCCTGAGCCAGGAACGAAGTGCTGGCCTTCCCCTCCCCGTTTCCTCCCCTCGACTCCGGGGGTTTTTACCAGGCCGCCGGGGAAGGGAAAGGGGAGGGGGGGGGACGTTAGAGGTCAGCCGCAGCCACCCTGAGCGCGGGAAAGGGGCGGGGGCGGCGACGGCGGCAGGACCGGCCGGCGCGAGCGGAGAGCAAAAAGTGGTTCGACTCACACGGTGAAGTGATAGACGAAGCACTTCCAGCCGGTGGGTCTCTCCAAGAAGTTGTAAACCCGGCCTTGGATGTTGCTGCGGCTGAGCAGAGGTCTGCGGACGCTGTAGATGGAGACGCGCGGGTCCAAGCTGATCGGCGGGCGCGGGAAATCGGCGCTCATCACTACCGTGGCCGCTTCGGCTACTTCGCCGCTGCTCGGCGGCTCTTTCGCGCCCTGGGCTCCTGCGGGCGAGGAGACGGCAAACGGCGCGTAGTGGGCGTTGGGGGTGTTCTCGGCCAGCTCCAGGGCGGAGGGCTTCAGGCTGCCTTTCCTGGCGGAAAGGGACAGGCGCCCCAAGCTCCACGCCTTGGAGGAGGAGGAAGAAGAAGAAGACATGGTCCCGTCCTGGAAAGCCGCGGGGAAGCCAGCCGGGGGCGAGGGAGGGGGGACGGGGGCGAGCGAGAACGCTGCGCTCCCCGGCGGGCGAAGGCAGGCGCAGCTGGAGAGTCTCAACAAACGCGCACTGGCTCTCAACACTGGCTCGCCCGCTCCGTGCCCGGCGGAGAGTTTCTCCTTGGCCCTGCCCACAAAGGGGGAGGCTCCTCGGGAAAGGTCCCAGTTCTCCGGTTCGCAGCCGGCAGCCGCCCAAGGAGTCGGGGCTCAGGAATCCTAACGCGTACGGTTCCCCTCTGGTTAGGACGACCTGCGAGTATACGCCTCATAGCTCCGTACCGTCCACATAGAAATGAGTTGCATCTTCTCATCCCCTCCTTAAGTACCCGCTAAGTGGCCAGTCGGAGGGTGGGGTGGGGGTAATTTGCCCAAGGCTACCCCGCAGAAGGGCCACAGCAGATGACAGTCGACCTTGGCTGACCTCGAGAAAGCAAAACTGGATCAAAAACTTGGTTGGTGTTTGGATGGAGAGATCACCAGCAACTCTGGTGATAGGGAAGTGAAGCATATCAGAAGAAAGCCTTGCAAACGACTTCTAATGAGCTGCTCCCGCCCCCCCCCCCATACAAACACACATATGAACATATTCTTGAAGTCACTACAAGTCAAACTCAATTTATGGGTCTATCCACAAAGGAGATTTTTTTTTTCTACAGTTCATTAGAAGTATTCCAGCTTTGGAGGTTGCTTGGTTAACTCTTGTTTTAGGACCACTCAAAGGGACAACATTAAGCCAAAATGGGAAAGAATGACTTCAAATTGGTGCTTGAGGATTTTCTAGAGGCACTCATAAGACAGGACTTCTCATAACATATGTATTAGGGGTGCATGCAGAAGTTATAATGGACGATACATGCATAATGAAGACTTGTGCCACATTTTTCTGTGACATTGTTTCCCCTCCTCCTTTAATAATGAAGTCCATTCAAAGCACAGGCTGTGCAGTTATTCTGAGCATTGCTGCAAGACAGAGGGTAAAGCAGTGACTTGTGAAACAGGAAACCCACAACCACAAAATAATTACTTCGAATTGAATGTATTTATTTCCATGTAGAAATTATATCTTCTTTGCAGATCATCTTTGCCATGCTGTTATTTACATGATACCTGCACCCTAAGTAATAGAATGACCACCACTTCTTTAACTGCAATGGTGATTGCTAAAATAATGTTTATGAAGCACTTTGAACTCTGTAAAGTACAATAAAAAGTATGGTAAATCTTGGCAGCAGTATTGTTTCTTTCTTAAACCACACCAAAGAGTAAATTAGTCAACTATGATTTTTTTTCCCCCAGCTGTACTGTCGTCAAACTTGTCCATTGTCCCACTTTTTTACGCAACCACTACTCAATCCCACATTGAATAGGCTTGTTTGGGTGCCCAGAGAGTTTCAACCCCTGTAGAGAGAAGCAAACTGAAGCAATGCTTTCAAGCTGAACAGGAACTAGCCTGACTATATTACATATATTAGAAATGGTCAGTTAATATGCACTGATCCCAAGAAAATAGAGAGATACAGAGGTGCTGCAGCCCTAAAACAGTTAAAGTTAAATTCTCACATAAAACATTGCACTCTTCTAAACTGAAATGAATACCTGTTCGTAACAGGTTCCAGTTTATGTAAGCCCCTGGCTATCAGCAAATGTATTACAAGCACCAGATAGCTGTAGCTGTAGCTAGACAAGTAAGATAGAGGGAGCTAAACATTACTGTATAATCTTGAGCCATAGAAAGCGGAAGCATTTGCAAGCAGTTCTTTTTACAAGCCATGGATTTACAGCAGAAAGAAGAGAATAAAAATGGATGGCATACCAGAAAAAAGAACATGAAAGAGCATGAGTGAGCACCAGTGAAATAACAAATGGCTTCTTACATTGAATTACGCTGTATTTGCTTAGCCATGATTTGTTGAGTAAGCTAGTATTGGCTGGATTTACACAATGTACGAAGCTCTGAGTTATATTTAGCAAACCACAAAGGCTGGGTTCACATAGTTTGTTAAACAAAATTACAAACCCACATTCTGGACACATTTCTCTGTAGTTATTGTATCTGCCCAGTTGCAGCAGGCATCTAAGCTTTCAGAATTCAGTTCAACCTGTGTCAAATCACAAAAGCAAGTCATTTTGGATCTTTTCATTGGTTGTTGGGCTCAGTCTGCATCCCACTGTAGGATAAATCACTCCTCTTTGGACTGTGTTAAGTGCTATCGATAATAGGATCAGTAGAGTTGGAGATATATGGATATAGAAGCAGTATTTTCCCTATGGAATTTTGTCTCTCATAGTTGTTGAAGCTTGCCAGGGGAAAAAAATGTTGATAGTCTAGTCCTAAAACGTGAATGTCACTGCAGGACTGACCGGTTGAAGTTACCACAGCACTGAAAAAGTGACTTATAGCTGATCCTCACACTCATGATCAGCGCAGCATCCCCACAATAATGTGGTCAAAAATAGGGCTCTTTACAACCAGTATGAATTTACATTGATTGCATGTCCTGTGGTCAGCATTTACAACCTTCTCAACTTGCTTCTGACAAGCAAAGTCAATGCGGGGAAAAGGAGTCACTTAACAACTGCATGTGTCACTTAACAACTGCATGTGTCACTTAACAAAATTACAAACCCACATTCTGGACACATTTCTCTGTAGTTATTGTATCTGCCCAGTTGCAGCAGGCATCTAAGCTTTCAGAATTCAGTTCAACCTGTGTCAAATCACAAAAGCAAGTCATTTTGGATCTTTTCATTGGTTGTTGGGCTCAGTCTGCATCCCACTGTAGGATAAATCACTCCTCTTTGGACTGTGTTAAGTGCTATCGATAATAGGATCAGTAGAGTTGGAGATATATGGATATAGAAGCAGTATTTTCCCTATGGAATTTTGTCTCTCATAGTTGTTGAAGCTTGCCAGGGGAAAAAAATGTTGATAGTCTAGTCCTAAAACGTGAATGTCACTGCAGGACTGACCGGTTGAAGTTACCACAGCACTGAAAAAGTGACTTATAGCTGATCCTCACACTCATGATCAGCGCAGCATCCCCACAATAATGTGGTCAAAAATAGGGCTCTTTACAACCAGTATGAATTTACATTGATTGCATGTCCTGTGGTCAGCATTTACAACCTTCTCAACTTGCTTCTGACAAGCAAAGTCAATGCGGGGAAAAGGAGTCACTTAACAACTGCATGTGTCACTTAACAACTGCATGTGTCACTTAACAATTACAATGATTCACTTAAAACAACCATGACAAAAAGGTTGTAAATTGGGCATGATTCACTTAACCACCACCTTGTTCATCAATGGAAATTCTGGTCCCAGTTATGGCAGTAAGTTGAGGACTGTTTATAAGTTCCTTTTTGTTTTCTACAAAAAGATACCTATCGTATAACCCACAAATTTGTACAAATATAATCTCATCTCAGGGACTCAGTGGCTAAGATGCTGAACTTGTCGATCGAAAGGTTGGTAGTTCCGTGGTTTGAATCCCTAGTGGGGGTGAGCTCCCGTTACTTGTCCCAGCTTCTGCCAGCCTAGCAGTTTGAAAGCAAGTAAAAAATGCAAGTAGAAAAAATAGGGAACACCTTTGGTGGGAAGGTAACAGTGTTCCATGCGCCTTTGGCATTTAGTCATGCCGGCCACATGACCACAGAGACGTCTTCAGACAGCGCTGGCTCTTTGGCTTTGAATCGGAGATGAGCACTGCCCCCTAGAGTCAGGAACGACTAGCACATACTTGTCCCAGCTTCTGCCAGCCTAGCAGTTTGAAAGCAAGTAAAAAATGCAAGTAGAAAAAATAGGGAACACCTTTGGTGGGAAGGTAACAGTGTTCCATGCGCCTTTGGCATTTAGTCATGCCGGCCACATGACCACAGAGACGTCTTCAGACAGCGCTGGCTCTTTGGCTTTGAATCGGAGATGAGCACTGCCCCCTAGAGTCAGGAACGACTAGCACATATGTGCGAGGGGAACCTTTACCTTTACCTTAATCTCATCTCCCATCCTTTTAAAAGCAAAGTTCTACAGTGGATGATGGCTCCCTAATGCCGGGTAATATTGAAAAGAAGAATTCAGGTAGTCTTGGTAGAAGACCATATTGTCACAGTGCTACAGCAATCTACATGTGTATGTCAACAGTATTACTGAATATAGGCAATTATTTATCTGAAAAATAATAGAACTGGAAAAATTGCAGAAAGCAGACATTAAAATAATCAGGGAGTTCAATCAAGGAAAATCAAATATGCTGATGGCATTTCAGTTTAGAAAAAAGGCAGCTGAGGAGGCATGTGTGATCGAAGAGTAGAAGTGGACAAGGAAAAATTTTTTATCAGTTTCTCAATAACTCAATAGACTAAAAATTATCCAGTGAAGTAGATTAGGAATGGACAAAAGAAATTTGGAGATTTAATAAATTCGTGGAGGGTAGATTGATCAAAAGCCAATAGTCTTGAATACTCAGTGTTACTACCACACTGAGAGTGGCATGCTTCCAAATACTATACGTAGGGAAATGAGTGGGAGGCAGAAAGTTTCCACCTCCTGCTCATGAACATTCCAGAAACCTCAGATTGGTCACTGTGACAATCAAAAGGCTGGACTAGGATGGGCCTTGACTTGATCTAACAGGTTACTCTTATATTCTAATGAAAAGCTAATTTAAATACATTTCATTCTAGATTCTAACCAGTTTTGAAAGCAAAAAGTAACTAAACTCAGTAATTGCCAGTGACTGATTAAATAATGAAACCCACTGGGTTTTGCTGATTATTTTTAGCTTTTGACACTACTGACTGTAATACTCTCTGTCTCTATTATCTGATTTGGAATTAGGAGACCCACTGCTGTAGTAAGTTTGCCAGTCTTAAAGATTCATGCGGAAGCATGTTATATGTCTGTCTGTCTGTTTGCCTATCATCCATCATCTATCTACATATCTATCATCCATCCATCTATCTATCCATCCGTCTGTCCGTCCGCCCATCCGTCTGTCTGTCTGGACTAGACTAGACTAGACTAGACTAGACTAGACTAGACTAGACTAGACTAGACTAGACTAGAATAACAGTTGGAAGGGACCTTGGAGGTCTTCTAGTCCAACTCCCTGCTCAGGCAGGAAATCCTACACAACATATCTATCATCTGCTTTTCTTTCTGACATAGGAATGTGAGCAAGGTTGTGGATCTCCTGAATAATCAATTTGGTACTCTTTGGGGGCAGATAGGAAAACAATTTAAAAGTTAATCCATCGTTGTGCATTTGCAACACAGATTGTTCTAGATGATGATTAAAAACAAATGCAACTGCACACCTCTCCATAGATTAGATAAGGAATTTGGGGGTTCACTTGGTCCTCCTATCTATGAAACACAGATGGCAAAGTGACTGTGAGTACTTCAGGGCAATATGTTGCAGCCCTGTTTTGAATCAGGATTATTGAAATAATTCCTGTCAGTCTTCTCTGAGGTTCGATGAGAAATTCCAGACGGTATGAGCATGCACTCATCGGATGATTGATACAGGACAGAAAACAGTACTTGCATCTCATTGATGTCAGCTGCATTGGGTATCAAATTGATTTGGGGGGAATTTCTAAGTGTCTTCTATGAAAAAGTTTGAAATGGGATTACCTATTTTATCTTACCCAAACCTGCTTGAATGCTAGTTAATAGTCAGCAGCTCCACTCCCGAATCTGCCACTTAGAACAGCTAAATTAGCAAGGACAAGCAGCAGGATTTTCTTAGTGATGATGGCCCCTCAATGCTGGAGCCCTTCAGCTTTGTTCTTGGTGTCTCACAACTTTAGTGTAGACTATTCAAATTTATTTCATTGTCTTTAAAGTCAGGCTAGATTTTCCTGAGGAGGCTTGATTTTAGTAACCACAACCTTGCTGTCACTTATGATCTCGATGCATCTGAGATCATGGGAGTGAAGCAGTGGCTTTACAAACAACTCTTCTAACAATACAATAATCTTTAGTGCATGATTTGGCTATTGGTAGATCATTTTCATTTCTGTCAATAAGCATTTGTTTCTCACAATAGACCATATGTGACCCATTTCATTTCTCTGAACATTTGTATGTCTAAAAATGTCTCGATCCATTTTCACATCTTTGGTAAAAAGTCTACCAAGTTATACAGATTAATTTACTTGCTCCAGTTTTCATTGCATCATACAATCTGTTTAACATTTCTTGGAAATCATTCAGGTTCTTAGCCAACAACGTCATCATCTGCATACAAATGTGCAGTACACCTACTGTATATTCATATTTGCAGCCAATTAATTTTTGACATCATTACAGCAATCTATAAGTAAAGAACCAAGAGGATATTACACAACCTTACTCCTGGCTTAATATTGAACCATTAACCATACTATGTATTTAGTCTCACACATGCTTCCCTTTCATCAAGTACTGCTCATATTGTATTCAGCAACCAGCTTTCAACTTCTATGTTCACAGAAACAAGGCGGACCTATTCACTTTATTATATTCTTTGTTTTCTCTGACTCATCAAATGCACAGTCAACTTTCTTTCTCATCATGCATTTCTCAATGATCTCTTAAAGAGTAATAGCCTTGTCTGCAGAGCCCATGCTGCACTTCCCAAACGTTGCTTGTTGCTACCCTTTCAATTGGTATTTTGAAAAATATTTTCCCAAGCAGATTTATCAGAGTAAATTGCCCTTTAGTTTTTGCATTCACACTTGTTGTCTTTCCTGTTATGGAAGAGAATAATGGAATCCTTCCAGCAATAAGGCATAGATGCAGTCTTCACATACACAGACAATAACAAATTGCATAGCCACTGCATAAGCAAACCACACCTATATTTTAGCCTTTAACAGAACAATAGAATAACAAAAGGGACGTTGGATGTATTCTAGTACAACCCCCTGCTTAAGAAGAAGACCCTATGTCATGGATGGCTAATGCAATGCAATGTGTGCCCCCCTGCGCATGTGCACATTACCCCCTCACTCCACACAAGTGCACAATTTCCCTCGCCCCCATGCATATGTGTATACGCACTCCACATTTTTTGCCTAGCAGGCATCCCTGCAGCCTCCTGAGCCCAAAAACGGGCTGTGGGGGGCAGGCCATACACACCCATGCATGCATGTGAAACCCTGTGTATGTGCACATGTCCCCCACATGCGCCCCATCCCCTGCGCACCCCAGAAATCAGTTGGCTGGCGGGAGGTGCGTGTGTGCATGCACTGGGCGATGGCTTGCATGCCCGCAGAGAGGGACATTCCAAGTGTGATTTTACCAAAGCAATATAAAGCGATACTAATGATACCTATACAAACCTGCAACATTCTCACAGTATTTATCATTTCCTTTTCATATTTTTTTTCTGAGATGGTAGCTTTTACAGCATTTGTCTCAATTCCTCTCTAACATAATCAGTCACTATTATTTCCATACAAATATTTAAAATATTCTTTCCAATGTTTTCTTACCTTGTTCCATCCCAAATCATTTCATTTCTTTTACTTTTAATTACATCTTTTTTTCCCCTCTGTATATATCAACTTTCCCTCAACCTCATTTTTACAGCAAGTGATTCCTTATGTGCATTTTTCTCATATACATCCCTCTTCACTATATTCCACCAAGCATCTTTTCCCATACATTCCATAGCATAAAAATGTCACTTATGTGGCATTCTGTAATTTACGTCTTTTCACTCTGCCACCAACCATCTTCTGCAACCTCTTTCCTTATATTCATGCTCCATTAATTCTTTTAAGGGATTAATTTATCTTTCAATATATTTCTCATGGGACTCATACTTTCCCAAATGGGACTCATGCTTTTATTTCTCGCTCTTATTTTATTTACCTCTGGTTTATCGCACCTCTTTCCTTTTCTTCCATATCTTTTCTCTCAAGATGAATTCCTGACATTACCCCCAAAAATGGACATTCAATACATCCCACCATGATTGTACGTCATTTTTTTTTCTTTTTATGAACCTGTAATCCTTTTTATCAGGGTGGAATTGGGACAACTGAAGCCCATCAGGAAGTTACGCATTATATTTGAAGTTATGCAGTTATAACTTCTAATATGAAATTATGTGAGGTGAAAAATGTTTGTTTTTATATTGGCTTCGAATGGTGATTCTTAACCCTCAGGAATGTTTTAGAAATGGGACAACTGTCAAGTAATATCTGTCTTGAAATAAGCTTGCTTAAGTAGCCACTCAACAAAAAGTGCTACATCACTGGCTTGACTAAAAAAGAAAAGGTTTTGTTCAATAATTTATATGACATGCTTTGCAAAACATTGACCTCATGCACTTTCAGGTTTATTTGCTTCTATGGACGTTCTTGCTTAATTCATTAAGCCATTGTGCCAGGTTATCTAGGGCTTGGGGTGAGGTTAAGGCACTGTAACATCCCACAAGATATTCTGTAATAAATCAAAAGATTTCATGCCTTCGAGAATATAATTATCCCTTGATTGGGATTCTGTTTTCCTTTTTGAGCTTATTTTGGAAAAGTGGTAGTTCACAAGCTTCTTCTCAGAGCTCAGGTTCAAGGGTTACACTGGTGCTTAGACAAAAATGTGGTGGCAAGATAAGTTGCCACAGGGACACACACACAAAGTTATTTTCGGCTCCTGACAAAGGTGTCTCAGTGTTTCTTCAGATGTTTTGTTTAAGTATCAGTTGTTTGCTTCAGAAAAGCAAACTATAACAGAGAAGATGACTTTGTTATTATCATGATAATTATTCACAGGTAGTTCTTCAAACCTGCCAAGACTACACAAAAGGAATCAAATTAGGCTAGGTAACTACTTGGTGAGCAGATGTCACAAAACATGGCATTGCATCACTACAACAGCACCATAATACTGACATCATAGGCACACATGTTAAGGGAATTATTCACACCTAGTATTCCTGATTCTAATCTCATTTATCCTCATAACAACTCTGCCTGGAAGGAGTCAAGGAAATACACTGAAATTGTACTAGGAATTGAATCTGTGTAAATAACATTTTTTATTCTCAAGTCTTTCGCCAAAGAAATTTGGGGAATACAATTATTGAAGTGGTTCAATTTTTTTTTTGAGGTATTTGAAGTATAAATGTTAAACAAGTCAACTTTTTTTTTACAAAAGCTATTCTATGAGCAACTTACAGTATTTTCCTGTGGAAACTCTGAACATTTATAGTATATTGGAAATTACTGGGAATGGATGGAATTCCTTCAAGATAAGGCAATACTATTTTTACATATATGCCAAGGATGTATTTTTCCCCCTTCCACAGTAAGCAAAAGAGGAGCGTTTCACAGCATTAGCCAAGTCATGTTCCCATCAGATTTTTAAAAAAACAATTCCCAATACTATTAAATTATTTTCAGACAGAATACTATCTGCTCTCTCTCTTTCTTAATATCTAAAATAGACAGGCAATATTTGTTCCCTCTTCCTGGGCATAGTATCGTAAAACGATGGCCCATTTTCTATTCTTACACAGTAAATTTGCAGGAAAATAACTTCTGCTAAAACACTGGCAACAGAAGAGGTCCTCTTTAAAGGGAATCCCCAAAAATAATTAGATTGTCTTTTTTAAAAATCTCATTAAGGGCTATCAATGTGCAGATATTGATCTGAGCTTCTGTTTTCCTTTTGGACATACCAATGATTGAAGCTAAAGCACCTTTACCCAAGATATATACCTTGGCTTCAAGAATTGGAAAATGAATTGGAAAAAACACAAGCGATTTCTGCACAACAGATATATGAACAATTGATGTACAGAATGATATATGTATAGGCAAACACCCCCACCCCCGCCCCAATTTGGATCAGAAATTTGTGTAGAAAGCCATCATATTGCAGGTGATTTGCAATTATACAGGATCACCTGTATAGATTAGAGGAATTTTTCTTTTAAAGCAATAGTAGGATTGGGGGAAAAAAGAAGCAAATTAGTTTGTTTGTTTACATTGTCTCATAGCACTTTTTTAAAAACCAAATTAATTTCTATTCTCAGTTGACCCTCTTTCATTTAAGGTGCTTAAGATCCTTCTTCGACTTACCAATTCCCCTTTCATTGCATAATTTAATCTTTCATTTCATTGAAAAACCACTGTTCATTTTCACTTAGCCTTTTCCTCTTGTTTATTCATTTCTCTTGTAAGTAATTTGTTACAAATAATTGGCTTCTGCATTTCAATTTTGTTTTGTTTTCTTCCTCTCTTTCATTCCTTTCATTTTGGCACTGTTGATAAATACATGTGGGTGTATATATGTTAGAATATTAAGCAGTGCCATTGTAGACTGAAGAAGGGCAGGGGGCTATCTCAGTCAACTTTCACTAGCAAAGGATTAATATGAGTCGGTGGGACACAGTGGTTAGAATCCAGTATTGCTCACTGCCAAGATTTCAGTTCTGACTAGCTCAAGGTTGATTCAACCTTCCAACCTTTCAAGGTTGGTAAAATGAGGACTGAGGTTATTGGGATAATATGCTGACTCTCTAAACTGCTTAGAGAGAGCTGTAAAAGCACTATGAAGCGGTATATAAGTCTAAGTGCTATTGTTATTGTTATGAATTATGCAAAAGTAGATTCTGCAAGTAGTTGCTCAGGAAAATGAACATATAACTTGAAAATCCTAGCAATGGCTCCTATCACATTTATTATGCTTCATCCCCACAAAATAATCTAGCTTTCTATAAATTTTATCCACTCTAGTTAAAAAAAAATTAGCAATCCATATTGTAAAGTAGTATCATTGAGCAAACCTCAAACCAGTTTCTGTAAAATTGGGTGGACTTCATTCCTTCATAATTGTCTAATGTTTCTGGAAATTTTGACCTCCTCTGATTAAAAAAAATAAAAGAGTTATAAACATTTTAAATTTTTTTTGTTTTTTCTGTGGTAGAAAATAGATGGGCAAAGTTCTGGTTTCCCAAATAACGTTGCAGAATCAGGAGTTACCTACTATATAAACAAGTCAACTGCATTATGGAACATAGCACTGAATATTTGATGAAGGACAATAAAGGAAGAGCCACTAATTTAGAAATTTTCGATTCAAACTTCATTAATATTCATAATTCTTCAAGGCCATTTTTGGGGGGGGGCAAGAATTTAATTGTTAGGGCTGTAAGGAGGTCATCACGATAATCAAGGTTATGATGTTTATAGAGCTCATTTTCTCCTTTAAAATAAAAATTTAAAACTGTAATTGCTGTTTGGCAATTTGTGGTTAAATTTTTTTGTCACATATTAAGGTCATTCCGGGGGCTGAAAAGAACATATATTGAGCAATAGTCCATTGATAAATATTTTTTGCTGTGCCATATCTTTAGCAAAGCCATTATTTTCTCATTTTCAGCACTTGTTCAACATTAATATGGGGTTACTGGCACATGCTTATTTTACAAAACTATTGCAATGATTATGCAGATAAAGTGTACTGTATATGCAAATCTTTTGTAATGTGTTACAATGAAACATTGATCTGAATATTTAGAACAGTCAACTATTAGCATTATTAATGCCTTGAAAAATCTACTTTTGAAAGATACCTTATTCAAATATTTACCATTAAATTTATTTCTAGGCATCTGATATCCTAATAAGATTGTGGTTTTATTACTGCCTTTCTGATGGATCAAAACCACCCTGGTTTCCATAGTTGACAATTAATTTCATTTCTGTTCTGCTTGATTAATTTGTCACCTCTAAGGTTGATCTGATATATTAATCAGAAATATATTAATCAGGAATAAGCAAAATTTTAAAAAGACAAAAAAAGAGTGAATCAAATAAATGCAATAATATACTAATAACCAGCAGTATAATATAATATTCACTCCTCTATTACAATCTTAATATAGTTGTTTCCCCGATGATAAATTTAATACATTAATAGGTATAAAATAAAAATAGAAACCATATATGTACTATAATTTATTAGTTAAGAGGTAGCAAACCAAAAGTAATATTTAAAACGAATATAAACATGTTTTTGAACAATTCTAACTTACTTTCTTTGCAGCAACACAAATTTTAGCTACTGCACATTTAATGACAGATTACAGTGACAAACTGTACCACTTGACCACTTAATACTTTGCATATTTTATACCACTAAACAAAACCCTGGTTTATAGCAAAAGTTGTCAATTTACATCGAAAGTACAAAATGAGGGTCATTTTGCCTTTAAGTTGCTTCATAAACTACAACTGTTATAAATGTAGCAATATTATTTTCTGCTGTACATAACACCTCTACTATATGTTGATATTTATTATGCAATATTTAAGTTGTAAAGTAGCAACATGCATGTAAAATATATTCTTTCAATTACTAGAATAGATTACTGCAACCCAATATATCTAGTCCAGAGAAGTCCAGTGAAAATAATTAGATTGATATTTTCTTTAACTCATATTACTTTTAGTACCAGGTTGCTATGGGTGTGATCTCCTGGAATTATTTTAATTATACAAACAATAAATATATTGCACAAATTAGCAATTAACTGTGTGTATCTACTAAGAAACACAGAAATTATAATGAATTAATGTAGCGTTGAAAGTATCATTTGTTATTTATTAAGTAGTACCAAATATACTGCACATCATCCTTTGGAAATAATGTCAGTGAGGGCAATGGGATTATGTCAGGGTAAGTGATCTCAGGACTTCAATGGCCTATTGCAACACAGAATAATAATAATTGAGAGTATTGCATGTAATGTTATATAATAGGTTAAAACATAAACATTCATTTGGCTACGTATTAATTTGTCAACCTGGATGGCTCTCTCAATAATAAAGTATTCTTGGTGTCTTACACAATAGGATTAACACATCATGTAAAAAAAAATAACAAGTAAAATTAAAAAGAACAAAATCAACAGTATAATTCATGTTCACATTTCTAGCCAAGTACCATCCATTTGTAAATTTATGGCCATGAAAATCCAACAGGATCAGGACAACCCATTACCCAATAACTACTTTAAATTTGTGCAATTCAAGTGTTGCTTTTGTGTCATAAGACCAGTTCACTGGAATGGCCTCCTGTAAGAATTGTGCTTTTATCTGAAAATGTTCTGTTCTGAAGGGTGTTGTGAGGCTAATGCTAAATGCTGTCTAGAATTTATGTTTTGTTATTTTTGACTATAGGTTTTTCTAGTTTTAATTGTTACTTATTGTTATTTCATATTTTAGCTGCCATGTTGTTAGCCATCCATTGGAGTTGAGCATCTATAATAAATATAACTAAATAAGAAAAAAAATAAGAATCTGTGTACAACCATAATGGTGTATAAATGTGGTATATACTTACATAAATAAATATGCAGAGTTGTCCTTGAGGACAATTTTGGACAATCAATTACTGTAAAATGCTAGTAAGAATACTGATTAGAACTTGGAAATATAAATATATCATATAAATCCAGAAACATCTTCACAGGTTCCCACTTTTACCACATAAAACTATTTACTGGATGATTGGAATAAAAAAAAAAATAGGGCACACATAGAAGGTGACTTGGTAGCACCAGAGAACAACTTGAGTGTAATCATAACCAACTGGCCATGAGACAACTATATAGTATAATACATCTGCTAGAAGAGCTAATACAATTTTGAGTTGCATCAGAAGGAAGAGCAGATGAGGTGCTAAGTCCTCTCTACTTTGTATTAGTGAAACAACATTGAAAATAATGTCTACAATTCTGGGCACATTTCCTGAAGGATATTTATAGGTTAGAATTGATCCAAAGGAAGGTGATAACGTTCATACATGGACTTGGGAATGGGCTGAAGGAACTGGCATGTTCACTGTTCAGAAAAGAAAACATGATTTAGTGTTGAGAAACACAAAAGTGTATAATAGATAAGATGTTTGGAAACTACATTCTATTTCCATAGAAATTTGGGGTAATAATAATAATAATATTGCAAATTCCCAGATTTGTTTAATATAAAGAGAAACTTCCTAACATTAAGATCTGTATAAATATGGAACACTCTATTTAGGACATGGACATTCCATCTCAGGATGTTTTTAAGAAGAGACCATCTCTTGAGCATAGTTTAATTGTTTTTTCTGAACTCCTTGGACTAGATGATTCTTGTGGTTTGTTTCATATGAGTTGATGATTCTATGCTGTTCATAGTTTGAAACCAGAGTCTCTCACTTGGTGTGTCTATATTTATATCCTAAGATCTTCTTCAAAGGGCCTGTTGGGGTACAGTGAGTAGCCATTTAGGACTAAGCTATGAATTCTTGTAATTTCCATGAGACACAAATAATTTTTTCAACACCAAACAAATGCATTTTTATTCTCCTGGAGCCTTTTAAAAGTGTATTGATCCTGCTGTTATTGTTTAACATTTTTATTTATGCTTTTACTTGCCATTGTTTTGGTGTTTATTCCTTATGTTATTCCTTATGTTATTGCTTATTGCATCTTGAGAATGTACCAGTAATTTGTATATGTATTCCAGTTGATGGGTTATAGGCAATAATATGTGGATGGCAACTATGTCTAATTTAGAGAGGACAGGTTGCCTGGAATAATGTGACCATCCTTGAAATGAAACTGGGCTTCAGTTGTATGGTTAACATATTACCTAAACTTACTGGCATTGTCCTTATCTGTAGCAGGAAGTGCTACACGAACACAGGTATGATTAAGGCTGATAAATTGAACTACACCTTCTTTATCCTACTTGAAGGTATCAATTGACTAAAGCCATGATAGATTCTGGAAGTGGTTGTCTATGGACTGATTTGGTAAGAGCAGAGTTGTAAATTGCATTCGTAAGAGAAGTAGGCAGCAGGAAATTAAATGAAATGGAACAAAGAAGTATTAAGATAGAGTTGATCTTATCTTGAGATGTGGAAGTGCTTGAATACATACAGAGAAATGAAGGTGAAGGTTTTTATTATAAAGGAGAGGGCTAAAACGGATGCCAGAGAACATGGAAGTTATTGGAACAGAGTGAAATTATGTATGCTCCTGAGTTCTATAGAACCATGTGGAGTGATGATAATGAGATATATGAAAAAGAATCTGGTGGAATAAAGTAAATGAAAGTTGTGAATAAAAAAAAACTGTATATAAAAGAAAGATAGGTACTACTATTCAAAATGAGAAAAAGAGTTTGTATCAATATATGTGCATATTGTATAGATAGATATAGATACAGATACAGATACAGATACAGATACAGATACAGATACAGATACAGATACAGATATACTGTAGATATAGATATATACATTCATACATATATACATACATACATACATACATACATACATACATACATACATATACAGGTTAACAAAATCACAAATGAGGAGGTGATAAGCCGCCTGGGAAAGCAAAGGGAAATCATCAAAGCCATTAAAAAGTGAAAGTTAGAATATTTTGGACATGTGATGCGACATCCAGAAAAATATGGCCTCCTTCACTTAATCCTCCAGGGAAAGATTGAAGGCAAACAAGGTCCAGGCAGAAAAAGAACATCATGGCTTCAAAACCTAAGGGACTGGTTTGGACAAAACTCAGCAGCACTTTTTCATGCGGCTGTTGACAAAAATAGGATTGCCAACATGATCGCCAACATCCGATGACGGATATGGCACAAGAATAATAATAATACAGGACTGTGCAAAGTGTTAGGCAGTTGTGCAAAAATGCTGTAAATTAAGAATACTTTCAGAAATAGAAGTATTAATAGTTTATTTTTATCAATTAACAAAATGAAAAGTAGAGTAAATAAAGTAAAGTAAATAATTAAATGAAAAATAATCAAATCAATATGACTATCTTTTGCCTTCAAAACAGCATAAATTCTTCTAGGTACATGCAGTTCTGCATAGAACTGTATAAGTGAAGAACACACACAGAAACACATAGGGAGAGAGAATAATTATAATTATATAAGTGTAATTATATAATTATAATCATTATATACAATGACAAGGCTTGAATTTTGAAAAGTTTTGCGTGAAAGTGGAGTTGAAAGTTGGTTGTTAAACACCTAAAGAGTCTTAAATTCCATGTAATAAATAAATAAATTAATTAATTAATTAATTAATTAATTAATTAATTAATTAATTAATTAATTAATTAATTAATTCCATGTGTCAGGAGGAAACCTACCGAAGTCTTCTTCTTCAGTTACTGCTTGATATCTTCCATGGATTCTCTAGTATTAGGCAGCAGACAGAAGGATATAAACTTGATAAATTTTTCTGCAAAAAAAATTGTAACCATTCTAAACCTGCTCTATATCAGGGGTGTCAAACTTGATTTAATTTTTTTATTAGTTTATTGAAGTATAAAATACAAAGAAAAAAAACATAAAAAAGATGAGAGGAAAGGAAAAAGAGGGGGTATAATGTAACGGGAGAAAAAAAAGAAAAAGCCACCAACTTCCGACTCTCTTTGGCACAATCAAAGGTAAGAACATTACAACCACAACTTTTTGCTTTTACACAACAGTATGTACAAGCCCATAGTACAAGAGTGTGCATCCTGAGCACACTCTTGTACTGCAGTGAGTCTTGGACCCTCTATGCACGGCAGGAAAGAAAGTTGAACACCTTTCATATGCGCTGTCTCCGACGAATTCTTGGCATCACCTGGCAGGACAAAGTTCCAAATAGCGCAGTCTTGGAACATGCTGGATTTTCTAGCATGTATACACTATTGAAACAGCGACATCTATGCTGGCTGGGGGATTTCGTGAGAATGGCTGATGGACAGATTCCGAAAGATCTCCTGTATGGAGAATTAGTGCAGGGAAAGCACCTCAGAGGGAGACCACAGCTGCGATATAAGGATATCTGCAAGGGAGACCTAAAGGCCCTGGGAATGGACATTAACAACTGGGAAACCTTGACCTCCGATTGTTCAGCTTGGAGGCTAAAGACGCAGCATGGCCTTCTCCAATTCGAAGAGACACTTGTTCGGCAGGCTGAGGCAGTCTCGGAACCAGTGAAATCTGGGGGCTGGGCAGGGGACAGAATGTATCTGCCCTCAGTGTGGAAGGGATTGCCACTCTCAAATTGGCCTTTTTAGTCACATTAGATGCTGTTTTAGGACCTCTTTCCAGAGCACGATACCATAGTCTCTTGAGTCTGAAGGATGCCAATGAATGTACAAGCCATTTCTATAACAATAAGCCTGTCTAGTTTACAAAAACAGAATCAAAGTTTCATTTTTTTTCTCATTGCAAATACAGACACCGAAAGCAATTTCAAACTAGAGACAAAATTAAATATAATCTCTTATTTGGATAAAATAAGAATTTTAACCATCTCAGCTTCCTCCTTGCTGTAGGGAATAATATATCATTCATTCTCATATTTTTGAATCTAGACCATAATATTTTACCAACTTTAGAATATTATTCAGCATTACTGGGTATCAAACGCGATCCCGTTGCAGGCCATATCAGGATTTTGTTTGCCCTTGGTGGGCCGGAGTGGGTGTGGCCTGGTCATCACGGCCAACTGGGTGGGTGTGTCTGGGATCCGGGACATGTGTTCGACATGTCTGCTTCTATATGGTTAGCAACTTTTAGAAGGATGCCCTGGACACTGAAATCATTTTAAGTCAGAAAATCAAACAATAGCAAAGGGCCACTTCAGATAGGACATCAAGAATGCAAACTATCCTTTGTAGGAATGGATTTCCAGAGGAAAAAAAATGCAGATTACAGGAACCAGGAGCACTACTCAGGTGACCCTGGGGAGACACATAAACCTCCATGTGCTTCAGCAACCCTCTAAAAGGTTGCATAAATGAATAATTTCTTCAATTCATTGTAGCAACAAAGAAAAAGAAGCCTTAATAGCTAACAATAATGTTGTGGCATCAAACTTATATAGCTACCCAATTTAATGGGCTACATGAAATAATGCTCTAAATTAGAATATAGTTAATTTCAAAACCAAACAAATGGATATATTTTTCTATTATACCAACCAAATCTTAAAACATGTTCTTTCAAAAAAAATAAATAACCTCCAATTTCTCAGAGTAACCTATTCTTTCGTCTTTCCATCTTTTCACTTTTTCTAACCATAACTCTGTTAATTCTTTAAAAAAAACCTACGATTTTTAGATAGAAGTTATATGAAGGGTTGCTACAGAACAAATGGGTGGTGGATGGTGAAAAATAAAATTAATCAATTTTTTTTTGATAGCTTGGATAAAGGCATTGATTTAAGGATTGTTGGGGACAGTATTGTAGACCAATTTCTTTATTCGACAATGATTATAAAGTGATCTTGATTGACAAATTCAAAAAAGGTTTACAAGAGTTTATTCTTTAAGATCAATGTGAACTTTTACTTAAAAGACAATTAAAAGATAACATGAGGATTGTATTGGAAGAATACAAAGAATATATAAAAAAGCATAATGAAAAGCAAGCCACAGTAATTTTCTTAGACAATGAGAAAGCCTTTGATAATTTGAATTGGCCTTTCTTGTTTAAAGTTTTGGAAGATATGGACTTTGATGAGAATTTTATTAGCTTAAATTACATCTTAAAACCTGAATCATGATTAATGGTGACCTAACTAAACCATGTGATATCTATAAGGGGCAAGATTGTCCTCTGTCTCCTTTATTCTTTATTCTGGTTTTCAGTGAGTAAAATAGAGACATTAGACAAGATGAAAATATAATGGGATTAAATTTTTTAAAAGAGATTTATAACTTGAGAGGTTTTATAGATGACATGGCCTTGATTTTTATACGATTCCATGAAAGGGATTGAGTTTTTGATGAAAAATCTGAAGGATTTTGGCCCATTTTACGCTGATGACACCCAGCTGTACATCTCCACCCCGGACCACCCCAATGATGCCCTTGAAGTGATGTCCCGGTGTCTGGAGGCCATGCGGATCTGGATGGGGAGAAAAAGGCTCAGGCTCAACCCATCCAAGACCGAGGGGCTGTGGTTTCCGACGTCCCAATATAGTCAGTTGATGCCATTGCTGACTATTGGAGGCGAATCGCTGGCCCCCACGGAGAGGGCTCGCAACTTGGGCGTACTCCTGGATTCACAGCTGTCTTTAGAAGAGCATTTGACGGCCGTGACCGGGAGGGTTTTTCATCAGGTTCGCCTGATTCGCCAGTTACGTCCCTTTCTGAATTGGGACTCCTTACACACAGTCACTCATGCCCTCGTCATTTCCCGCCTGGACTATTGCAATCCTCTCTACATGGGGCTCCCCTTGAAGAGCACCCGGAGACTCCAACTGGAACAGAGTGCGGCCGCACGGGTGGTTATGGGAGCGACATGCACTCCCATGTAACACCTCTCCTGCGTGAGCTGCACTGGCTCCCGGTGGTCTTCCAGGTGCGCTTCAAGGTTTTGGTTACCACCTTTAGAGCGCTCCATGGCTTAGGACCTGGCTACTTACGGGACCTCCTACTACCACAAATAGCCTCCCACCAGCCGGTATGCTCTCATAGAGAGGGGCTCCTCCGGGTGCTGTTGGCCAAAGAGTGTTGACTGGTGGCCCCCAGGGGGAGGGCCTTCTTTGTGGGGGCACCCACTATCTGGAACGAGCTCCCCCCGGAGATACAGAGGATCCCAGATCTGCGCACTTTCTGCCGCGCTCTTAAGACCTTCCTATTCCAGCAAGCTGGCCTGGCCTAACCTTTTCCCCCTTTTTCTTTTAAATTGAAATTTTTAATTCTGCTTTTAAATTATTGGGATGTTTTAAATTTGTCTTGGGCTAAATTGTTTAATCTGGTTTTATTTCTGCTTTTAAATTTTGTATTTATGTATTTTATTTTGTGCCTGTTCACCGCCCTGAGTCCTTCAGGAGTAGGGCAGTATATACGGTAAATCTAATAAAACAAACAAACAAACAAACCATTGTCAGATTTTAATATCAATAAAGAAAAAGAAAGATGTTGGCAAAATATAAACATACAAGTTCAAGAAAACCTAATGGAAAAAAATCTGGCTTTAATATTGAAAAAAGGTTACATATCTGAGTGTTATTTTGACTAATGTGAATTGTATCTTGTTTCAAAATAATTATGTTAAAGTATGTAACAAAATTAAAAATACGTTGAGCTGGGAAAAATTGCATCTGTCATTGTTGGAAAGAATTTATGTGATTAAGATGAATGTTTTATTTATTTATTTATTTATTTATTTATTTATTTATTCGATTTATATGCCGCCCTTCTCCGGAGGTTCAGGGCGACTTACAATGCGTTAAGCAATAGCCTTCATACTTTTGTATATACCTGCTTAGTAGGGCTTTCGGGCCCCCCTAAGCGGTGTTCTTTTTTATACAAAGTCAGCTTATTGACCCCACAATCCGGGTCCTCATTTTACCTACCTCGGAATGATGGAAGGCTGAGTCAACCTTGAGCCTGGTGAGATTTGAACTCGCAGTAATTGCAGGCAGCTGGCAGCTAAGTGCTACTTTAACAGCACTTTAGTCCGCTGCGCCACCAAGGCTCTTTTACCTAAAATGTTATCTTTATTTCAGACAATACCTATATTGATGACTGATGTACAATGTCAAAAAGGTATTTCCAAATTTACTAGGCAAGACAAAAAACCGAGAATTAAACACACTTTTTAAAAAAAAGTTGTATGACTTAATAAGACATTTTTAAACATAGGTAAAAATTAAAATAGTACAAGTTATTTTCCCACAGGCAGCTGTTTCAAGTAGCACTATCAGATTTCTACTTTGTTTGAAAGGCAAAATAGTATTTGTATTGGTCAACTAAAAGAGGCCTCAGGAAGTTTATTAAAGCAAAAGCACTGGATAGTAGCCAATAAATATCTAAATTGTAACAGGAAACAGTTCTGAGCTTCTCCACTATTTATGCAACCATCTTTTTAGCTATAAACGGATGGCTACATAAACAACAATGTAATGTGAATGTTAGATTCTTAAGCACATGCATCTGGGAGTCCCATGTTACTCTCTAACTGCTTGCTGTGCATTGACAATTGCTTGGACAAATTCATGGAGGATAAGTCCGTCAATGACTACAAAAAAAGAATGGCTGTAAATATCCTCCAGATTCAGAGAGAGAGGAAAAAAACCATCCCTTTAATAGCAATTGTTTGAAAATAATACTTCTATGAAGGCATTCCCCCAGTTATCTGAAAGGGCAAGAAACTGATTGGTCTTACATTCATATAAAGGGATGTTTAGCAAGCATATATTAAATATTTTGAATCAGTTGGATTGGGTTGGGCAAACATTGCTGGATACCACATGAGCTACTTCTAGTCCAGGTGAAGTTTCACTTTTGCTGTGCAAATATACTAGATAGGTTTAGATATCATTTAATTCATAAATATTGTTTTACTCTGTGGATTCAACAATAATTTATAAACCACAGTGGTTAGATTCATATCTCACAGTATACCATAAACAAACTGTGTTATGACTTTGGAGAAGGTGTGAATCCAGCCATCCATTTTCACCGATAAATGCAGCAACAATTCTCTTATAAGCAGAAAATCAAGTTGCATTAAGAAAACTTAAGCATTTAGCGAACAATATGCAAGCTTGCATTTCTCTACTTTCAAACTTCTCTATTTTCAAACTGTACACACATATATTATGATTTACATGTGCAGACTGGATTTGGCAATTTTTATCCACCTACTGAGTCCTTCCCAAGGACATGGGAAAATTTTGGTGTTTGATGGTGTTAGAGGTATTGTCACAGGGTGTTCAGAGTAAAGCTGCCTTTTACAATTGACGATGGTAAATTTCTCAATGCCAATTGTGGTCCAGTTGTTTTGGGATTGAACACCATTGTTTATCATTATTATTACTATTCTTTCCCTGATCTTCCCTTGGAAAGCATCCAGAACCTCATCCATCCCAAAGGTGCTTTTCAAAAGGCAACTGGACTTTTTGTTTTTTTCCTTGAAGATGCTTCGCTTCTCATCCAAGAAACTTTGTCAGTACTGACTGAATCCTTCCATTCCCTGCCATTTAGTTAGAACTGAAGAAGCTTCTTGGATGAGAAGTGAAACATCTTCAAGGAAAAAAAGAAACAAAGTCCAGTTATCTTTTGAAAAACACCTTTGTGTTTTTCATACATCATTTCTGTGCCATTGTAACAGTATTGACTTCACCCTATTAGTCAATAAATTATCAAAGAGGGAGAAAACATTAGGAACTTCAGGAAGTTAGCCAAGGGTCAGGGCAATGATCATTACAAACAGCAATTACAGACCAAGATTTTCCCTACAATTATGAGAATCATTCCGAGAACAACAAGCAAAGGCAGGAATGTGTGGGAGTGTATAAGATATTATATGTAGCCTCCAGAAGACAGTGTTCTAGCTTCTAGGGCACAGTGAGAACACTAAGCTCCCAAACAAAAGAAAAAAAAATATGCTAGAGAAAGTTCTGACTTCAAACATTTACAGAAATATATAAGAAAGCTTGCAGCCAGACACTAAACTTATTTCAAGTGAATGCATACCACATGGAATATCTGGAAGTTGACACGGCAACTGGACTTCTTTTCTTTTTAGTTTGAAATGTTTCACTGCTTATCCAAGTAGCTTCTTCAATCTGAGCAAATTGGTTAGGAGGACCCCATATATGTCCTCCAGAGAGGTTTCATTTCTCACCTAATCTGGATAGGCTCGTTAGGCAAGTAGGCAGAGAGTCTACTGGGATGTAAACGATTCAGCTCCTAGCTGAATTGAGAATCTTCATTGACAACATGGAATGTCAGGTTTCTGCAAGTGGAAGAACAATGTGAGGCATTTAGTTTCTATGAATCCCTCCTACCACAGTCTTTTTGGGCATTTCCTATACAGTGTTGTTCAAACTTTAACCTTGAGAATCCCACAATTTTAATATTGTCAAGTTTGGAAAAGAAGCTACTTGAATAAGCAGCCAAACATTTCAAATCAAAAAGAAAAGAGGTCCATTTGCCACAACTCAATTTCCAGACAGCTCTACCTGGATGACTAAGAACTTTTTTATCCTATATTGTTTCAGAAGATGTGTCAATTTGCAAAAGTTTGTCTCTACCACCCAAGCCCAGCCCAGCCTGGCCCAAGAACCATGGCTGCAATTGTTGCAGAGATTAGGAAAATAAATTCTTATCAAAAAGGCATAGAAGTGCAGAGATGAGAAAGCTACCAACCAATATAGCAACAGTGAAGAATGTTCACGATATAAAGGGATATCAAACACTATGTGATGCACCCCTTGGGAGAAATCACCTATCCTAAAATCTTCCTATTTTGCCATCGATACAGTGCTGGCCATGACTCGGAATTTGGAGATTAGGAAGCTGCCTTATGTTGAATTGGCCATTGATCCTGAAATTTAGTATTGTCAGCATTGATGGCCAGGGATTTTATAGGTCTTGAAACAGAACATTTAAAGAAATCAAAGACTGAACCTGGGGTCTTTTCATTATAAAGAAATTTTCATTACTGTGCTCCAGTCATTGTCATAGGTGTGTCTCTTGGTCCCAGTTCTTTCCTACCACTAAGTTTCCCCACCTACAGTATATTACTTAACATATAGTTTGTTCTGTCTCATGAGATTATGTAGTAACATTAAGCTGGAGGACATGACTTGCCATAGATGAAAGAAGGTAAACACACATGCACACACACAAATCATCATGTGTTTTGACTGCACTTTATATAAATATTTATTCAAGAGTAAGGCTAACCAGGTGGCAACATTTAATCCATTTTAGCCAATCTTGAAAAGCTAAGAGGGTCAGACCAGGTTAGTGTTTGAATGAGGTGGGGTTTTATGGTTACACTGGGTGGATGCTCCCTAAATGATAGGAAAATTTAACTTAGCTACCAAAAAAAAAAAAAAAAGAGGCCATGCAGATTTAAACCCTTCTAACTGAGCAATCCACACTGGCATGCTTCCAAATGCTTCTAGGGACTCTGAAAGTTGAATCTGATGGTGACAGTCTCCTCATTCCTATTTTTGCATCTCCACAACCCCATTTTCTTTAAACTTAAGGGAGCGTGTAAGAACCTTTCGCAGATCTTTCCTCTGCAAAATTGTCTAATCCCCTTTCAAAGCTATTTTGACTATGTGTATTACCTTGTCTATTACAGTTTTCCAGAAATTAAGAATTCTTACAGCTGCAGAATTCCCCAGCCAGCAAGGATTAGGTTAGGATCAAGAAAAGATTGGGCATCCATTTGTCTGGAATGGTTTAAGGACTCTTGCCTTGGGCAGGGGGTTGGAGTAGAAGACCTCTGAGGTCCCTTTGAGCACTATGATTCTTTCTATCTAAGTTATTTTCTGATGTACAGTATATTGTCTGTAGCAGTATTTTTCTGAACTTTTAAGGTGGGGATTCCAGAACTGTAACAGAATTTTAAATGATTTATGGATTTGTATAATAGCTTTGGGAGCCTGGCAACATTTTCAGTTCTACTATGATAGGTTTTAGCACAGCACTTCTTTTTTCATGACTATCACACACTTCACTGTCTATGACACTCTTATGTCCTTACTCTTACATAATGCCAAGGCACAGGGTGATTTATTTTCTTGTGTGATGTGTGCAGGCACACCCAGTTGGGTTTAAAAAAATATGTGCAAATCAGAACACGATGACTTGCTCAGCAAATCATAGCTTAATATCATAGTTTCAATGTAAATATACACGGTTAGGAATTTTCCACACACACAAATTTGTTTACAATGCAAAAATCATTTGGACCAGTTTTTTTTTTTCATGATAATGTTCATTCAACCAGTTGGAAGAATTCCTTAAGTTGTCATAACCAAAATGATTTTGATGTCAAGTTGTTTACTGTTTCTCTGCTCACCCCAGCACTTTTACCATTTACAGTCATTACTCAACTTGCCATTGTAAACCAACACAATAAAGGTAAAGGAAGAGGATTGGTTTACTCTAAATGCCCCTGTGACTGGCCTTTCATCCAATACTGAGACTGCTCAAACAATGCAATCCATAAACATTAAATAAAAACTGTTTATATGTTAAAATTACTGTCATGGAATGTTGCTCTGGAAATAGTGAATTTCTCAGCAGGACCAATCATTTCACCCCATAAAGCAATTGTAAAAAAATGCAACTCTGTGCAGAGGGGGAGATCTGGGAAATAGATAGGATAGAGAATTTTTAAAAAGTTCCCAGAAATGCAAGGAGTTATATTGATTGGGTGCAGCAATAAGGGATTTGACAAAAGAAACTTTAATTGCATCATAAATATTTAGAGTATAAAATCGGCTTGGCTTACGACTACAATTGATCCAAAAACTTCTGTTTTTAAGTGAGAAATTTGTTAAGTGAGTTTTGCCTCACTTTACAACTTTTCTTGCCACAGCTGTTAAGTGAATCTCTGCAGTTTGATAAGTTAGCAACCCCATTTGTTAAGTGAATCTGGCCTTCTCATTGACTTTGCTTGTGAGAAGGTTGCAAAAGGTGATCACAGGACCTGGTGACACAATGACATAAATATGAACCAGTTGCCAAGCATCTGAATTTTTATCACATGATCATGGGGAAGTTGCAAAGACCGTAACTGTGAAAAACAGTCATAAGTCACATCTTTCAGTGGCATTGTAACTTTGAACGGTCACTAAACAAACTATTGTAAGTCAAAGACTACCTGCATCTATTTGGAAGGGGGGGGGGAAATGTCCAAGAGAAGACTCAGAGACCATGAGGAGCATTTTTTATCATTCTACATAAACCAAGGAGCCGATGCCTTTTTTCTTTTCTGCTATCGTACTCCCTCATCCTCTGCCTCCTCTGCCATCTGTATTGTCTCTTTCTAGCATTGAAGCTGGAGACAGCAATTTCTTTCCTAGCCAGATCTTGGGAACTTAATCCCTATCTCAGAGTAGGCAGAATTTCCATAGGTCATATCAGTCAGTAGTTGTCTTTGAAACTGTGTCCTAAAATATACACAACTCATCTCTCACCTTTCCTTCTTCATATACGGCCCACGAGGACATAGATATCCTCTTCCCTAAGCAGAAGGCTCCCACCCCAGCTGACTCTGAGCCTTATCTCTTATAAGCACCAGTTTATTATTTGGCAGCCCTGGAAACATGGACAGGCTCAAATCCCAACTCACTTTGCTCTCCCCTGGGTCTTTCTTGTCTTTAGTAGACACCATTCCAGATGCAGGAACCATTTTTCTCTCTGTCTTCTTCAATGTCCTAAAGTGCATGCACAGAGCAAAACATAATTTTATAGCCAATCAGCCTTTCTTTAAAGCAGAGGTGAGGAATGATGGTCCCTTTATGACTTGTGGACTTCAACTTTGAGTCCAGAATGGAAAGCCAATTCAATTGGTGCAAAGGTTAAAGTGCTGGCTTGGAAACTAGAGACTGTGAGTCTGCTTGTCTCTTAAACATGGAAGACAACTGAGGGACTTGGGGCCTGTCGCTCTCTCTTTCTTAAATTCATACGGCTGTTGTCATGGGGAAAATCGTTCCCCACCCCTGCTTTAAAGATTGTCTATGGGTGTGTGTTACCACCAGTTTGTTTTTATTTTCTTCCTAAATTAGCCTATAACCCATTTGCAATATTTGCCAAATGCATGTTAGGAACGTTTAAGGCTTCTTCTCTAGCAAATGTCCCTCACAGCATTTAATTACTATTGCCATTAAATAAACTTTTTAGCCTGTCTGGCTATAACATCACTTGTACATCGGTATTGTACATTTCTTGGTTTTCTTTTCAACATCCTGGCTGTTTTCAGCATAAATCTTCTCTCTGGCCAACATGTCACAACAACCAGATACTTTGGGGGCAGCTATAGAAGCTGCAAGATAAAGAAGGTGTTGAGCTGCTGGAGTAATCTCTTTGTTGGGAGACTCATCACCTAGCAATGACAGAAAGGGCTAACATTAATGGTGGACGTAGCCAGAGTTTTTAAAAAATGCACGGGGGATTCATTCTCTCTCTAAAACGGAGTTTCGCAACCTGAAGATATGTAGATTTCAACTCCCAGAATTTAAGTTCAACTTTAGAAACAGAGGATTCTGAGAGTTGGAGTCCACGGATCTTAAAATTGCTAAGTTTGAGAAACACTGTTAATCTCAAACAATCACTTTTATTCACTTTTCCACCATATGCAATAGGAAAGAGAGAGTGACTTTCCCAGATGCATGAATTAATTAATTTCAATGTGCTTTGAAAATTAGTCTCAGGACTCTGAAATTAGACAGAAGGCTGTTAGAAGCTTGATGGTGGATATGTATTGATTGCTAGCAGCTCTCCAGAGGAAATTTTGTCAGAAGATGTCGGGCACTGACATCTTGGCATTTATGCATAAAGCATATGTTCTGTCTTTGCATTATACCTCTGAACCTCTTTAAAATAGGACTTTTTTTTTTTTTACTGGTAGGCTCCATGTTTTCTTTCTTTCTAGCCTACTTGAAATATTAAGGAAATTGTTTGATTTAAGCCTGAATACAAAATTAGCAGAATGAAATTTGAGGGTAGTAAAAACATGTGATACCTTTAAAATTATATTCTCACTCTAATTTACTGACATCATCTTACCAAGCATGAAGGAAGGATTCTTTTCTTGCAGTACTTTCTAAAGTACAAAATGCAGTGGTGGGATTCAAATCATTTAACAACCGGTTCTCTGCCCTAATGATTTCTTCCAACAACCAGTTCACCAAACTGTTCAGAAAGTTAATAACCGGTTCTCCCGAAGTGGTGCGAACTGGCTGAATCCCACCACTGACAAAATGCCTTTCTCTGGGGTGGAGGCATTTAACATCCCTTCCACATTTCTAGAAAATTTTACAACATCATTCTGTTTTACCATCAGAGAAATGCTTCCAGATTCCAGTGATTACATGCTTTATATTGTTGCTACCTAACAATTTCATAAAAGTACTATAAATAATTTAGCTGTTAATGCTTATTACCTCATTAGCTTTCTTAAAAGGCAGGGCATAATCCAAAATAATAAGAAATGGATAAATAAATACATGAATGTTAAACCACTTCCAAACTTTTGGCAAGAAAACTTCAGGGAATAGTCCAAATAGTTGGCAAGAGTCAACATTGACTCAAAGGGACTTAAATCAAACCAATTTAAAAAGCAAATAAATATTTATGAAATGAATTACTGCTCATTAACAAATTTGCATTGGATCAGGCTGTTCTGTCCAATTTTATTTCTGAGGCTCTCATCTGCATTTCATTTTCATGTACCTTTCTTTTCAAATCTTTATTTTATAATATAATTTATATTATAAAAGACGCTGGTTAACTAAAAACAGGGAACTGCCTAGGACAACTAAGGAGTAATTTATAGTTACATGTTTTGTCTAATTAAAGAGACTAGCAACTTTTCTGAGTATAAAGCATGCAGTAATTACAGTATGGAAATATCCTTCTGATAGCTGAGTCACTGCTCTAACCAAAGCATCCAGTGTACATTTTAAATTGGCCAATCTACAACCAGAACAGGAAAAAGATTCATTTCACAAAGCACCAACACTATTGCTAAACATATTATCAATGTCACCAATGAGAGTATTTAAAGTCAATTCTATATTATCATTTGTGCAATTCCCATTTCCATTCCATTCCACCACTTGGGCTGGTGTGGAGAAAATTAATCATTGGTTAATGTACAGACATTGAAGGAAGGCTCCTGTCCTTAATGGCTTACACTGAATGAGACACAGTGAGGCAGATTTTAGTGTAGATGGCATGGAGCTGACACAATGCACAGGATTAAAGAGACAGAATTCAAAAAAGTTAGGAAGAGAAAATATTTATAGTGCGATTATCACTTTACTTGTTCCAGATATGAAGCAATTTAAGGTGGGATCTTCTCCCAGGGATGCATGGTGTTTGGGAATTTCATTAGATGACCTAGAAACCAGAGCTGGTGGGAATGTAATTCACAAATGAATGCTATGTCATGTCAGGGTGCTTCTACAAAAACCAATGGCAGATCGTTTTCACACCCATAGATACAGGCAGTGATGAAAATATTATGCTTGATTAAGTGCCCTTGAGTTCACAGCTCTAAAATAATGTAGCAATAAAAGAGGAAGATTCTCCTTGTAGCCCCTAATCTAGATAGAGAAGATACTTTGCTAACAAAAGATCTGGAGAGACATAAATAATAAGGTCTCTGGTGACATCCTCAACTTCCTTTTGTGCAATTTCTCCCCACTAACCCAAGATCTGTCTCAATCCTCAGCAAAGAGCATTTCCTTTTAATTTGACATAAATAACTCTCCCCTCTTATCCTTGTTTAGAGTGAGACAATGTTTTGGTGCTTGAAGGCCTTATTTGGGCAGGTGGGAATTACAGTGGGTGGGCTGATGATAGAAAGTGAGGTTGCATTCATGTGGGCAAAGATTAGCTGTTCTGCTCTTTCCTGGTACTTGGGGGAGATTTTCTTGTTTTTAACTTTCTTGTTATTTTAACTTAAAAGTGCACATTTTTCTCACTTCATTATGGTGGGAAACTGAAATTCAGCTGTGCAATTGGATATGGTTCTGGGGGCTGCAAAAACACAGGAGGCATTGGGGGCCAAATACAATTCATTTAAGTTATTGAATCCAAAAATACCTCATCAACAGCTTTTCCAGTCATAAGAAAGTTACCTATAACTACTGTTCTAGTCTTGATTCATTCACAACATTTCCCATTGATAGCAATAGCAATAGCACTTAGACTTAATAGCACTTTACAGCCCTCTCTAAGCAGTTTACAGAGTCAGCCTATTGACCCCAACAATCTGGGTCCTCATTTTACCCACCTTGGAGGGATGGAAGGCTGAGTCAACCGTGAGCCTGGTGAGATTTGAACTGCCAAATTGCAGGCAGCCGGCAGTCAGAAGAAGTAGCTTGCAAAACTGCATTCTAACCACTGTGCCACTGTGGCTTTGCTGATAACAGCAAAATAGAACCTTCTCTTGGCACATCCTGATCCTTTGGCAAGGTCTAGGATTTCCCAGGACAGCACTTAGATATCCGTCACTGAGAACAGGAATACACCTGAGATTAAGAACTTCCCCCCACCCCCACCCCAATGATGAAAACAATGCATTTACAAACTTAAATTCAGTAATATTAAAGAATTCATACCAGGGATGAAATGCTCCCGGTTCGGACCGGATTGCCCGATCCAGTAGCAGAGGCGGGTGGTTCGGAGAACTGGTAGCAAAAATCCCTCCCCCCCCCCCCATGCCCAGCTGAGCCGCACAATCATCAGAGGCTTTTTTTTATTTTTAAAAGCATTTTTTCCACAACCTCTTTGGCCAAAAAAATGCTTTTAAAAGTAAAAAAAAAAGCCCCTGATGATCGCGGCTCAGCTGGGATCGTCAGAGGCTTTTAAAAGCATTTTTTCTACAACCTCTTCAGCCAAAAAGGTTGTAGAAAAAATGTTTTTAAAAGAAAAAAAAAAGCCTCTGCCATTAGGCAACTCAGCTGGGATCGTCAGAGGCTTTTAAAAGAAAAAAAAAAGTTGGCCATGCTCACCCAGTCACATTACACACCCCCATCAACCCACGCCCACAGAACCGGTAGTAATAAATTTTACATTTCACCACTGATTCATACTGCACAACACAGAATAACTGTTCAACAATTCTCTTCTTTGTCATTTAGCCTGTGGTCTATTTTATTATAATTGGACCAAATTATCTTGCAGATGTTTCATTCCTTTATTGTCCTGTATATAAGAATGATTCACGACACCATCAAATGTGATGACAATGGAAGACATGCTGCCAACAATTCGTGTTCTGTACCTAACCTTGTATTGCTACTTTATTGTTTATAGTCTACATCGCTGAAACCTCACCCTCTTGGATCTACACTATAAATGTTTCATTTCCTTGAATTTCTCACCCGTGCTATCTATAATATTTTAGGGCAAGCTAACCCTGAGATCAATTGAAAAAATTTCCAGTTAGCAGAAATAAATTAGTCACTCAGCTGCCTGGACATCATGCCAGAATAATAATTTCCATTAATGAGAGAAGGAAGTAGCTAGGAGATGCATTCCAGAGACTAGGAAGGGTGGGGCAAAGTAAGGAGAGCAATAAGGAACTCTTAAAACAAGGTAAGGTGACAACGTTAAAGAAATTTGGCCAGGTTTGACTTAAAATTGCTGCATGGAATTTAGAAATGCAGTGTCAAGACTTCTACAGAAGACCCACTTCTGGGTAATGAATACAGAAGGATTGGAAAGTGAAGTTAATATTGTCTTGTTTCTCTCTTGAACCCCTCTTAACAAATAGTTTCCTAGCTATCAAGTTTTCTCCTGAACAGCAGATGGATCAGCCAGTAAATTTCATTATAAGTAATGGCTGTCATGAGAATATTTTCAATATGCTATTTAAAAATTTACTTGATCTTCAGAAACTGTTTTTAACTTTTAACTATGCTCGAAACGTGATAATATAGGAGTAAAGACAACAAGAATTGCTTCAACTTCAGCAAGCTTCAGTTGCTGAATTGCCACTAAACTTGATCAATCCTAAATACACTCTGCCCTAGGTACATTCACTTGGAAGTAAACCATTCATGGCAGTAGGATGTATGCAGAGTCACCTGGATTAGACACTTGGTATAACAGCCTGTTCCTTGTAACCTACTTTATAATTATGGCCTAGGTAGGTTTGTCAAGGAAGCAGGACAAAAGTGGCCAACAGTGCTTTATCTAATCAGCTTGCTTTATTGGCAATCATTTGCAAAGCTGCTGCAGTGAGATATATGATGTTGCATAAGGAGGACAACTAAAAGAGATCCTAACTTGGCGCTAATACTCTATGGATGCTTCCTTGTGGAATGATATTACACTGAAGAGCAGCAAGAACCAGTGCCAGTGCTTTTCCACCGAATATGCCTCCTTCTGATCCAGTGAAAACAAAAGAATGCACAGAACTACTAAAGAGCCTTGGTAGTACAGTGGTCTAAGGCACCCTGTTATTAAGCTGGTTATTAAGACCAGCTGCCTGCAATTACTGCAGGTTCCAATCTCGCCAAGGCTCAAGGTTGACTCAGCCTTCCATCCTTTCTAAGGTAGGTAAATTGAGGACCCAGTTGGGGGGGCAATAAGCTAACTTTGTATAAATATACAAAATAAGGAAGGCTATTGCTTAGCGCATTGTAAGCCGCCCTGAGTCTCCGGAGAAGGGCGGCATATAAATAAATAAATAAATAAAAAATTAAATGCTAATAAATACAGGTAGTCCTCAACTTCCAACCACAATTGTGTCCAAAATTTCCGTTGCTAAATGAAACATTTGTTAAGTTTGCCTCATTTTATGATTTTTCTTGCCTCAGTTATTAAGTGAATCACTGCAGGTGTTAAGTTAGTAACCCAGTTATTAAGTGGATCTGGCTTCCCCATTGACTTTGCTTGTCAGAAGGTCACAAAAGGGGATCACGTGACCCCAGGACACAGCAGCTGTCATAAATATGAGTCAGTTGCCAAGCATCTGAATTTTAATCACGTGAGCATGGGGATGCTGCAGTGGTCATAAGTGTGAAAAATGTTCATAAGTTACTTTTTTTCAGTGCCGTTGCAACTTTGAATGGTCACTAAATGAACTGTTGTAAGTTGAGGACTACCCGTATGGGGATTGTTGCCTAGCCTAGCCTAGCTAAGGATAGAGAAATACATTGAAACAGGATCATATGAGAAAGACACCAAGTAGATTTGTGCGCTGTCAAAATCAGGAGCTTGAGAGGTGAGTGGGGAAACAAGCAAAAATCCCAATGTGAGGTCACAAAAGAGACAGACTACAAGGAACCATCCAATCGTAATCCAAAACAGGCAAGAACATATGGAGCAAAGTGGATCTGGATTGTCACAATATTGCTTCAAAGACAATCAATGCCAATTTAAGCCTCTTGTATTAGGAAGTAGTTACAGAAACTCCCTCATAGGCTCTGCTTTCATTTTGGAGCATCATTTGGGCTTACTTAAATCAATAATGTATTATTTAATAAATAACAATTTAAACTATTTCGTAAGGGTAGTTCCAACATAGCTAGGCATAAAGTGCATTTCCTACAACCCTTTACAATCTCAAGCCTCTCAACTCTAGGACAAATTCCTCTTAATGGCAATGAAATCAACAAGCAAGTAACACGATAAATTATACCTACAGTTTCCACATTAGTATGATTCTTAAAAAATGAAGTCATCACTTTTTAGGTTGAGCACAATCCTGTCGATTTACATGGACATGTGAAGTTTTCTTGCCGTGATGTTGAAATGGTTAGCCATTGCCCCCTTTTAAAAAAAACTCATCTTCTTTTCATTTGGAAAAGAGATGGGCATCAAAGTCTTTCTATAAGACATTCACACAAATGGACCCGAATAATGAAAATAATCTTTGCTCTGTACAGAAATAACGCAGTTTCTTTTAAGTCTTTCTGCTAGTATTGTAGGGAAGATTTTATAGTCTGAGTTTAGCAAGGATATTGGCCTATAGTTTTTAACTTGTTGTAGGTCGGTATCTTCTTTTGGAATAAGTGTAATATATGCTTCTAACCATGAGTTGGGTATTTCCTTCTGTAACATTACTTCATTCATAATTTCTAGTAATGGGGGACTCAGTGATTCCTGCAAAGCCTTATAATATTCTGCCGGTAATCCATCTGGACCTGGTGCTTTCCCACTTTTTTGTTTTTTAATTGCTGCTGTCAACTCCATCATTGTTATATTCCCTTCTAACATCATCTCAACATCTTTTGGAATCTGAGGTAAATTCACCTTATGTAAATATTGTTTAATATTTTCCTCTTCTATCTTTTCTTTTTCATATAGCTTTTTATAATAGTCTTGTACAATGTTCTTCTTCTCCTCATTTCCAAATCTAACTTGTCCTTGATCATCTATTAACTGTGTTATTTTCCTTGAGTTCCTTTCTTTTTTCAATTTATATGCTAGCCATCTGCCTGGTTTATTAGGATCTTCAAAATATTTCTGTTTAGCGTTCCTGATTTTTTGTGCTAGCTCTTCTTTTGTGCTAGCTCTTCTTTTGTGCTAGCTCTTCTAATCCCATTTTATGTTTAATCGTGTCCATTTTCATTTTAATGTCTTTTTTTTGTGGGAACTTCTGCAGTTCTTTTTCCAATGTCTTATAATCATCCTCTAGAATTTTATATGCTTGCCTTTTCTTAATATTTCTTTTCCTTGTATAGTTAATAATCAGGCCTCTGGCATAAGCTTTCATGGTATCCCATCGATTCTGCAGTGATGTATCCTCTTTTCTATTTTCTTTGGAAAAAAAAAGCTAATTCTTTCTCCATGTTCTGTAGGAAATCCTTTTCTTTTAATATTATAGTGTTTAAAGTCCATCTAGACCTTTTCCTTTGTCCTTTCCAGCTCATCATCATTGGATTATGATCTGCCCAAGTATTAGCTTCTATGGCTATTTCTTCTATGTTCGAGGTCAAGTCCATTGTCAACCATATCATATCTATTCTGGACCATGATAAATGTCTATTGGAATAAAAAGTATATTGTCTATTTTTTGCATTTCTTTCTCTCCATATATCTTTTAAATTTATTTCCTCTATCATCTTAAAAAAAGATTTCGGCAAAGTTTTCCTACTTTGTTTTGTTGTCTTTTGTGTATTATAGTCCATTTTCTCATCTACTATTCCATTGAAGTCTCCCATCATACAGATGTTGTCGTAGTCCAGCTCTATTAATTTCAAATGTAATTTTCTATAAAAGTTTTCTTGATTGTCACTAGGAGCATATATTGCTGTTAGCAATATTTTCCTGTTGTTGCCTGTCATTTCTACCATCAAAATTCGTCCTTCGCCATCTTCATAAATTAGTTTGAAAATAAATAAAGACAAAACGAAGATGTTGACAAAAAATATGTTAAAAAAACAGAAGAATTGGCGGAAGTATCAAGGATGCAGGTCACGAATAAGGTTAAATATTTGGGAATACATTTGACAGCAAGATGTGGTACTCTTAAGGAGAATAATTATGATAAGCTTAAACAACAGATAGTGACAGATCTAATAAAATGGGAGAATTTGCAGCTATCATTGATAGGGAGAATATCAACTATTAAAATGAATATACTGCCCAGACTTTTATACTTATTTCAGACAATTCCAATTAAGTTGGGGAAAAAATATTTTGAAGATTTAAATAAAATGGTGTTAAAATATATATGGCAGGGCAAAAAGGCAAGGATAAAACTAAAATTGATGCAAGATGTCAGATCAAGAGGAGGTTTTGGTTTGCAGGATTGGGAATTGTATTATCAAGCTTATAACTTGATGTGGATTAAAGAATGGATAACGCTAAGAAATATTAGATTGTTGACTTTAGAAGGACATGATTTATTGTAGGGTTGGCATGCTTTTATGTGGTATAAAAGTACAAAAGTACAGGGTTATTTCAGAAGACATATGATACAAGAGTCTTTGTTATTAAACTGGGAGAAGATCAAACAATGTTACTATTTAAAAATTCCAGTCTGGTTATCACCTATTGAAGCAGTCTCACACGCAATAACATTTAGGAAGGAACAAATTGTTAGATATGGTGAATTATTAAATGAAAGGGGTAAACTTAAGTCAAAGCAAGAACTAGAAGAATAAGAGCTTGAAATGGATTGGTTTTCATATATGCAAATACAGTCTAGATATGATGAAGATTCTAAAAAGGAGGGTTTTTATAGTAACTTGACAAATTTAGATAAAATCTTAACAGGTTCTGATGACCATGTAATTAAAAACTGTACAGTCATTTATTAGAAGTAAACTTGGCAGAAGAACAAGTTAAAGAAACAATGATTGCATGGGGGGGAAATGTGGGTCATGGGATTGACTTAGAGAAATGGGAAAAATTATGGTTGCAGAATTATAAAATGACAATGTCAACAGCATATAAGGAAAATTTGTATAAGATATTTTACAGGTGGCATTTACCCCCGGTGAGAATAGCCAGAATGTACAAGAATAAATTGGAGAAATGTTGGAAGTGTCATCAGACTCCGAGCTCATATTACCATATGTGGTGGACATGTGCAGAAGCTAAAAGATATTGGACTAAAATCCACAAATGGCTGGAAAAAATGACAAAGAAACATATTGACTTAAACCAGATACATTTTTATTGGGGATTTTACCAGAAATATATAATAGAGAAATCAGATATTTAATTGTGAATGTTTTAAAGGTGGCTAGAATTGTATTTGCTAGAAATTGGAAAGGTGAGAAGATACCCACGGATGACGACGTTATCAAGAAAATTTTGGAGTGTGCTGAAATGAGTAAATTGACATTTGAAATTAGGGAACAAGAAGATAAACAATATTATTTGATATGGGATCTATTTTATCAATGGTTAGACAAGAAAGAATGGAAATGAAATATGAAATATGAAATGGATAATAAAACATATAAAGGGTTTTTTTCCCCCTTATAGAGGACAATTTACTGTTAAATAATTGGTAAATGAGAATAATAATGTAATAAACTGTTAAATAAGAAAATGTTGGATAGAGGATTAAGCACAAAAGATTTGTAACCAATCAATACACTTCCTGTAATTGTAATGGATGATAATTGTTTTATGTTTTAAGTTTTGTTTAAAAATAAAAAAAATTTCCAAAAAAAAAAAAGAAAAGAAAAGAAATAACGCAGTTTCAAATCAGCAGAATTTTAATATAATCTGACCCCATTATTCCGAGGATCCATTTGACCAAAGATTAGTATGGATACTGAATCATATCAGGAGACAATTACATATGACAGACAGTATCAGGGGTGGGTTCAACTTATCTTTACTACCGGTTTGCAATGGGACCGCGCATGCACACTTCGCTCACAGATCACCCATGATGATGTCGTGGTGGGTGGGTGGAGCCTCCCGCCAGTTTTACTACCAGTTCTATAGAACCGGATCGAACCGGGAGCAACCCATCACTGGACAGTATGTGTGTAAGTAATCTATATGAATATTTATATATGATATAAAATGCATTGTAAGAGTGCATATTTCTTTGCTACTGTTATATATCAAAAACACTAGGATTTCTTGAAAGCACATGCATTGAATTTCTTTATTGCATTTCACAGCAAGGAATGCTTATGTCTATACATTTATTTGTAGGCAGAGAAATCATGAGAAACGAAATCAGTTAACATCAATAAAGATTTGGACAAAGGAAATGCCAAAATGATAATAGGAAACTAAATGAAAAATTGTGCCACCAGAACCTCCCAATGCAAACAGAATAAGGGGGAAAACAAACAAACCAGGGAAGGGATTAAACAGCAGAAACATAGAGCAGAATTAGTTGAATTTCTTCAACTAGAAATCCAGCTGGCTTTAATCTAACAACACTACACATGTTTTTATGGATCAGACAAATACCAACAGCATGGGAACTGTAACAAGGAAGTTCAAGTCTGTTAGTTTAGGAAGCTTCCCTCATAATATAGCAATGAGAAGTTAAATGACAATTGAATTCTGCTTCTAGGCAGCAAAAGCATCTGCGGGGATCATGTTTATTTATTTATTTATTCATTTATTTATCACATTTCTTTGCCGCCCAACTCCCAAGGGACTCTTCTGCTATGTTAGATAGCAGAAAAAGTTTCAGGGATGACCTTCAGATAATGACCTCGGAGAGAAGCTAGCTTCATTGTAAGATGGGATGGGAAACATTTTGGTAGCAAAGAAACATTAGGAATATTTGAGAAGCTGGGAGCTGCAAGTGGGTAAGGACAGCATCGTACTTATTGGGATAAGTATGATTGGTTTGGGATGATACCATCATCATTGTTGTTGTCATCATCATCATCATCATCATCATCATCATCACCTGTGATATATCCATTTAATGGCTGAAGTTTCCTCTGTGGCCTAACTCTCAATGGTGGGAAACTGTATTATCAAGAGTTCAGCTGTCATGATCAGAAGGTGGCTTTGAGGACTGCAGAAAGGGAAGCACCATCTGCTCTGAAAGAGTGCTAAAAGGTGACAAGCCACCTCATGGTCCGGCTTCCTGCATTCTCTAATGCAAGTGGACTACTTCATGTGGGAAAGATGTGTCCTGTGCTTGATATTATTTGCTTCCAGAGAAAACAGAAGAAAGAGCTGTTTGTCTAGAAAGGAAGGAGGGAGAGGTTCTACCTCCTGGGTGCAGTTGGGCAGAAATAGGATCCTTATTTAAAAAAAAACAAAAACCAAACAAGTCAGGAACTATTTGCTCTCATTTCTGTCTTCTAAAGCTTCAGAAAGTGGTCTTGCTTTTTGCAGCTTGCCCTCTGCACAGAATAGTGTTTCAGGGCTGGCATCAGGAGCCTGGCATTTGCCAAGATCCTGCCAAATCCCGCACCTCTGCCACAGCATGAAGCTGCAACTGCTGGTATGGCTGTTCTTGAACACGCAAGCACGGCAAGACTATGGAGATGGAACAGCAGCCATCAGAGGGAGAAAGGATGCAGGGGACGGTGAAGGAAATCCAAATGGAGGATTGGAATTAGACCTAGGCCTCTCAAATTCTGTGCTTGCAAATACAAATATTTTCAATGAGTCAGTATTTGTCCAAGAGTCCTATGAAAGAATAAACAGACTAGCAACCCACTTGGATGAAAACATTTGGCTTTTAAGATTAATTAGTTCCATTGTTTTCAGGTATTCATTGTTCATATTCACAAAACAATATGAAGTCTGTAGAGAGAGAAGCTCCCACTTCTTTGCTAGCCTTACTTCAAATGCTGGCGCAGATTGAAAACTGTTCATCCTGAGCTATATTACCCTTGTCCTCTGCATAATTGAAGTCATGACCTGCTACATTCTAAGTTCAGCAAAACTATTTTGGGTTAGCCTATTTTGGGGATCCAGGTAGTGTCCTAGCACATCATATGAACCAACCCATTATCAGGGGTGAAATCCAGCAGGTTCTGAGAGGTTCTGGAGAACTGGTAGCAGAAATTTTGAGCAGTTTGAAGAACTGGTAGCGGAAGTTTTGAGTAGTTCAGAGAACCGGCAAATGCCACCTCTGGCTGGCCCCAGAGTGGGGTGGGAATAGAGATTTTGCAATATCCTTCCCCCAGGAGTGGGGTGGGAATGAGGATTTTGCAGTATCTTCCCCTGCCACGCCCACCAAGCCAGGCCCATCAAGCCACACCACGCCAACCAAGCCACACCCACAGAACCAGTAGTAAAAAAATTTGGATTTCACCACTGCCCATTATAGTAAGTTGTGATTTATTTCTTTGGGTCTAGTATGTTGGTAATACAGGATCTATGTTTGTTCATTTAGATGTAGAGTCTGAATCCAGATATTATGTAGCCTAATTGGCTATCTGACAAATTTATTCTGCACTGACTGCTATTATTATTTGCCATAATTCAAAGATCAAAACATGATCCATGTCTATTCTTTTTCTGTAGAAAAAAGTCCAGGATCCCAACTCAGCAGAATGCACAGGTGGCCTTTCAAGAATTTATCATATTTTAATAGGTAAAATACAATCAGTTCAATAACTCCTTGCTCTCCTACTACCTAGAAGACCATTAGCCAGAGTTAGTGCACCACTGGATGAAAATATAGAATAGTACAATTAGTTTTGGCCATTTAATTTTTAGAATTTCTGGCCTGGGAAAATACGCTTGATATGACTTCTTCCTTTTAATCACGCATGTTGTTTAAGAAGAGTACCTTAAATCATTATTAGAATGGTATAAATTAACAGTGGATAACTTTGAATGCCTGGAAGAAAAGCAATACAGGCATTTAATACGGATTGAAATCCCAAATACTTTGGACAGTTTGAGGGCCAGGATGCTGAACTATAATTGGCTTCCTAATTTTGATGTATAAGCCAAGAATATCAGTATGTCTACCCCCAATATTTAGTGTTAGGCATAAAAGAGCCAATTTGGTGTAGTGGTTAAGGCATCAAGCTAGAAATTTGGAAAGACCATGAGTAATAGTCCTGCCTGTCACAAAGCCAGCTGGGTGACTTTGAACCAATCACTCTCTCTCAAGCCTAGAAAAGAGACAATAGTGAGCCACTTCTGAAAGGAAACTTCAGGGAGTTATCCAGGCAGTCTCCAGGAGTGAAGGCAGTGTTGGCACTAAAAATGAAAAGAAATGAAATGAAGTTTTATAATTCTATAAACCAAAGTTAGCACTCTCAACATAGCTGTCATATAAATTACAAATTACAAACATCAACCAGTGCTCATGAAGCAAAGGTTAGATTTGTAGGAATTAAAATCCTGCCCTTAAACAGTATGTTCATATTAACGAACATGTATTACTTGTTCCTTTTATCTAATAAGCACGGCTATATTTAGCAAATTAGATTTCATTTTTAAAGAGCTTGTTCCCTTTTTCTGTCCACCAGTAAGTTCTATAATTACAATAAAGATGTCTTTGCATTCAGTGTGATTGTATCTGTGCAACATTCAAATAAATGACTTGTGGATGAATACAAATTTGCAGAACCTGCCTGTGTAAATTTATCTCCCATTAGGCAAAACCATTTTGGATATAAGATTTTATCAATACTGGAAGGCAAAACAGGGGGAAAAAAATCCAAAATGGAGATGAAAAATTGATTGATGATATTGTCCTGATTCCAAAATATTCTGCATTTGAGAAAGCAATAACTATTTACTGTTGATTAAAAGCTGATACTTTTTCTATCGGTGGTTTAATAATCAAGGATAGTTTCATTAAAGAAATTAGGAGAATTCACTATCTCATTTAGAATATATGTAATTTTGTAATGGTTTGAAGCTCATTAGAAAAAGAAGATATGCAATGTTGAACAAGTGATGAAATTTGAACATAGTGGGCTTTCCCCCCCCTCCGCATATGTTGCTAAATAACATTCTTGGGGATCCCTCTAGTGGCTAAAATAGAAGAATAATAATGCACAGTTTCACAGAGTACAATTTGTTGTTTTACATAAAAAGTAAACAAAATGCTTGACTCATTTAGTACATTAGCTTCAGAGAATGTTTACCAAGATTTCTTCTAACAATTTATATACAGTTTTGCTAGTTTATGCATAAAGTTTAGAATTAATTACTAATCAGAAACATCTGTCTTTCATATTTGTTAATTTTGGTTATTGCATGTAAGATGCAGAGACCCAGAAACCCAGGGGTGAAATCCAAATTTTTTTACTACTGGTTCTGTGGGTGTGGCCTGGTGGGCGTGGTGTGGCTTGGTGGGCATGGCTTGGTGGGCATGACACTGCAAAATTCCATTCCCTCTCCACTCCTGGGGGAAGGTTATTGCAAAATCTCCATTCCCACCCCACTCTGGGGTCAGCCAGAGGTGGTATTTGCCGGTTCTCCGAACTACTCAAAATTTCTGCTACCAGTTCTCCAGAAACTGTCAGAACCTGCTGGATTTCACCCCTGCAGAAACCATCTATATAAACACAGTATAGAGAGATTAAGTGGTTATTTACAGAGATCTTTACGACAGAGATGCAAGGACACAACAAGAAATGAAATACACTGCAACAGTAGCCAACTGCACCGCCCCCCCAAAAACCCCTCCTATAAAGAGGTTATATTTATGTCTTTTGCAGTTCCAGCAGGTGTGTAGAATAAAATACCCTAGACCAGTGATGTCCAACCTTGGAAACTTTAAGACTTGTGGACTCCAACTCCCAGAATTCTTCAGCCAGCATGGTTAGAAGTTGAAGTGCACAAGTATTAAAAGCTGGCAAGGTTGGTCACCCCTGCCCTAGACTGACTCATAAAGGAACTCGCCTAGACAATAATATAGACAATATCTAGATTTGATAAATAAATACTAAATATATAAATAAACTCTTTCCCTGGGGAAAAATGGGAAGGTATAGAAAAAGTTTAATAACTTATATAACAAAAAAAAATATTAGTGACTGAGAAAGTAGGAAGGTTATTGACATTCTTGTCAGGAAAACTGCAGGGACCAGTCCAGATAGTTGCCTGTAGCCAACAGTACTTTGCAGGCACACATATCCAAATGTTTGTAACATTTTTAAAAGTTCTGTTTTTTAGATTTCTAAAAATCAGGTAGTCAACACTGCTTTGCATTCTCCTTTTGTTGTAAAATAAGATTGTTGTAAAATAAGAAAGATGAAATGGTAGAAAGGCAACCCTGAACATGCTTAAATTTATTAGGATGAAGAACGAATTAATATGAAAGTTAAAAGAGAATATATATGATTAACAATGGATAAGATAACTAATTGAAATAATGTTAAAAAATTAGGATTTGAGGGTGGATGGTGATATTGTTTATATAATAAGTGTAGAAGTATTAAGATAAGATAAAAAAGTAGGGAAAAAGAATATTTTGTCAGAAATTGTAACTATGTAAAATTTATTTGGATATGACAAGTTGTATAAGATATGATATGATCAATACTCTATTCATAAAATATGTGGGTGTGCGTGAAAGAAAAAAACAATAAAACTTGATATATAAAAAAAAACACTGCTTTGCAGGCACACATACCCAAATGTTTGTAACATTTTTAAAAGTTCTGTTTTTTATATTTCTAAAAATCTATTTTTCTACAAATCTTTTACCTAAAGGCACAAAAGAATTATTTTTTCTACAACATTCATATTTATAGGCACAATTAAAAACATAACATGGCAAAATAAACATATCACTGTAAGTATAAAAGGACATATATCGTATCATAAACAGCTATAGTGTAATTTTGTAAAAAAATCTCCTTCTCTTTAAGACCTAGGCAGTATAAGGCAATTCAAGATAAAGTAGAAGTATTTTGGCTGTATATGATTTCTGAATACAGTTTGAAGCTGGCTAAGATTAAATGAATCCCTTCTGCATATACAAAAAATGTATATACATATTTAGGCAGAACTTTCCCTTCCCCCCAAAAAAAAAGTTTGGCAACAAGTGTGAGGTTTCCATTACAAAGAACATAGGATTGCTGGCAAAGAAGGATGTCTCATGTTGTTTTTCCTTCCATAATGGCAAATTCAGTGTGTATATATTCTTTTCTTTCATTTTCCCAACTCTAGGAAGGAAGTTGTTTGCTCAACAACATCATGCAAAGAAGAGATGAAAATAATAGTTTAGCCATCAGAAAATTTGCCTAAATGACAGAAGCGTCAACAAGTTTTTACGGATATGGAAGCAATCATCATTTTGATGTGGTGCTGGTAGTCCTTGTTTGGCAGCTGCCTTATTTAGTGACTATCCGTAATGGTAATGAAAAAATATCTTTGCATGTGGAAACGAAAAGATATTGGACTAAAATCCACACATGGTTGGAAAAAAATGACTAAAAAACACATAGACTTTAAGGCAGAGATTTTTTTATTAGGGATTGTGCTGGAAACATACAATAGAGAAGTGAGATATTTGATTGTGAATGTTTTAACAGCTTCAGAAACAGTAACAATGGAAAGGAAAAATAAGCAAAGCAGGTACAGTAGAAAGCTATATTTTCTATATCCTCTCCTGTGGACCACTGAATCAGCAGCAGGGTAGTCAAGTTTTCTATTTCAGAAAGAATAAAGAAAGGAATGAAAACCAGAATATAACCTATATAGTAGGGGAGAGGCATGTATGTATAGGTGTGATCCTGACCCACACCAGCCTGGAAGACTCCAGCCTGGGTCCTGAAATCTCATATGCCTCTGCACTTGACTTTCAGCTATCTGGCTGTTTGGGCAAACAATTCTCAAGTTCCATAACTTTTCCTTTCCATCTCCTGCTGCTCCTTGGAAAATCAGTCTCCTTAGTCCACTGCAAAATGAATAAAATATATTTTACCTTTTGTCACATTTAAAATTACAATTCAGAAGCAACTTTTGGAGGATTGCTGAAGACTAATAGCCTGTTATTAACATTCAGCTGCCTGCAATTACTGCAAGTTCGAATCTCCCCAGGCTCAAGGTTGACTCAGCCTTCCATCCTTTCTAAGGTAGGTAAATTGAGGACCCAGTTTGTGGGGGCAATAAGCTGACTTTGTATAAATATACAAAAGTATGAAGGCTATTGCTTAGCGCATTGTAAGCCGCCCTGAGTCTCCGGAGAAGGGCAGCATATATTATCAAATTAAAAAAAAAATAAAAAAATAAACTCAAAGCTTGAAGGGCTGCCCATGGCCGTGAGAACTCAAGTTATTTCTCTTCAAAGCACTAGCAATTCAACTGCTTTTGATAATGGCAGTGAAACAGCTACTGATAGTAACCAAAAGTGGTTTTGGTTATCAGAAAGAAAGATTTGCCTATTTTTTGCATGTTCATTTATTTGTCTGTTCTCTGTACACCGTGAAACCAGTTATTTGATTAGATTCCTTTACCATAGGGACAGAGGCTGGCTATTTCTATCACCATCCCTGCCACAAGATCCAGAAGCAAAGCAAATTTGAATGAAGCAAGAACTGCCTCCTTCATGAGAGAAAAAGAAGAAAACAATTATGCTTTAATTATCCTGTGCAGCTGCAGCATTGCAAATCATGGCTACTGAAGAAGATTGTCAACAGGTAAGATAATTAAATATTTTTTTTCTGTCTTCAAGTTAGTGTTGACTCCAGGCAAGTGCCCATTCAAATACCTGCAATTTTCTTAGTAAGGTTTTACAGAAGCCTTTGCCTCCTTCCTAGGGCTGAGAGGAAGTGACTGGCTCAAAGTTACCTAGCTGACTTTGTTCCTAAGGCAGGACTAGAACCTGTGGTCTCCTGGCTTCTAGCTTGATGCTTTAACCACTACTGGCTCTCTAGTTTAAATATACAGAATTTAATTAGATTTTTTTTTAGCAATAGCTTTTTGGGGAATGGGCAAGAACTGACTAAAGCAGCATTTTATCACAATAAAAGTTGTATTTTTTTCTATATGCATCACAACATTGCATGCACACCCTGAAGGCACATAGCATGTAGTGTGAAGCCCTGAAGGGACATAGCATGTAGTGTGAGGCTTTTATCATTACAATAAAAGTAACAAAACCTCACAGATGTACTTAAGTTTTTATACTTATATTTAAGAAATATGACAAACATCTCATCATGTTAACAATTTTAATGAATTTACCAACCTAACTTCATATTTATCCCTTTTACAACTGTTCATAACATCTCTATTTCTATTCTAGCTATATGTTTGCTAAGAGCCTAAAATGACTTGATTGCACATAATCAATCCTTAAATTGTTGCATCTTGCTACACAAATGTAGAAATATTTAATACCATTGTGTAAGTCATAAGTAATAAAAGACACTAGACATGGAATACAGTTAACTTTTTGTGATAGCACTGTGAAAGCAGCAGTCTTCATAGACATTACACTGTAAATGATACATGACCTATATTTCAATATTATCTGTGATGGTGAGGGACTAATTTTATTTACTTATTTATTTATTAATTTTTTATGCCTAATTCTCACCCAATGGCATTATATAATAATGCTAAAGTCTCAGTGGATACCTGACCAATCTCTAAAAACAGAGACCTTAATACCCATTCATGTTTGTCTCCAAATGCTTTTCTGAAATAAATTTGTTAATTTCTGATTTGGGGTCCCCCCCCATTGTTTTTGGGGGGGAACATCCTCCCCATTGTTTTAGTTGATACATCTGGATTTCAGAATACTGCCTCATATGGTTCTGCTGTGGTTTGAATTGTATTCCAAACAAAGATCCTTTGCTTTACCTGGAACAGCTGACATCCTGAGATGATACCTTTAATACCATCGAACAATAACATCTGCCTATCCCAGGTCTTTGCAAAGGACTCAATAGGTGGATAAAAATGTCAAAGCCAGTCTGAACAACAGGCTGATTGTGCGCCAGACACAATAGTAATACCTACCCCATGGCCTCATGATTGATGGTTACTCATATCTAAATTTTGGATATTCATTTTGAATGTTAACTGTACTTCATTTAGCAATATAATCTATTAACATTTTATGGACATTAATCAACTAGAGTTTACTACAACAATCAACTATATTAAAATTAGTGAATATTTATGTCAGTGGCAGCTACGAAATCTATTCAGCGTACTTCTGTAAGTATTTCTATCCTACTTTTGAAGTAGAAGGCTTTGAGATTGCAATTTCCAAACCTGCTAAATAGGTCCATGCTAACTAATAGTAGCCTCTCAGGTATGGACATCAGAAAAAACACGTATTGTGATTTAAAAAATATGTAGGACAAGCAGGGATAAAATGGCAGCATGTTTATAGTCATGTGGCTTAGCATATTATGTGAATACAGTCATATTCTCTCAGTTTGTTCCTCTTTTGATATTTCCTGGTAAGAAGGAAAAATTCTAAAAACACAGAAGGTTTAGACCAATGGTGCTGAAACTATTTTATCATGAAAAATACTAGATAATTTACAGGTTGTTTTTTTTTTTTTTTTGCTTGTTTGGTAACCTCTATCCAGAATCCTTAATGGGTTTACATTGTAATTTTGATGAAATTGTAATGTTCAAATGTCATGCAACATTCAGAGTAATGCATTTATGCCATATAGATAAGATATTAATGTTTTAATAAGCTACATTAAAAACTGATGTTGGAACTGACTGGAAAATGAAGTAAGAGATATGGGTAGTAAAGTATGAGATACAGTTTAAACTAAGGCCTTCAGATTGTTTGAAATGCTTCAAGAAAGTAGTCAAATTTAAGAGTTTCCAATTTTTAATATTAAGGAAATATAATCTGATTACATACGAGACATAACAACAAGCATTATAACAAACAATTTCTGTTAAAAATCTCTTGTTTTTTATTCTCCTATTTGTCATTCTTAATAAAAGAATTTGTGCACACTTTAGATAATTTACTTCTTTGAAAGAACATCTGGAGTTGAGTTACTTTAAAAAGTGGCTCATAGTAGTTTATATTGTCCTGGATAGTTAAAGTTCATTTAATAGGAAAGCAATGCAAATGAATAGAAAGCAAACACAAATAACCTCAATAAATATGGGGCAATGTAATTGCGCCATGGAATTAAAGTGCAATAACCTACTAACTGTTGCAAACTAGTCTAACAAGCTGGCATCAACTGGAAAACAGAACAACTCACACCGCCTACATGTGAGAACATGACTCAACCTAAGCAGACCCAACCATGACCTCAATCAGTCTTCATGTGATTTGTTCATTATCATTTTGAAATAGGTCATTTGGCAGTACCGATCAGGTAAATAGTAAATAAAAATGTTAATAAAGCCAAATTTATTATCTCTCTTTATGTGTGATACCTTGTTACCTTGTTTTCCCGAAAATAAGTCCCAACCAGAAAATAAGTCCTAGCATGATTTTTCAGGATGCTCATAATATAAGCCCTATCCCCAAAATAAGCCCCAGTTAAGATTGTCAGCCAGGTGGATGCATTTAGTACTCTATTTCCCCCAAAATAAGACCTGACCAGAAAATAAACCCTAATGCATCTTTTGGAGCAAAAATTAATATAAAACCCAGTCTTATTTTCAGGGAAACATGGTATTTTTATTTAATTTCCAGCTGGAGTTCAGGAGAGACCTAACTTTGCATCCTGCTTTAAGTAATAATACTACTCTAACATATCTCAAGGCTTCCTTGTTTTATTTCACTCATTCATTGGCATCCTTCAGTCTCAAGAGACTATGGTATCGTGCTCTGAAAAGAGGTCCTAAAACAGCATCTAGTGTGACTAAAAAAGGACAATTTGAGAGTGGCAATCCCTTCCACACTGAGGGCAGATACATTCTGTCCCTTGCCCAGCCCCCAGATTTCGCTGGTTCCGGGACTGCCTCTTTGCCTCAGCCTGCTGAACAAGTGTCTCTTCGAATTGGAGAAGGCCATGCTGTGTCTTTAGCCTCCAAGCTGAACGATCGGAGGTCAAGGTTTCCCAGTTGTTAATGTCCATTCCCAGGGCCTTTAGGTCCCCCTTGCAGATATCCTTATATCGCAGCTGTGGTCTCCCTCTGAGGCGCTTTCCCTGCACTAATTCTCCATACAGGAGATCTTTCAGAATCTGACCATCAGCCATTCTCACGACATCCCCCAGCCAGCGTGGAAGTCACTGTTTCAATAGTGTATACATGCTAGAAATTCCAGCACATTCCAAGACTGCGCTATTTGGAACTTTGTTCTGCCAGGTGATGCCAAGAATTCGTCAGAGACAAAGCATATGAAAGGTGTTCAACTTTCTTTTCTGCCGTGCGTAGAGTCACGGCAGTACAAGACTCATTGCAGTACAAGAGTGTGCTCTTGTACTGCAGTGTTTTATTTAGTTCCTTCACATTTATTCTATGTTCTAAATACTATAGAGGCTTGTTGTGCCCTGCATGTATTTAGCTCAATAATAGCAACCAATCCACAAGCCCTTGTGTATTGTGTATATAATTAAGCTGATTCAGAGAGAGGATAAAGGCTTCCATTTTGAATGGACTAGCTGTTCAAAATCAGTACCACAAGTTCATATGGGCTGAAACTAGCTAGCTCTGTTTATTAGAGTAACAAAGAAGTATTACAGAATTAGTCTTTCAATTTGTTCTGGGCACAAGATATAAAGCTAATTTCCAATTGAAAAATTATGGGACTTTAAATACAGCCAACCTTGTTTTTTTTTTCCAATACTTTTTCAAACTTTCTAACAAATATCCAAGATAGGTGAAAAATGAAACCAGCCTTAAATGTTGCCCTTTTCATAACTCCACCTAAACAATCCCATGTTTTGTTAGTTGTCCATGAAATTAATTTGGCCCAAATTGTTTTGTTGTAGCTAGCAGAATGGAAGTTCAATGCCGGTTAGCTTCTAAACCCTAATTGAAACAAGAATTCCTCTGGCATTTCAGTGCAAGTACCAAGCCTGAACTCCATTCTCCCATCACATTTCAAAAGCTCCATGTGAAGAGCAGCTATTTTCCAAACTAATGTTTACCACATTCCTTTGCCCTTGTTTGGAAACTCTGTACTCTGGATCTTGAGCGAAGACTATTCATTCTCACTTAGAATTCTGCAAGGCAGTCAGTGGGCCATCAGCAGCTTGGCTGGGCCCTCTCAGCAGTGATGGAGAAGCAGAATATTTTCTGATACTCCTGAGAAGAACAAGGACCAGGGCCAGCCAAGCCCTCACAGATAGTCCTGGCTATCTGTTTCACTAGGGAAAAATGTGGGCATGATTTTTTTAAAAAAAAATATTTTATGTTTGCATACCTAGGTGTGGAGTAAAAATATCCCAATGCAAATACTGTAAACCCACTTGGCCTTGTCATTTCTAAGAGCAGCAACTCAACACCGTATACAAAAGGTTGCTATTTGACTATTGTTGTTTTAGCACAACAATGTGCTTAGATCCTGAACTCTACAGCACAAAAGAAGAATATGGAAGTGTGGGTCACCTGACTAAATGTTAAAAGAGTGAGGAAACTGAAAATGGAGAAGATGTAGAAGTTGGACAATTGAACAATACAAAACTAGAGATATTTATATAACCAGTGAAAATTAATGTCTGTGGCCTTGTGCAAACATGTTGGGTTTGGCGAATTTAACTTTCTTTTTCCCTCTTTTTTCCTCCCAAGAGCTAGTATTTTTTTTCTATTACACTTCCCTTCAATATTTCATTTGCACATATTTTTCCTTCTCAGCCCTGTTTATTCCTGTTTTTCAGTTATCAGCCACAGCCTCTGAATTTTTAAATTCTTTCACATTTGGTTTTATTCAAGTTCCTTCCCTCATCTTCTTCCTTTTTCTTAGCAGCATCCCATTTTTCTCTTATTGGATCTTGGCTCAGGCTTTTCTTTTTGATGATTTAACATTTGCTTTATATACAGGTGTTGTATTTTTGTGAGCAGCCCCATGCTGCCGCAATCCTTTCCTCTGTAATTCAGTTACTGAAGAGTTTGTGATAATGCCTTAGAAAAGCTCATCACAGATTGTCACCCAGAGAACATGGAATGAGACATGGAATGAGCCGCGGTGGCGCAATGGTTAGACTGCAATACTGCAAGCTACTTCTGCTGATCACTGGCTGCCAGCAGTTTGGCAGATCGAATCTCACCAGGCTCAAGGTTGACTCAGCCTTCCATCCTTCCAAGGTGGGTAAAATGAGGACCCAGATTGTTGGGGGCAATATGCTGACTCTATAAACTGCTTAGAGAGGGCTGTAAAGCACTGTGAAGCAGTATATAAGTCTAAGTGCTATTGCTATCAAGTCAGACTCAGTTCAATGGAAATTCAACTTTAGGCTGAAAGCAGTGGTGAAATCTAAAATTTGTTACTACCGGTTCTGTGGGCGTGGCTTGGGGGGGGTAATGTGCCTGGGTGGGCATGGCCATTTTTTTTTTTACTTTTAAAACCATTTTTTCTACAACCTCTTCGGCGAAGAGGTTGTAAAAAAATGCTTTCAAAAGGCTCTGACGATCCCAGCTGTGTTGCCTGATCGGCAGAGCCTTTTTTTCTTTTAAATACCTCTAACGATCAGGCAACTCAGCTTGGATCATCAGAGGCTTTTAAAAGAAAAAAAGCCGCTGGTGATTAGGAAACTCAGCTTGGATCATCAGAGGCATTTAAAAGAAAAAAAGGGTTTTTTTCCTTTTAAAAGCCTCTGCTGATCAGGCAACTCAGCTTGCATCGTCAGAGGCATTTAAAAGAAAAAAAAACCTCTGGCGATCAGGCAACTCAGCTTGGATCGTCAGAGGCATTTAAAAGAAAAAAACTCTTTTTTTTTCTTTTAAATGCCTCTGACGATCCAAGCTGAGCCGTGCGATCATCAGAGGCTTTTTTTTTTTACTTTTAAAAGCATTTTTTCGGCCGAAGAGGTTGTAGAAAAAATGCTTTTAAAAGTTAAAAAAAAGCCTCTGATGATTGTGCAGCTCAGCTGGGCATGCGGGGGGGGGGCAGGGATTTTTGCTATCGGTTCTCCGAACCACCCGCCTCCATCGCTACTGGATCGAGTGATCTGGTCCAAACCGGAAGCATTTCACCCCTGTCTGAAAGCCTTACTGGTAACAAGCACCAAGCTGAATTTTCCCTGGAAGAACTGCTTTGTCATTTTGGATCCAGGGAGGTATTGTGGTTTGCAGAACTCTTTACAGTTTTGGCTGATTTCACAACAATGACTGCTTCTAAATAACATTGCAATAAAAAAGTGTTATACTACAGGTAGTCCTTGACTTACAACCACGGTTGAGCCCCAAATTTCTGTTGACAAGCAAGACAGTTGTTAACTGAGTTTTGCCCCATTTTACAAACTGTCTTGTTAAGTGAATTGGTGCAGTTGCTAAGGTAGTAACATGGCCGTTAAGTGAATCTGGCTTCCCCATTGATTTTGCTTGTAGAAGGTTTCAAAAGGTGATCACATGATCCTGCAAAGTCATGAATAGGAACCAGTTGCCAAGCACCCAAATTTTGATCACGTGACCTGAGAATCATAAGTATGAAAAATGTTCATAAATCACTTTTTCAGTGTTGTAACTTTGAATGGTCATTAAATGAATGGCTGTAACTACTACCTGTACTTAAACATTTGCCTCTCGATCCAGTTCAGTAGGCTGGTTTTTTGTTTTAAAACCAATAAGAACCTGGGACCCAAATATGTGAAAGAATGCCTTTCCTTATAATATTTTAACTGTGCATGTAAGATCTGCAAGGACGGCTCTTCTTAAAGCACACACCGACTCCTTTGAATAAAAACAACCACCGCCTGTGCTATAGGGCCTAACTAATGAATAATAATGATAGCATGAATTTTGCCTGTAGGTCATTAACTTCTATAAAATACTTTCACTTGGGATGTTTGAAAAATGGATGTGAGGACCGGGAAGAGAAAGATAAATACAATGAACCTGGAGAGCTATAGAGATATATTTCATAAGCAAGCCTGAAGAGGAAGTATATACAAATGAAATACTCTTTTGCATAAAGAAGAAAGACTGTGTACATTGAAATGATTAACCTTGTTTGGGCAGCTTCCTCTGCTTTGTTTTTAAAATGGGGGGAAATCATTGAAATCTGAGTCCTTTTGCATACCAGCGCTTACAGTAAAAGCTGATTATACTGTAGATAAAGATATTATATATATATATATTTATATATATATATATATGTATGTATGTATGTATGTATGTATGTATGTATGTATGTGTGTATGTATATATATAGACATTGCACTAACTGAAGTTCATTGTCCCAGCTTGGTTGATTGGCATGAACAGAGGGACACAGTTGATATCTTTCACAGGCTAAGGGCCCCATCCAGGAGAATATAGAAAACACTGCAAATCATGATCTATTTATTTATTTTTGTGGCATGTAGGATGACTGAAGTTTTAGATGTTTTTATTCAATTGTATATAGCCTTTTATTCTTTTCTATCTATCTGTTGGAATGTAATTATGAAAAAGAGCTCAGAATTTTGTTCATTCATCAGAAAGATAAGTTTCTGAAAACAGGAAAGAACCTCATTTGTTGTGATAAGAGAAACCAATAATAACAAGTAACAGGTTCAAAAGTGAGATAGGTCTGCGGAGGAAAGAAATCTTGAAAAAAAAATCCTAATGCATCCCTATGGGCTCAAAGAGTTGCTGAATGTTAGAAGTCCTATCAGCCAACTTCATCTATCTCTTGCAAGAATTTTTCAGCTATTGGTTCCCCAGCTCCCTGCTTGAAGTCTCCAACAGGAGTGTTACGTCCTTATAAGGACATCTGCCAAGGGATTGGTTACTTCCACCGGCGGGAAGTTTGTCATTGGCCAGCTGGCTGGCCCGAGCAGAATATAAGGAGGCTCGGGAGCCACTGCCAGCAGTCTGTTTTTACTATTCTAATAAAGTGTTGAACGGACCAGAGCTGAGTCGCGTTTCTTTCTGGCGCCGATCTAACATGGAGAATGCCCATTCTTTTTTTTTTTTAATTTGATTTATATGCCGCCCTTCTCCGGAGACTCAGGGCGGCTTACAATGTGCTCAGCAATTGACTCAGTGATGCCCACATATGTGGTTGGAGAGTCAAAATGGCCAAAATAGTGATGGAACCTCACTAGAACTGGCTGTGAAAGCTCAGACTTAAAAGTCCTCAGGAAGATTATCATTCTATGAGTTTCCAACTCTGTGAATCTCTAACTTTCTTCACACTTGACTTAGTTAGCAGTTTGCTTCTTTAACAGCCCAGCCATGACAAGGTTCCACATATCCAATGAAAATGAAAGCTCTTTGGACATATTATTTCTTAAAATAGTCACACATTTCCTTCAATAACTTAGGAAAGGTTAACAATATTAAAGTTTGAATTGTGCACATATTCAGTCAATCATTAATTCTACTCACCCACCCTCATCAAAGGTTGCTCATCTGAAGTTCTTCCAATTGTGAGAATAAGAAAGATCCCACAATAATTTCCAACAACCTGGCACCCAAAAAACTTTTCAGGTCTTATCTGCAACTAAAATACAATACTTTCCTAGGAACTAAAATTCATAGACTTAGGCAGCAGACATTTTTGAAAATATTTGAAAGCTTTACAATTTTCAAGTATACTTCTTGAGGTATGATGGTTAGAAGTTAGTGAAACAAGGTGAAAGGAAAGAGAAAAAATGTGGCCATTCTGTCTCCCTCACATCCTGGATATAAATTGTTTCAACTTCTACCCTCAAAACGATGCTATAGAGCACCGCACATCAGAACAACTAGACACAAGGACAGTTTTTTCCTGAATGCCATCACTCTGCTTAACAATTAATTCCCACAACACTGTCAAATAATTTACTAAGACTGTATAACTATTATTCTTCTCTTCCTTACTAGTATCTATCTCTTCCCACTTATTACAACATTACCATGTTGCTTGCATCTTCCAATTTATATTGTTTTTATTTGTTTCCTAGTATGATTTGATAGCTTATTAGTAACCTTGACTATCACTAAGTGTTGTATCTTTTTATTCTTGATGAATGTATTTTATTCTCCTTATGTACACTGAGAGCATATGCACCAAAGACAAATTCCTTTTGTGTCCAATCACACTTGGCCAATAAAAAATTATATTCTATTCTAAAAACCATGAGATAGGGGACCTAACAAGAAAGCCAGTTCCCTTTGGTTAGTGCCTACTAGTCTTAGAAGTGGCTCACAAGTTCTATTTGGGTGAATATAAGAAGCAGAGGTGACCTCACAGCCCCCATGGTGTATTGGGAGACACTAAATATGAATATGGGTTTAGGGTTCTTTTTATGAAAATTAATATTAGTATGAAAGTAGTTCTAAAAGCAACTCATAGCAGAGTAACAAAGTGAAACGAGGAGCTCTCTCACTGCACTTCACAGATTCACCCTCTACAAGCAGTTGATTTAAAACTATTTTTAAAGCCACATTTAATGCTTATCTGAATATTACCTAACGAGGGCTGTGTGGGGGCATGTAATGAAGTGGGATCTCTCCAGCAGGTTCTGACCAGTTCTGGGGAACCGGTAGCAGAAATTTTGAGTAGTTCAGAGAACCAGTAAATACCACTTCTGACTGTCCCTGCCCCCATCTATTCTCTGCCTTCCGAGTCCCAGATGATCAGGAGGAAATGAGGATTTTGCAGTATCCTTCCCCTGGAGTGGGGAGGGAATGGAGATTTTACAGTATCCTTCTCCTGGAGTGGGGTGGGAATGGAGATTTTATAGTATCCTTCCCCTGCCATGCCCACCAAGCCATGCCACTCCCACCAAGCCACACCCACAGAACTGGTAGTAAAAAAATTTGAAACCCACCACTGGATCTCTCCCCCTTTACAACCCTGTTGTACTAGCGCTTGTGAATTGCTCTTTGGACTGGCAATCAGGTATGCTGAACTCTTGAATCAATTATGAATCAATTGCAAGCCCAATGTTCGATCCATAGGGAGATGGGGAGGGGATGCAGTTGTAATAGATACTATGTCCTGAGTTTAGCAGTATTCCAGATTAGCACCAGACCTTGTCCGGTAATGCTAAAACTATGCTGAATACATTTGAACAAAGTATATGCAAAAAAGAGCAAGTTTTGAGAAATCGCTAAACTCACCTGCCTAGCCATCCATCAAAATTCTATCAGTCTTGCTGCATCCTACCTTAAAGAGAGTTGATATTTTTCCACTTGTTGCTGAGATGTAGTGGAAGGGCATACAAAGCCATGGGAACTCAGCAATCACTTTCTTTAACTTCTTCTGCATTAAAACTGTTAGGAACAACAACATTTCCCTGATCCTGTTAACTGAGGCAAAATAGGATTTAGAAATCAAGGCAGTACAATTTACATTGCCATAGTTTTCTTGCTGACTTAAGAAAAGGGGAAATAAATATAAATGCAGCCACCAGAAAAAGCATTTTTTAATAAGTTAAACAGAAAGTAATTTACTTTCCATTTATCGACTTATTATCAGCACCTGACCAGGTGCTGTTCTATGCTGCCACCTATTATCTGTTCTTGAATATTGCAGTACACCACATGAAAAGTGAAAACAACAGTGTTAATATTGAGATTGCTCCTGTGAGCTGCATCTTCTCACAAAGCTGTGTTTTTTTGAGTGGAAAATAGGTATTTGTGGAACATAAGTTCTATATTATGAACTGTACCATACATATAATTTATAGGGCTAAAGACTTTGCTTTGGATATAAGATGGTAAATCAACATTTAGATTCAGGTCCCGAGGAGAGTGGTTTTTCCTTTCTCTTAAATCAACATGCTAACATGAACATTGCTTGGAAAAAGGTAACATATTTATTATTTTTATTTTATTTATTTTTTTAGATTTTTATACCGCCCCCTCTCCCGAAGGACTCGGGGCGGTGCACAGCCAAAGTTAAAAACATACAATATAAACAATTAAAATACGTTTAAAACAGAATTAAATCTAAGATGGCTCCCCAATTTAAAATGCCTTACCCATACCCCTATAAAAAGACAAATTTAAAATTTAAAAATTTAAAATTTCCACATTTAAAAAGGGGGAAGATTTAGGCCAGGCCAGCTTGATAAAATAGAAAAGTCTTAAGTGCGCGGCGGAAGGTGCGCAGATCCGGGATCCTACGTATCTCCGGGGGGAGCTCGTTCCAAATCGTAGGTGCCCCCACAGAGAAGGCTCTCCCCCTAGGGGCCGACAGCCGACATTGTTTGGCCGACGGCACCCGGAGGAGCCCCTCTCTATGGGAGCGTACTGGCCGGTGGGAGGCTATTGGTGGTAGCAGGCGGTCCCGTAAATAACCAGGTCCTAAGCCATGGAGCGCTTTAAAGGTGATAACCAGAACCTTGAAGCGCACTCGGAAGACCACCGGGAGCCAGTGCAGCTCGCGCAGGAGAGGTGTCACATGGGAACTCCAAGTCGCTCCCATCACCACCCGCGCGGCCGCACTCTGCGCCAGTTGGAGCCTCCGAGTGCACCTCAAGGGGAGCCCCATGTAGAGAGCATTGCAGTAATCCAGACGAGAAGTAACGAGGGCATGAGTGACTGTGTGTAGGGAGTCCCGATCTAGATAGGGACGCAACTGGCGGATCAGGCGAACCTGATGAAAAATCCTCCCGGACACGGCCGTCACATGCTCTTCTAACGACAGCCGTGAATCCAGGAGGACGCCCAAGTTGCGAGCCCTATCCGTGGGGGCCAATGATTCGCCCCCAATAGTCAGCGATGGCATTAGCTGACTATATCGGGACGTCGGAAACCACAGCCACTCGGTCTTGGATGGGTTGAGCCTGAGCCTGTTCCTCCCCATCCAGATCCGTACGGCCTCCAGGCACTGGGACATCACTTCAAGGGCATCGTTGGGGTGATCCGGGGTGGAGATGTACAGCTGGGTGTCGTCAGCGTACTGATGGTACTCCACCCCAAAACCACGGATGATCTCGCCCAGCGGCTTTACATAAATGTTGAACAAAAGGGGCGAGAGGACCGATCCCTGCGGCACCCCACATATGAGGGGCCTCGGGGTCGACCTCTGCCCCCCTGTCAACACAGACTGCGACCGGTCGGAGAGAAAGGAGGAGAACCACCTTAGTACGGTGCCTCCCACCCCCAACTCTTCCAACCGGTGCAGCATGATACCATGGTCGATGGTATCAAAAGCCGCTGAGAGATCTAACAGGACCAGGACAGAGGAACAACCCCTGTCCCGAGCCCTCCAGAGATCATCAACCAACGCGACCAATGCCGTTTCCGTGCTGTAACCAGGCCTGAAACCCGACTGGAACGGATCCAGATACGACGCTTCATCCAGGTACTGGGGAAGCTGTCCCGCAACCACACTCTCAACAACCTTCGCCACAAAACGAAGGTTGGAGACTGGACGATAATTAGCCAATATTGCCGGGTCCAGGGAAGGCTTCTTGAGGAGGGGCCTCACCACCGCCTCCTTAATATTGACTTAGTGGAAAATCCTGCTTCATTTTTTTGGCCCTGATTTTGGCTTGTATCTCACAATGTTCATTTGTGATTTGCTTTGCTTTGAATCATATGATTATTTATCACTGAAGCCTAGTCAGATCATGGGTTAAATATAGGCAAGGATTATGGCATGCTCTCAACAGCTATCAGTTTAAAAGAAAACCAACACAAGGACAAGAACAACAAAAATCTCCTTCAAAGGCCAACTTATAAACCTGCCTGCCAAGAATGCTAGTGTCACTTTACTTACGTCTTTCAGAAATGTTTAACTAGTTATTTGTGTAATCTCTAGTTCCCTACATCAAAAACCCTGCTGATTTATTTCTCCCTTGAGAGGAAAAATGTTTATGCAATCTACAAAAAAAAAATAAGGAACCATCAGTATGTGTTTAAATAAAGTTTGTGATTGAAATCCACCATCATTTGGTGCCATCTGTCATTTGTGCGGAATGCCAGGTTATTCCAATTTTACCTTTAATTAAAACTCAGTACAATACCTTACCCTACCCTTCCTACTTTTCAGAGCAATAAAAGAGTTCCAGGGTGCTTACTCATTTGGAAGGCAATCATTGGAATCGTAAGGTGTTTAGTTTATGGGACACATAAATAATTTAAAGGCATAATTTAAAAACTCCCCAGAAGACAGTGAAATCCGTTGCTTCAGTGTTGAAATTTCAGAGCCTCAATAGATGGCCACACTATTTATAAGTGTTTATATAATAAATCATCATCATAAGAATTAGTCATCTTCTTTGGCTTCTTCTAGCCTTCTTGGTTCATTTATCTGCAATTTACTTAAAACAACCATGTGGCTGGGAGTTATCCTCATAATTTTGGCTTCCTTTTCTTTCTTCTGTTCAGATCTTCAGTTTTACAAAATAACATTATAATTCTTAACCATTTTATAAGCATATGTTGCCCAAATAAAGAGGTGTTGGGGAGTGGGAGATGAAGAGATGAAAGGCTGAGAGTTAAATCAGATATTAAGTTGACACTTATGGAGCAATATTCATGCACATAGATTAAGTCAGCTGAACCTTTGATCAAGCTACTGACATTGTGTAGGTTAAAAAAAAGCAGCCAGATTCCTCCTTCTCAAGAGGTTGGATCCAAACAGTCTTTTATAAGACAGAGCCATGAAATCAATGGGACTTAAAAGAAAATACAGCAGTGTTAAAAGTACTTCCCATTGATTTCAGGGTATTTACATTAGGTTTAGTATGACTGAGCCAGGACGCAATTTATTAATGTATTTGGGTTCTCATGCACACAAATAAGAACAGAATGGGAGTTAAGATTCAACATTTTAATTTTCATAGGCCTAAATTAGTAACAATTAATAATGAATTAGGAAGCCAATGACCTTCCAGAAGTTACAGAGCCATCAACCATTGAGTGCCAGTGTGAATATTGGCGATACAGTTCAGTGACCTTTGGAGTGCCATGTTTGATGTTCATCCCAAAGGTGCTTTTTTCAAGAGGCAACTGGACTTTCTTTCTGTTTCTCATCCATGAGAAGCAAAATGTCTTCAAAGAAAAACCAGAAAGTCCAGTTGCCTCTTGAAAAAGCACTTTTGGGACAACCATGACCTGGATGACTGAGAATCTCCATAAACACTTGAAGTACATGATTATGTATGTATGTATGCATGCATGCATGTATAGATAAATGATAGGGAGAGAGAGAGATTTAGGAGTTGACAGACAGATTTAGGAATTGCCAATTACATATGCATGAGACTGCACATAGTAATTTTCACTCTGGGAATATATTTAACAAAAAGTGGATTCAAATTGCTATAATTAAATAATTGGAAAAATTCTCTCTCTTTCTATTTTGGTGTCATGAATCTTTACTGAAGATTAGCTATATACATTAGATCTCCAAACTTTTTTGGGTGTGGGGGGAAGGTATGAGAACCTACATGGAGAGGGAATTTGCTGCATGGAGAAAGAACTTATTCTGTTGCAGGTGTCCATTTCCCTGATAGCCAGATATTTTTTATATGGTGGAATAATAATTGCCAAAACATTTTAAGCTGCTACAACTTGATTTTTCTCTTTTCCCTAGATGTTTGTTTTCCAAACCCTTAAAGGAAGAGAAAGCATCTCAAATGAACAGTTGGTCTTGAGGAATAAAGAGTAAGTGTTTTTAAATGATTTGAGAGAAAATAATAATAAAGCAACACTGTTATAGTTCTGCACACATCAATACATACATGTATACATAATCTCTCTTGCAATTCCCTTTCAGAAACACTACAGTATACAAAATACAGAAAAGGGCTGTAAGGTACTGGAAGAAAGAAATTAAATGTAGAGTAGAAGAGGGGTTGGGGAAGGAAAGCTACAGTAAATGAAATTTAAATTAGTATAGTTCACTAACTACCTTGTACTTTTCTTTCGTTGTGTCACATCCGTCTCCCACCCACTATCACTGTGGCTTATAGAATCTGCAAATGGTCTTACTAGTTTACTGATGACCTCAATGAGCCCAGAGCTTGTTGATGTCTCTTTGGTGTTATTTTGTTCTTATTTTGGATAATACAAGAACTATAATAAAGAACACCCATTCATTCTTGACTCTATATCTTCTTGTATTACCTTGCACCTTTTTAAGGTACCCCATCCCTATTATCTTAAATTTATTGTTGTTTTTCTCTGGCAATAATCAGCTCTCACATAACAAAATAGCTGGAAACAAATTTCTCTCACATACATTTTAACTTCATTTACTCTTCTTATTTTTCAAGTTTCAATATTCTATACAGAATAATTGTCATCTGATGGATCAATAGCTACCAAGCTATTCATCATGGGTTGCTGCTCATCATGGGTTTGATTAACTGAGAATTTCTCATAATGCTTGGCAAGAGGAGAAGAAAGTACACTAGGTTACTAGCCTACAACTTGTGTCAATTGTGGCATTATCTACTTGTGATAAAATCAATATCATTTAGTTTTGCCAAATTTCAGCCAAGCTCAAATTTACCCTAAGCATCCTTATGCTATTCTATGCATGCTTAGATCAATAATCTAGAAACTTTGCAAGCCATTGCTATTGTTCCTACAATTACATTCACTAGAAAAATACTACTGAATTGAAAAAGTCCAGTTACAATTTGGTATAAAGTTGAGTAGTTCAACTCATTCTTTTTTCAGAGAATTGGGTCAGGACAATGTTTCTGCAGCACTCCGGAAGGAGAATACACAGAATGAAGTGTACAGTAATGAAGAAAAAGCAAGTAGAATGGAATTACCATATTGTATTGGAGAAATTGACTTCTTGGCTACCGGAAAGAAACAGGGAAAGGTACTACAAAACCTCTCAGCATGATCAATATTCAGTAGAATATTATTGTTATTCTATACTGTATTGTCACTGAATCTTTCTAAAAGAGATCCTTAAGCAATATTTTGTGTCAATGCTCATTCAGGGTGCTCTTTTTCATGGAAGAGACTGAGATTCAGTAGCAATATCAGAAAACAAAGGGAATCCCAAAGGTGCTTTTTCAAGAGGTAACTGGACTTCCTGGTTCTTCTCTGAAGAGCTAAAGAAGCTTTTTGGGTGAGAAGCAAAACATCAAAGAAAAAACAGGAAATCCAGTTGCCTCTTTAAAAAACTACTTTGGGACAACCATGACCTGGATGACTGCAAATCATTTTGAGGAAATTATTATCTTTGATGAAGGATCTAGGGGGACACTGATGAAAAAAATAATATGCTACTTGTAATATACTGTAATATGCTGTTTACAGATACAGATACTTGAATGCCTTCTTTAATCTGGTGTTTGATTCAGCTTGTGCTGGATTAGCTCCTGGAATTCCCAGTCACTGTGATCTCAGTCTTTGGCCTTGCAGTTGGGGAATTCTGGGAACTGAAAAGGCAACATACCTGGAAGCCATCAGAATGGTTTCTACAGAGTCTTCCATTTTTCAAAGGGGTAGATACACCCCTTTGACGTAAATACACAGCACTGTTGTTCCCAAGTTGTTCTTATTTAAAATAGTCCTTTGTGTTCTTTCCTACTCTCACAGTCATGATAACAAAATATTAGAAGCTAACCCCATAAAAAATGCCCATTACCCACTAGTAACATTTACATGTGAGACAGACCGGCTTCTGGTTTCTACAACCCTATTGTTTTTTCATGTGTTTTGTCTGAATGTCCTTTTCTTGATTATAGTTTCTTAAGGTTCCGTGTGCCATCCATCCTGGAGTTATATTTGACCTCATGAGTAACAAGTGGAACCTTCCTGCTCCCAATCTGGTTGTCTCTTTTGTTGGAGAAGAAGAACACTTTCAGGTGAAACCTGGGTTACGTGATACATTGAGGAAAGGATTGGTTAAGGCTGCCCAAAGCACAGGTGTGTTTTGTTTTGTTTTGTTCCTGAAAAAAAACAGCATTATCTTTAATCACCTTGTTCAATAAGACTCTAAAGGACCAAATTTCCAAAAGACTTTATGTTAGGATATGGTTTGAGCCTAACAAGTTGTCCAGGCAATATATGTGTTCTGTGACTTTAATATGAATATGTATTGTGTGACTTTAAAGTTTTACTGCTGATTCATTGTAATGCTGAGTCATGCTGTAATTAGATAATCACTAGTTGTAAAGGTATTTAAGAAAGGTACTGTAAAGTATTCAGTTGATGATAAACTACCACAGTGTGTGGAGTTGCTACCATTGTGCTATCATCGTTGGATGGATCTGCTACCATCGTGGTTTGTGAACCAGAGTGAGTTTGTTATTCTAACCAACTACTGTTTGTGTGGTAAGAAGAGATTTTTGTATCACTGGACTGATTTAACTGGCAAAGACTTGGATTGATTTAAAGACTATGAGATTGTTTTTTCACTATAAAGTAAACTTTTGATAAACCAGTTTGCACATCTCTTATTCATTGCTCTCAGCAACGTTTCTCTGTGCGCTACACTCTGCTGGTTGGTAACACAACAACAATATCCTTAACATTTTATATATTAAAATATACCGAGAATCTTAAAACGTTTCAGCTTTTGTTGATTCAATTGGCTAAATTTTCTGAGAAGACTCAATCCTATTAGAAATTGGTTTATTTCACTTAGAAGTCTTTTAATTTCTTCTAAAAAGAGCATGAAAAGATCCAAGCAGAGTTACCTTTATAATCAGGTCACCATTTCCTAATCATCATATCTTGGATAGTAATGAAATCCTTGGGCACAAGTAAACAACCTTATTTTATCATTTTGTCCATGGTTTCACTCGGCTTCCTTCATTCAGTCCTCTGATCAGAGAATCCATATAATGACTTCTTAGTTGTCTCTCTCTTAGCTTCCCTAGTCTAAACTGACAAATATGTCCCTTATATCTGTGCTGCAATCCTCAACAGTCAGCTTTGCTACATTCAGGAAGGAAGTCTTCATTTCTCTTGCACATCTTTTTATGCTGCCTCTTTGATCATATAGGTCTGAAACTTGACAAAAGTTGTTTCCCAGCAAAGCAAATACTACTGCAATACATTTCATCACATTCTGTCTCAGAGCATTTACATGTTTACAGGTACTTTAAAAAAAGAGCTTAGTTCTAAGATCTGTGCATCAATTTCAATGAAATTTGGTACTCTTCATCCCCACATGAGAATTCATTCTCTGCAGAGAAAAATGGTGTGTAGCCTATAATGAAATGGGTATTTGTACATGCAAACACATGGGGATATGGTGGGTCAGTCCCTATGGCTCTATCAAACGGGGATCCCTAAACCACTATCTGTTATGGCAACCTCTCACCATCTTTGCTGTGTAGGTCTGACTTGTTGCTGCTGCTACAATCATTATTTATAGAAAAAAACCTGCTCTTTGCATCTTTATTCTGGAGGAGTAAGATGGAATTTCTTGCCCTTCTGTAGCTAACAGATATGTAATGGACTAAATTCTTCCCAGAAGATTCAAATTGCTTGTTATATATAGTAAAGTCAAGGAGGAGAGAGAGAGAGAGAGAGAGAGAGAGAGTCAGACAGACAGACAGAGACAGAGAGAGAGACAGAGACAGACAGAGAGAGAGAGACAGAGAGAGAGAGAGACAGAGAGAGAGAGAAAAAAGACAGAAAAAGAGCAAGAAAGACAGAGAGAGAGAAAGAAAGAAAGAGAGAGAGAGAGCAAAGAACAAGGCAGGATACCTAGAAACAAGTAGCTCATTTTTAGGTTCCCGGGCTTTATGATCTCAACATCTTAGCCAAGTTGTAAGGTTTAATTTTGATCGATTGACATCTGGGAGCATTGTCTCTCCTTACATAACCATTTTCAATTTTCCAGTGTTAATCTATGGGGGAATAGAATTGTTTCTCTGAATCTTGCTTTGGTTTGAATTAAACTAGGCTATCCCTAGAATGATCCATATTAGATGACGCTCTGCCCCAAGCTCTAGATTTAATCCCTGAACCTGGATTAGGCAATGCTACATGTCTTTAATTCTTAAGTTTATATAATATCAAGGCCGAAAAATAAATCATTTCAGGTGCCTGGATTTTTACAAGTGCTCTGCATGTTGGAATAACAAAACACATCGGGCAAGCAGTCCAAGATCATATGTTGACAAGTACTTCGTCTACAGTAAAAGTAATTGCAATAGGAATAACTTCCCTGGAGAAAATACAGCAGAGAGATCTTCTGGAAAATGTCAAGGTACCCTCTTTTCATTGGCAAAAATATGGAAAACATACATATAGAGGATACTTAAGAACATGTAATGTTCTGGGAACTTGCTAAGAAGTCTTGCATTTGATGAAAATGATTACATGCAACATATGATTGAATCGTATTAACCAGGCATGGTCCAGAATAATAATTTGCTTTTTTGTGAAAAGTGATGTCTTCTTTTTCATAGAATGACATTCTTATAAGCCACAAAACTGATTATAACATCCAAGGGCCTTTGTATTCCCTTGACAATCACCATTCCCATTTCATTTTGGTGGAAGAGAGTGAGCCAGATGGGACAACAAAACTGCAACTTAGCTTGGAGAAATATATTTCAGAGCAGCATACTAGCTATGGAGGTAAGAGGCCCATTCTCAAAGAAAAAAACAATAGTCAAGAAAGGTCCTTATTTGCCATTTGGGCACCATTTGGATGTCTGACATTTTCAGGGGGTTATTGTTGCTTAATGATGGGACAGAGTCAGATTTACTTTAATTAGAACATAATCATTGAAATCAGTAAGACAAATTCATAGATAATGCAAATTTGGCAGCTAATACTGTACCTGTGTAAGTTCTTTGGTTTAGAAAAATATGCAGTAACTCTGTGAGTGTGTGCTCATATGCTCCATAAGCATATAAATCTATGTGATTGTTTGCTCATAACAGAGAATGCAGTGATCCACATGCAAAATGTAACTGTTTTATATGTATGAAGAAGTTAGAGAGATAAGAAGGGAAACAAGAAGGGATGATATATACCAGTGATGGCTAACCTTTTTCGGACCGAGTGCCCAAAGTGCATATGTGTGCCCCGTGAACCCCCAAAATGCAATGCGCACGTGGCCCCCATGCATGCGGCCCATGCATGTGCATGCGGCCCACGCATGTGCTCCCATTTGCAGATGCGGTCCCCCACACATGCCCTATGCCCCACGTGTGCCCCTCTCCCTGTGCATACGCGGCAGAGACCCGAAGACCAGCTGGCCATTGGGAAGCACACGCGAATGTGTGCCGGAGATGAACTAGGGCAACGGCTCGCGTGCCTACAGAGAGGGTGCTACGTGCCACCTCTAGCACACATGCCATAGGTTCGCCATCATGGACATATACCGTATGTGGTAGCAGCAGAAGAAGCAAATGTTTGTATTAGACATTTCATAAAATGCCATTTCCTCTCGAAAGATGGTTTTCAACTAGTATTAGTTTCTTAATGAATTTGGTCTAAGCATCAGCACATGTTATCCTTGGGCATTGAATCTTAGATGAGCTCATCACTGGTCATGCTTGGATCCCCCCCTCTCTCTCCCTCACTCCCTCTCTTACCCCCTCTTCTCTCTCTCACACACACACATCTATCTCTCTTACTAAACCAAAGTCAACAAAATCCATTACAGCTTAAAGTGATGTGTGATCCCTACAAATATTGTTTAGTTCCTTCTGCTATTTTGTTGCATAGTCAAGTAGAGATGATATTGGGCATAAACTGATTAGAAACAAATAATCAGATGAATTAGTAAATATATATTTTGAATTTTGTGAGAGATTTATTACATATTTTATAATATATTAACTCAGGAACAGGTAGCATTGAAATTCCAGTTCTCTGTTTACTTGTGAATGGAAGACCTCACATTCTTGAGGTAAGACATGAAAATTTTGTTGTCATAAGAATTCTAACTATGCAAAGATTCTGGTGCTGGGCAAGAAACAGAGGATTCTTAAGCATAGGGGCCTATGTGGATGAACTACTTAAAAATAAAACATATAATATACAGTAGTTGCATAATTCCTGGATAAAGTCCAGACAGAACTTCACAAAACAAGAGACCAGAACATTTTTCAGTTCCTTATTTAGTTAAGTGAAATAATGGGAAGAGGAAGAAATAAGGTTGGTTATGTTGATCAAGATGACTGTCTAGAAGCTGTCTAAATATGAAGTATGGGAAATGTTATATAGACTTAATAATATTAAGCATTAGCACAGGGTGTCTACGGGTACCAAGTTTTTTTCAGGGATTATCATTGGAATCCCTTCTTTTTCTTTTAAAGTTTATTTAATTTAAAAAGTTTAAATTTAAAAAGTTTTAAAGTTTATTTAAACTTCATTTAATGTTTGATCTGATCTTCATTGATTGTTTGCCATTGACTTCAGTGGAATTTTGAAAAACTTCCAGTCTAGCCTGCAGCTCTGCAATTCCCTAGTCTCCCTTCCAAATTCCTGGCCAGATCAGCCCCTGCTGCAATCTGACTGGGTTTGATATAAATTCCACTGAATTCAATGAATAGAACTGTATACAATTTTGTGACCCTATTTGTTTTTATTTCAATAGCGAATTTTCAGGGGATTGAAAAATTCTATCCCTTGCCTTATTTTGGCTGGATCTGGTGGTGTAGCTGATATCTTAGCTGCACTGATGAGTGAGCCACACTTAATTGTGCCACAGGTAGTAGAAAAACAATTAAAACAGAAGTTCCCCACAGAGCATTTCACTTGGAATGAAACTGTTCATTGGACTGAAATGGTAAGTTAATTTCTTAATGCATTAAAGGACTGTAAAAATATTTTGGGAATACCTCCATTTCTTCTATGTCTTCTGTCTATCTCAAATCTATACCCTCTCCCCTAAACATATGACTTTTCAAGACAAACATATGACTTTTCAAGATAAAAAACAAACATGCCCAAGACATTATATTTTAGGAAATATACAGATTATAAAAGATATCAATAAAACTATCCTATAAAGGTAAAATTTAATAGCCTTAAAAGAACATAAGGTAAAATGCTGCTGACTATCAATACCCTGAAAATAAATGAAAAAGAAAAATTGGGGTCCCTCTATGACCTTCCACTGTGCCATAGGGGAGGGTCCGGGGGCCATGTCACAGCCCATCCCTTTGTTGTGCTGCCTCCACAGCCTCCAAAAATCACATGAGAATGAGGCATACTTTAGAGAGTAGTTGTTGTCAGGTATTTGTGAACATTGGCATGTCAACCCAAATGTTCTGGTGTGTCACCTTTGACAGACATTTCATAAGTTCACCATCACTCATGTAGGCAGTCCATCAGGCAACTTAACCCCATTATCAATTTGCCCATCTAACTGACTGCAGACTAACTGCTTATCTCCCACAAGCATCTGAGCAACAGCTTTCTGAACTAGATTTAAAGGCAGCTCTAAGCAGAACATATTAAAAGAGTCTAATTTTGGAAGTAATTATAGTAAACTTCAAAGAGTTTGGTTCATTTACATACCCTGAGTATTTCCAGACAAGGCTAGTATTTATTCTTCTTTTAAGTAGGCCCAGGGACCATGGCTTGCCTCTCATAACCCTTGGCATGGAATATCATCAAAGCATGAATAATCCGTAATTTTAACTGTTGTCTACTTAACCCTTTAGATCCAAAGTATTATCACCCAGGAGCAGCTTCTAACAATGCATTACTTTGAGCAAGAAGGTTCCGAAGAATTGGATACAGTTATTTTGAAAGCCCTGGTTAAAGGTAACCTACTTTTAATCAATGCTCTTTGTTTGTTAAAACACAAACCAAAATCTCACTTGCTTGATGTACAGACTTTTTTTTAACCTTAAACATAATCCGAATAGCGAATCACACAAGATAAAAATCCATCGATTTCACAAACCAATTCCAATTTAAGCTTCAAAAATATTAAGCTACTATTTTAAAAATAATCAATTGCAAATCAAAGGCTGGCTGAGATCGGAAAGTGACATAACCATTTTTATATTCATGAGCCATGATTGATTAATTGATTATGTGCCATCAAGTCTCTGCATGCTTCCATGTAGTGGTTAATTATCTGACTGTCTATTATATCATGTCTTTTTGTTGCACCATCATAAAAATATTGTTGGACAACATGTGCTACATATTCATACTTGGAACTGGAAAAAGGCACATGCTCACATCTGGTTCTGGTTTTTTTTTAAAGGATAACCTTTTTTCTGTATAATCACATCTGTAATATATAAATCATCCACATAGAACAAGAAGGTTGAAATTCAAAAATGCACAATTCTAGCTGAACATCTTTACATATTAACAGATTGCTTCTCTAGTTTAATTATATCACCACTTTTTCTGAGAGAATTAAACACCTACCTAATTCTGCCCCATGAAGGACACCTGAAACAGTACACAAACCAAAACAAATCAGATAAAAATGTGTAACACAATGTAGATTTGAAGCACATTATTTCCTTGAAAAGATTGTGGTTACAAAGTTGTGTATGCTTACTTGGCAGTAATTTATGACCTCTGAGTAAACCTCCACTGTGAATTTATTCTTATTTGATGTTTGTGACAGCTTGTAAGAGTCATAGTCAGGAAGCCCAAGAATATCTGGATGAACTCAAGCTGGCTGTGGCCTGGAATAGAGTGGACATCGCTAAAAGTGAAATATTCAATGGAGATGTGGAGTGGAAGGTAGATCCTTCTTTTTAAAACATATCTTTCAATTATTTATAAAGTTTCAGCAAGATAGAGCTATTATGTGCTTCCAAATTTTGAACTGGGAATCTATGAACTGGTCCACCTACACTTTAATGTCTTTGATATCCGTTGAGAAATTCTCTGTGATGGCTCTAATGCATTTTGCTAGATATACTAATTCAGGGGTCCCCAATCCCCGGTCCGTGGATCAACACTGGATTGCGGCATGCCAGAAACCAGGTTGCACAAACAAGCGAAGCCCCATCCATGGGATGCAGTCAGCACATGAAACCATACCCCCTTCAGTCCATCCTCTCTCCACGGTACGAGTCCCTGGTGCCTAAAAGGTTGGGGGCCACTGTACTAATTGATACATATTGTGGTATTTCATCCAGGAGGTACAGGTTACTCCATATAGTTGATGTAATCCTCTACTTAATCATTTGTGGGGGAATGTGTTTATTTATAAATTTTAATTTATTTTAATACATTTTAATTTATTTTTAATAAATTTATTTTACTAGAAGAGTACTCAAATCCTCTGCTCGAAATAAAATTCCCTATACCACCAGGCTTGAAATTTTAGGCATAGTCTCGAACTATGCCGTCTACGTTCCAACCTAAGCTTAGTTCATAAGATTATTTACCAAAATGTCCTACCTATAAATGAGTACTTTAATTTCAACCGCAATAACACAAGGGCTATCAATAATTTCAAACTCAATGTAATTTGCTCTAATCTTGATTGTAGGAAATATGACTTCTGCAATAGAATAGTAAATGTCTGGAACTCTCTACCTGATCCTGTTGTTAGTCTCTCTAATCCCCATACCTTTTACCTTAAACTGTCTACCTTTTCATGTTTCTTAAGAGGTCCGTAAGGGGGCGTGCATAAGTGCACCAGCGTGCCTACCATCCCTGTCCTACTGTCCCTATTTATATGTACTCATTTTATGTGTTTATGGCTATATTGTGCTTATTTATTTCCTTTTATATGTGTCCATGTCTATGTCTATACTGTTACTTGTTTCCTTGTACTTGTTGACAAATAAATAAATAAATAAATAAATAAATAAATAAATAAATAAATAAAATCATGTAGTGAGGTTTCTCAAGATGCAGGGTATGATGTTGCCTTAAGGACTGTGTAGTCACCTGTAATGTGGAATGCTCTCTGCACGTTGCATCATTGGTAGATAATTTTTGTATGGTAGTACTGTCTAGTTCATAAGCTTTTTAACTGAACCTTTTTTTTTCTTACATGGTAGATTGAAAAGTTGGACAGAGGTTACTTTTTCTTGCATTCTTGTACCTGTCCAATTTTAGCTCAGTTCAGAGAGCATAATTTGCAGCATACAACAATTTCTTATAGTCTTTTGGTTTCCATGAAGCATAATATGTTGGAAAGGATGATACAGTTCCCAATGGTAATATTTAGCAGTATTATAATCACAGTTGTTTTGCATTTCTTATTATTGTAGTCGGGTGATTTAGAGGAAGTGTTGATGGATGCCCTGGTGAATGATAAGCCAGAGTTTGTGAAATTGTTCATTGATAATGGGGCCAACATATATGACTTCCTAACATACAGCCGTCTTCAAAGCCTGTACTGTAACATTTCCCCAAAGTCTCTCCTCTATATGCTTCTACTTAAAAAACATGAAGAAAACAGACTTACTTTGGCTGGAATGAGTGGACAACATCACAAGGAAGTGGTGGATGTGTGTCCTCTCTTCACTCTTCATGAAGTTTCCAGGGTACTGAAAGATTTTCTACATGATGCCTGCAGAGGTTTTTACCATGACCAAAAACCTGGAGGAAAGAAGAAAGTGGTGAGTGTTTTACTACAAGTTGTGTTTAATGATGAACACAATACCTTTATTTATTTATTTTTTTTAAACAAAGAAACATACAAACAAACAAACAATACATTTTTTCTGAATAGAGGGATGGTCTGAGAGACGGATCGGGTCCAAAGACCCCCCCCCCGACAGCAGTTTGTCTGGCTGGATTTTCGCAAGGCTCGTCCGAGCCTGCAATTTTCCAGCCAGTCTCACTATGACGCTTCCGGTTTTTTCGAACACAATACCTTTTGAGGTCTTAGAACTCCAAGGCATAACTTAAATATTTTCAGAACCAAAAAGCATGTAATGGCAAAGTGGTATACTCAAAGGAACCCCAGTAGAAACAGTCCCAGTCAGACCTTGAAATCCTGTCTTCAAGGCCAGCTTCTAGTGTCAAGTTCCTTGAGAAGTAATAGTAATAATTTAGTGAACTTGTACGCTACCCAACTCAATTTATTCTGTATGGCCATAACACAATACAGCATTGATTTTGAAAAGAGCAGTTGTATTCATGCTGCTTCTTCTTGCTGGGAAATCCTTGTGAGGTCCAGCAGCCAGAATATGTAGACTATTTACATGCCCAGGTGCACCATGAGGAGGCTGGTCTACATTGCACCCCACCCCACTCAATGTCTTTGGGCGAATACCGTAAGTAGGCAGGTATTGGAAAACTGAACTAACAAAATACATCTTAACCTAAATAGGCTTCAAAAAATTCTGTGACACTTCCATTGTAAGTACAGATTAAAACACCCCCTGTGCCTTTCTGCTTAGCAGGACTGTTTTGCCTTCCTGCCTATCTGCTCATAGTCTCTTGACATTTTTTTTCAAGCTATTGAGTTCTGAGATGAAGCTGAAAATACTACACAGAGAAGAGAACGCATCAGGAAGACATTTTTTTTCAAGCTATTGAGTTCTGAGATGAAGCTGAAAATACTACACAGAGAAGAGAACGCATCAGGAAGACTTCTTCTCAGTTACACACACACACACACACACACACACACACACACACACACACACACACACATTATATATACAACACTTTTATTGAGGGCCTACCAGAGGTGGTATTCAGCAGGTTAACGGAACTGGTAACGGAAATTTTGAGTAGTTTGGAGAACCGTTAAATACCACCTCTGACTGGCCCCGCCCCATCTATTCTCTGCCTCCTGAGTCCCAGCTGATTGGGAGGAAATGGGGATTTTGCAGTAACCTTCCCCTGGAGTGGGGTGGGAATGGAGATTTTATAGTATCATTCCCCTGCCATGCCCATTAAGCCACGCCCACCAAGCCATGCCATGCCCACCAAGCCACGCCCATAGAACCGGTAGTAAAAAAATTTGAATACCACCACTGGGGCCTACCATATCGTCAGTGGACAGCAATAACCTCTGAATCATCCCTCTGAATTTCAGTGCTGAAATATTTGGGGGGGGGGGTGTATGCCTGAAATAAGAGATATCTTATGCTTGTGGAAGCTTGCTTGAATTTTAATACATTAGTGCCTGGTGGAAACTGCTTTTGTTTTTGCCAGCCCAAAATAGAATCCAATGTTCCAAAAAGCTAGGTTTTGCAGTTAATTTCCACTTCTTTATATGATATCCCATACAGAATGTTCTGATACCAATTCCTATTCATTAAGGATACAGCAACTGTCTTAATTTAACGGAATGAATTGTCTCATAATCCTGCTAAACAACAACTTTAAGAGAGCCGGGAGACGTGTGTATAATATGTGTGTGTGTTAATTTTGGTGCAGATAGAAATGCACTGTGAGATTTGCAACCGATACCCAATTATATTAGAGAGCCATTGCAATATAAAGAATCATCAAACATACAGGTGCATTTGATTTGTCTGTATAACTATAGTATCTGGAGATTCATCTTATATGTCAAGATATCTATGCTGATTTTGCCAAAATGTCCCCTCCCCATCCCTTTGGGGGGAAATTATTTAATGAGAATGGCCAAAAAATTCAGGTAAAAAGATAGCATAAGTTTATTATATACCTGGGTTCTAATCAAGGATTGCTCAAGAACAGACCATTTCTGTTTAGAAAAACTGTTGTGTAAAAGCCCCAGTGGATTTACCTATTAGATTTACATGCTTACAATAAGCCAGCTGTGGCATCTTAGACTAAAAATATCGTTTTTGAAGTGGTAAATTGTTGATTTATTTAGGACAAGACAAATGCAAGAAAGTTCCCAAGCCTCTTTGATATGAATCAGAAAAGTGAAAATCCTTGGCGAGATTTATTTTTATGGGCAGTGCTTCAAAACCGACACGAGATGGCGCACCTTTTCTGGGCCTTGGTAAGCTTCAAGAATTCATTCTTCTCTGTGTGTATGTATGTTTCTGTGTGTGCATTTGACTTAAAAGGCAATTGTGTCTGTCCGTGAAAATATTTCAACGTTTATAGTTTATAATAATTTTAGAGGGAACAACCAAATGAGCACAAAAGAATATTATGCAGCTCTGTGTCTTACCTATGGACTTCGAACATATTCCACTCTACATCTTCTTTTGAAGGCCATAAACATTTGATCTAAACATTGATTTGCAGGTTGCTTTTTGGAATAACTTTTTATAAGACAGTCCATAACTTTTACAAACGATGCAAATGAAAAACACGAATGTTGTAAAACTGCAATATATAAAATGTCATGGTTGAAAACCTTAATATGTTTAAAATCAAAAGACAGTTTTTTCAAGTTCTTTGGCTGACTGAACCAATACTCCCCTGTGTCGCCCTGCATAAAAACAATTTATAAACAGTATGTGAACAATGGCATGCAAATATTTGTTTTAAATACAGTGAGTGTATTTTTGATAAACCCACAAATGTACTTCAATCACTGTGCTTTACTTGAACCAATGGGAAAGAAGAAGTCAACACCACCCCAAATATAGATTAACCACAGATTTGATCAGGGACTGCCAGAGTATCTCTAAAAGACTTTTTTTAAAAAAAATTTGATTTATATGCGGCCCTTCTCCGGAGACTCAGGGCGGCTTACAATGCGTTAAGCAATAGCCTTCATACTTTTGTATATTTATACAAAGTCAGCTTATTGCCCCCACAAACTGGGTCTTCATTTTACCTACCTTAGAAAGGATGGAAGGCTGAGTCAACCTTGAGCCTGGTGAGATTCGAACTTACAGTAATTGCAGTTAGCTGGTGTTAATCACAATGCTATTAGTCTGCTGAGCCACCAGGCCCGTTAATCACTTATTGATATTTTTCTATCCTATTTGTATATTGTTGGTGATGTTTTTGCTGCAAGCCACTTAGATTTGTATAGACTAAAATGACATCAAAGAGAGCCATTTCGTCTGGTGGTTAAGGCACCAGGACAGAAAGCAGGAGACCATGAGATCAAGTCCCACTGTAGCCACGCAAGCCAGTTGTGTGATTTTGGGCCAGTCATTCTCTCTCAGCCCAACCCAACTCACATGGACATTATTGTGGAAAAAAATAGTAGGAAGTTGGATACGTTTGACATTTTGACTTAAATAATACTGTGTTTCCCCAAAAATAAGATCCTGTCTTATATTTTTTTGAACCCCGAAATAAGTGCTTGGCCTTATTTTAAGGGATGTCTTATTATTTTGGGGCACATGGAACAAGATGGGACTCCTCTTGCCGTCTTATCTGATTTCCAGCTCTGTCTCCCTAATCCTAACCAGAGGAAATGGCAGGGACCGGCTGTGCATGTGTTTAAATATTTTCGGGGAGGGTTTATTTTGGGGGGGGAACTTAATTTAGTGCATGCGCTCAAAAGCCCGATTGGGCTTATTATCAGGGGATGTCTTATTTTAGGGGAAACAGGGTAATAAGTAATAATAATAAAGTAAAATAAATAAATAATAAAATAAAAATTTATTTATTTATTTATTAAATAATAAAAATGATAAAAGTGGTATACAAATAAAAATAAAAAAATAAAAAACCCACTTGAAATCAATAAAAGATATGAATAAATGCTGGAATGACCCTATTCAGACTAAGGAAAGACACAAAATCTTCCTCCCTCTCTTCCTCTTCTTCCTCCTCCTCCCTTCCCCTCCCCCCCCTCACACACACACACAATTCTTGAGATATTGCCTTTTCTCAAGGGCCATAGCGTAGCAGCCTGGTTACTTAACTAACTAGATTAAAAACTTCACTTCTTTGTAAAAATAACCCAAGAATGCCTCTTGGTGATTTCACAGCCAAGCAGGAAATCTTGGAGTATTTCTGTTTCTGCACAGTTAAGGGTAAAGGTTTAAACACATTGTTTCCTTTTGTCAAAAACAAAAGAAAAAATACCAGACACAGCTGTACACAAAACCAAAAACAGAAGCCCTGTCCTGCCAGTATTTTTCAGATTTTTTTTTCTTTTTTGCAAAGCTTGGGGGCTTCTGTCATGTCTCAGCAAGTTTAGATTTACAGTTTACAGCAGAAGCAGAAATCTCTGAGAGAGTCTTTGAAAAGGAACATAAAAATTGAAGGTTCTTGTAATTTCGTCTTTGAAATTGTGGTTGAAAAGAATTAAACAAAATGCCCTTCTAAATAGCACTTTCAGATCATAATGGTACAGGGAGTAAAAAGAATCCTTTGAGAACAATTTGAGAACAGTTCTTTCTGGTGGTTTTAAAAACCCTATGCCAGCAAAACTATATCTGAGGCATCCTAAACACTTGCCAGTGCTCTACCTATATAGTGCTGGATGGGAGAGAAGATGTACTTTAACTGTCAGGATTTATTTCATATAGTGAAGCATTTAAAAGCTACAAATGCCAGTAGATGATTTTAGGGCCTCTTTCCTTCTGCCTTAATATTTTAGGAGGATGTGCGTGAGGCTTAAGTCACCTATAAGCAGTTTAAATAACATTTAACCTGATTAATTGTCCATAAGAATCCCAGTGGCGTTCGGTTGGTCATGTTGTGGTCCGCCAGCAGCCCGCGGAGCTAGCAGCAGAGTCGGACAGTGAGGAGTCTGGGGAAGATCATGCGCCAGTCCTGGAGTCTGGGGAAGGCCCAGACAAGGGCTCTGTGTCAGAGGCAGAGATGGGGCCAGGGCCATCTGGGAGTGATGTGTGGACTCTGGAGCCTCCAGAGTCGGACAGCAGAGAGGCAGAGGAACAGGAGAAGCCTGTTCCTAGTGCACACATACGCACAGTTGCCAGAAGGCAAGAGCAGCTAAAGCAAAAAGGACGACTTGGGAGGAAGGCCAGGAGATGATTGGCCCCTCTCATAAGGCTTAAAAGAGCAGCAAAGGTTCTTGGGCTCTTTGTAGGAAAGCAATGTTGCTAAATCTGTTTTCCAGTAAGCGTCTCTTGTTTCTGAACTTTGTGGGGCTTTGCCAAGAAAGGCTTTGGCAGGGTGCCAAAGAAGATAAAGGTTTGTGATAAGCCAAAGGACTTTTTCTGAAGGACTTATTTGGGAATTAATTTGGACTAAGATGAGAATGAAGTAATTCCCAGCTGCTATAATAAAATAGGGTTGTTTAAGACTAAATTGTGTCACAACAGGTCACAATGAGAAGTAAAATGTTGGATTAAAGTAGAATAGTAGATCTTGGCCTGATCTAGCAGTGCTTATGTTTTTCTCATTGTTCTTTATTTGGCTGATTTTAACCACTGCCTTCTGTGAACTTTTCTCCTTGGCATGAGCCTTGTATAGCATGAGGATTTAATATGGCATAGATGACTGGGCCAAAATGCTTACGCTTTTTACCTGCTTGTTCTCATACAAGAAAGGGGTGATTTGGATGCAGTCTTTGGAAAATGAAAATTCAGCTTTGCCAAATTGACATGTCTTTGATTATGATCATTTCAAGCTGAAAGCATTTATGGAATTTGCATTATGGGGCCCACCTTTCCTTTTCAACTCTCAACCAGGTTCACTCTGCTGAATGTAAGCGTATGCTATATATGAGTCTTTAAAAGGCCAAACAAGATCTAGCAGAGAGACAGTTTGGTGCAGTGGTTAAAGCATCAGGCTACATCTGGGAGACCATAAGTTCTAGTCCTGACTTAGCCACAAAGTCAGCTTGGTGACCTTGGGCCAGACACTTTCTCTCAGCCGTAGGAAAAAGATAATGGCAAACAATTTCTGAAATCTTGCCAAGAAAGCTGCAGGAATTTGTCCAAACATTAAGCATCAACACCAGCTCGAACGTATGTGAGATCTAGTTAATTTTGCTACACTGTGAATGCATGTATAATGTTTTCTGTTTCATAAAAGGCAGGCCATTGAAACTCCACAGTTATACATTTGACTGAATTTGGGAAATATAGCATTTGAGTAGTTCTATATGTTATCTTCTTCAGGGTCCAGAAGGAGTTGCTGCAGCTCTGGCTGCTTGTCAAATAGTACGAGAGATGTCCCACCTGGAAACCGATGCAGAAGTGGTGCGCAGAATGAAAGAAGCAAAATATGAGCAGCTTGCAGTGGGTAGGTAGATGCAGCCTGCCCAGAGATTCATGCCTGTACAGGTCATAGTGTATGTGTGTGTGTATTTTCAATAAATGACTTTAATATGATGGAGATGGCAAGTCCAAAAACAATTTCCAGAAGACAATCTGGGGAGGTTATTCCCTGTCTTCCACTCTAGCCTGCCATGATTCTATATTTTCATTTACCTTTATAATATTTATTGGTTAGTAAGAGGCAACTAAGCCCAGAATTTCACCTTTCTTGCCACAGTTGTTAAGTAAATCACTGCAATGGTTTACGCTAGCAACACGGTTGTTAAGTGAATCTGAGTTCCCCATTGACTTTGTTTGTCAGAAAGTCACAAAAGGTAATCACATGACCTTGGGACACTATAACTATAGTAAATATAAGTCAGTTACCCAGCGGTTGAATTTTTGTCACATGACCATGGGGATGCTGCAACAATTATAAGTGCAAAAAATTGTCACTTTTTTCCCCAAGTTCGTTGTAATGTTGAACAGTCACTAAATGAACTGTTGTAAATTGGGGACTACCTGTATTTACGAAGTCCCATTTATTTAACCAGAAAATATTTTTTTTTAAAAAAATGAGCTGGTGGGACATAGAATTTGGAAGAGAGTATATTGTATACCTCTAGCTGAAGCTCCCCTTAGTTTCTATCTGTGGTTAGAGATCCAGGGAATGACACCAGAAGCCTCACGCAAAATAAGTATTATATCGCAAAGCCAAAATAGTTCCAACCATAAGAATCCCTTCCTAAACAACAAAGACATCAAACTGATGACATTCCACCCTGCCACAACCTTTATGTTGTGGTCCACCAACAGCCTGTAGAGCTGGCAGCAGAGTCGGACAGTGAGGAGGCTGGGGAGGAACATGGGCCAGGCCTAGAGTCTGGGGAAGGCTCAGACGAGGGTTCTGTGTCAGAGGCAGAAAAAGGGCCATCTGGGAGGTACATGCTGCCTCCAGAGCCTCCAGAGTAAGACCTCAGCGAGGCAGAGGAACAGGGGGAGCCTGTTCCCAGTATGCGCATGCGCAGAGCTGCCAGAAGGCAAGAACAGTTAAAACAAAGGGGACGACTCTGCAGTAGGGCTTGGAGATGATTGGCCCCTCCCATAAGAGGAGCAAAGGCACGTGGGCCTTTGCAGGAAGCAACATTGTTAATTCTGTGCAGTTTAAAGTCTGAAGCTCTGTTCGATTCTGGACTCCGTGTGGCTTTGCCAATTAGGTCTTTGGCAGCGTGTCAAGGGAGATAAAGCCTTATCCCAAAGGACTCTTTACAACTATTTGGGACTCATCTATGAATGAACAGAATTCACAGCTGTTAAAATAAAATAGGTTTTTGGGACTATTTGTATGTTTTACTGACTCAGGAAGCCTAGGTCAAAACACTTTATTGTGAAGTTGTGTGGAATTAGAGAGTTTATGTCATCACATCCATTGAGGACCTGTATACTGCACGAGTCAAAAAGACGGCTGTGAAAATATCTACAGACCCCTCACATCCTGGACATAAATTGTTTCCACTTCTACCCTCAAAACGACGCTATAGAGCAATGCACTCCAGAACAACTAGACACAAGGACAGTTTTTTCTTGAATACCATCCCTCTGCTAAACAACTAATACCCACAACACTGTCAAATTAACTACTAAAACTCTATTACTATTCTTCTTCTCATCCATATCTCTTCCCTATCTCTTCCCACTTATGGCTATATCCATGTTGCTTGTATCTTTACAACTTATATTGTTTTTATTGTTTCCTAGTATGATTTGATTGCTTATCAGTATCCTATGACTATCAGTAAGTGTTGTATCTTATGATTTTTGATGAATATATTTTATTTTTTCTTTATTTACACTGAGAGCGTATGCACCAAAGACAAATTCCTTGTGTGACCAATCACACTTGGCCAATAAAGAATTCTATTCTATTCTATTCTATTCTATTCTATTCTATTCTATTCTATTCTATTCTATTCTATTCTATTCTATTCTATTCTATTCTATTCTATTCTATTCTATTCATCACAACACTCATTTCATTACTTGCCTCTTGTGAAACCCTCCAGTGTGTTCATTTGTATTTTATGGATCCTGGCTTGAATGAGATCTTTCCACTTACCTAAATAAGAGACAAAATGCCTCTTTCTCTTCCCTCTGGACTAGCTGTTGTCCTTTCCTCTGCAATCTTTCTGCCCCTCAATGAAAGTAAAGAAACCCCCTTCTTTAAGATAAGCACCGTTTCCTTCTATTGTTCAGTCTAGGTTTGGAATGCAAATATTTTGAGAACTTCCTTCTTTATAAAGTAAGAAGAATTGTGTGAAAGTAATATTTAAAAACAGACAAATCTCTCAATTACCAGGGAGGATGCACCTGAAGTTTGGATTTTAAAAATCATTGACTTCCCTCTTTTTTTTACAAGTAGCTTCTATGTTTACAAGCTTGTGGGATCCAGTATAAAATGAAAAAATCTCCAATGCCTTTGTTTTATTTCTTTATATGAGCAGAGGGTCTAAGACTTTTCTGTAGAGGAATATTCATATGACACCTTCCAGATCGTGAAAGAATTCTAGAAGGGGAATTGTGGGGTTTCGGCCAGTTTCCAACAGCCACCAAGGTTGACTAAAATTGGTTTCATTTCAATCTAGATGTTGCAGTGCAACGGAGCTGGGTCATTGGTGTTTTCAAAAGGATAGAGAAAACTGGCCAAAATAAATGAATGGTTTTCCTTCGTTTTTTTAACTACAGCATCTCTTTCTGCGTAGTCTGTATCAAGGGTCCCCAATTTTTGGGCCTTGGAGCGATACCCATCTGCAGCCTGTTAGGAATCGGGCCACACAAACAGTAGGCAAGCAAGTAAAACTTTATCTGGCATGTGTGGGATCTAGCTTGCATCTGAAACCATCCCCCCACCCCCTGGTGGAAAAATTGTCTTACAGAAAAGCAATCCCTGGTGCCAGAAAGGTTGGGGACCGCTGGTCTAAATGAAGTGGAATTAGAGGCTGGATTAGATGACTATTAAGATCTCCTTTAATTATGTAGAGTATTTACAACAGTATTTCAGTTTAGCAGTTTTATTCCAAAGGGAAATGCAGTTATTTATTCTATCCAGCCCCATTATCCCAATAAATGTAAAGCAAAAAAGAAAAAAAAAGAAAAGTAAAACATATACAGTAAATATATACATTATATTTATAAACATATTTTATAAACATATCATTTATACATTTACTGTATATTTATGTTTTACTTTTTTTCCTTTACATTAATTGGGATAATAGGAGGAAATAAAACTAATGTGCTTTGATTATCCTGATTGACTTTTCATGGGCTTCGTTTTTACCTATAATTCTGTAATCTGAGCACGGGTGATCTGGGGAGAAAGCCTTAAAATAATTAGGAACAGGAGGCTTGTAATGCATCTTGGTATTTTAGAACCACTTATAGTAGAAATGAAAGATTTCTGTGCCAGAAGAGTCTATGAAAGGGCCATAAATGGACTCTGTAATTTTGTCTAGATCAACATCTCTGCTTAAAACATATGTAGATGGATTCAAAATCATAGTCCTCATACCTCATTCTGTTTACTTGATCTTCATCTTTACTTTTCCTTTGGCAGAATTGTTCAGCGAATGCTACCATGACAGTGAAGAGCGAGCTTTTGCTTTGCTGGTGAGGAAGAATCGATATTGGAGCAAAACGACTTGTCTCCACTTGGCCACAGAAGCAGATGCCAAGTCCTTTTTTGCACATGATGGGGTTCAAGTGAGTACCCTTCAAGATGTCCCTCACTTGAAGGTTTTGGATAATCCACAGTTCAGAAGAAAGAGGAGAGAACATTGTTATGCTTGTACCCAGATTCAACTTATGTTCACTCACTTGTGCATATGGATCCTGTAGAGGCACAGGAATCTCACAACCCCCCTTGCCTCTACCTGGGTTTTTCAAATAGGTGGAGCTAGAGGGTATGAAATATAAACCTGGTCAACAGCCAGGAAAATAATTAGAAACATATGCAAATAACTTTCAATCGAGCATTGAGGCACGTAAAATCTGATGGAATATACAAAGACCTGATGAACTCAAATATTTTTACTAGTTACAATGTACATTTTGTGGATAGAAGCCACCAAGTCCAGACCCAGAACAACTCAAAGAGTGGATGGGATTCAGGACCCCTTTTATTTCCCCAAGCCCTTGCTTTCATGATTCATAAGTCTGATAGCTATCAATGGAAGTCAGGTGGTTCAGCACCCAACTTCCTTTGTCCATTTTCTGATGACATTCTTCTTTTGATCCTTAACAACTTGATTCTTTCATATTTACCACCTGAAAGGACCTTTTCCTTTCATCCTCTATCTACACATGCCTCCTCTATTTTTAGGTTATGGCCACTTCAGCCTACTCTCATGTTCTTACATATCTTCTCTGAACAGTGGATTCAGATATTAGAGGGCCTGCGAATCATTTTTTAGGAATTTTGGAATTAAAGTCATATATTATGCTCAGTGGGAAGCGAACCCATAAATGACAGCAATACCATTGTGACACACTGTTTTCTTAAAGCAAGAACAAAATCTTTGCACACTAAGAATAAAAACTATAATTGATAATCTCACCAGGAGAAAATAATCTCATTGGAATGTAAGAGATAATGTAATTCAGCACTGTGAAAAAACTGTAACTACTGTACCTGAGCTATTTTTACATCTAGAGCTTCATTAAATGACTGATTGCTTCCTCGGTTATATTAACAATGAAGTTATATTAACAGTGAAGATTGTCCTTTGTTAATAAGGTCCATAAATAAACAAGAGAGTGTTATTCTGAATTGTCAGCTCATCAAAAATCCTACGGGAAGCCTGCAAGAAATTAAAACACCATAGACACTAAGGGAGATGTTCTTGAGGACATTTGTAAGAACCATTACTTGGATAAAGAGGGCTGGAACATCCTTGAGGTCCTGGGAAGCAAGATAATATTCAGAAGTGACTCAGGCAAACATCCCCTCCACCAATTTGCTGTGGTAAAAGAAGGAAGGGAAGAAAATCACAACTGGAATCGCAAGACTCTATGATGGCCTATCTCAGTAGAGTTTTAGTCTTCCTGGGAAGTTGATTTTCTAATTTGGTCTGGTGGGGCTGACAAACACATATAGTAAATGTTTAAATGCAACATATTGAAGATTTTACAAATCACAAAGCTATAGATACAAAGCAACAGAGAAGCCATTTCAAAAATCTAACAGCAGCAGGACTGTTTTATTTTATTGTTTTAGTTTAGATATTTCATTTTTAAAAGTAGTAATTTATATAGCCACCCATCTCACCACAGTGAGAAAAAATTCTACCTAAAGGGACTCAGCAAATCAGCCAAATGGGTGTTTCTCTACAGTAAAAATGGGCAGCCCTAGTATGCATGTCATGCCCGATGCTACTTTTTGCCCTCCAAAATTGTGCCATCCAAAATTAGCATTAAGTTGCAAGTTACTGTGGTTTGACTTTTTGCCTTTTAAAAGGAATAACTGATAAAATAGGTACAAGAATATCTAAAAATAAGAAATATTTTTGTAAGCCACTCAGAGTCAATGAGAGTGAATAGACAGCCATATAAATTTTCTTAAATAATAGAAAATAAATAAAATTAAAATAAGTCCCCCAGAAGCTGGAAAAAAAGAAAGGATAGTCCTCAACGATAAACAAAAGAAGTCTGATTCTTATAAATAAAAAGCTTCATAGAGATAATGCAGGACTGGCTAAATTCATGAGTTAGCTTTTAGGGGAAACAGCTGGCTATGAAATATATGCCTTGTTTTCCTTCAAAACCATTTGTACTCATTCCAGAATTTCCTGAAGTTTTTGTGGTGAAGAACCTAAGAGACAGGTGAAAAGTTGAAAAACACATTTACATCGAATAACTTTAGCCGTTTGAGTTTTAAAAAAGAGCCAAGCGTTATGATGTACATTAAAGGTTTTTTATTATAATTTTTATTGAGCAAAGTAACATGTATTTGTATGTCCTTGGTACTTTCTGAGATTGGTTGCTTGCTTGCAAACATTTCATTACCCAGCTAAGCAGTATCATCCAAGCTAGTGAGTGTGAGTTTTGTAAAAAACAAACAAACAGTAGTATGCCCTGCCATTGTTGATATGGTGTAGTTTCCTCCTTGGCAATTACTTGACCAGGGTATTATTTTCTGCTTGTTTGTTTCTCTGGTGTCATCCCTGCTAATTTTGGTATTGGCTGCTAGTATTGGCTGTGTTCTTGTCTTTTTTACCCTTCTTAGCCTTTTACTTGTATAATATCATTGGTTTTTCACATCTTATCTTCTCTAAATTTCAGGCATTTCTGACAAAAATTTGGTGGGGAGACATGTCAACATCCACCCCAATTTTAAATCTGATCTGTGGATTTGGGTGCCCTTTCCTGATTTACACTAACTTGATTTCATTCAGGTATGAACCATAGATTCTTTTGCATCAAGAGGGCGAAAAAAGTGAATGCAAGCATAGTGATTGTAATAGTATGTGGGAATGGCCTTGGGAGACAGGAGGAAGTGTCAAAGCCTAGACAACAGTCTGGTAAATGAAATTTGAGTCTGAAGAAGGAAGGGTGGTAAAAGGGTCTCAGAAGGGACTCCTTAGTTTTCAGAAGAGTAAAAGTGTGAGACAAGAGAGGTACCTTGAGACTTGCAAGATTGTTAACATAACCATACAATAAAGATACAGCTGGTACGCCTGGTTGTGTTTCTTATCAGGGCTATTTCACTAGTTTAACAGTGACCTGCAAATAATGAAATGGCAACAGAATATGCTCCTTCTATATTCTGGAAATAAAATATTTTACTTTCTCCATTTAAAACATGTTTATAGAGACAACTTTGCTCTTTATATCTGCAATCAGAATATATTTCAAAAAGTATACTCAACCTTTTTTTTTTTTAAACCCACTATGTTACTGGAGAAAGCAAACTCTCTTATCACTCACAATCTTTAGCCCTATGTTCCTGACTTCTGCTTTCCCTTTAAAGATGACTTATTAAGGCCAAGGCATCAGTGAAGAAAGTTAGAACTTTGAGGACAGTAATAGTTCCAAAAGATCATGAGAACATTTTGTGCAGGTGAATGACTAATGTAAGAGTCCAGCCCTGTGGTATCTGATTGGCATTGGAAGGGGAACAGCTTGGGGAATCAAGATCTGGGTGGGAGATACCCAGTGAAAGATACCAGATTCAGATTACTTGGAAATAAACAAAATTATTTTTTACCCATTTGGAAATACAGTAACTCTTTTATCTCTGAGTCATGTCCTTACTGGCAGGAATCGGGGGTTATTTGATCTTTATGATAGATGGAAATGGGTAGTGAATTTCTTCCTAGCATTCTAGAGGGAACCAGACAGAAAGCTCTTGTTTTAATTTCTGCGTATTATGCTGTTGTTTTACTTTTTGCTAGGGAGGAAACAAATGGTCAAAGATGACCATTCAAATGACAAGTTTCTTATTTCTCTGTGACTGGAGCATGCAATTATGTTCCTGGCCCAAGGGTAATTGAAGTGATGTTCCTCTTCAGGTTCCCTTCGCACTGCTTTTATCAGGGGAAAAATATTATGTACTTTTATTAAATTATTTGAGATTCTTTATATTGCTACCTTTTATAATGCTATGAACAAATGTTCACATTTTCAGGATTCTAGTCAACAAAACGTTATGTCCTCTCAAGGTTTAGAACAATATTATTCCCAGGACATGGCACTTTAGCCGTATTATAATAGCCATATTCAGAGGTGGTTGCATTTCACAAGGTCTCTCCATTTACAGCAGGTTTTCATTATGCCAGTATTGTATTCTCCTTTGAAACTAAACCTTCCAACTGTCATACTTGGCTTTCTATGGTACTTATTAATTTATAAATCAAACACATAGGCTGCTCAACTCATTGTGATTTTAGGCAGTGTATTAGCGTAGAAACGTTTATACATGACATTTCTTTGCAAATGTCTCTGGGGTATACATGCTCCCCGATGACCTTTTAATAAATTTAATTAGCTATTATATTTTAAGCTGTCTTTTCAGCCAATTTCCCCTCCTCTGCATTTAGATGGTGCATAAATATAGACATAGAAGTACACTTTCCTTTCAGTTCCAAGTGATCCTAAGTTGGCCTCTGTCTGAATTCTGCTTTTTCCATGTGTCAATTTTAAAATAATTATGCTACGGAAGTGATAAAATCAAGCAATTGGAAGGGATCAAGTTTGCATGCATCACTTTTCTGAGTATGTAAGCCTCATAGCCAGTGGTGGATTGCTCCCGGTTCAGTCCGGTTCTATAGAACCGGGAGTAAAACCAATGGGAGGCTCCACCCACCCACCACGACGTCATCATGGGTGATCTGTGCATGTGCAGAAGCGCGCACGTGAGCAAAGCAAGCGTGCACGCGCACTCCCATTGTGAACTGGTAGTAAAGGTAAGTAGAACCAACCTCTGCTAACAGCCACTAGGAGCAATAAATGTCGAGATAATTAGCAGAGTGACTTCATCCTTTTATCTGCTTTTCTTGTCCAGAAGACTTACAATTTTGCATTTATCTATGTAACAAGCTTTAAATTTCTATCACTTCCATCCTCTCTCAGATTAGTTGTCTCTTTCTCTTCTGATGGATGCTGTTTAGGATCTCACTTGATTTACTTCATCTCTATAATGGAGAACATGCTATTGGTTCTGATAGATTTGTGCAAGTTAGGCTTTCCTATCATAATGTTATTTCTTAAAACAAACCCAGTTTGCTTTCATGAAAGCAAAGAAAGAACCAGCCTCAAGAATGCTCTCTAATAAGAACTGTATTCGTAACTTCTCTCACTGAACATCCATTTCGCTGTATAAAACTTTCAGCTATTCAGCAAAAGTTATTTGACCCAGAGCAGAAAGAGATTTAAAGATTAGATAGAGAATTAAAATAAAATTTAAAAAATCTAAAAGAAGGCTTATTGGTGTAGAGAGCTTATTTGTAGGAAACAGTGGTGGGATTCAATTTTTTTTACTACCGGTTCTGTGGGTGTGGCTTGGTGGGCCTGGCATGGCTTGGTGGGTGTGGCTTGGTGGGCGTGGCAGGGGAAGGATACTGAAAATTTTCCATTCCCTCCCCACTCCAGGGGAAGTTACTGCAAAATCCCCAGTTCCTCCCGATTAGCTGGGACTTGCAGAGAATTAGCTAGCAGAGAATAGATGGGGGCGGGGCCAGTCAGAGGTGGTATTTACCAGTTCTCCGAACTACTGAAAATTTCCGCTACTGGTTCTCCAGAACTGGCCAGAACCTGCTGAATACCACCTCTGATAGGAAAGCAGTCAGAAGTGCTACCTATCATCCATCAAGTAGAGCTATTAACTTGATGTAGAAGGTTCCTAGAACGAAAAAGGGTAGCAAATGTACTGGAAGAGCTAAGAAAAACAGAAACTAGGAAATAGCAAGAAGAATGAAAGTTTGCAAATGGAAAAAAAACCTTGTGACATCTAGACCTGAATATGATTCCCTATTTATTAACATTACAGCTATAATATTGAAAAAGATGTTAAGAGTGCATTGCGGGAATTGTTTCAGGAGAGGAGCATAGAGTCTAAAATATTCTTAATGTTTGATTCTGCAACAATTTGCAACAAACGAAGACTTGCAAGTGAATTATTAGAACCCTTGGGTTTCTTTCTGTAAATTTTAAAGCAACTAGAAAGACTAAATGTAACATGGACAGAAGTAGTTGAAGTAGGCTTACTTCTTAAGAGTTGGCCTCTAGAATATGAGAATATTTGAATTGTTGAATGTATGCCCTGTCTTCCTGATTTGTAGGAGCAATCAAAGTAGTCTACCATCCATAAAATCAATGCAATGAAAAATTGACATCAATTCGAATAAAATACAGTTAAAACAATAGCAAAAAGCTTGATGATAGAGATGCATTTTTGCCATTTTGCTGCAGACTCGGACAGAGGAAAACAAACACATTTCTTTGTGTATGTGTGTATGGGAGGGGTCTATATTCCCACAACCGCATCCCCTCTGCCTTTCAGGGTTTTACCTTTGGCTTTCTTGCTCAGTTGTCTTGTTTCTTCTTTCTCTAAATAACTAGAGCTTTCACCTCTGTTAGGACCTCAAAGCTATTTCTGTCTTCCTTTGTTTCTTTTTCTTTAAATGGAGAGCTGCTTCCTGTGTTGCTTTTTGCTGTAATGCCTCCTTTCTTTAGTTTTGAGCTCCAGGGTGGCCACTTACTACTTCATTTTTTTTTAATTTCAAACATTACTATAAATCTGTACTGACAAATTTGTAGCCAGACTTCAGAGTTCAGAGATGCCACAGGCACTAGAGGACATGTCTATTCATTTCCCTTTTGTTTCTAAAGGCACCACTGAGAGAAAGCTTTTTATATATACTATTTGAAGCGATGTATCAGCAGCCAGATTTGAACTTGTCTCAGAAAGAATGTATGTCCCTTGTATAAAAACCTATGTGTCCCAAAACATCTCCCTGCATCTTGTGAAGCTCAAATTCATTTTCTCAGGGTATCATTTTGTTCACATCTTGAGAACTTTCAGCTTCTCTTGGGCTAACTAACCTTGTGCATAGAAAAGGTATACTTCAAGAGGGAAGCATCCATAGGGGTGCTGATAGTGGCATCCAAATAGCAGATGGCAGAAGTGGTGTTACCATCCCAGCCTTGTTTCGTTGTCCTGCTGTCTGGCATTTTATCCATTTTGGCCCTTGCTAATGCCACTGCTTTAAGGGAAAAAAAAACCTGTCTTTAGATACTTGCTGTGAGCTTCCATACCTAACAACCTAAATTGTACTTCCAGAGTCTCACAACTGTTCTCTTCCCCACTCCTAAAGTTCCTTGGGCAAAAGTGTACCATACCCGGTTTGTGGGGGTAATATGACTTTGTATAAAAAAGAACACCGCTTTGGGGGGGGGTAGCGAAAGCCCTACTAAGCAGGTATATACAAAAGTATGAAGGCTATTGCTTAACACATTGTAAGCCGCCCCGAGTCTCCGGAGAAGGGCGGCATATAAATCGAACCAATAAATAAATAAATAAATAACTGCCAGCTCCACATGTATATTTTCCACCAGGCTATTTAGATGAAATAGGACTGTGGCGAACCTATGGCACGCGTGCCACATGTGGCATGTGGAGCCATATCGGTAGGCACGCGAGCATTGCCCTAGCTGAGCTCCAGCGCACATGCTACAGCAGCTTTTTTGTATCAATCTCAAAAATGAAAATTTTATTGTCATTTCAACTGTGAAAAAACAAATTTGTTTTCAATATCATTAAGCATTAAATCTATTTCTTTGCAGTGAGGAGACACAGTCAGTGGAGGACTCAGAATCATTCAAAGATCTTGACCGCCTTGATACAGAAAGGACTTTGCTGTCCTACACAAAAACAGAGTAAGGTTACATACATGGCCCTAGAAATATTTTTTAAAGATGCATTTATTAATAGTAGTTGCTATGACCATCCAACCATGTTAAATATAGAGTGTGATTTAAAATTGATGAAGGGTGTACTTTTCTTTACAATGTCGAAGCTGTACTTTACTAAACATTTGAATCCCTCAATTTGTTATTTTTAACTGTTATGTTTAACAGTTATTTTTATGAGTATGAAAATCCATCTACGCAAATGCTGCAGAATGCGGAGAAAAATACAGCATGTCAGTGCCCTTCCACAAGTCGCAACTGTGTGGCTTCTCCTTTTGCATATATTGAAATGTTTCATGGGGCTAAGTAGGGCTTTCTATCATTATGTCTATAGAAGTTAGAACTGTATGCCTTTTTATCTATGGAGATTCTCAGTCATCCAGGTCATAGTTGTCCCAAAACTATGCTTTTTCAAAAGGCAATTGGAGTTCCTTTGTTTTGCTTGAAGACGTTTCACTTCTCATCCAAGAATCTTCTTCAGTTCTGACTGAATGCCATTTGGCAGAAATCTGTTTGGGGAGATCTAGAAGTGTTTTTTTTTTTTAAATGATGCAGTCCTATTAATGCTTTCCTCCAAAAAGAACAATAGCAAAATTATGGTTATAGATATTTGATCATTGGGAATAATTCTCTTTATACCTCCAATTCTCAGTGGACATGCAAATCCAAGAAACTCCCATTGCTTTATGAAACATATTTGTTGCCCCTAAGCTCCACTGAAATGAATGGGGTATACCATGAGTCAGCAACCTGCGGCTCTGGAGCTGCAAGTGGCTCTTTCATCCCTCTGCTGCGGCTCCCTGTCGCTAGTCAGCTCCACAATTGATAAGGCTTTTGGTTAGGATAGGTGGAGGAAAAAGGATGCCGCACTAGGAGGAGACTCTATGGTGGGGGAACTGGACTTCCTGTCAGGTCCAGAATTGAACAGGGGGCTTCCAGTTAGGACCTTTGTGGCTCTTTGAGTGTTTAAGGTTGCCGACCCCTGGGGTATACAGTCAAGCAAATATGTCATTTAGGAGATGGTTGAGCTCAGCCCCTAGTTAGGATGCCAAATACTTGTCATTTTGGTTAAAATATATAAATTCTTGGTGTGTTACTTAAATGTAAATGGCAAGATCTAAATCCACTGTGGCTCCATTAAGTACAAAGAGATGGTTTGTGGTTTTTTAAAAAAATATGCTGAAAAAACCCCAAGCTTTAATAGTTACTAGGCAGCTTGAATTCTGCTTCCTCCGCTGTATGGATGAATTTTAATACAATATACACTCTGACCACCTTTGCTTCTAATATTCCTGCAGTGAAATTATTACTGCATTTTTTAAAATATTAGTTTGTTGCTATGGGAATGGCTGGGATGAGCACTCATATCAAATGTATGTATAACCTCACTGCAGACTTGCTCACCCAGAGCTCAAAGGAATTGCTCTTTTTATAATGGCTACATTTAATGTTTAATAAAAGTGCCAGGGGAAATTTAAAAACTGTAGTAGGAGTCAGTTCCATTGAGCTTCATTCGAAAGCTTTCTTTCTATACATGTCCTTCTCCTTAGAATCTGCTCCTAGTGTTCATTATCATTCACCATCAGTCACACTGTGAATTACAGAACAGCAATATAAATATAAAATAACCAAAAGAGACGCTATATCAGATGAAATCCACCAGTAGCCTTGTTACAAGGTGTCTTAAGGAAAGTATGCTAAAAAAAAAATCAATTTCAAAAACAAACATTAAAATTTAGACTAACATAAAAAGGAAAGCCAGAGTGAAATAAAGGAACAAGTTAAAAAGTGACAGAAAAAAAAATGCATCAAATAAATATATAATCAAAATGGCCTTCAACTTTTTCTAGTATAGAGGTAATAAAACAATACAACAACCTCTTTCTAGGTTGTTTCTTTCTAAGTAATAACAACAATTAAAATACCATAAAGCACTAATCAACATTCTGAAAAAAACAATATTCATAATAGTGTCCTCTCTTAATTTTAATTTAACACACAATAAATAGTCAAATATGAATAACTGTATGTTTGAAAAACTACACTATTTCACTAGACCTCAAATTCCAAATTTTTTCCCCTTATCTTGTAAGATAAGGAGAAAACAGTGGTCTCTAAGTCACAAGAAATTTAGTCAAAGTATTGTCTCTAAGCAAGGCAGTCAATTCTGCTATATGTCAGCTAGCTCTATTAGTTTCAAAGTCCATTGACTTTCCATTGTTGGTATTAGAGCCTTGGTAGTACAGGGGTTTAAGGCACCCTGTTATTAAGCTGGTTATTAAGACCAGCTGCCTGCAATTACTGCAGGGTTCGAATCTCGCCAAGGCTCAAGGTTGACTCAGCCTTCCATCCTTTCTAAGGTAGGTAAATTGAGGACCCAGTTGTGGGGGCAATAAGCTGACTTTGTATAAATATACAAAAGTATGAAGGCTATTGCTGAGCACATTGTAAGCCGCCCTGAGTCTTCGGAGAAGGGCGGCATATAAATCAAAATTAAAAAAAAAAAATTATTTTAATCTTCATTCAACCTATAGAGCAGGGGTATTAAACTCAAGACCCGCGGGCTGGATCTGGCCAGTGGGGTGCTTAGATCTGGCCTGTGGGGATGGGCTGGAAACAGCAAAGGACCAGCCTGCGGTGCCTCTGCCAGCAAAAACAGAGGTCGGGGGGTGGCATGGCATGGCATGGCGTGGCATGGCGTGGCATGGCGTGGCATGGCGTGGCATGGCGTGCACTCTGTTTTCACTGGCAGAGGGCTATAAAAAAAAGCTAAAAACAAAACAAAAGTAGAAATGTTTCCCTTTTTGCATTTGAGCATGCAAGAAGGGACAGGAAAGGAGAAAAGGAAAGAGGAAAGACAAAGAAAAAGAAGAAAAGATGGGAAGAGAGCAAGGAATAAAAAATAAGAGGGTAAGGAAGAAGAAAGGAGAATGAAGAGGGAAGGAAAAAGAGGAAAAGGAAGGAAGGAAGGAAGGAAGGAAGGAAGGAAGGAAGGAAGGAAGGAAGGAAGGAAGGAAGGAAGGAGATTATAATGAGAATCAGGGAGGGTCTCAGGGAAGTCCTGCCTTAGCACTTGGCCACCACAGGTGCCCCCGACACGAGTCCTGTGCTATGACCACCATGACCACCACCACCCCGGCCTCCAAGGTCAAACACAGCCCTGATGCAGTCCTCAATGAAATCAAGTTTGACACCCCTGCTATAGAAGCTTCTATAAGCCCCTTCTTCAACCCTGGATGCTCTGACATCAGATGTCCACAAATGTCCATAAAGACAAAGAGATGGGACTCTCTTTCAAAATCTCTGCCCTGTGCCTGTCAACACAGAAGTAAATTATGCTGCATTCAGGGAGAATTATTCTGGAGTATTTTAAATTGATTTCCAGGGTTAAAATGCTATTGCGCTCCCCCTCTCCAAGTTTTCATTAAATGTGCTATTATCAGCCTTCCTATGGTAGGTAGATGGACAGAAAACACAACCAGTTGAGCTAATTCTAATTTATTGTAAATCTATGTTAACAGAATTTTGCAAGTCTGAAAATACAGATCTCCTGTAGTCTGATAGGGTAGGAAGGATCCATTCTGAACTTCTTTCTCTGCCCATTATGCAGCTCTCCTCTCCCTTATCTGATCTAGGGAGCATCTTTCTACACCTTTGTCCACCTTCCATGAAATATCATTTCAAATATCATTACATCTATTCTAGTCACATATTTAGATGTTTGTTATCATAAATCTGGTTATGCTTACTCATAAATGATCATAAATGCAGATTAGAAATGCTGTTTAGACGCAAACCTCTTTTCAATTCATTAAGGGTCACTTTAGAGAGAATGTGATGCCACCACGATGGTATTCATAGATATGTAAATTTGACTTGCAGTGAGATTTGTATTCATCAGTTCTTTGGATGCTGTTTGCTATTCCTAATAGATGGACCTTAGGAACTCATTCCTGAAACATTCTGAACTTATGTCAATATGATCTGAACCTCAGGGGGGAAAAGTGGGTATCTATTCATCAACTTACCACTGGAATCAATGAGAGCAATCAAAGTTGTATCAATGAAGTGAAGATTTCATTGGCGGTCATTGTAAAAAGATTCATTAAATATCCCCATACTTTGATAAGGTGGGGAATAGAGCTATTTAAATATAGCAATTACTATTGAATTGGGGAGAAAACTTATCTGGATGCAGTTGCTTAATTTTTATGGAGGAATTTGGGGAAAATAGAATGATCAACCTCTCTCTAAAGCTAGTCTGAGCCTTTGGCAGAACCATGTCAAGAAATGCATTGCTATGGGTCTGTTCTTTCACTTTTGCAGGGCTGATGCCAGACTAGAAGCAGAACCTGCCTCTGGGAATATTACCTATGCAACATTTATGTTTACCCGCTGGAAAAAATTCTGGACTGCTCCTGTTACAGTCTTTATGGGGAATGTTGTTATGTATTTTGCTTTTCTCTTTCTATTTGCCTACGTCTTGTTAGTGGATTTTAAACCTCCACCTAAAGGTCCTGCTATCAAGGAGAACATACTCTACTTCTGGGTCTTTACACTAGTTTTGGAAGAAATCAGACAGGTTGGTGATTTACTCTGTGCTCTCTGCCAGGTTGCTAAATTTATCAGGTCACTGGACCTCTCTAAAACAGAACATGGCAGGAAAAGCAAGGAAAAAAATGCTAGTATTTTACTATAGACACTAGCATCCTGATCCAGACTGGAGCTTCTGTGCTGAAAGATTTATACAGTCAAGAGGAAAGAATGGGTCCTTCTAGATTATTAATGGCTTCAGGAAGTAGAAATCTGCAAGTGGTTGATAAGAATAAATTATTGCATTACTTCAACTATTTCATATCCTTTCCACTTCCTCCCCTTTGAAGAGAAACTGTATGTATCTGCATTTTTTCAGCTGCAGCTATGCAAAAAGCCTTGAGCTACGGTCAATATTGATTGCATTCATTAAATTTTGGCACAGGAAAAACTGAATGGGATTTAGAACATTGCTGCAAACACATCAGCAAGTATGATGCCATGCAAATGTCTAGCTTAGTCCATGCTGATTTTTAATTTCAATTTTTATATTCAACAACTCTGGGAATCTGATAGCTTCAGTGATAAATTGCTCTTGGGCTACAAATATAGACTCACAAGTATTTCCATGATGTCCCAAATTAGAGTATGAAGACTTTGTCAGAATGCAAGAGCATTAAAGTGGTAGGTTCCCTCTTTCCCACAAAAGCCACAGTATCCTATAATCATGAAGCCTGAGAAAATGTATAGTTGTACAATGTATAGTTCAGAATCAATGAATTAATTTTCCGATTCTGTAGATCCCATCTAAGGGTGCTAAGTATAGGCTGGCATAAACAACATGGCTATGTCAGGAGGGCCATCCAAGCCAGGGGTGGTATTCACTTACTTTCCCTACCGGTTTGCAAATATGAGCACGCGAGCATCCACGTATGAGCCTGGCCTTCAGCACATGTGCTTTGCTGGCACGTATACTTTCTGTGCATGCGCCCGGCCTAAAAACCTAAATAGGATGGCATAGAGCAGGGGTGGGTGGGTGAGCCCACCTGTGATTTCCGCTACCGGTTCAGATGAACCGGTCTGAACCAGCTGAATACCACCTCTGATCCAAGCCCATACAAATAGTAGGATGCTCAGGAATGAAAGACCTTTTAGTTATTCAGATGCATATAGGAAGGCTAGGAAAAAAGTGATCCTTATTTTCAATTGCCATATATTTCATACTCAATTTTGAAACTATTGATGAAGAAATGAAAGTGTTAACATAATAGCTGTTAACTTGCAGAGTTTCTTTACTGATGGAGGCATGAATCTAATCAAAAAATTCAAGCTCTATGTAGAAGATAATTGGAACAAATGTGATATGTTGGCTATTTTCTTGTTCATCATTGGAATCACTTGCAGGTATGTGACTTCATATGCTTCTCTTCCCCCCCCCCTTTTTTTTAAAAGTATGATATTACAGGTAGCGACAGAAGAGATGATACAGTGCTGAGAAAATACGTGGCCAAGCATGGTAGATAACTATCATAAGTGGACCCAAAGGTGCTTTTTCAAGAGGCAACTGGACTTTACGGTTTTTCTTGGAAGATGCTTCACTTCTCATCCAAGAAGTTTTTTCAGCTTTGAAGAAAAAATGTCTTTGAAGAAAACCCAGAAAGTCCAGTTGCCTCTTGAAAAAGCACCTTTGAGACAACCATGGCCTGGATGACTGAGAATTTCCATAGACATTTACCATAAATGGAGATTATGAAAAGATCACTAGTTCAGAATCAGAAATGTCTTGGGGGGGAAAAAACAAGGAATAACTTATTCAGTTCTTGTAAGAATCAGAGGATGCCTAGAAAAATTCAGTCCGTACAAACCAGAAGAGCTATAATTCAAGAGAAATATAGGGTAGATGACTGCTATTCTTATTGGTATAGTTGCCATAGCTCTTTTCCAGGGGCAACAAGGCTATTTGTTATTAATTAGCTGTATTTATTTGAGTTTTTAATCCAGCCAGAGTCACTGTTATTCAAGATGGGCTACCATATAAATGGGATAAATAAACACATAAACAAATATCTAAATAGTGCAAAATGAAAACCTTATCATGCCTGAAAAACCAGTACTGGTTGCTAATTGCTTTCTGGACACCTAGTGATTTGTCATGATCTTGGATCAGATTAGCTGATGAGACGTCTGTAAGGATTCCCCCAATTTCAGAGAGTATTCCTTGGGAATATGGAGAGAGCATTATTTGCAAGCTATGGCCCATACTTTTGGAAACATAAATTTTCACCTGTATTTAGAAAAGAATGTAGTTTGAGCTGTTTTAGTCTGATATTGATAGTTATGTGTTTGTGTTTTCATTATATCTTCCTATTGTGTTCCTATTTTATTTTACTTTATTTTTGCATTTTACTTTATTTTGCATTTTACTTTATTTTCCACGATAACTGCCTTCATCCTCTTATCAGGGTAGAAAGGGAAGGCATAAATTAAATATCAATACAAGAATATTTCTTCACCCTCCAGAATGTTTAATTCAACCTTTCATGATGGTCGAACAGTATTCGCAATTGATTTTATGGTGTTCACTCTGAGACTGATTCATATTTTTGCCATTCATAAACAACTGGGCCCAAAGATTATCATTGTGGAAAGAATGGTAAGTGCAACATTGCAGAAAGAAATGAAAATAAATGGGGCTGGACTGGGTTTTCAATCTAGCAGGCTCAGGGGAAATTATGCTATTAATTTCAAATGTCTAAGTATCGTTACATCCACCCCTGTATATGCCTTTATTAATGTATCAACTTACTAAGACATCTACCAGGCACTCTGTTGAAGATTTTCTTGCTGTCTGTGCTGGGCACACACAAAATGCTCTTCCCCGTCATGTATTCCCAGTGGTGGTATTCAATTTTTTTTACTACTGGTTCTGTGGGCGTGGCTTGGTGGATGTGGTGTGGCTTGGTGGGTGTGGCTTGGTGGGCATGGCAAGGGAAGGATACTGCAAAATCTCCATTCCCACCCCACTCCTGGGGGAAGTATATTGCAAAATCTCCATTCCCACCCCACTCCTGGGGGAAGGATACTGCAAAATCTCCATTCCCACCCCACTCCTGGGGGAAGGATATTGCAAAATCTCCATTCCCACCCCACTCCTGGGGGAAGGATATTGCAAAATCTCCATTCCCACCCCACTCCAGGGGAAGGATACTGCAAAATTTCCATTCCCTTCCCACTCCAGGGGAAGGATACTGCAAAATCTCCATTCCCACCCCACTCTGGGGCCAGCCAGAGTTGATATTTGCCGGTTCTCCAAACCTGTCAGAACCTGCTGAATTTCACCCCTGTGTATTCCCCTCTGTGTTTAGAAACCTGCCAACCCTTTTTTTATTTTATTTTCTTTCTTGCTTCTTTTTACTTTTTACCTCAACTTTTAAAACTATTTTAATCTTAGTTAGCTATCTTGGACACTGTTTTGAGGAGAAAGTCAGTATAACATAATGTTGAAGAAATAAAAATAAATTCCACTCTTAGGAGATGCTTATGTTTATCTTCTAAATGCAATATATTTGAAGGGACTTCTCCTAAGTTGGAAGTACTAGAAGTTAAAAGAAACTGACTATAGCAGAAGTGATTTCTCCTGCAAAAGCTACAGGAAGGAAACTTTTCTTTCCAATGTGTGTGCGCGTGTGTGTGCTCAATTTGACTAGATATATGACTAATAACTTTGCATTCTAACATATCTGTGCAGCATGCATTAAACAAAATAGTCCTTCCAATAAGTCTAGGTCCTAGTTCAGCATGAAAAAAGATTTTTGAGAATACATGGTGACAAGGAAAAGAAATCCATTGTGATTCTCTCTGAATGTTTCTAATCCAGTAGCCCCCAACTTGACTTTTCCAGATGTCTTGGGACTATAACACATCTGGAAGGGACAAAACGTTGGGGAAGATAGTTTCAGGTTTTAGTTGTGCATTTATTTATTTATTTTTACAGATGAAGGATGTTTTTTTCTTTCTCTTTTTCCTGAGTGTGTGGCTTATTGCGTACGGTGTAGCCACACAAGCTTTGCTTCATCCTGATGACAGTCGTGCTGAGTGGATTTTCAGGAGGGTCCTTTATCGTCCCTACCTTCAAATATTTGGACAAATTCCACTGGATAAAATAGATTGTGAGTTTAATTTCCAGTACTTCAGCAATCCTACTTTTTGATTAAAGGGGCTTTGGCAGATGATAAATCAGTCCACAGCATTCTCATTGCACTGTATCTGAAGTCATCTGTACTGCAATATTTTTATTGTATTCACCCTGATGAACGGCATAATTCACCAGGATAACCAGATAGCAATTCAAAACTTAACAGAGTGTGCCGATTTGCACAGCATTATAAGTCTATCACTGAATCATACCAGCTAGAAACATTTAGTTGCACGTGGGTAAAGCCATCATTTGCATAAGATAGAATTGACAAAGGTAGCAGCGTAAGGCAAACATGAAAGCATTTTGGTTACCTATGGCAAAAGCCTGTTCTAGTCCTTCACCTTGAAGATCAGTCTAAAAAGTTTGGATTTAGGTTTTAGTTAGATTCAGTGATATCAATGAGGTTTATGACAGATTCTTCCAAATCCTTTGGCTGAAGTGTTTCTTCAGAAGTTGTGATAGAAATGGCAAGGTCCAGTTGTCCTCTTTTGCTATATCTTTTGGTTTCCTGTTAAATTCTGTTCTACTTGGAGGTTCTGGTTCCTAGGCCTGTCCCTTATAGATGCTGCTGCTGAGTTTCAGCTGCATCAGTTCCCTGATTCCTTTGTAAACTCAATGTAGTAGAACCTTGTTTTAGCAAATCATTCTGAAGCTTTAACAGTTTCAACAATCTTTCCTTTCTTCCTTTTCCTTCCTTCCTCCTTCTCTCCTCCCTTCTTTCCTTCTTCCCTCCCTCCCTTCCCTCCCTCCCGCCTTTCTTTTCTTTCTTTTTCTTTTTCTTTCTTTCTCCTCCCTTCCTCCCTCCTTCACTCACTTTCCTCCTTCCTTTCTTCTTTTTCTTTTCTTTTTCTTTCTCTCTCTCTTTCTCCTTCCTCCCTCCCTCCCTCCCTCCCTCCATTTCCTACCTCCTTTCTTCTTTTTCTTTTCTCTCTTTCTCTTTCCTTCCTTCCTTCCTTCCTTCCATTTCTCTTTTTTAAAACTTCACTACCACAGCATCTCGAATGGATTTTGAAAACTGCACCTTGGGTCAGCAGGGGAACCAGACGGCGAGTGACTTCTCGTGCCCCAGTGCCTACGCTAATTGGCTGGTCATAATACTCTTAGTCATTTTCCTACTGGTTACAAATGTGCTGCTTATGAATCTCTTAATTGCCATGTTCAGGCAAGTATAAAATGTGGGTCTATAAGAAAATATAAGAAGCCTTCTATCTAATAGCCACAGATAGAATAATATATGTCTCTGGGACGTATCTTTTGTGTGTGTAATAGATGGAATTCACAAAAGGTTTTGCAAAGAAAAGCAGTAACAAAATGAACAAACTGAGAGTATAGCTATGTATTCTGAAATAATTCTGAAATAATTCTGAAATAATATTCTGTTGAGTAAGTGTATTATGATTTACTTCTTGAGAAGTGTTCGCTGGACTGACATATTACATACTAGTTCTTGACTTACAATCATGGTTGGAACCAAGATTGGTTTGCTAAGCAAGGCAGTTCTTAAGTGAGTCATTCCCAATCTTGTGATAAATGGTCATCACATGACACTGGGACATTGCAATCATTGTAAATATATGCTGGTTGCTAAGTGCCCAAATTTTAATCATGTGATTGTGGGGATGCTGCAATGGTGATAAGTGTATCACTTTTTTCAGTGCTATTGTAACTTTGAGTGGTCATTAACTGAATGATTGAAAGTCAAGGACTGGTCTGCTTCCTTAACACTCATTTCAATGGAATTTGGTTGTCCAGGGTTTGTCACAAAAAGAATTGCTGATAGAATCAGGAAGGTTCTCAATCCATTTAAAATGAAGACTTACAGTAATATTATTCAGCATATTATTAATAAGTTTAAATATGTTACTTTTGCAAAGTTTAAATTCTTAATAAAGTTGCACATGTTGCGCAATAGCTGATTTATGCAGATAGTTAAATAAATAGTGCTATCTCTGAAAATAATCTATTTAACTTTATTTTCTCCCGAGATTAATAAGGGAGAACTTTTTATAGCTTATATTGAATTCTAGACATTTGTCTTCATAAGTCTTTTTATGAAATATACCTGCCATCTTGGGACCTTTTAAAAGCCACTGAAAATATTTACTATGATCTCAACTAGCCTAGAGATATATGGCAATATAGTTGGATAGCCTTATTCAAATAGGCAGGACTACTGATGTGATTTTTCTGGCTTATTCATGTGATCATATTCTCTCTTCCTGATCTGGAAGTCCTAAATAGCTTGTGTTCCTTCCAGTTTTGGATGATGTACCTTTGGGACACAGAACAAAAATAAGAACGGAAATATAAACTTTGTCTATTTTAAACCAAGGGACATAACAACACTAAAACAAATGCAGCCTAAAATATTCTATAGTCAGTGGAAACAGCTACATTCTCAGGTAGCAAATAAATATATCAGATGTAGATATTACATGCTTGGATATCTCCTAAATGGCAGTTGAAATATAAAGCAAGCTGATGAAACACACAGCTTGTTGAGAGTATTGGAAGAAATTTTAACAAAATGGTGCATTGTCTTAGGTGTAGTCTCATTTGTCCTACGCATCAAGTAAACCGATGTTTGAAGATTCCAGGAATATATTACCATAATTCAGATCAAACTCAAAGCTTAGAACTACCTCTCCAAATCACTTGAAACAATTACAGTATCATGTTTCATACAAAATGAATTGTGAAATTCGTTTTACCTCAGCAGAATCCAAACTTGTTTACTGTCAGTGTTAATCACACCAAAAAAAGCTGGCAGACTGCTTCCTCAATTAGAAAAAAACACCAAGAACTTTACACACTTGAAAACAATCTTCTCTTTAGCAAATAAGATCTGTTGATACAACCCTTCTTCCTTTTAAGTTACACTTTTCAGGTTGTTCAAGGAAACGCAGACATCTTCTGGAAATTTCAGCGATACAACTTGATTGTTGAATACCACGGTCGTCCTGCATTTGCTCCTCCTTTTATCATTATTGACCACATTAAACTATTTCTTAGATGGGCCCTTAAGAAGACCGAACACAAAAAAGAACATCTGGGTAAGCTATGGGGAGAATGGTAAAAACAAGTTGAGGATTACATACATACATAAACACACACACACACACATACTGTACATACAGTACATATATTAATGTATAATCATAAACTGTATTATCAGTTTATGCAATAGTAAAGTTCATTTCTATATAATTAGCTGTAGATTATTATTATTTTTAATTGAAATTATGTAGGGGATGAATAACCTTCCTCACTATGGTGCGATCCAAATGGTTTGTAATCCAAACTATCTGGGTCATTTTACATTGCAGAAATCTGCATTAAAATGGTATCATCTGTAATTACATTAAAACAAATTAATGTTAGAAGCAAAATTGAATTAAACATTAATTTTTAATTAAAAATAAAAACTCACACTTTCTTAAAAATGTATCAGTAGAAACTAGATGTCAGCTTCCAAGCTGCCATAAGGAGAGGAGAGGCTTGAACTTTCACCTACTTAATTCCCCTGAAGAACTCTCTCCACGGAGATGGGATGGGGGGGGGGACATTCCTGTGAACTGACAGAGATGGGATGACAAGAGTGGCTTGGAAGATGGCCAATGAGACGCAGAGAATTGGGAACCAGAAAGAGAGGTTTTGGGGGGGCAAAGTTCAGTGCTAACTGCGCATTGAGTCAGGGTCAGTTCGTTATGCTCAATAAAGAGAAACATTTCCTCAAAGTTCGGACGTTTGGAAATTCATTTATTTGGAGATAACAACGAAGCTTGACACTATTATTGCTGTAGCAGAGAGAATAAATGAATATCTGTAAGATCCAAAGTTACAAAGGCAGACGACTATGGGGCATCCCCCTCCAAGAGATTTTCCAATTCTATTACAAGTAGGCTACTACATTTTAAATCATAGGACATTTGTCTACATCGGGGCTGTGAGGAAGCATTCAGAATGGAAATTAAGGTTGCCCACAAATCATCCAGGTAGAGATGAAAATTTGTATGGGGAAACATTTCCTATGCTGGGGGTGCAGGAGTGGTGTCCTGTGCATTTGTGAACTTCTTTCAAGATACAGCAATGAGTCATCCATTGGACGTAGACTAAGTGGTTCCTTTCATACTCACATTCTTAAAGGGTATATTCAAGTTCAAAGGAACTCAATGAAAACTGGGCGTACGATATTATTGAGGTGCCTTCAATATTCATTTGATTGTAGTGTAATATTTAAACTCTATAAAAAAACTAGCAAGTGATGATTTTGCTATATTTTGTGTTGGTTTCTACCCCCTCCTTTGGCAACTGTTTTCTTTTCCACACCCCAAATCTAACTCTCCCTTTCCTTCAGAAAGAGACATTCCAGAAGAACTGGATCAAAAATTTATAACCTGGGAGATGCTCCAGAAAGAAAATTACCTGGTAAATTTGGAAACAAAGAAAAAAGAAAGCAACGAGGAAAAACTGAAGAAAATGTCAGACAAGTAAGGGTCAGCAAGTAAAATGCAATTTGATGTAACTAAAAAGCACTGTACAAACAAATCTTTCTGTAGGTGAGATGGGAAACCTCAGCATTCAAAAATGCACACACGTTATTTGGAATATGGCCCTTGCAATGAAAATGTCAGGAATGGCATTAATAGAAGTCATTTTTTGTGATAAGCTATTCTAAATGTACAGATGAACAGCAGATTCTGATGTTTAGAGTCCAGTTCAGACATCCAATGGTTCTTATGGGTTCATCAACTGAATTCTAACTAGAACAGGATTGCACAGAAGTGTCAACAGATACCTCCATGTAGAATCTATAAACATGGAATTTGAGTAGCAGGTAGCAATCACTCAAAATCCAAACTAAAAGATATGAGTTGCTATAGTAGGTGGATGGATTCAATCAATCTCACTGTTCATTTCCTAGATGGATAATTATTAATTCACAGAAATTATTTGCAGTAGAAACTATTCTAAATATGTCTTGGATAGATAGCTCTACTGAGTTCTTCAGGATCTCCTCTATGACAACGTTCTTCTTCTGACTCTATTATTCTTGGTTTATTTTAAAACAGGGTGGACAGCCTTTTAAAGAATTTTAATGGTCTAAAAGAGCAAGAGAAACAGCTTAGATCTTTGGAATCACAAGTAAGATTTTCTTTTTATGCTTCAGTTGCACCATTTTTTATTTGTTCATATATATATTTCCAAGATCAACATTCAGAAATCATGATAGGATTTCATGCATCAATCAATTTTTTTTTTTGTTTGGGGCATGCTTAGGTGAGGTGGATAAACAATAGTTTATGGCCTTCTCCAGAAGGATACTTCAATAATAAATATACCTTCGAAATATGTTACATTCAAAGGACAGTTTGGATTCTAAACCTAATAAACAGTTCATAGATTCAAAGGTCTCAATTGGACAAAAGAGCTAAGAAGAAACTACAGTATATGCAATTACAGTACCTAGAAGTAAGCCTACCCAGAAGTTAATGGGTAGAGGGTTTTAAAGTTCAGCCTATGATCTACATTCTGATTCTATGACTGTATCACAAAACCAAACCACTATGCCATCAGCTTTGATTTCAGAGAACTTTGCTATAATTAGTATTATAATTGTAGTATGTCTTTAATAGTAATGGTATCCAAATAATTTGTTTTTATTATGCAGATTAGCTATTGCACAGTTATACTTTCTTCAATGGCAGATACTTTAGTGAAAAACAGTTTATTTTTCAGCAGGCCAACTTCAAACTACACATGTGAGTAATGTGCTAATAAAGATTGGGTGGAGTGGGGGAGGAATGCAAAACAGGGTAAAAAAAAACCCTAAAATCCATTAAAAACCAGCCTAATACACAATACACACCAGAATTGCTGTGGAAGCTTCCATAACTGTGCTAAGTACAATGGCTATGAATTCATACATTGCATTCAGTTATAATGAAGGTTTTTTGGGGGGTTGAGCTGGATTTTGTGAGCCCAGCCATTTTAATTAATGATGCTTAACAAATTGTGCCGATAAAAAAATGCTTTATTTAATTAACTATGAGAAACAAGCCATAGCCTTTAGGAATGTGTAAACCTTATTTTCTTAATCATTATATTATAAAGAAAAACACAATGATGTAATGGTTAGGAATTTAAAATGTTGCCACTGCTTTTGACTGGCTAGGACTTAGGTCAGTGATAGCTAACCTTTTTTTCCTTGGGTGCTGAAAGTGTGCATGTGTGTGACAGCGCATGTGTGCCCACACCCATAATGCAATGCCCCCTGCATGCCACGCCCCCCTGTGCATGCACGCGCAATCCCCCCCATGCTCCCCCATCCCTCCGTGCATGTACGTGTGCCTCCGCAGACCCAAAAATCAGCTGGCTGGCAGGAGGCACGCGCACATGCACGATGGAGCTGACCTAGGGCGACGGCTCGTGTGCCCGCAGAGGTGGCTCCACATGCCACCTATGGCACGTGTGCCATAGGTTCGCCATCATGGACCTAGGTAGTCCATAGCAATCCCTCTGCATTCCAGCTTAACCTCCTATGTGAAAATATGAGGAAAATGTTGGCTTGGTACATAGGAGACAAAGTCACCTCTCGATGCCAGGCACTTTAGCCAAGCTAGTTTTGCTACATACTAGATAATATCGAGTGCCCTTCAAAAACATATTTTCAGACTGAAACAATTTCAACATCTTTGATCTATCTGAAGGTAGCTGTCAGCCCTTCAAGGCAGACTTTCATTACTTTCATAAGGTGTTAACAGCAGTAACAGAATCTTGCAAGTCTGAATGTGCTTCTTCCCTCCCTCCCTTTGTGTGAACTAGTGAGTAGCTTGTCTGAGATACTTTCTCAGGTTACAGTTTTGCCCCGGACTCAGGTTTTAGTTGACAGTTGTCTTGGTTGCAGCTCATCCTCTGGTTATTCTTTCTGCCTGTTCCGATAGTCTAGGAATGTACAGCCTAATTTAGGACCTACTTAGCTTCAGCAGATCTGCTCCTCTGTGTGCTCATTACCACAGAAGTAACTTTGGAAGTGTAGTGGTTAGACACCAGACTAGAGAGACTGTGGGTTTTAGCCTCTCTTTGAGCATGTGGCCAGCTGGGTGACCTTGGGCCAGTCACACTCTCAGCCCTAAGGAGAAGGCAAAGACAAATCACTCCTGAAAATCTTGCCAAGAAAACTCACAGGGACTTGTCCAGTTACCAGGAGTCAAAATTGACCTGAAAATACCAAAACAAAATAAGCAGGCTCTCTCCCTTTGGAACAGCCTTGTGGCGTCTTCAAACATACCTATTTCTTACAGTTATGTTTCTCTGCACTAAAATGAATATGCTATATAATTATTAACCTTCAGATAGCACAATACTCCCTTGGCAGGTACAGGAGAGGCATTTGAATATCAAACTTGGGATATTTAAGATTTGCATATAGGTGGGGAGAAAATATCCCACACACAACAGCATAAATTATCCACATAGCTGGTTAATTTTAACACCTGCTAACGAGAACAAAAATCTCACTTATCTAATTATGAGCATTAAGATAGCATTGCCCAAGAGTTCCCAGATTTTAGGGATTAGGGCTTCTTTTGAATATGGAAGATCTCATACCTCTTTCTCATGGTAAAAATAAACATAATATATGTTAAAAGTAAGCACAAATGGACTTTCATTTAAGAAAAAAATAATAACCATGTACAAAGTCAGTATAAAAATGGAACTGTTTTCTCTACCTCTCTAGGCACGAGATAGTGGAATTTGGTCCACAATTTGCCAGATTAATCTTTAAAGATTGCAGATCTATTATTTTCCCATTCTTTAACATCTCTACTGAAATACACAGAAAATATGTAAGGTTTTTTAAAAAGACAAGCTAGCCTTGATAAGTGGAATTATAAGAAGTAATTTGTTCAAATCTCACTATAGCTGCTCATTCTTTATATAACCAATATTTTCATTTAAATTTTCATGTTTCATAAATGCAGGCACTGATCAAATGGTTGCACCAGAAAATGAAGATGGGGTAGATACCAGTCAGTTTGACGATGTGATGTATATTGATAACTGATTTCTCCATATAATTTTGTCTAATGGATATTTTCTTTTAATGTCAGAGCACCACTGTGTCATAACTACATATTGCCTTTCTTTTACATTATATCCAATGTGTTTCCAGTAAATTATCTACTGAAATCTCAAAAATGTTTTTTTATTCCGATCTTCATCTTTAAAATAAATGTTATGCTATGACTCTGTAAATTCATTTAGACCAATTTGTCAAACTCAATTTCATTGAGGGCCGCATCAGGGCTGTGGTTGACCTCAGGGGGCCGGTCGGGCATGGCCAACTGTGTGGCGTGGCCAGCTTGATGCCACTCCCCAAATTGCTGGCATGCTTCCATGTTTTCGCACTGGGTGTTGTGGCTCCGTTGCCTGAGCCTGGGCTATCGACAGATGCAGACTCTGAGAGTGAGGGAGAGAAGTTGGCAAGGCCTCCCTCTCCAGGACCCTCCTCTCTGGCAATGCCTCTGGAGGACACCGAAGGCCAAAAGATAGGCTCAGAGCCAAGCATGTCCCCGCAGCCACAGGTGGTCAGCGACGAAGAAGATAAGTGCTGGCTGGACCCTCGGCAGAGGCGCAGGGAGAAGCGTGCGCAGCAGAGGGGAAGGCGTGCCAGAGATTAGCTGAGTCACTGGACCACACCCCACAGGGTAAAAATGTGGGTGTGGTGGCCGGTTCAGTTTGTGATGAGCAAAAACTGAAAATAATCCATGATCTCTGCGTTACTGGACTTTGCCTGCTTTATCGGACTGCATTTGGACTAATCCTTGTATTGTTGAAACTCTGCCTGTTTTATCGGAATGCTTGCAGTCTAATCTTTGTTTTGTGTGAGTAAAGTCTGAATTGGCAGCTAGCCACTGGGTTGCTGCTAGCTTTATCTTCAAAGAGTTTTGTTGTGTGGCTTATTAACTCCAGGCCGTCTGTGGGGGTGCGTGTGTGGTACGGGGACAGAACATTGGGTAGACCAGGCTGAAGTACTACTATTATTTACTACTATTTAATTATTTGGATTAAATTATGATTTTATTGTACTTGTTTCTTAACTTGTGTTCGCCGCCCTGAGTCCTTCGGGAGAATGGCGGCATATAAATACATGTAATAAATAAATAAATAAATAAATAAATAAATAATGCGGGTAGACCGGACTGAAGCAATGTGTCCTGGCCCCTTACATTTTCCAGGATGTCCCCACGGGGTGGATCGGACCAACACTGCAGGCCGAATCCAACCCACGGGCCTTGTGTTTAACATGCCTAATTTAGACCAAACCTTTCAATATTTTCTTATAACCAAGGAACATTTATGTATCTTCTGAGCTTTTCAATTATCCTTCCTTGATATAACTGTATATAGTATTCATTTATCTGCTTCCCCCATTTTGTGCCTTTCATCTTGAACTTAGTTATATATTACTAGTGTAGTAAGTTTCCAATCTTGCTATTTTCCACTAATCATGAGTTAATAGTACAACTACATAACCCTTATTTTTTTAGCGTCATTGTAGTACAAAAGTTTGAATCCAAACATTTAATGTCTTTTTTGTATAAAATAATTAGACTGCATTAGGCATTCTCATATATAGGTAGTCCCAATTTAACAATTGCCCCAGACAGTGACCGCAGTTAAGACTGTGATGAAAAAGTAACTTTGTGACCAATAGTCAGATTTATGATCTTTCAGGACTTTAAAGCAAAACTCCTATAAAGCAAAAGTAAGATAATAAGCATTGCTGCAGTTTCACTTAGTGATTGCTTTGTTAATGACCGAGTTACCATTTCCAATTGTGATAGCTAAATGAGCATTGCCTATAAATAGGAATAAAACATTTTTTTTCCAACCAATGCATTTATTCATGACCAAACATGCCAAGGTGAGAGTAATGCTGGGGTAGCTGTACAAGAGAACTTTAGCTGAACGAGACGGCATCTTGCTTCCTTAAATGTGAAGGCAGAAAGTGTGATAAGTAGAAAAGGGATAATGGGTAAAGATGGGTACCATAAGAGTAGAGAGAAAACTAGTTTTTGACACGAATGGCTAGCTGCTAACATGCAGGTACAGAATTTTCAACCTAATTAAGCAGTTGTTCCCAAGTTTTATTAACACCAAAAATATCAAATGGATATTCTGCTAGAAATATTATTTTAAGCTCCTTTATTCTTTCATAAACAGTTTGGTCGACACAAATCCATGTACTTTAGAAGAAGCTTCCAAGTATGGAGGGGAAAAAAATATTTCAGTTTTCAAGGAAGTTGTAGCAATTCAACAGTCTGAACCAATCAAGTCTAAGTATGGCTTGGTTGGCTGTATTTTAATTTTAGAAAGCATCTCTTCAAATTCCTTAACACTTTTTCTATGATCTTAACATACTGTATGTTTACATTTTCTTGTCTCTAGCCGAACAACGTACGAGTTGTCATATTTCATGCTTTTATTTTTATTCATACTGTGGAATAATATTGGTTAAACCTTTGCCTCAGCTACAATAAACTGATAAATCTTGTACCTCATCCACAAGATATGTTTTGTCAGTTATGAATTGGTTGAGATATTAATACAGTATACTGTCAAAAAGTTTTGGTATGAATAGCTGAGCCTCCCTTCATAAACAGAAACTCCACATATATTGTTGGACTATGTCAAGGCAAAATGTTCTATATTTATTGCAAAACACAGCGGGATTTTGTTCGAAAGGGCAAAGTTACAAGTATTCTTAGTCACAGCAACAAGCATGTTAAGGAAACAATTGCCCAAATTCATGCAAATGATGAAGATAATATTCTGAGTAAGCTATCACTGGAAAAAGACAAATATGTTTCTGGCTTTTAGGATTCTTCTTCTTCATCATGGTTAGCTTTGGGTCGGAAATGTTTCCTACTTCTTTTCTTGCTACCGTGAAACCCAATGGTTGTTGTCACATTCTCTTCAGGCACCTCTGGAGAACCTGTGTTGGCTCTTCGAGCACCTCGTTCTTCCAATTTCAGTGGCTCCCAATCTTCCTTTTTTTTCTCCTTGCTTTCTGAGGGACCTAGTACAACTACATCACCTTTGTTCTGGGCATCCAAGTTACCCAGAGGCCTTCCACTGGCCTCTTGGTTTGCATTAATAATGTTGGCCTCCAACTTTTCCTCTGTTGAAGCTCCCCTTTTTTTGTCTGATCTGTCTAAGCCTGCCTTTACTGGTTTATTAAAGATAATTCTTCCTGCACCAGAGCTAGAAGCATCCTGGTTGAAAGATGGTATATAATTTTCAGGACGTGTTGAGCTTTGTTCCTTTCTACCCTTGTTCAAGCCACTCAAGAACTCCATAGCAATTGATCTGTTGGTATCATCACTACATTCTGCAACATTCTCCAAACTGTACTTGGTCCAGCGTTCTGGATGGGCCACATAATCAGGTACTGGCGGGGAACTTTTATAAGACTGAATTGGCTCACGTTGTTTTCCAAAGCTTTCCGCAGTCATCTTGTTTGAAAGGCTGAGTGGTGGCAGAGGGATTTTAAACCTTTTATCAATGACATTGTCTTCACCCGTCAAGGGCACTGCCTGCTTGGCTGCTCCTTCCAGACAATCAAAAATGTTCTGGCTGCGCTGTGAAAAGCTTGAGCTCATGCCTTTCAAATGAAAGGGCTGAACAACTGATTTTTTGCTGTTGTGCAAAGAGTCCCCACTCTTATTTGATTCACAATCCACGTCATCTGAAGGAAGCGGCTCCTCAGGGGACACAACATCAACTTCAGCACTGCCTGCAAACTCAAAATCTTCTGAATCTGAATCACTCAGGGAAATTGTATCTGAGGGAAGGATGCCTTCGTAATCTGTGTCCCCATCAGTCACAATACCCACAAAGGGTTCACCTGCACCTTCGTCTCCCATTCTTGATGATCACTTGATTTGGGTATTTCTGCAACCAAATACGTTTTTCAGCTGTTTCTCAGAGGATGTTTAACACCTCCTAGAACAAAAAGGAAGAGTTACATGCAAATATGTAAGGACACATTATTGATACCTGCTTCTTCATTTACATAAGGGGATTACAAGTTCAAAAGTACCAAAACTTTAAAACAAAATGAGAAAGAGAAAAATTAAAAGAGAAACCTTAATCTATTATCCCAGCTCGGATCACTTTTGTTTTTATAAACGATATTGACATTGTATAAATAGATTCTAAGTAGATTCTACTACAAGATTTCTTGTGATATGTGATTTTTTTCCTATTTATTTTTAAATAAATCTATAATCCTGTAACTTGCCATGCTATTATGATTTTACAAGAGTATACATTCTAACTTATTTCTGCTGTGCTTTCCAGATTGAATGCCATTGGTGCATCTCTTTTTATAAGTGCAAACATCTAATAATCAAATTTGCAGAGAAACTCTCAACTGGTCAATTTTTAGTGCTTTAGATTTTAGCCCAGGGAACAGAACTTCATTTTAATTATTTTAATTATTTTATTTAATTTGATTTATATGCCGCCCTTCTCCGGAGACTCAGGACGGCTTACAATGCGTTAAGCAATAGCTTTCATACTTTTGTATATTTATACAAAGTCAGTTTATTGCCCCCATAATCTGGGTCCTCATTTTACCTACCTTAGAAAGGATGGAAGGCTGAGTCTATTAAGATTTCATTAAGAATAGTGGGTAATCTATCAGTAACAACCTACCAAGAACTTATATTAAAGATCAGCCACCTTAAATGAAAGCAAAGTTCTTGCTTATAAGAAATGAAATGTAAAATGCAAGTTGAGGAAATCTATGATCTACTGCAGAATATTACCCAAAATTGTGAGAATTAAAAACTTGGTGGTATTAAACAATCTATAACCATCACATTTTGCTTTTTATTTAAGGACAGAGATAATATTTAGCATAAACTAGTGGCTTCTTTGATAAATTATGTGTTCCCTCTTGTGCATTTCTAATATAATGATATCTTTGCGCTGATGTGCAACTATTACCACTTGGAAGGATTGTGTACAAATCTGGCACATAAAGCAACTTTGTTTTGTTTTGACAATTCTCTACAATGGCATCCAGAATGTTTAGTGCTCTGAATTAATTACAATTCTGTAATACTTTTGTGTATAGACAAACATGAGGTTTGCTGGCACAAGTTCACACTATTTCTGAAGTCTGAAAGCCTTTTTAGGTACTTAAGCATGTTTAGTAGCCCAACAGTATTAGTATTCTCATTCTTTAGTGATAGATTCCCCATCACAGGAGAACTGTATTTGACAAGAGTTGTCCAACAAAGTACTTTATGGTGATGGTAAACAGGCATGGAAGAACCTACTAGCCACTCACCATCTGGAGTATGAACCAGTATTCCATCCTCTGGGTCAGTAAAAGCCACCAAGGTTCTGAGATCCTGTACCCTGGCAGTAAGAGGTTGGACATATCATCAGCGCAATCAAAAAATGTGGAGTTGCAATTTTCTAGTATATCAATAGTACTTGTCACTTTGATAAGTGTACCCTCTAGCTTTGCAATGTTATCATCTACAAATAATTATTTTAAAATTGGAAAGCAAAGATATTTATTTATTAATCTAATTTATGTCTAGTAAAATTTTGGGGCAACATATTATTGCACACTAGGCAAAGACAGCAAGTACTGTACCTCATTGTTGGGATTTACACACCAATGGATCTGTAGGACTGTTTAAACCATCGCTAACAACCAAATGTTAATACAATACAATTAAATCATCAAGCATAAGACTATAATTGGATGAGATCAGAAAAAGAATCAAACTCAAGTTATCTGTTTTCCAAGGACTAAGAAATGTAGATTAAAGAAATCCACTACAGGTTGTGCATATTATAGATTTTTTTTGTTTCTCTCTCTGATCCATTCACCTCCTCCCCCCTGGTTGGGCAGTAAACAATAAAATTGTTCCAGAGAGAAAAGACTCACAGGATGTTTGCAGCAATCTGATTGCAACATAATTCAGACATAATGGTTTTTCTGTGACTGAAGTCCCCATCAAAATCTTCCATAGTAGTCTTGATCCTTGCTATCTCAACTGTGGGAAAGCCAAAGAGCATATTATCTTCTCCTTCCCTTTCAAGCTCATGCTATTGAAATAAATTAAGTTTATTTTTTTATCTTATTTGTATCCTGCTTGTATTATTTTTACAAATAACTCAAGGCAGTAAACATATCAAACACCCTTTCCTCCTTCTATTTTCCCCACAACAACTCTGTGGGGGTAGATTGGGCTGAGAGAAGGCGGCTGGCCCAAAGTTACCCAGCTAGCTTTCATAGCTAAGGCAGAATTAGAACCCAACAGTCTCCCACTTTCTAGCCTGATACCTTAACCATTAGACCAAACTGGCTCTGCTCCTTTTTTTTTTTTAATCCTTTGTTTAAGACAGACTTAACAGATATATTTATCTGATGGGCCTGAATCCATGATTGCAACATGTCCACAGCTTTCTTGTGATTTTGGAAAACTAAGAGGAAGTGAGAAAACCTTAACTGAGGGAAAGCTTTCCTTTCTTACCAAGGAATGCTTAATGCATTGTTTTTTTTTTTGGAGGCCATGCGATTCATAAATTAGTTATCCTCTATTACAGAGATATTAATATACATATCTAAAAGAAGAAAGCAGGCTGGCTTGCCAAATATATATGTCTTTGCATTTGATAATCAATACATCAATCACACTAAGAAATATATTTTAAAAAGCCATTTAAAATTGAAAAATAGCATTTTCCCTATTTAAAAAGGGGGGGGGGACAAAGGGCAAAATATAAAATAAATAAAAGCAAACTATGCAACTATTGCTGTTATGCAATAGTTATTATTTATGTGAGCACTGCCACATTACCATACCTCTGTTACACAATTTGGAGATCTCAACGTGCAAAGCGCGGTTATAATGATTTCCTACAGAGAAGGGCTGCTTCTTCTCCTATAAATTATTGACTCTCGCCTTTGTGAACCTAATGATATAATCCCAAGCAGGTAACCTGCAAGAGCTTTCACTCTCGAGTCTTAAAAAAAAAAAAAATTGACTCCAAAAGAAAAAGGAAAAAAAAATCTGAATCCACCTGCTTCGAAAAATTCACTGTCCCAAGAGGCAGGACAAAAATAATCTTAATATCAATTTCGTATAAGGGTCAGCCAGGGGCTTAAAAATAATTAGACCTACGATTTAAGAGGGCGGGGCTATTAAAAACCAGGAGATATCGCGGGCGGCTTATTGGGGAACGTTCTCAGCCTGATCCGTCCCCACAGAACTACCCTCTCGCATACCCTTCTCCCCACACACGCCCCGCTTCTCTCCCAGACCTCCGGGACCAACGGCCGCTTACGCAGCTGCCCTTTCAAGATACTGCGTGGAACTCCTCACCTGCAAGGGCCCGTTTCTCCCACCTGCGCGCGCAGCCCTCGCCGCTCGATTCCGGATTCGGCGCGCGGTTCCCGGCTTCGCTTTCCCGATGCTTGATGGGATGATAAGTTTTCTCGCTCCGAAAAGGCCTGTTGGAATTTACGCCGCCATCGAACCATTTGAACGACATGTCCCAGAAGTCATTTCGCAGCTAAACCAAAACCCGACAAAAGCTCTTCCTTCAGGTTTTTTTCCCCCCAATGTCTTCTGGGAGTTGTAGTTTTTTTATTATTATTATTATTTTTTTACGATCGCCCGGAGCCAGAGTATCTGACTACTGTTAACGGTGCAGGGAAAACTGTTACAGCTTTTGGATGCTTTGTACAGCCTCGCTATCGATATAAGGGTACAACAAATGCAGTTTGCTAAGTTTATTTTCTTTCCTTTTATGCCAGAGTTCGGAGAGTTAATTTAGATTTAGGTTTGCAAAAATGTTTTTTGATGACTGTTTCCATTTGTCCAGAAATTGAGCAATGCATTTCATCAGCCAAGGACTGAGACCTGAAAAATACAGAGCCACTCTGGTGTCGGGATCAAAACTGGCCCCGGAGACTCAAATTTAAATCCATCTGTGGAAACTTAAGGGTAGCTTTGCACAAGTCATTCTTGGACACAGCAGATGGTAACACCTTTCTGATTTGGAAGAGCCAAGTCAAAAAGGACCTCCTCAATAGTTGGATCAGATTTCAGAGCTGCAGATTAGACTGCGAAGGTGAAAAACATCCTAGAAGATTTTTTTTTAATTGTTTGGCAACTAAATAGTGAAAAGTTTTTAAGATTGAAAAACTTAATGGTTTCGCGACCTTTGGATTGTCCTGGTAAAGACATTAATACAAACTAGAAGTGAAAAAAAAATAAAAAGTTGCAAGGAAAAAATATATAGAAACAACCTCTCTCAAAAAAGCAACCCTCATCGTGGCAAGTGTAAATATGTCCATGTTCTCTTCACCTCCTCTTTACTAATAAATACTTCATCCCATAACCCGCAAATCAAGTAAATCACATCTTAATCCTGTTATCAGCAAAAGGTTCAAACAGAATACTAGGATTTTAATATTAATTACAAATACCATTTCTCCTTAACAAAAAATAAGCTCCAATTTTTTCTTCCATACAGAACTGTCTTCTGTAATCCATTCATGAGGTTGATCCTTGTTACAGCTTTCTTTAGCACTTTAAGCAAATCCAGCAAAAGGAAGTTATTGAAATTGTTCTCTGGGATTATAATTTTTAATTCCTTCTTAATTTTTTAAAATCTTAGTCAGTTTTCTCTTTATATCTGGTGACAAATTCTTTTTCAGAATCTCGTTCATATTTTTGTTGGGTAAATTTTGCTGCATATATTTTTCTGTAACATACTGTTCTCAAGAACACACAATATCTGACATAATCAAATTAAATTTATGAGGTAGGTCCCTGTGCAGTTTCTCAAAGATGTCTCAAAATGTCATTATAGATTATTTGTCTTATTACATCTCCAATCTCACAAACAATTTTTCTTTCTCACTAGCAAGGATACATTTATCTTTAAAAAATAGTTTCGAAGTTTTAATATTCAAAGTCCAAAGCTCAATGTTTTCGGACCCTATAAAACTTTGAGGCCAAAACCTTGTCTTGCTTTTTGCTGTTCATTTTGAGTTTTAAGATTATAAAAATAAATTTTCAAATAACTTTTACTGAGGATTGAAGGCACTCATCTGGTATTTCCAACCTTGTCACTTTGCGGTGTCTAACTTCACTGAAGCCATTAATAGGCAATTTCAAGAGAAGTGCACAAACTTAGTGACCTTTAAAAAGCTCTGTTTGCAGCTGGAGTAAATATTGTGAATCCCTCCTGTGTCCCAATTACCCTCCACACACCAGGAATCACTGTTTTATGGTCCATTTATGAGGAAGAGGAACAACTGTAAGAAATAGTTTGGGTGATTTCACGTCTTTGATTGATCCAGAGAGGACTGTTAATACTGCTAGTGTCGACTGCTTTTCTCCAGAGCTGCCTTCCAGTCTGCCATTTTCCCTTGAAGTCCTTCCTCAGATTACATGTCTTGAAGATTAAATTGTACAATTGAGAATGCAAGCAATTGATCGGTTTGGCTTAAAAATTGGATTTTTTTCTTAATGGGCTATCTCTTATATCAATAGATTTTCTTTAACTTGCATCTCTATTTCAATCTATATGTTGTTTGAAGGATTGTTGTTTGTAAGATGAGCTATTTTTCACATTCATTCAGTAGCAACAGTGGAAAATAATCATCTGGTTTTCTTGAAAGAAAAAATTAAGTGGAAATCTTGAAAGTTTTTTCCCAGAGGATCCAGTGCTCAGTACATGTGGCCATTCACAAAACAAACAAACAAATTAATAAATTCATTGCCATTGAAATGGAGCTACATAATAGAGCCGAAGTCAGTCACTTGGTGTCTTCTACTGTTTTTTGCACTACACTTCTTGATATTCCTATTGATTATAGAAAAAAGAAGCTCTTGCCCTTTGAAATATCTTATCTCCTGAGGTGAGATTGGCTTCCATTCTCCTGACTTTTCATAAGAATCTTAAAACGTGGTTTTGCCAAATGGCTTGGGGTACCAATGGGGGAGTTGTTTGGGTGTCGTAACAGTTGAGACCAAGGTGTCAACCTTATTCCTTTCTCTAATTTAGCAGTTTGGTAGGATGTGAAAATTAATCACACTACACTTTGTAATCTTCATTTTGTTACTTTTGCAATTCTCTTTGTTGCAATATTTTTAGGATCAGACTCAATAATAATAATGAGAGTTAGAGGTTTAAATATATTTCTCTTTAATTATAGTAGGCATTCTATATTCACTGAATATTCACAGATAGAAGCAAAGAAAATGGTGAAGGTGGCTCCTTATATATACAAAGGGTGGAGCCAAGAGTGGGAGTGGTGAATTATGAATACATTAAGAAACAAAGAATAAGTTAACCCCTGATATCCCATATATACATTATTTACACAATAGGGAATAAGGCATTTACATCTGACAAATCCCCCTCTAAATGCCGGTTCGCTATACAACATCAATTACATTCAGATTCAGGACAATATAAGACATACAATTTGGAAGTTAAGTATTTGTGCTGTTTAGAAGGTAAAGGCTTCGTCAATATGTCAGCTAATTGTTCAGAGGTATCACAATGCACTGCTTTGATAAATCCATCTTGAGACAATTGTCTCACATGCTTAAATTTTATATCTATATGCCTGGATCTTTGTCCAATGGCATCGGATCTAGATATTTCAATGGCCGCTTTATTGTCTTCATGCATAACAAAAGGCAAAGCAGGTTTTTTCCAAACATCTGAAATTAAATCATTAAACCATACAAGGTTATTTGCGGCTTTGGATAAACAAACATATTCCGCTTCTGTGGTTGAAGTGGCTACCAGTTCTTGTTTACCAGTGTACCAGTAAACTGGACAGTCATTTAACAGAAAAATATAACCAGAAGTGCTTTTTCTGCATGATATATCTCCAGCCCAATCCGCATCTGCGTAACATGTAAGTCTTGGTTCTTTATTATCACTAGGTTCTAATACTAGGCAAAAGTCTAATGTACTTTTCAGATATCTTAAAATTCTTTTGACAGCTTCCCAGTGATACATTGTTGGTTTGCTAACGTGCCTTGATAATAAATTGAGTGGTAATGCAATATCTGGCCTGGTCCAATTAGATATATAAAGAAGTGAACCTATGACTGATCTATAAAATGTATTATCCCTGAATTCAGGGGAAGATTCATCAGTATTTCTAAGGAAATCAGTTTGCATAGGAGTGTCACAGGGTTTGGCATTGTTTAAATTGCATTTGTTTAGAAGTTCAATAATCTTATCTTTCTGAGTAAGTTTGAATCCCCTTCTAGTTTTGTTAATTTGTACACCAAGGTATTTGTTTACTTTACCTAGAGATTTCAACGAGAAATGTTCATTTAACTTGTTTACAAAGATTTCTCTTCTCTCTTTGTGTTTTCCTATATATAAAATATCATCTACATAAATCAATACAAATTCAATGTGATCATCACTCTTTTTGACAAAGAAACAGTTATCAGCAGTGGTAGCGTTGAAATCCATGGTCTTAAGTACTTTTACCAAGCAATCGTACCATCTTTTGCCAGATTGCTTTAATCCGTATAAACTCTTGTTCAATAGCCAAATTTCATTTTTATTAGTGTATTGACTGTGAGGTGCTCTTACATATATTTCCTTATCTAGTTTTGCGTGTAGGTACGCAGTCTGTATGTCATATTGAAATACATCAAGATTGAGTGCGGATGCTACTACTAGAGCTGTTTTAACACTCTCTGTTCTTACTGTGGGGGAGTATGTGTCAGTATAGTCCTCCGGATATTTTTGTGCATAACCTTGTGCAACCAATCTAGCTTTGTATAAGGTATTGCCTCCTTCTAGGTTCTTAATTTTATAAATCCACCTGGTACCAATAATTGTTTTATCTTTGGGTGCAATCGCAGGTGTGAATACATTTAATCCTTGCAAACTTTCCATCTCTTTTTTCATAGCTAGTTCCCATTTTTCCTTTTCTTCACGAGGTAGTTTTAATACTTCCTCATATGTATTAGGTGTTATTTGTTCACCATCCATATGCATTATGTAATCTCTGTATTTATTTGGTATTTGATTTCTGTTGTTCCTAATAGCTCTTTCTGGTTTGCTATGGTAGTCATGCAAATATCTTGCTTCCTTTTTTGTTAATGTGTCTGTCTTTATTTTGTGTTGACTATTTGTCCATGTTTTGTTTTTGTTTTTATTTTTGTTAACATTTTGATTTTCTATCGTCCCTTCCTCACGAGATTTGGTATCTTTGCATTTATTCGGAAATATTTCATTAAGATGTAATTTAGACCAGTTGGCCTGTTCATGGAACACAGCTGTTCTGGAAACTATAAATTTATTATTATTATCAATGAATCTGTACCCTTTGGTGCCAGTTTCATATCCCATAAATCTTAGTCTTCTGGATACGTTTTCTCCCTTTCTTCTCAACTGTTTGGGTATGTGTACGTCTGCAGTGACCCCAAATATGTGCATGTGTGCTAATTTTGGTTTCCTATTATACATCACCTCATATGGTGTCTTATTCACAATACTGGACCAGGTTCTATTTTGAGTGTAATTTGAATAATGTAGGGCTTCTGACCAAAATTGTTTGCCTAAACCAGCATCCTCTAATGTGCATCTAATCATGGTTTGTAATGTGGAATTCTTTCTCTCTGCAATCCCGTTCTGGAACGCAGAAAATGGACTAGACGTGTAATGTAGCATTCCTCTATCCTTTAACCATTGGGAGAATTCTTTAGACATGAATTCACATCCCCTATCTGTCATAATTTGTTTTATTCTGATATTATGTTGTGTTTCTATGCGTTTGTAAAATTCCTTAAATTTTTGAAAGGTTTCATCCTTGTGTTTTAATGTGTAAACAAAACCATAGCGACTGTAATCGTCTACTATTGTTAGGAAGTAACGTTTTCTATAAGTGATTGATGGAGTTAATGGACCAACTAAGTCCATGTGTACTAAGTCAAAAATTTTGTTAGTTGATCTGGTGGATTTTTTTGGCCTGGGACTAGTTTTTAATTTAGTAGATTTACATACTGAGCATTCCAAATAATTTTCACAATTTTTTATTTTGACACCTTCTGCGTGTTCAATCATTTTTGTACTACAGGAAAACTTGCATGTCCTAACTTCCTATGTAAGATATGAGCACACTCGTCATGAATTGGTTTACCTATTTTTGGTTTCTTCTCATTGTGTGTATCTGTGTGATCATGAGATATTTTACATTCATCATTGTCACTGTTACTAATATTTTCATCATCTGCCTCAATACAATCTTCCATATTTGAATCAATGTTATGTAACCATCTTTCTTTTGTTATCAGATAGGGTAGGCCTCCTTTAATCATCACAGTGCCTACATTTGTTTTATTCTTCTCTAAAGTTGCTTTTCCCTTTGAGAAAACTATATTGATGTCAGAATCTCTGCTTAGTTTTATGGCACTTAGTATGTTATGAGGTATTTCTGGTATTAACAATACCCCCTCTATTTTTCCTAGACCAGGCAAGGTCACATTCCCTCTGCCTAATACTTGAACTTTTTTTTGATTAGCTACTTTTATTACAAACTTATCTTCTGTAAATGAAGACAATATATTTTTGTTATTAGTGGTGTGATTAGTTGCTCCAGAATCAATAAGCCAATTATTGTTCTCATTTGGTTGCGTTTTAGCGCTGTCTTGTTTATTTAGTCCATTCAGTGAACCAGATTTTCTCTCTTTTGAATTTTCTCTGCCCCCTCTACTTTCTCTGTAATTTGGTGGGCTTCTATATTTATGTCTATCTGTGGAAGACTGTCTATAATTGTATTTATTCCTATATTCTGACCTATGTCTTTCCTTTGAAATTTTGGGACAATCTCTTCTATTGTGTTCTCTGGACCCACAATTGTGGCATTTAAAAGTTTCATTATATTTTTCTTGGAAAGCTACCTTCCTAAAAGATTTGTGTTCTGTGTGATTGCTATAACGATTTTTTCTTGAATTGTCTTCTGCTATCAATTTGTTAGACAGACTTTCTATTGACAAATATCCTAGATTGATGGTGTCTAAGTGTGACATAAAACTATCCCATGATGAATCAAGTGAGTTGATAATAACACTTTTCATTGTTTGATCTGAAATCACTTCCCCCCTCAAATGCAGCTCAGCTCTTATTTTGTTTAAAGATATTAAATGCTCACTTATGGAAACCCCTGGTTTTACTCTGGAAGAAAAGAAGTCCTTAGACATTCTTGTGGTGGTAGCTACACTATCGCTGTGAAACAAATTAAACATGCATTGAATTATTTCTGAAACAGTTAGATTTGGTTTGATGCTATGATACATCGCAGGAGACACGCTAGATATTATTAAGAAAAATGCCTTATGGTGTAAACAATCTATTTTTAAAGTCCAAGGTCTTCTTGGGGGACTAGTGATAAAAAATAGTAAATTTTCTTTCATAAAGACAACCTGGAGCTGTTGATACCATTCTTGTAAATTAATGCCATCAACCCTAAGTTTTGGGAAGTCACTGGGTAAGTTACCCACATTATTTTGTCCATTACTTACAACCTGAGGTAGTCCGTGGTCTCGCAAGTGTAGGAAATTGCAAAACGGCATGGGAATGCTCGCAACGAGTCTGCGCGGTTCTCTGGCCAGTTCAAGTCTTTCCGGACCGTCTACGTAGTTTCGCACATGCGCGTTGTTCATTTCTTCTTTGACGTCGTCGTGGAAGGTTCTCTCCATTGTAGCTCGCTCGCTCCGCTCCTCTTCAGACGAGTCGGTCTCTGGCTCGGTCTTAGGAGTTCTGATGGCGGCGACTGTTCTTCTCTTTCTTTTGGGTGCGTTGGCACTTGCTTCGGTCTGCGGTGTAGGGCGGAATCGACATGGCTCTCTGGGCTCGGGCGTCGTCGTTCTCGAAGTCAGGATGGGAGCGTGCAGGTCTTGAAGTATCGGCTTGTTCGCTTGCTTCTTCGTTGGCGCTTTGGAAATTTTTAATTTTGGCCCAAATGCAGCAAAAAGCGTCTTCATTGCTGACTTTACTTGGGATTTCGTTAAGTCGTTTTCATTTTCTGATTCTGGCTCTTCCGAAGAGTTTGAATCCTCCTTTTCACTTTCGTTGTCTGATAACGTTTTTCGCGCCAGAAATTTTGAACTGAGCATTTTGATTGGCTCTGCTTCGCTCACTTTGGAGGCTTGTTGAAACCAAGATGGCTGCCATTCAAAATTTCGCGCGGGACCACATCTTTTCTTTTTCATAACTACTTTCTCTGTAGTCATATCACTCACAGTTTTTTGGTCTTTGGGTTTCTCTTTAGCGATGTTTTTCTCTCTCGCTGCTCCGCTGTTCTTCAGCATTTCTTGGAGGTTCGCGATGAGACTTTCATCATTCTTCTGGCTTTTTAATAGCTTCAGTATCTCTGACCTGAGTTCGTTATTTTCTATTTCGATTTCCTCCTGGCCATCATTTTCATTTATTAATTCTTCTTCTTCAGTGGTGTATTCTTCGGATTCTCTCGAAATCGCGTTTGTGGATTCGTTGATTATTTCTTGTTCAGTTTCTATTTCTTTGCTATAGGCCCTGGTGTTGGGCCTATCTTTCTTAGACATTTTTAGGTATTTATTGAGTCAATAAACCATCCTCTGCTACCAGTTTGTTGCAATATTTTTAGGATCAGACTCAATAATAATAATGAGAGTTAGAGGTTTAAATATATTTCTCTTTCATTATAGTAGGCATTCTATATTCACTGAATATTCACAGATAGAAGCAAAGAAAATGGTGAAGGTGGCTCCTTATATATACAAAGGGTGGAGCCAAGAGTGGGAGTGGTGAATTATGAATACATTAAGAAACAAAGAATAAGTTAACCCCTGATATCCCATATATACATTATTTACACAATAGGGAATAAGGCATTTACATCTGACACTCTTCCTTTTAGTGATCTATATCAAGGAAGAGAAGATTAAGGGATCAAAAGTAATAAGGACATTTAACTTTGAACAGACACAATAATACAGAATATAATAGTAATATTCGGGAGTTTGTTTAATAACCACCCAAGGAATGGTTCAGAAAGTAATGGGAAGCCATGTCCTCCAAATGGCATTTCAATAAGGAAAGCAAAAGCAGAGCCCAAAGTCCCTTCTGCCATAACTACCAGTTGTCCATAGAAATTCTCAGGTCATGGTTATTCCATTGGTGCTTTTTCCCAAAGGCAACTGGACTTTCTTGGTTTTTTTCCTTTGAAAATGTTTCACTTCTTACCCAAGAAGCTTCTTCAGTTGATTCATGATCCAAATGTTAAGCAAGAGTCATCTTAAGTCAGTCAAGAGTCAGTTAAGCTGATAGATCTTGAGTAGAACTATAAAAATCCTGAGAGTAAGCATTAGAATCTCAATAAGTCAAAGAACTTGTGGATGGGAAGCGTGGTTTCTGTTGGGTACATCATCCCCCCTCACCAAATTGTTCCCTTTATAGTACAGAACAAAGGGACCACTGATGCCTTACTCTCCATCTCTATTCTACTGGGTATGTACATAAAAGGGTTACACCTGGAACAATTAGCTATAATTTTCCAAAACTATTCCCCCCCCTTTTTAATACACACTGGTTCAGTAAACTTTGGATTCACTACATTATCTTTGCTCAGACTTCACCCTCACGAAAGGCTTGCGTATTAAATCATAATTTGCACTATTATTTCAAATGTCATTATTGCTAGGTAATTCCATGAATGACTTGGAAACAACAAACTGATGTGCATGATGTAAATTCGGATTTAATGGACACTCCCAAGTGGAGCATAAAACCAGTTTATTGTACTTGGTAATCAGGTGGTGTATAAATAAAGCTGGAGTTTTCTGACTTTAAGTGGGCCACTTTCTTAAACAGAACCAAGATTTGAGAATTATAAAATGTGTAGTGGTACTTGTATGCCAGATAGTATGTGCGTACTTGTATGAACAAACAAGTGTAAAAGTCCAATTTAAATTTCTTGTTCTTATAGTTCAGGTTATTCAGATTTCTGAAGCTGAACAGAAAACTAGTTTTAATACTCTTTCTTCATATCGCCTTCATATCTTTCTGCAGTGTCTATCTACTTTGTTCTTGTTATCCTTCTGGAGATATTTAACACAACTGGGCTTTCTGACACAGGACATACTGGAGTCATCTTATACAATACCAGGATGAAGCATACTTCAGTTTCAATGTAATTTCAATTTTCATATATACTTTGAGGAATAGGAAGTAGACTGTTTTTAAACAGGAAAAAAGTATAAAAAGAGCAAAGTGAAATTGGATTTCATCCAGAATGTGGGTTAGCACACCCATACTAGGCCAAGAGTAAATTTTACAATATACCTTTTTGGCTGCTAAAATTATTTTCATGTATCTTTTTTTTTAAGTTATTTTGAGAGATATTTTAACATTCAATAAACAAACAGGACAACAGTAAATAGATGTGATTTGAAGGCACAAGACTAGCCAAACAATGAGAACAGTGAGGTGGGAAGGGAAGTTGCTTTTTTAGACAGAATTGTTCTGGCAAGAGAAAAAACTCCATTTGCAGGATCCTGACTCCCATGTTATTGCCCTTAGATTTGAAAGCAGGTTTGTTGTTACAGTGCTTGTACACTATAACAAAATCCTTCAAATATCTACAATTTACCACGCAAGCAAAAGAAGGTTGACCACTTTGGAAAAGGAGATGCTGCATTTACCCTCTAATTAAACATATCAAATTTGAGCATAAATGGAGTTTTAGGCTTTTCTAAGAAATAAGCAAGATTCAAATGGAAATGGCTAACAGCTGTGGTGCCCTTCCTGTGTGTTTTGGCCTTTGTCCCTTTGTCCTTTGTTCCCAGGGCTGACTTTGCTATTGCTATAGAGATGTGATAGTTGAAGTACTCAGGTGTTGTAAAAAAACAGAGCTTCCTAGCACAACACACGCTAGAGAAAATGTTTATTGAAATATTTAAAAGTAAAAAAAAAAGCCAAAGAAGAAAAGTTAACATAGCTTGTGACAGGTTCTCTTATATAAAACAAAACAAAGCATTCAGTTTCATGTTGCCAGCAGCTCAGTTTGGCCTCCCAGTATAGTACACTGACCTTCTACAATCTGGTCCCTTCCAGAATAATGGATTTCAATTCTTAGAATTTCCCAAATGTTACAGAGAAGAAGGGATTGAGAAAGTCTACCCTCCTTAAATAAGCAGTCTTAAAAGGGCACGTTGACTTTGCACCGGCTTTTTATAAGAGATTTTTTTTCTCTATCATAATTTCTCTCTCCCTCCCACCATTCCCCAAGCATCTTAAAAAATTAAGACTGAGGCATATCCATATTCCAATTCTGCCAATTTACATCATCTGGGACACATAACCATTATGAATTTTCTTAGATCTAACACAAATTATTGTGAAGATAAAACTTCACAGTTTGTTCAACTTGGCTCCAATTGGTATGAAGCCTTCATTCTACCTAAGCCTTTCATCTCATTTTAGAAATGAACATTTTCAATTCTCCGCTTTCCTCCAAACATTAAGAGCTATACTGAAAGAGATTTTTTTCTATTCCTTCAATCTCAACATAGGCACTTTTATGGCTTGATTTTATGGCAGATGGTACCGCACATGGGATACTTCATTAGCCAATTTATCAGCCAGTTTTTGAATCCGGAAGGCATCTGTGTCTCTTTTGCTAATCCCTCAGCTCTTTGTAGACAGATTAAAGAAACAGATCCTGTCATTACTGGTACTGAAAAAGGACTTAGGCACATTTACACAAACAGCAGTTCACACAATATGACTGATCAGAGACTGCATCATTTCAGACAGCATGCATGTGCGTGCTCTGCTAGACAGAGGAGGGAAATCTACATACAGGGGGGAAAAAAATCCCAATATATCAAGAAGAAGCTCTCCATCACCTGGTATTCAATACATGAATTTCATTTCTGTAAATCATTTGTCAGCTGCAGCTTGAAGTAATAGAGTGGATAACTTGTTTTCCAATGGGATCTTCAATTTCTCTAGACTAGATATAATCAATCTAATGTCTTCCAGATGTTTTGGACTGCGACTCCCATCAGACCCAGCACAAAAGCAAAGAATCTTGGGAGTAGAAATTCAAAAACAGCTGGAAGACGCTTCTTACCTATCTTTGTTGTTGACTAAAGATTACAAACTGCTTGTTTTGAAATGTTGTATACAGTTACACTGCTCAAGTCAACCAAATTGGCTCAACTGCTACTCAATTTTCTTTTTTTTTGGAATTTGATTCTATGAATCAAGACTTCAAACTTGTGAACACTTTTGCTTTTCTAGTCCCAGGAGCAAAAGCAACATACTTGCCACTTTTTAAAAATAAAAAGTACAAATAAAAAAAATCTAGCAGTCTCCATTCACATTACTTGATTTAGAGAGGTACATATTCAATCTATTGCTCAAAATGCATTTTGCTCCTAATAAAAACTTCTAAAAGGGCAGATATCTTTTTAAGCACCCCCTTCTTTGCCATTTCAAACTCTATCTGTTTTTGATCCAAATAGGCAGGTTTTGGTAACCTGGAGAAAATCTTCCTTAATTTTCTTTTGGTCTATTACAATTTATATTGAGCCAGGGCATCCAATCATCATCTACACCAGTATTTACCAACCTCAACAACTTTTAGACCTCAAGCATGCTGGCTGAGGAATTCAGGGAGTTGAAGTCCACACATCTTAAAAGTTGCTAAGTTTGGAAACGCTGGCCTACACCACACTTTCTATTTAAAAAGTGTTCTTTGCTCAAAGCTAACTTTTTGTCCAAATAATGCACTTGATCCATTTCAATTGCTAAAGGACAGAGTAATTAATCTTCAAAAGAGAACTCTGGCTGCTTACATATCACCAACTGAACACTGAACAATATTCAAATACGATATAGGAAAAACAAGACAGAGACTATTTAGTTGCACATTTATACACATTTCTCATGGACATCCAATAAAAGGCTGAGAGTTACACATATCCATTCTGTACTCTGGTGATCCCAATGCGCATGCACACACACACACACAATATATGTATGTAGATAAAATGTACATGCACAACTGATACCTAGGATTTGTACATATACTGTAGTGTAGTATATTGGACCATGTAACCCCAAAGCCTTTGAAAACTGTTAGAATCACTTTTGTTTTTAGTGCATGCAAACTTGACATTCAGGGCAGTGTTGCTTTAAGGCTATTTCTAAGGCTAAAAGATGTCTTCCTTATTTCCTGCAAGCATAATCAGCAAGACTCGAGACATAGTTTCCTAAGGATGCCAGAAACAAAATGATTTTTATTTGGGACAGATATTTAAAGAACCCCCATGGAGGAATTGAATCTGGTTGCTGCCTACACCAGAAAGTGAGAACAAGAGGCAGTGTGGTGGGACCGAGAGAGAAATAAATGTCTAATCAACAGATTATTTTCTGACCTGTCTTGTGTACCCTGAGATTCTAATTTACACAGATTGTTATATTTGCTTTGTCTGCCTGAAGGGAGTAGTTTTTACTCCAAATAATTTACTTTAAAAAGAGACAAGAATACAATCAAGGAGGCAGTTAAGTCCTCCCCCCCTCTTTCAATGGGAAGAGACTAGTATTTTTAATTTTAGAATTGTCTTCCTTTTAGATAAATATAGATTGATTCAGCTAACATCCAGCTCACTTGTTCCAACTACTATTTTAAAGGACACTGAATCTACTGCAGCTGATGTGGTACAGTAGAAGAAACCAAGATTAAAATGATTTCTTCAAGAACCGCATGAAAACTGTGGAAGATAAATTTGAGGAACTAAGAGGTGGTAAACAGGATAAGTTTATATCTGTATTAGTGAATTCTGTATTTCAAAAACAAAACTCTATGCTTATGGCCATTCTATGGCACAATGAATATTCCCTGATTTGGAAACTTCCAGATGTATTGGACAATAATACCAATTGTCCCAGGTGATTTTCAAACATCTGGAGGCTAACAGAAAATACAGTTAGCAGAACTGGGGAAAGAACAAGACAATTTCCAGTTTTGCACTAAGGATGGATAAGTGGGAAAGAATGGTCAGAAATCATAAGCAAATCAAAGAGGAGATATGAAAGAGGTATCTGTCTGGAAACATAATGGATGAGGTTAAGAGTTCTGGATAACTGCCCAGTTTATAGTTTTCTTGTTCTATTTCTGGTGTACGGAGATGAGGAAACACAGGAATCTGTAGGGGATGGGACAAACAACGAAATGCATGTCATGATACAAAAACCTGGTGATTTGGGTACTTGTGTCTGATGCCAGGACACAAGTATGAAAGGCTTAGGTTTGCTCTGTGACGATGCAATTAAAAAAATATTTCTTTGTCATCACGATTTGTACAGGTTGCCTACTGGAATATAGGTTCAAGGTTTTATTTGTGGGGTCATACCCCTATTTATGTATCTTGACGGATATTATCTAGCTTTATTCAAGTCTTTTCAATGACACAGAATAGTTGCTTCCTTAAAACCAACAAATTACATTTAATGAATAGGCTTCCAGAAATTATTTAATTGGTTTCCCACAATAATTATTTTTGGCATTAAAATACTACACATTTATCAAGCAAACGTTAGGCAATATTTGCAGCGGAAGTAATAATGTGTAAGCAATGTGGGTGTTAAAATATTGAAAGAGTGTATAATCCATTATTAGACCTACATCTAAAAAAAAGAGAGAGAATTATATCAAAATTAAGAAACCAGGTTGGGGGCTAACTCTTCCTTTCTGTAAATTAGCATTTTGTGAAGATTTGTGACTTGGATCCTTGCTTTGTCTCCAGGAAATGTAATGGACATCAAGGTAATAGATTTATGCAAATTGGTTAAAAATCTTTTTAATGAAGGTGGGGTTATTATTATAAAAAATACTGACAAATGTGCATGTTTAGTAACAGAATAGCAAAACAGTTTAATTCTGCTCAGGGACTCTTGTACACTTATGTTCACACATTTAGTCCAAGAATCCAAGAGTTCTTTATAATCAAGACAAAAAAGTTGGAACAGGAAGATTTTACTCTTATCTCCACCAGAGGACAAAAAAAGCAAAACACTTTCCACATTCCTCATAAGGATTAAACCCCTTGAAGAATAAATTCATAAATTCCCATTTCTTGATAAAATGGGAGCAATGGCTGAGAAGAGGGAGAGAAAGCCTATTTTTGATAAAAGCCCGGAACCACCAGCAGGATAGCATTTTTTAAACCCATAAACCGGTGTGTAACTAATTTTGCCACAAATATACAGAAAACTCTCCTTTCCCCCATCCTTTAAAATGAACAAGAAGACTTCCAAGTAAGAATGATACGCTCCGTAGGATAATATCTGAAAAGTTATATACATAATTTTCTTTCTTTCTTTCTTTCTTTGTTACAAGTGTCTCCTGATCAGGCAGTGGCACTTCGGGTCACACTGGCACCACCACTTTAGCACTCTTCTTCCTCTTCTCAATAGACAGAACTATTCCTAATGCCACAGCACAGCACCATGCTCAGGATCATCTCAAAGATCTGCAGGCCAAGAAAAAAAGACGAGGACAGTGAGACTCCAGCCACGTTACAGATAGTCCTTGACTTGCGACAGTTTGTTTAGTGACCATTCAAAGTGACAACGGCACTGAAAAATGTGACTTATGACCGTTTTTCACAGTTACGATCTTTGCAGCATCCCCATGATCATGTGATTAAAATCCAGATGCCTGTGTGTGTGTCCGTGTCCTGCGGTCATGTGATTCCCTTTTGCCACCTTCCGACAAGCAAAATCAACTGGGAAGCCAGGTTCATCTAACCAACCAGGTTACTACCTTATCAAATGCAGTGAATCGCTTAACAACTGTGGCAGAAAAGTTGTAAAATGGGGCATAACTCATTTGTTAATGTCTCCTTTAACAAGAGTAATTTTGGGCTTAATTGTGGTTGCAAGTCAAGGATCACCTGTACAACTGCAGGCAATCCATTATTTTATTCTCTTTCGAGCAGCCTAATGTATAAGTAAGTTCTGGGTAGCATGTCTGAAATGGGCTTTAACGCAAATGGAATTTACTGGTGACTTAACAAAAATATTTAAAATCATATAAACAAAAAAATTAATTCTAATCATATCTTTCTCTAATTATTTTAAATACTAAACTTATTATTGCTTAACTATTGCTTAACGCATTGTAAGCTGTCCTGAGTCGCCGGAGAAGGGCGGCATATAAATTAAAGCAAAAATAAATAAATAAATAAATAAACAATAAAGACCAAACATGAACTTTATAGATGGGATTTTGTTATTTGTTGGAAATGTTACAGAATTTCTAAATTGCCTTGCATTGCAAATGCAGCATAATTAATAGTGATGGAAGCTAAACGCTGTCACACCTAATTTTAATTGGATCAAATAAAAAACTGACAATCTTCAACTTAAGTCCATTCGTTCAGCGACTGAAGTTATGGCAGCACTGAAAAAATGGACATATGACCAATCCTTGAAGCTCTGATCAGAAAGCATCATTTCTGCAGTCATGCGATCACCATGTGCAACCTTTCCTGCCAGCTTCTCACTGGCAAAGTCATTGGAGAAGCCAGCAGGGAAGATCACAAATTGCTCCATTATGTCACTCTGGCCTTCCTGCACTCATGTGGTGCCACAGCGCCCCTCTGCCCTGGTTTCCTCCAAGTTGTGCATAGGTTGTGCTGGCTTCCCTGCCACACACACCCATACCCAGCTGCATTCTTGTATTCCTTGCCTGGGACTTCCTGCTTTGACTTGTGCACCTTGGGACTATGACAACAAGTGGGACTTCTGGGATTGTTGTTGCTAAACAATGTGGTTGTGTGACGTTGCCTTTATGTCACTTAGCACCAGCAATCTCAGTCTCACTTGCTGTCACAAACTCAAGACTACCGTAAAGAAAACCTCTAGAAGGAAACCGACATGATAACAAAATCCACCATCTCAATTGAAAAGGCAGAAAGGGATATTAAATGAGCCCTGATTCAAGGAGGGTGAGTCCCAGTTGTTTATGTGAGTTGCTTGCCTGGAAGAGCATTTCCTCAACTTTTGTCCCTTCCAGATGCATTTTCAGCATGAATTCTCCTGTTTAGGAAAATCTGAAGTTGATCTCCACACACTGAAGTGCATCCAACCTGGGAAAGGCTGAGCTAAAAAGTTCCCTTTTTCAGTCTTGCTGCCTGGAGGCCCAAGAAGAAAGCTTTTGCATTGTCAACCTGCAGCTTTCTCTGCTAGAGAAGGAGCAAATTAAGGAATATTGGCAAAAGTGGCGGGGCTTCTTTTCTCTTTGGGATAATGCACATCAGCTTCCCCAGGAACAAAGATCCCTTTATAGATGTAAGAAATTATGTTTACAGCCATCACAATAGAGGAGGGGAGCGGCATGTCTGCTATTTCTTCTTAGCAAGACTGAATATTATTCAATGAGATGGAAAGAGCTCTTTTGAGTGTCTTTGCTTTCCAAGCTTATTCTTGGCAACAAGTTCATCCGTTTCTTTGCCTTCTTTCATCTTGCTAATAAACTTCCTTCCCCCATCCAAAACCACAAACTTGATGAACAGGATAATACATGTTTGGAAGGTCAAGCTCCCCACACCCCTTTTTAAAAAAACCTCCCAATGTCCAGCTACACACAATTCCTGAAAGTGTGGCAATATATTTTGCTCTTTGGGAACATTCCACTGTAAACAACAGAGCCAGCACTTACCATGATTACAGCCACTACTATGGCAGCAATGCCAATCAAGTACAGCTTTCCGGAGAACAGCTCATCAATTTTAGAGTGACAAGTGCTTACCTGAAGTAAAAAGATTATAGATTTATTTAGTAAATTCTCAGTATTACTCTGGGCAATTCACAATATAAAACATGCAACAATAAGAAAATACAATGCAAGTAAACAAAATCAACATCTTTCTGAAAAATAAACTATATAGACAGAAACACATCTACAAAGGGGACAATACCCATCTTGTCCCCAAGATCTTGGAGAGCAACCAGGTTTTCAAAGACATCATGAATATTTTAAGACCTACATGAATCTCTAGGGTGATTTCCAGAGAGCAGGCTTTACAGTAGGGAAGACACACAACATGGCTCTTGATAGAGGACACTGTTTAATCAAAAGGAATTGGAGTGTGCCAACTCTGCTAATTTTTGTCTGCTGGGCAGAAACTATGAGAGATGCAGAGTTCCTCAGATATCCTGGCCCTGATGTCATCCAGAACTTTTCACATGCATCTTGAATTGAACCTGGAAGCACCCTGGTATAGCTCACAAGGCAATGATAGCACATGGGCACAATGAGGTATGTCCATGACTGCATTCTGGATCAGTTGGAGCATGACGGGAGACTTCAAGGTCAGCGCCATGTAGTGTACATTGCAGCAATCAAACTGCAAAGTGACCAGGGCATGAGTGATTGTCTGATTCTCTTGATCAGGAAGGAGCATGTGACTCTCAAGCTATGCAAATTCTTGGGCACAGCTGCCACCTATTCTTCAAGCAGGAGATATGAGTCAATGGTGATCTCCAGATTGGCCACTAATTTTGAGCAGGGATACTTAATCCCAATACTGAAGCTGAAGAATCCACACAGCTCTTGGGTAACCATAATATCCACAGCTACTCAGTCTTGGTAGGATTAAGTTGGAGCTGGTTTAGTCTCCAGATGCTGGGACAAGAATTTTAACAGCATCACTTGACTAACCTGGAGCCAAGAGATAAAAATGGGTATCATCAGCTTATTGAAATTGAGCCTTGAATTGTCAGATGACCTCACTTAATGTTTTTATGCATTCTTTGGTCACCATACCTGTTCCAAGAAAGAACAGGCCAAGAACAGCCAAGAAAGAAAAAGAGAAACCGTAAACTGTTTTGAAAACCTATATTATGGAAGCTTTTGTTTCATCCTCCTCCTAGTCTGCCTTCTTTGAATTCAGAACTAAGTATATCCTTCTTCTATTGCCATGGACAAAATTATTGAAAGGAATATGAAGCATGGCTCCCTCCCTCCCTGCAGAACAATTCAAATCAATTGCCCGTGTATGCATAAACTTAATTTTATAGACAACCATGTACGCCAGGGGTGCTATTCAGCAGGTTCTGGAGAACTGGTAGCGGAAATTTTGAGTAGTTCGGAGAACCGGCAAATACCACCTCTAGTGGGCCCCAGAGTGAGGTGGGAATGGAGATTTTGCAATATCCTTCCCCCAGGAGTGGGGAGGGAATGGGGATTTTGCAGTATCCTCCCCTGCCATGCCCACCAAGCCACACCATACCCACCAAGCCATGTCGCAGAACCGGTAATTAAAAATTGGAATTCCACCACTGATGTACACAGCCTGTTTGTTTCCATCTTAGTATTTAAGAGTTTATGAAGCTTACTGTTCTTCCCCACCCTGATCCACTTTTGCAGCATGATAAATCGCACCACCTAAAATAGCATGGAACACTCAAAATGATTCCACATGAAATGAATGTGTTTTGCTCTATATCTGAACCAAATTCATGGGGGGGAAAACTGTGTGTCTTGCTCTGAATTGGAACCGCCTTTAAATTTAAATCTGAACTATTCTGCACATCCCTAATTTGCATCACTACAACTTTAACCCAGAACTTCACGAAACTCTGCCACTTTAGACTCACTGAAAATTCTAACTGGGAATGGAAGACGTCAAGGCAGGAGTCTTCCCACAACAGCTGCTAGTGCTGCAAAACGAACAAGATAAGCAGAGAAATCACATAGAAGACGGCTTTGGGAATTATTCTTAGTCCCTTTATTAGGCTACAGAAAGCATCTGTAGCAATGGCTACAGAAGGCATCTGTAATTTCTTCTGCATAACACCGCAAAATGTGGCATGTCTTTACAATATATGTGGCTTTCTGCATCCGAATGCAGGTGCTCTGGCTCACATAATTTGGGAGGGGGAGGATTTAGAAAGGAAGAGTCATCAAATTCCAAGCAGCTCCCTAAATGCTTGCCCTATGGGATGTGCTAGGTGATTGGATCAGACCATTTTCAAACTCAATCTCATTACTGTCAGCTTCTCCCACTATATGAATCTGGTCTCATTCAGCTCAAATGGCAGAGAGCTATCTTCCTGACGGGCAGCCAATCAGACAAGAAGCTAAGCCCCTGTCCATGATATCTTTCCAGCATTTTGTTCAGTTGGAAAAAATAAAACGGTCTAATGCAGGGGTGTCAAACTTGGGGCCCGCGGGCCAGATGCGTCACGTGCTGGCTCCGCCTGGTTTAGCGAAGGGGGAAAAAAGTCCCAATACATCACGTGAGGACGCTGTGATAATGCGAGTTTGACATCCCTGGTCTAGTGGCACACTTGTCCCAGTCCCAGTCCCAATCAACTTGCTGTATTGAAGAAAATGGATATACCTTTATCTTTTGTGTAGGAAGTTATCTTTAATATATACATAAAATATATTTATGATTTTCTTACTTGTGTTGCTTCTCCTAGAGTGCATTCATTGGTGAACAAAGATGTAATTGCAGAATCTCTGCCACAGCAATTTAGCTAGGCGGGCAAGGATGGGGGAAGAGAGAGAAAAAGAAAAAGAAATTAATTGTTGGTATTTTCTACAAATATTTTAAATTACATTTTTCCCAAAAATCCCAGTTTTCATCCTGTGGTGCTTGATACCTGAACTTTCCTCCTCTTAACTTACTCATCATCTGCAGTGAATTTGTATCATATCATGCAGGGATAAAGGGGAGGTTGTGTATCAGAATCATTATAAAAGAACTTTCAACCAGAAAGGAAACCAAATCACTTGATTTTCAAAACTCTCAAAAGGCCAGAATCTCAAAAACAGGCAATCCTTTCCTGGAAAATAATTTTTAAGTGAAGTTATGTAGAAGCTAAGATCTCAGTGAAGAATTATACTCCAAAAAGAAGAGCAGAATTATTTCCCTTCTCTTCCTTTTTTATAAACAGTTCACCATGCCATTAGAGGCAGCCTAATAAAATGGAAGGTTTGTGGTTACAGGTAGTCCTCGACTTATTACCACAATTGAGCCCAAAACTTCTGTTCCTAAGTGAGAGATTTGTTAAGTCAGCTTTGCCCCATTTTACGATCTTTCTAGCCACAGTTGTTAAGTGAATCACTGCAGTTGTTAAGTTACTAACACATTGTTAAGTGAATCTGATTTCCCCTTTGATTTTGCTTGTCAGACGATCACAAAAGGTGATCATGTGACTTCAAGACACAGCCACCGCCATTATCAGGAGCCAGTTGCCAAGCATCCAAATTTTGATGACGTGATCATGGGGATGCTGCAACGGTCATAAGTTTGAAAACTGTAATAAGTGATTTGTTTTTCACTGCTGTTGCAACTTGGAACAGTCACTTAATGAATGGTTGTAAGTCGAGGAGTGCCTGTAACCTGGCTCTGCATGAGTGTATGTAAAATAATGCATACCCTTAGGGGTGTACTCACTTTTGTTGCCACCTATTTAGACATTAATGGCTGTGTGTTGCGTTATTTTAAGGGGACTGCACATTTACACTATTATACAAGCTGTATACTCACTACTTTACATTGTAGCCAAGTGCCATTTCTTCAGTGTTGTCACATGAAAAGATATACTTAAATATTTACAAAATGTGAGGGGATGTACTCACTTCTGTGATATACTGTATGTATATATGAACAAAATCCAGTAATAACTATTCCTGTTCAGTTGTTTTAAAAATGAACTTTCCATGGCAATGACCTAGAAAAGATTCCCCAAAGCCACATAGTAGGGTATTTTCTCCTTTGGATTCTTTGCACCACTTACAAATTAAACTGTCTTTGTTGCATTTTGGTTCCTTCTGGACATGTGACTGCAAGCGTTGTTCATGTAAGCTATAAATCAAGTTAAATTGCTTCACCACCCTGTCATTAGTGAGGAAGGCACTTTCTATGTATGAGTCCTACAATTTTTTGATTACAACTACTGGCATGAAAAACAGTTGTGTGTGAGGCCATCTTAAGTTCAGCACATATTTACTGTAAATTACAGTAACTGTAATTCAGGTTGTATTTGTAATTCTATTTTTTTTAAATAGCTATTTTAATAAGCACTAAAGTATTTTTTCTATTTTTTAAAGAAAGGACAGGATATTATATCACAGTTGTATGTCACTTTACATACATACTTTACACTTTACATACATACTTTTACATACTATTGTGCTATTTTAATGGCTGCCTACCATTTTTGAGTTAAAAGTAAAGGTAAAGGTTCCCCTCGCACTTATGTGCTAGTCGTTCCCGACTCTAGGGAGCGGTGCTCATCTCCGTTTCAAAGCGAAGAGCCAGCACTGTCTGAAGATGTCTCCATGGTCATGTAGCCGGCATGACTAAACGCCAAAGGCGCACAGAACACTGTTACCTTCCCACCAAAGCTGGTCCCTATTTTTCTACTTGCATTTTTTTACATGCTTTCGAACTGCTAGGTTGGCAGAAGCTGGGACAAGTAATGGGAGCTCACCCCATTATGCAGCACTAGGGATTCGAACTGCTGAACTGCCAACCTTTCGATCGACAAACTCAGCGTTTTAGCCACTGATCCACCACATCCCTTATTTTTCTAAATGTACATTTAAATATATAATATATACATGTATTTGTATAATACACGAATATGTCTATTTTGGATGTTTTTGCTTTAAAATGTTTTAGGAGTCCTGGTGGCGCAGCAGACTAAAGCACTGTTATTAACATCAGCTGTCTGCAATTACTTTAAGTTCGAATCTCGCCAGGCTCAAGGTTGACTCAGCCTTCCATCCTTTCTAAGGTAGGTAAAATGAGGACCCAGATTGTGGGGGCAATAAGCTGACTTTGTATAAATATACAAAAGTATGAAGGCTATTGCTTAACGCATTGTAAGCCGCCCTGAGTCTCCGGAGAAGGGCGGCATATAAATCAAATTTTTTTAATATATTTTAATATATTTTTGAATTGTAAGCCGCCCAGAGTTATTGACTGAGATAGGTGTCTATACAAATTGAATGAATAAATAAAAATATTAAATTAAATATTCCTAAAGTATGTTGAACTGGCTTTGCATATGGTAATAGATGTAAGAATTCTTTATGTTTCTCCCTGGAAATTATAACCAATTCCTTCTGTAGAAGAATGACAAACTAATTTATGGAAGATGCTTCAAAATCAAAATTAAATTCACAACTGAAAAATAAATCTGAATTTATTTATAATGTGAAAATCATTTTTGAATTATTATCTTATAAACAGGTTCATCTCACACCCAAAGTTTAGGTTTTCCTTAAGATTATGATTTGATAAATCTGTTAAACTTTATAGATAAAGCAGTATTGTAATTAATGTAATTTCTTTATCTTCATTTACAATTTGAGTTATACTGGTTTTAGTTGTTAACTATTGCATAATAGTCTAATATTGACCTTTAATGCAAATATATGGTTTCAAATTGATATAATTGTCTTTTTGCACTTTTTAAAGCTCATTTTATAATCTTTGTTTTTTTTTATTCTTTACATTTTTGTTCGATTACACTTGCAAAATCAATGAATAATTTTTTTTAAAAAAACTACTCCTTAGAGATTTCTCCTCAGAAAACTACAAATACTTAAAACATAAATAATGGGGGATAGATCCTTTGTAGTAAAACTGTTTTTTACAGAATACAGAGTTGGGCTTCAACAGATATGCAGGTAACCCTTGATTAGCAACCATTCGCAGTTGTGATGGTGATGAAAAAAATAACTTTGTGATCAATCCTCCTATTTAGGACTTTCACACGTCTGGAAAGAAAAGTAAAGAAAAGCTGAAGTTTAGATTATAAGTACAGTTACACTTAGCGGCCATTTTGCTTAATGATCCAGTTGCTGGTCTCAAGGACTACCTCTAATTTACAGTTACTTCAAGCAGGTATTTAACCAACTAACTGCTCAAGCAAAAAACTGCGAAGATTAAATTTGATTCCCAACCAAAGTGTACTGTATAACTTACTGTTTCTTGGAAGGTTTTCACAACAGCATTCGCCTTTTTTGCTTTGTTCTCATCCTTGTCTTTCGATTGAATCAATGCTTGGTCATAAAACTGTTTGAGATCTTTGGCAATCTGCAAAAGAGAACAGGGGACAATATATTCTCAATGCAATAGATGTAGGCTTTTACAGGTACTCTTTCCTCATTGGTCTGTTCAGCTGCTTGATCTTGCTGAATGCAATAATCTTAACAACCAGATAACCAAACAACGAAGTTCAGACACCTGAATTAAATTTGCAGATCCACAATCACCATTTAGTTGAAGCTAGTTGACAATATGGAACTGTGTATCCACGAAATGGTAAACCAGACTTATTGCAAAGGTCTTTTTTCTATTCTGGCTGGTTATTCTAAAATTAGAGATGGGGGTATAACTCTGTCACTGGGCAATATCAGAACTTTTTTTTAATACTCTGCTTCCAGTGAGAGTGGGAAAGAAATACTTACTGTTAAACGTCCTAACTGTGGTGTAAAACAGCCTACGAAGCATTCAAGGATTGTGGAAACTCTAACAGGAAGTATTTAGTAGTGATAAGAAAATTTCATGAATTATGGTATCAACTATACTGATGAGCAGGACTCTATGCACAATAAAATAACTTAGGCCAACATTCAGTTGTACTGTAGAAGTAATATGTAAACCTTAACATAGGAAACATTACCCAGTGCATATATCTTATGTGCTGCTTCCTGGGGTTTGGGTAATGTCACCAAGAGTGTGTTTGTTTTTTTTTAAACCAATACAGTGTCATGGATAGCTACTGTTTTGAGAACCAGTGAGCAAGATAAAAAAAATCAAATGAAGCTCAGTTTGGACAAAATATGCTTAAGGAAGGTGGCCTGGTGACTAGCCTGGACAGAGGGTAAATTGGGTCATATTTCCTTTAAAATAAAAGATGTAGTGTTTTTGAAGTATTTGAACTACAATGGCTGTTGTAGTTGTATATTCCGGCTTCAGAAAAAGTTTGGGAAAGGCAACAGGGGGAGAAAAGGGTACAGTATTGTTCCTGTTGTGTGTATGCTGAAGACCCTGACCTGACCATGATGAGTCTGGAAATCCCTGAAGAGTTTTAATTGCTACAGTATTCTATAGCATTACTTGTATTAAAAAACAGCCATGTATACTAGTACTGCTTTCTCTGCCTATTACCATTTCTAGACAAACTCTGGAGTGTCATTTTTCATCTTTAAACTATGAAAATGCTTTGACTAGAGATCAGTATGAAGCGCCTTTGCAAGGAATGATTCTTTCATTAAAAGAGAAGAGTGACCAGCGCTAAGAGTGTTTTTTAAGAGATTTTTCTGCAACTATGAAACATGTTTTCACCTCCAACACAACAGGTAGACTTTGTTCATCCTTTTGCACAGATCTTGAAAGCTTTTCAGGATATGGTTATAGAATACAAATTATTCCAGAAGAACTATTTTAAACATTTTCTCTTAACTCTGCTATGAATTCAGTTTGAAACAAAAAAGCAAACTATATAGACACTATAAATATTTGTTTCCAGGCTTCCACAACTTGGCACCTTAATATCTGGAAAGAGTATTATAGTCCAATACATCCAGACAGCATCAATAAAGAAAGAGTACACTAAGTTTTGTAAAGTTGTTTAACGGTAGAGCAAAATTGTATAAGAAAAGAGGGTAATTAAACAAAACATCAACGAAAAATAAAAAGGCACTATCTGGAAGAAGATACAAACAGAGAAATCCTGCTCTCCCTTTGGATCTGTGAGATTGCTTTCATCTCTTAATTTTATATATCCAGGCTGAAATATGCAAGCAAAAGATTGAATTCCCCCTTGTGAGTTTAAGGAAATGAGTGGTAAATCAATCATCCCGAATGTTGCAATCCACAATTCCAAAGCAATCATTTTATATAATCGCGCTCTCAATACCTTTTTATTCCACCAGGTGGGCCTGGCCTAATCTTTTCCCTTTTTCTTTTTAATATGAAAATTTTAATCTGTTTTTAAATGATTGGGGTGTTTTAAATCTGTCTGGGCCAAATTGTTTAATTCGGTTTTATTCTGTTTTTAAATTTTGTATTTATGTGTTTTATCGTTTGGCTGTTCACCACCCTGAGTCCTTTGGGAGTAGGGCAGTATATAAATCAAATAAAGATAAATAAAGATAAAGATGATAATACTGCAGAATGAATAAGATAGTGTACTGAAGTGGTGGCATAGTGGTTAAAGTGTAGTACTACAGGCTAACTCTGCCCCCAGCCTGGAATTCAAACCTGACCAGCTCAAGGTTGACTCAGCCTTCCATCCTTATGAGGTTGGTAAAAATGAGGATCCAGATTGTTGGGGGCAATATGCAAAAATGCTTACACTATAAACTTCCCAGAGAGTGCACTATGGGATAGTATATAAGCCTAAAATGCTAATTCTAGTTTTAAAGAAATTCATGCCATTCTCTTGCTTTGGCCAAAATGTCAACAACAAAAAATTATACTGGACTACTAGAAGTCTGAGCCAGCTGTTCACTAACATGCCTACAGTAAAGCTGTTTTTCTCATTCTAAATTCTCCCTTGAAATGTGAGCAGCTGAGAAGCTGGATGTCTGATTTAATTTAAAAACAGAAAATGAGAACTTCCTTTATGGAATAATTTGCCCTGGGGAGAAGTTTTAAGTGTAACATAATGCCCGTGTGCTACCTGGAATGGACTATTGGAAAAAAGTACAATATAATTTTCACCCATTTGTACACTTAGGGTTTCATAGGACAGCAGTAATTAAAACAAAGTGGCCATTTTATACTGAAAAATGGATGTGGGTCATTTAAATTATTCTTGTGCACTGTAATTGTTTCATTCCTTTGTGCATAATCAAAACTGAAACTACACCTCTGGAAGCAGGATAAATGGAACATGGAGTAATATATCAGAATCATATTATTGTCTCTTCACTGGTGTAATCATTTTGGAGCAATGTGTGAGGTTGGGTAAAAAGAAACCAGACAAGAGAAGAGAGATTCAGCCACAGAGCAACAAGAAAGGCAAAAACAAAACTTTTATTTGCCTTTAGAAAAGGAAATAATAGTACTATTAACAAGGTTAGTAAGGTTTATTATAATCGAACATACACTCCAAAAAAGGATTCATTAATTCAGTGATTCACTGAATGAATGTTATTGCTACCAATTTCTGCAAGTAAGTAATAATATACACTGCTGGGAGAATATGATTGGGTTGATCGTGTCAAATTGGGAAATATGCTTAGAAAAGTGGGAATCCCAAAACATCTCGTGTGAAACTTATAAAGAGGTGAGGAAGTCACAGAACATGGCAAAATAGACTTGCAAAGGATTGTGACAAAGCTGAACATTGTAACCTAAATTATTCAATTTATATGCTGAATATAAAGGAAGCTGCACTGGAAGAGAATAAGGATGGTTTTAAAATTGGAGGAAGAAGCATTAATAGCCTGCACTAAGCAGCTATTAATCAGTAGTGATGACACTACTTGTGATAGCTCTGAATGCAAAAGATCTGCATACTATAGTAACAGAAGCCAAGTGGAAAAAACAGATTAAACATAAAGAGGAATTAATGACAACAGCTATAACAATGAGCCTTAGAATTGACATCAAAGATATCGAAGCTGTGAACAGCTCTTGCCCTTTAGAATAACTATCAATAGTAACAAAAGTCAAGAAGTACGTCATATAGTAGAGTAGCTATAAAGGCCATGCATATACTACAGTATATGTCTGTACCTAAAAAGATCAGAAGAGTGCAGGCAATGATATTCCCTATGACACTTTATGGAAGTGAAAGTTTCTCTCTGAAAAAGCTGGATAGAAAAAAAACACTGATACTCCTGAACTTAGGTGTTGGAGTTGAGAATAACATGGATAGCCAAGAAAAGAAACAAGTGGATCATTGAACAAATCAATCCAGCATTACATGAATCCTTCCCTAAGATCTCGTCTTGTTATACTGGCATTCACTTTACAGTACATAGGTTTTGAGAGAGAATAAAAAGAAATATGACAATGTTGTTGTTATTCAAGAAAGTGCACAAGTTTTTTTGTATTTCAGTAGTGCCTTGCTTCAGATATGTTTTGATGAATTACAAAAACATGCAAAATCCATGTGCCTTAGAAACTAGAATGGCATGGAAAAACCTGCAAATTCAGTTCTCTAAAGACCAATTCTTACGCAGGAAAAACAGCATAATTTACACTCAAGGGAGAACAAATAGCAGATCTGAGGGACCCTAAAATTTGCACATCCTTAGGAGGTCCGGAGGGACTGAAGAATAATTGGTAAGTGACTGTTATAAAAAGTTCAGGAAGGAAGCCAGAGATAGAAGAATGATTGACAAGTTAATATAGGGAATAGCAGTCCTCTATACCAGGGATCCCCAACCTCCTGGCCACGGCCCACCACTGGGCCTTGAGCCTTTCATAACCGGGCCACGGAAGTGGTGAGTGAGTGTGAGTGCATCCCCAGTCGCGTGACCAGTGGACGAGCACGCTCCATTTGTGCGAGCGGCAGGCATACTCGCGCAAATGGAGCTGTGTGTGTGCGCACTTGCCCACCACACCTGTGGAACCACCCCTCTCCACCACCACCACCGGTCTGCAAAACCGAAAAGGTTGGGGATCTCTGCACTACATGGCAACCTTACATTCTAAGACCCACCTCTTCAAAAGTCTTTTTTCTCACTCTATCCTGAAATCAGGATTGTTAAACTCTTGGGGACAAGTATTTGTCTTCTGCTTGTCATAACACTTGTAAAAGCACCATCTATGTATGCGTCATAGTAGGTCCGGTGACAGGTAGATAGTTGCAGTGTATTTATTTTTATTAAGCTTCTAGAATTGGAGCCTGCTTACCACAACAAGTGGAAAAGAAACGAGGAGAGCAGACAAATAGTTTCTTATGGCACTACCAGGTGGGGCATCGTGCTGCTCCCCAGGGACTGATCATCCTCTACATATTAAAACTGACACCATTCATACTGTAGCTACTGAAGTGACATGACCCCAAGATTGGTTTCAGCGGGAATAAATCCAAGACTCAATTCCTATTAATCAGGAAGCTCACTGGAAAGCTTTTATTACCACCAGCTTTCTTTGAGAAGTTAGGATTTAGAGCCCTTGCTTATCCCATTTTTCTCGCCTTTCATTGTAATATATCAAATGCCATTATTTTCTTGTACTCCATTAATTGCAAATTATGGCAATACGCTTTCTGCTGCAGCAGGCTGGCTAGCACAGAGCAGAGAGGCATTGAGAAGGATGATGTCTCATGAAACAGAATAGAAAAGTAAAGTAAAGTAAGAAAAGTAAAGAAGCAGCAGGACAACCTTATCTTTTATAAATGTTTAATCTGGCAGCCAATCAAACCAACCTACTGGGAGACTGGAAGAGTGGGAAGATGAAAATAAAGTGGCTTTGAACACCTGGAAAACCTATGCCACAATAAACATTAAACATCTAACCCTCAAGTAGTTGTAAGGCTCTCAGATGCATCATAAACATAAAAGCTATGCGTAAATGCATAAAATAAATCGTCATCATAAAATGTTTACCTGATCCTTATTAACGAATCCCCAGATGCCAGCAGCCACTTCACAAGCAAATAAGATGACAAGGCATGTAAAAAACTGAAATAAAAAAGATAAATATCAGATTAAGGAAATCCAGAGGCATTTCCACCAAAGAAAAGTTCTTTGGTTCATCCGTATATTTTGCAGTGATAGACTCAATTGTTGATAAACAGAACACCAAATGATGAAACACTGTTTTTACTTGTGTTCTTACAGCCATTAATAAAAGGCATACATTTTGTTTAGCCTTCCATTCAAGACTGCTACTAGTTTGTTTCATATTCACACTGTATATAGGAGGACTGGAATAAAAAGAACCTCTCTCTCTCTGTCTCTCTCTCTCTCTCTCTCCCCGCCCCCCCCCCGCCTCCATTGATTACAGACAACCCATTAACAAAGTTCCTAGGTGGAAGACATCAACATTTTAATTGTGTTAAATACAATTAAATTATCATTTTGATGAGAGGGTTAAATTTTTAACAACATTATATTCCAGGTTAATGAAAACAAATTGCAAAGGGGAAATCAAAGAAAATGGATTGGAGACATGGATTGTAGAAAGGAACAGAACAGCAGGTAGAATGAAGATAGATATTAGGTATGTTATGATCTAGAAGCCCCTTTACTGTAATAAGTCATTAAATACGAAAATAATTATTTCCAGGCCCTGGTGCATAGTGACAGACTACATAGAAGACACAATGGAAAGGAGAGACAGGGGAACCATTAACAAAACAATGTGAATAAAATGGAACAAGCTATGCTATATCGGGAACTAACTTTCACTTTGTCAGTGAGGAATATGTTTCTGAGGACTATATGCAACTTACTTCAGACAGCTCTATTTTAAATGATCAAAGGAGGAAAATCACTGTCACCATTTTCTTGAAATCTGTTACTTGCTAATTCTCTGGAGCTCAGCCATGTTTGTTTTCCTTCTTCAGATTATTCTTTTTTTAGCAGATATTTGCACTTATTTTCACATATTTGCACTGGCATATTTTAAATTTAAAATAATCAGGTGTGATACAGGCAAAGATCCTTTTCAATGCAAATGTCATTATAATTAATGAAAATAGTATGTAAGCTATTCCAAACATCAGTTATACTACCTTTTTTAAAAACAAAGAAGGACAGTCCTAATTATTTTTTCTCAGATAATTTTTTCTAATTATCTGATCTCAGTCCTTCCCCAAATTATATTTAATATGCATTCTCTGGATGATGATCCCTGTGCTTTGAATTAATCGGCCTAACAACAGCATTTTACATTAACTGCAGTTTCTGGTCAGGTTTCAAGAGCAGCTCCTAATAAAGTCAAGAAAGACTGTAAGCAAATTATGAGTAATGACTGCTGAAATGTGACCAGTTTAGGACGAGACAAAACTGGCACACTGATGTAATTGAGAGATGGCACTCCTCACCACAACTGTCACAATTGTGGATCAAGTGATAGCTAAGCATCAAAGAACACTCCAAACCCTTTCTTTCAGAAGTACAGTATAATCTTTTCCAAAATAATCTGAACCTCAGGCCCCAAATTCAATCTTCTACTTACAATACTGGTAGCACCTCCATATTGTCAGATTTAATTTTGCCTTATTGGATGTAGTAAAATAATAAAGTAAATTCTAATTACTGATACAGAAAGTTATATGGAACATTAAAAGTGCCTCATGATCATAAACTCTTCTTACTGTTCGCCATCATAATAGTAATCATTAAACTCAATGAAAGTCTCTCAGGAAATGCTGGAAAATGTAAACAAGAGTGTAAAAGGTCTCTTACTGTTCCCAGAAGGCACTGTGATTCCTGGATAGCTCCATAACATCCTAGGAAACCCACGAACATCATCACTGCTCCAACAGCAATCAAAATGTAGATTCCTGCAGGGGAAGATGAAAGAAAAGTACGTTAATTAAACTCAGGAGGAACATATCTTGCTATGTGATTAACAGGCATGGATATTCTGTGAAAGTTGGATTACAGAAGTAGACAGCGGCAGGAGGACAACAATCCACCTCATAAATATGAATCAGATTGGGTGAAACAAAAGCTGTACTTGGAATGACTTTCTGTTTCTAAAATTAGTGAATCAGATGCTTCGGAGTACCTCAGAAAGACATGCATGAAAGGAGCCTTCCAGCACTTCTTATTCAAATCAAGGGAGCTTCTGTAGATGGAAGCTTCTAATTATCACTTCCAATGCCGCAGTTGGTCAACCCCCTTTTTAAAGGCATAAAACTAATAGCAATGAAAGCTATACGTCAGTTAAGCATTCTGTTGGGAAGAAAGAACCCTACTGCCCAGTTCCCATAGCTTTATGTGTGTGTGTGTGTGTGTGTGTGTGTGTGTGTGTGTGTATCAGGGGTGAAATGTTCCCGGTTCGGACCGGATCAAGCGATCCAGTAGCGATTGTGGCGGGTGGTTCAGAGAACCGGTAGCGATGGTGGAGCAAAGCTCCGCCCACCTGCCCAGGTGTCATTACTTCCTGGTATTAACCAGGAAGTAATGTGTTTTCTACCCTCTGCATGGCACGTGCACTTCCAAACCGGTAAGGAAGGTAAGTAGATTTCACCCCTGGTGTATATGTATCAGCAATGAAATGCACTTACTTTCACTACCGGTTCGGAAATGTGAGTGCGTGCACATGCCAAAAAAAGCACATAATGATGTCCCGGTGGGTGGGCGGAGCCTCCCACTGCCGCCCTACCAGCTTGTGTGAGATGGATAGATCCGGCTGGATTTCACCGCTGATATGTATATGTATATGTGTGTGTCTGTGTGTGTGTGTACACACACACACAATATACCATGCTTGGTAAGTGAATCACTACCATTGTTAAATGAATCTATGGTTGTTAAGAAAATCTGACTTCCCCCATTGACTCTGCTTGTTGGAAACTGGCTAGGAAAATTGCAAATTTATTTATTTATTGGTTCAATTTATACGCCATCCTTCTCCGGAGACTCAGAGCGGCTTACAATGTGTTAAGCAAGTCTTCATATCTTTTGTATATACCTGCTTAGTAGGGCTTTCGCCCCGCCTCCCCACAAGCAGTGTTCTTTTTTATACAAAGTCAGCTTAATCCGGGTCCTCACAATGGTGATCACATGACCACATGGCACTGCAATCATTATAAATACATGCTGGTTGCCAAGCACCCACATTCTGATCACATGACCATGGGGATACTGCAATGATTGTGCGAGGACCGGTTATAATTCACTTTTTCCCACTGCTGTTGTAACTTTAAATGGTCCCTAAACAAATGGCAATGTTATGCCAATGTTTCTTTTGGGGCTGTGTCAAAAGACTACCAACCAATAATTAAATCAAAATGCGTGACTGTGGGCGGAGTGATGGTGTTTATATTTTGACAGTACTGAACATACAGTACTGTTGGAATATGAAGGAGGAAAAAAAAATAACTTGAAAAACGCTGACAGCACTGCAGTCAGATTTATCTTATTTCCACAAAACACCAAGAAGGGATATATAGAACTGTTTTTTTTTAAAACAGGAACACTACAAAATATTTCTCAAAACTGGTAAAAGTGTAGAAGCAGATTTGATATTCAGTGATGCAAATGCAGCGAGATTGCTTTGTAGCGAAATACAGCCTAAATCTTACGCAGATGTCCTCCATTGGAAAGTTATTAAAATAACATTTCTCAAAATAGATAGTAACTACACAGGAGAACTGAATGCTTGATATGGACAAAGAACAGAGATAATGAAATACTGGCACTCCTGCTCAAAAGTCTATCAAGATTTTTAGCCGCTAAAAACAACATTTTTAATTTAGGTTCGAATCCCACGGGCACCCTGTGGAGAATTAGGTGGATCATGGCGCCTTATGGCCCACAAAAGCTTTCGTTGACTATATGGTGATGCACATAAAGTAAAAAGACTGGGAGTTGCTGCCATGAAGACGATGTGTTCAGTAGACTGGCTGGAGGCCAGAAGAGCAGCAAGAAATCATTTGCAAAGACTTCATTTTAGTGCACTGGGCTGGGAGAGATGAAGGGATTCCAAAGAAGAGGAGCTTCTTTCAAGTTCTTTGAATTGAAGGAACAGACTCATTTTTGAGCCAGCCTCTGGTAACAGATAGATCCTGTCCTGCGTCAAGCTCTATGGTGAAACCAAGGAGGACGCTAACTACAGATAGTCCTCGACTTATGACCACAATTGAGTCCAAAGTGTCTGCTGCTAAGTGAGACTGTTGTTAAGTGAATTTTGCCACAGTTGTTAAGTGAATCCAGCTTCCCCATGCTTATCAGAAGGCCACAAAAGGTGATCACATGATCCCGGGACCCTGCAACCAGCATAAATATGAGTCAGTTGCCAGGCATATGAATTTTCGTTATGTGACTATGAAGATGCTGAAACGGTCACAAGTGTGAAAAATTGCTGTTGTAACTTCGAATGGTCACTAAATGAACTGCTGTAAGTCAAGGACTACCTGTATTTTTACATTTCAAGCTCATTTAGATCCACTTGTTTGAAAGCTAACAATACTTTCAAGGAATAGAAGTGGACAAAGATACAGCTTGATGTACAGCCCTATTCTCTTTGGTTTATGACATATGACTTGCCCATTCATTTCTTTGGTTCTATTAGTATCCTTTTAAAAAGAGCCAGTTTGCTGTAGTTATTAAGTGAGTTCTGATCCCACCTTAGGCACAAAGGCAGCTGGGTGACCTTAGGCCAGTCACTCCCTCTCAGCCCTAGGAAGAAGGAAATGACTTCAGCCCTAGGAAGAAGGAAACAACTTATGAAATTTTGTCAAAGAAACTGCAGGGACTTGCCAAGCAGTTGTCAAGAGTCAACACTTACTTGAAGGTGCATTTTTTTTTTTTTAAAAAAAGCATCCTTTGCTTTCTCTAAAAGGGACACAATGGCTCAGTGGTTAAAGATAACCCCGGTTCGAGATCCAAACTCCATGCAACTGAGTGAGCTCCTGTTACTTGCCCCTGCTCCTGCTCATCTAGCAGTTCGAAGGAATGCAAATGCAAGTAGATTAATAGGTACCACTCAACGGCTCTTGAAACAGATGAGCAGCGCCCCCTATAGTTGCCAACGACTAGCGGAGTAAAATCCACAGAGACTCCTTTACCTTTACTCATGAGTAAAGAAAAATCAATGAATTGCAAAGGCTGCAACATTTCATTTGTTTTTAAAATCTCATGCATTACATTTTATTTCATCTTCATCTAACACCTTTTCTTATTTTGGGTGGATGTGATAGGATTTACGTTCCCAGAAATCTGAGGAGCTCCAGGATGAATTAAAGTTTTCTCACTGGAAGGCATCAGCACAACAATTCTGCCAAATTTTCAGCATAGCTTGCAAAAAGCAAAAAGGGGGAGAAGTGGATAGGATGCAACATAATGGAAAGAGAGAAAGAGAGATCTGATCATTTAATGGCGGTCAGGAAGTAATAAAATAATTGAGAAGCTATTGGGAGTAGAGCCAGAATTTTTTCTGAAATACAGACAAATAGCCTTTATTGAGTTTGTCCCTAACAGCAGAGCCAAGCAGACAACTGGAGACTAATAAAATGAGACCATTTTGTGCAGTTTAATTTAAAACACAAACAATAGCATAACACCCAAGCATATAGTGACCTTCTACATCAGACATTATTTGAGCAAATCAAAAGAGAGTGTTATAGATTTTTAATAGTGTTATATTTTCTTAGCTTTCAAATATATGTTCAAGCTTCTCTTGGCATTCAATCCAAGAGATAGGCTTGGCAGCCTATCTATCATTAAGCAAATTTATATATCCATCCAACTCACAGATAGCTGACTCAGGATGGCTTACAAAATTTAAAAAACCCATCATATAATAAAAATCCACAATGACCCCTCCCGTGGCAGCAACTTCACAGTCATCTCTTTAGAAGAAACCAGACAGTCCTTTCTGAGGCACCAATTCCCTGAAACCTGTATTGTGTAATTATTTAACACTATCATCTTATTAGTGAGTAAGAAGCATCTGAATTAGCTCAAATCCGCTTCCCAAAACCTGGTATTCTTCAGATATATTGGACTAAAACGCCACATAGTTATGAATCAAATGATTCTAGACAGAGAGTTATTACAAAATCATTAAGCTGGAGAATGCTGAAATAATTCAGAACTATAGCCAAAACAATAAAATGGAAAACAAAACAAAACAGAAGCTGGTAAAGTAGGCAACAGATGCCTGATTAGAAATGTGTGAGAGGCATTGCCTTTCTCTGACTGCCTTTTCATCTCCTTAATCTTGTCAAAAAAGAAAGAGCTACCATTAAGGGGAAGTTTGGGAGAATGTTGTTCTTATTCTCATGCAACATTCTTACGACTTTTGTTTTAGAAAGATAAGAAAAGGTAAAGTTGTGAGAGAGGAAGTGTAATTTGCTTCTGATTTCTTGTTAAGATTGTGGAACCTATGTGGCAAATTCAGCAAACGGTTCTGATCTCCAACCATCACTAAATGGTTTATTGGTATTTAGAAACCGTATAAGGTAGCTGCCATTAAACCTTTGTAAGATAGATAGATAGATGATAGATAGATAGATAGATAGATAGATAGATAGATAGATAGATAGATAGATAGATTTATTTGCCGCCCATCTCATTTCAAAGCAACTTTTTGAGGGCAGCTTACATTAACAAAAACACATTTAAATCATCAAATATAAATACATAGATGTAAGCCTTGTCCTAAAAAGGACTCAAAAGTGTGAAAGAGAATTTTTCTGGTATCTAAAAGAATATATCTATCAAGAAATCAGTTCATGTGGCAATGGGGATTGCCATCCCTAGTCAATGCTATATGGTGCCATATGGTGTCAATCTTTTATGATCGCACACTATATGACTGCTTCGCTTGGCAGTGGAAATTCTGGCCCCAATTAGCACTGCTAATTGAGAACTACCTGTAGCTAAAGTCAAAAGGGACATGTCTCTTTTAACTGCTGGTTTTGCTCACATTGCTATTATGTCAACTCTTATCATTTGAATTAGTGGCTGGCAAAAAAGAGTGGTGGAAAGCCCCTAATGCTTTCTCTTTCCCAAGAATGTATTTCTTAGTCATCAATGAACTCATGATATAATATATCACAGAAGTGAGTACACCCCCTCACATTTTGTAACCATCTGAACCAAATAAGTTTATCTTGGTCTCATCAGACCACAGGCCATGGTTCCAGAAATCCATGTCCTTAGTCTGCTTGTTTACAGCAAACCATTTGTGGGCTTTTTTTTTTTTTAAATTTAATTTGTATATCGCCCTTCTCCCAGAAGGGACTCAGGGCGGTGAACAGCCAAAATTAAAAATACATACAATACAAAAGTTAAGATAATTAAAAAGAATTAAATCATTGGCTTCCCAATTTAAAACCCCCAAGTCTATAAAATTTAAAATCCCAATTAAGAACCATTTAGGCTAGGCTGGCTTGGTGGAATAAATAAGTCTTCAGGGCCTTACGGAAGGTCCGGAGGTCCGGGATCAATCATATTCCAGGAGGCAGCTCGTTCCACAGGGCGGGTGCCCCCACAGAGAAGGCTCTCCCCCTGGGGGCCGCCAGCTGACATTGCCTGACCGACGGCACCCTGAGGAGGCCCTCTCTGTGAGAGCGTATTGGCCAGTGGGAGGTTATCGGTAGCAGCAGGCGGTCTCGCAAATATCCTGGCCCTAAGCCATGGAGCACTTTAAAGATGAGAACCAATACCTTAAAGCGCACCCGGAAGACCACCAGGAGCCAATGCACCTTGTGCAGGAGAGGTGTTACATGGGAGCGCCACGTCGCTCCCATAATCACCTGCACGGCCGCATTCTGCACCAGCTGGAGCCTCCGGGTGCTCCTCAAGGGGAGCCTCATGTAGAGAGCGTTGCAGTAGTCCAGGCGTGACGTGACGAGGGCATGAGTGACCGTGCACAAGGAGTCCCGATCCAGAAAGGGGCGCAACTGTCATATCAGGCGGACCTGATAAAAAGCCCCCCTGGCCACGGCCGTCATATGCTCTTCTAAAGACAGCCGTGTGTCCAGGAGGACACCCAAGTTGCGAGCCCCCTCTGTGGGGGTCAGTGACTCGCCCCCCACAGAGGGGGCTTTCTTGAGCATCATCTTTAGAAGAGGATTCCTTCTGGGACGACAGCCTTGCAGACCAATTTGATGCAGCGTGCAGCATATGGTCTGAGCACTGACCGGCTGATTCCCCCCACCCCTTCAACCTCTGCAGCAATGCTGGCAGCACTCATACGTCTATTTCCCAAAGCCAACCTCTGGATATGATGCTGACCACGGGTACTCAACTTCTTTGGTTGACCATGATGAGGGCTGTTCTGAGTGGAACCTGTCCTGTTAAACCACTGTATGGTCTTGGCCACCATGCTGCACCTTAGTTTCAGGGTCTTGGCAATCTTCTTACAGCCTGGGCCATCTTTATGTAGAGCAACAATTCATTTTTTCAGATCCCCAGAGAGGTGCCATGAGGTGCCATGTTGAACTTCCAGTGACCAGTATGAGAGAGTGAGAGCGATAACACCAAATTTAACACACCTGCTCCCCCTTCACACCTGAGACCTTGTACCACTAATGCGTCACATGACACCAGGGAAGGAAAACGGCTACTTGGGCCCCATTTGGACATTATCACTTAGGAGTGTACTCACTTTTGTTGCCAGCAGTTTAGACATTAATGGTTGTGTATTGTGTTATTTTGAGGGGACAGCACATTTACACTGTTATACAAGCTGTATACTCACTACTTTACATTGCAGCCAAGTGCCATTTCTTCAGTGTTGTCACATGAAAAGATATATTTACAAAATGTGAGGGAGTGTACTCACTTCTATGATATACTGTACATCTGCTGCAACACTAACCAATCCACCTATAAGAAAGATCTCTTGTGGTTTTAGGGTTACTAGCAGTGAATGACTAAGATATGCTCTGATCAGACAAAAGCCTTTTCTGTAGGCAATATAGAGCTGTTATCAACAGCTGAGCCAGGTACCCTTATGCTTTTGGATGTCGTATCAAACTGAAAACAGACATCTAACGATGTTCACACTGTGATCACGGGTATAATCGGCAGCTACTAACTTATTTAGTAATTTAGCAGGATGAGTGGCAGCATTTGTTTATTTAAAATATATGTATGCCTGCCTATTTTAAAACACAACTCACAGCAACAATAAAAGTCCTGAACTATAAAAACCATAAAACAGCAAAACCCCAACCAAAACCCCAGCACTTCAACAGCTAAATGCCCCAACAACCAACCCCAAACTTCCCCCACTCTAACCCTTAATGGTATGTGGGAATGACCTCAAAAAAAAAAGGAAGAAGACCCACAGTCTAGGCAATGCTGTGATAAAAGGCAGGTCAGTCTGCAGATGGGGGAAAAGAAGCATTTTCACAAGAGACCTTCCCTAGTTTTCCAGAAACTAAAAAAGAGAGGAAGGGAGAAATACAAGATTCTGCTTAATGTATCCTTACAGTAGAAATAATACTTTTGTTCCTGGTTGTACTTCTTTTCTGGATAACAATTCCAGTGTTTGGGTATAAAGCTATGTCTTGATGGCCTTCTGAAAGGCTAAAGGGGGGGGGGGAGGTGTTTGCCAGATGAATTATGGTAGGAGGGTGTTCCATAATGTAGGAGTAGCCATGGAAAACTCTCAGGCAATTCCCAATCAAAGTAGGAAATGCCTAGAGAAATGCCAGAATTCTCTTGTGGTATTGCTGTTTTCTGTGGTTTAAGTTAAGCGCTTACAAAATGTTGAGCAAGGGAACAGAGAAAAGGCCTCTTGAGCAAGAACAGCCAAGCATAAACTCCCCACCCCTGGCTAGAGTTTCCAAACTAAATTTTGCTTCTGAAGGTTGCCTAAATAAATATGCAGCACAGCTCAGGGGGAAAAAATGCTTTGAATGCCAGGAATGGAAGCCCCATCCTTGGCTCTTCTTCTTCATTTGGAAAGAGTATGAAATGAGATGGAACAACATCGGCAGCTAACACTGTAACTATAGAATCTAGTGTGTGAATGGTAAATGATCTTATTCAGTTCACGTCAGTTCAAAGTATTTTGTTATGGGTCACAGATGTTTTAAACACACATTGTACCTGCAGGACAAATGTTAACTGTACCACTTCAGCTCCACATACAGGATATCTAAAAATATTTTATATACCAAGTAAACAGCTTCACTTCCTTAAATTGAGTCATAGTAACAGAGTTTGGAGAATGCACCAAGTTTACAGAGATAACTAAGGCAAAGGGTATCTCTGTACGGCAGAAACTGTTGCCCATGGGTTGGCTCCACATCTCCCTGCTCCCCAGCTACCGTATTTTTCGGAATATAAGAAGCACCTTTCCCCCCCCCCAAAAGGGGGTGAAAATTTAGGTGCGTCTTATAATGTAGGCCCGCCCGCCCACCCACTGGCCCCCATCCTTTGGCCTCTGCCTCTCAGCAGTTACCTCCTTGGAAGCAAACAGCAAGAAAAAACAGCTCCTTTCAGCTTCAGCACAGCCTAATTAGCACAAGTTGATTGGATCGGCCTCCCGACTGATTGCTCTCAGCTGTTTTGCACAGGGTTCTGCTGCTTGCTGCAAAGAGGTAAATTGCTGGAGCAGATTTTTTTTCCTTGTGCTAATCAAACTATGCTGAAAACGAAAATGAAAGTAAAGCAGGCTGTTTGCTGCAATGAGGCAAAATTGCTCAGAGGCAGATTTCTTTTTCTTCTTTTCCTCACCAAAAAAGGTAGTTGCGTCTTATACTCCAAAAAATACTGTAGTTACAATGTGCCAGGAATCATATCATTAGCTAATCTTTTTTTAACACTGAAGCACTGTGGTGAAAAAAATCATCCCATTGCCAGGAACTTTTGCCTCATCCTGCCTTTAGGCTCTCCTACTCCTTCTAGGTCAGGGAGTCCCAAACTTTATTTTATTTATGTATTTGTATCTTACCTTTATTATTATTATTTTTTTTACAAAGAACTCAATGTAGTGAACATATCCAACACTTCCGCCTCCTATTTTCCACACTACAACAATCCTGTGTGGTGGGTTGGGCTGAGAAAGAGACTGGCCCAAGATCACCTAAATGGCATTCATGGCAAAGGCAGGACTAGAACTCACGGTCTCCTGCTTTCTGGCCTCATGCCTTAGTTACTAGACCAAATTGGTTTTCTTTTTGCCATCACATTTGCCTTTAGTGTCCCAGAGGTGCTTTTTCAAGAGGCAATTGGACTTTGTTTTTTCTTTGAAGATGTTTCGCTTCTCATCCAAGAAGCTTCTTCAGCTCCGACAGGATAGTGAGGAATGGAAGGATTTTTATTCCTTGCAGACAGCTGGTAATTTGCATCTTTTTATAGAGTTGTTGAAGCACTTGGAGGTTTATCTGTGTCCTCAGGCTCACCTGAGTAGTGCTCCTGGTTCCTGTAGTCTGCAATTTTTTTCTCTCTCTGGAAATCCATTCCTACTCCCATACCATTCAAAGGGTGTTCATCCCAAATTGTATAGCTAAATCTGTAAAGATTCTCAGACTTAAGGATTCAAAAAAGGTCCACAAGAGAGATACATTGAGGTACTTTTGAGGTACAAATTGGGAAATTTTGTTCTAGAGGGTAAGCCACAGACTTTTCACTCTCGCATCTGTCAGCTGTTTCTAAATTGTTCAGAAGGAAAGCACCTTGAAAGTTCTGTAACTGTCCCTTCTTTGCAAACGTTCAGACTTTTCCAAGATACAAAGCATCACATGCAAGAGTCACCTTTATCGGGTAGATGCACAACATATAAATTTAATAAAATAAATAAATAAGAACAGGAGACCTAAGGGTAGTTTTTCTATAAAGTATGAGTTCTTTCATAGAATTTCTTTGCACATTTCATGTACAAGACTCATACTTGCCAATAAAAAAGCATTACAGAGAGATAACAATTCTCATAAACCTGTGAGTAGAGCATGGAAGTTTTCATTCTCCTGCTTTGCTACTTAGCTCTGCTAAGAGCTCCAGTCTACCTTCTGGAGAGGACTGCTCCTCTGATTTCTTGAAATTCTTGATCACCTTCACCAGTAGCAAGTGTGCGCCACACTGCTAAGCATGGCAATTAGCAGATGCACTAAGCACAAATCTATAGCTGGAGCAGAGTTAGCCACAGATGTGGCTATAACTAAAGGCCATTCCTATCCATCTGGAAGGGAGCAAGAACTTTCCATGGGGTTGGAAACATCTCTGGAATTTGTGGTCATTTGCTGTCTGTCCTGAAGAACTGCTTGGTTTCATACTGATAAATTCCCAGGACAGCAGATGCAAAATGAAAAATACGTAATATCAAAATACAGTCTTCTTTAAGGACCTCTATTTTTCTTTGCTTTTATTTAATTTTGCAATGGGTTGATTCTGCTGCTTTTCTCATAAGCTTACACAAACATCCCTCTTTTTATTGGTTCTAAGGTTATATCCCATAGGAAAAAATGTTTATGGGACATATTTCTATTAAATCCTTCACAATCGAGGGGTAAAACAACATTTTTTAAAAAGGCAAAAATAACAAAGGTAAAAAGCAGTATAAAACAAAAGGAAAGGAAAACTGGGTGTGAGGATACAGAAGTTTCAAAAGAAAGGTTAAATATTGGTTGTGGATCTGAATTAGAGGTTAAATTATAGTCTAAAATTCTATTCTTTCTCAGATCAATTCATAACTAACTTCATTTACATACATACACACACAAATTTGCAAAGCAAATATATAACCTGCCTAAGATGAAAAGTTAAACCTCAAAGTCAGACCTAATGAGAAGATCATAATATATTGAGCTGTCACTAACATGGTTTGGTAAAGATGGTAAAGATGGAGGTGCCACTAACATGGTTTGGTAAAGGTTGAGGTTTTAATACCCCACAACTATATCAAGGCATGAAGGAAACATACATTGAGAAAAATTAACAGAATTTGTATTCTGTTCTGAGAACCAAATGCCACATATATTTGATCAAAAACGAGAAAATTTACTGGACAAGATACCTATCACTGGGGTGTTTGTTTGCTTTCAAATTAAATGGAAAACATGTATATTTACTTTATTTATAGCAAGGCAGCAAATTCAATTACAGTAATTTGTTTAAAGTTATTAAATAGAAAACCTTATTTTGCATTTGATACATTAGTCTAGGGCTGTGCTAGACCTTTGAAGTAGTCCAGATAAGAAGCACAACCATGAATACTAAAATTACTCATTGTAAGGTTGCAGAGGCAGTCTTGCATGTCTGAAAGTAGCTCCCCCCTCCGTCATTTTTACTCTCCCCAAATCTAGGAAGGGTTATTTCTGAAACACTCTTTCTACCCACCCAACCTCTTTAGACTCAGACTTTGTTTATCAGATCATTATGTAGGCTGCAGTTCTTCCTCCTGTCTCACAAGGTCATTAATTAACAAAAGAAGATGACAAGGCTAGCAGGAAAAAAAATTGAAACATTAAGATGGAATGGTTTGTACTGTACTACCGAAACTCAACGTTTCTTAGAATTGAGGTTTATCAGTTGTTTCAGCACTTGTTTTCAACTGAACAGAAATTTCACAGTAGGGCAGAATATTTCAAAATGCTTGAAGGATGGTTGAAACAGACCATTTCAGGCACAAAGCAGCTCACTCTGAATGTGAAATAGTGCCAGTTCATACACTGAATTAGCTTCAATTCACTTGTCTACTGTTCTGGTTTTATTGTTTATTTATTTATTATTTATAAATAATAAATTTGATGTTTACATATCAAGGTTGTAATTATTACTTATTCTCAACTTTTTTAATATTGTAATTTTTAATATGTTGTTGCCTTGGAATAACTCAGTTTTGAAAAGTAATATACCAATGTATAAATAAGCATAATATTGGAATTTTCTTCCTAAAATAAGCAAAGAAATTTGTCCTGCTCTATATCTATGGAGATTCTCAGTCATCCAGGTCATGGTTGTCCCAAAGGTGCTTTTTCAAGAGGCAACTGGATTTTCTGATTTTTCTTTGAAGATGTTTCGCTTCTCATTCACTTGGATGAGAAGCAAAACGTCTTCAAAGAAAAACCAGAAAGTCCAGTTGCCTCTTGAGTTGTCCTGCTCTAGATATCTCATAATTTCAGGTTGCAGATTGTTTGATATTTGGATCCTAGCACTGTTACAAGGGAGATGCTTCTCTCCCCCCCTCCCATTCCTCCATTTCCTATTGCTGAATGTTTGTCTCTGCTTCAGCTCCAGGAGCTCTTATTTTCTTTTCACTGACAGTAACCAGGCTCTACAGCCTGGAGGCCCAGCCAGAGAAGGAACAGAGCGCGAACCCTCCCCCTCCCTTTCCTAACATGGAAAGAAATATATAGCTGCTTCACTTATCTTCCCAAGGCGGAATGAAAGCTGCTGGAGAACAAACAGAGATAAAGAGGATGGAGAGGGAGAAATCTTTTTACATCTCTTCTAGGAAGCAAGGAACTCCAGTTCAGAGAAGGGAGATTAAATAATCCAGGCCCAAACCCAGCCAAGAGTTTACACCCAAGAGGCCTATTTTTTGAGGTCCTTTGTGACTACCTGTTGCATCCCACTCCTCAGGCAGTCAACCCCCAAGTGCTGCCTGTAGTCTAAACTTTGGTAAATGTGACTGCAACAGGCAATTCTTTCTCGATGATTGGCTCCTTGCCATGTTCTGCTCCTCCAAAAACCTTGGGAGACGTTTCTACACATTCTATCATCAAGCTTTTTAAAGACTGGCCAGCTGTTCTGGAATAGAAAGACCCAAGTCCATTCAGTTACTTTGTCACCCGATACATAGGCATCAAAAGTACAATAAAATAATAAATCACCTTCTAGTCTTTGATGAAATAACCAAGTGGCTTCTAAGGAAACTGCCTGGTTTTTTTTCTGGCTCTGAGCACTTTCTGGGTGCAAATTCTAAGAGTTATCTAATTAAAAGACTCTGTTAGAACTTTTGGATGAATTCAGCAGAGTGACTACAATCCTGGAAATCTCAACTTTTATTTTAAGATGTTTTTTGGGGGTGGTGACGGGATGGAGGATCATGTTAGTTGGCAGTTTCTACAAAATAAGCAAAGGAAGTCTCTAGAGATGTGCGATAAAGACTGTGGTATGAGGAAAAGAACTTAAGCATAATTATCACCCACATTTTAAATGGCTACTGTTTCTGCCATTTCATTTATACTTTGGACACCTATTTCCTCATTCCTCATCTCCCAGAGAAATCAAACACCATATGTTATATATTGGAAACTTTCCCCTTACAAATTATATATAGAAACTGTTAAAAATTTGGCATAAAGCACACCAGTGTAAAAAAATAATAATAAATCTATGTATTTTTTTAAAATGAGTTCCAATCACTAGGATGTTTCTTAGATAAGGCAGCTTTACTTTCCAATGTGACTGAAAAACATCTGAGAGATATGATGTAAAGAATATGGGGCAGAAGTGACTAATGCAGCAATGTGCTCAAGGAGTAGCCCTTTTTTTCCTCCAGGAAGCAGGAAAATTACAATGAGAAGAAGAATTTGGAGCAAGCCAGGTGTAGCAAAAATCCCAGTTGTATATCATGAAAGATCTGGGAAAATGGCTTTGGAGCAGGTGTAGAAAAGGCATGGTTATTAAAAGGAAATGACAAATATCTTAAGGAATCTAAGCAGAACTGTCTAAAAATATTGCTTAAACAGCCAAATATAGACTGCTTCAAAAGGAAAAAAAAGGATGGATAGATTTTCCAGATGCCTAGCTTTACCATTTAATAAGGTGCCTTCAAGTCACTGTTGACTCCTAGCAACTGCCTGGACTAGTTCCTGCAATCTTCTTGGCAAGTGGTTTTCAGAAGTGGCTTGCCCTTGCCTTTTTCCTATGGCCAGGAGGAAGTGACTGGCCCAAGGTCATCCAGCAGGCTGTGTGCCTAAGGCAGGAGTAGAACTCATGTAGAGTAGAACTCATGGCCTTCCAGTTTCTAGTCTGGTGTCTTAATTTTAATTTTATGACCTTTTTTGCCATGGTTGTTAGTGAATCACCGCAGTTAAATGAATGTGATCATTTGTGCTTTTAATAGGCTGTACACCGCCCTGAGTCCTCCAGGAGAAGGGCGGTATAGAAATAAAATTATTATTATTATCATCATTAAGCAAATCTGCTTTCTATCATTAACTTTGTCTGTCAGAAATTGGCTGGGAAGGTTACAAATGGTGATCACATGACCCCAGGACAGTGAAGCTATCATAAATACATGCCAGGTGCTAAGCACCTGAATTCTGATCATATGATAATGAGGATACTGCAATGGTCGTGAAAACCAGTCATAAGTCACTTTTTTCAGTGCTATTGTAACTTTGAGCAGTTATTAAACAAATAATTGTAAATTCTGTATTAGTTTTACTTACTCTTACTTTGAATCAGAAAACAGAATGTTGGGTGTTTAACTGAGTGCTTGCTTCTCCCCAGCAAAATTGGCAGAAATATCTAAGTAACCTACTAAGAAGGTCACAGCATAACTTACATTCAGCTTCACAACAGTTTGATTTTTCTTACAAGACTTCCCTTTTCTCAAACTAAAGATAAAAAGTAAAAGTTTCCCCTTTCCAGTTGTGTCTGACTCTAGGGGGTGGCACTCATCTCTGTTTCTTAGCCAAGGGAGCCAGTGTTTTAAAAGACATTTCCATGGTTATGTGGCCAACATGACTATATACTGAGACGCATGGAACGCCCACACAGTAAGGCCTGAGTTTTCAGAAATAGCTCTGCTATGCTCACCTACCACACCCTCTGTGTCCTATTTTGGTTATGGTGAGTGACTTGCTCATGAATGTGTCTCATTTACCACTACCATCACATGCCATGATCTCAGATTCAAATCTTCTTCCTCCTGCTCTTCATCCTCAGGTTCAGAGAAGTGCAGGCTGGCTATCTTAAATGTTAGCACCAACTCTTGCAATAGTACATCACTAATGAAGGGAAATATTTTGTAGCTCGGGGTTGGAATGAGAGATCCTTGGTGGTCTCTGAGCTTGGTTGCTTTCTTACAGATGTTTCATTACAGGTAACATCATCAGTGCTAGTCCTGGCTAGTTTGGGTAATGAAACATCTGCAAGAAAACAACCAAGCTCAGAGAGCACTAAGGACCCCACAATACATCACTTTTGATAGCTTATTTTTAGGAACTCCCACTCACCCTGGGTTCCTTTTGCACTAATTTCTCTTGCCAAAAATCATGCTTATTATTTTATTAAAACCTGATTTGCTATACAAGCTCGCAAAAAAATGGCCATGGAGGTACAGAACCTTTCTGCTAGATGAGAGGGGGCTGTCCTGCAGTGTGGCAATTGGCGTTGCTAACCTCCCTCATCCATGTGACAAAGATTGTTTCCAAAGACAATCTTTTGTCTGCCACGGAAAATACTACTTTTGTGTTAGATCATCTTGTTTTCAGCCTAGTTCAGCAGCAGGCTGACAATGAAACCGAGGTTCTCCTGTGAGAAAAGGTCTTCAACCTGGGATAAGAGGGGCTTTTACAGCTGAGGAAAGGTGTCTGTGTGAATGAGCCCTCAGCTTTTCACATGGGAAATCAATCTCTCTTGGGACAAACTCCTTGTATCATGCAGGTCAGCACACAATTCCTGGTATACAGCTCTTTCTTGATCTCTCACTTCTATTGTCTTTTTCTCTTTTTGAACTCACTGGCAAACTCCTATTAGATCAGGAAGTGGTTCATTTGGTCCCAGTTGCAATTTAGCCTCAAAATACATAAATTTCCCTGAGATTTTCAGTTATGCCAGTTTTTGGGATAAAACCTTACATTCTAGAAGAAAACAGAACATTCTGGCAACAAAACATTCTATCTTGCACATAACTAGTTCTGACACTAATCAGTGAAACACTGAGACTCAAGAGGTCATTTTTCTATTGTTATCCTCTTTGTTTAGGGAAAAGACAACTTGGACCAATGGGTAGTGAACAGCAATAAGAACAATGAAAAGTTAAACATTAAGAATGAGCCACTTGATAGTATAAGCAACTCAACTGTGGAATAAGGCTGTCTTGAAATTTGGAATCTCTTTTCATAAGTATTTTTGGGCTGCAATGGGATGAATTGCAGACAGGTGTGATGGCCTAACAGTGAAGATGCTCACCTCCCTCTCGGAAGGTTAAGAGTTCTATCCTAGGTAGAGACAGATGTTTCTCTCTCAGGACGCTAAGAGAAAATATCCATGTAAGTGTCAGGAAGGGCATCCAGCCAGCTTCCATTTAGTTGCTCTGACCCTAACCAGAATTAAGGGGTTACAGGGTTGTACAAAGAAAAAAAAAGTAGGATGAACACCTATCAGATTTGCAATAATGATGTCATGGATTTAAATGGATGACCTCTGAAAATCTATCCAGTTATGAATTGTTGGTTTGCTCTTATATTTTATTTTGCTGTGGCTGACTTTGGAGGTGGGTGGGGTGGGGTGGGCCATCAGAAAGATACATCCTATTCTTTTATTCTTCTTGTGCCAGTATGAAATGTGTTAACCCACAATGGAGATAACTCGAGATTAAGTGGGCTCCAATTCTTGTTACCCTTTGACAAAGCATTGGAGTTCTATCTCTTTTCCTAGTCATTTGGGCCAGTGAGTGGGGTCAATTGTTTATCTTTGAGCATGGATATGTATCTATGCATATGTGTTGTATTAGATGATGGTTTGTGTTTTAATTTAGTAAGCTGCCCAGAATAACTTGTGTGAAATATCATAAATATAAAAATATCATAAAAAAATACATAGATGTTAAGCAAGGAAGTAAGACTTTTTTTTCTCCCAAAACCCAGTGACAGTCAGTTGCAGAGGCTCCATAGATGCAAAGGAAAAAAAAATAACCCCCAAACAATTTTGTGTTTGTTTCCCTCCCATTATGTTAGAAACTCTAGTTACATGGCATTTTTTATCTTACCAATGTAGAATGTGTTAGGAGCAGGCTGGTCTTCTAGTGATGACTGCAAAATGAGCGAGGTTTGTGAATCATGACGAATCCATAATCCCACACCAAGAATGATCCCTCCTGCCAGCTGAAAAGAAATGAGGGGTGGGGGGGAGGAAGAAAGCAGGTAAGTACTTCAGGTATCCCATCAAATAAATGGAAAGGTGTTCATACTTTAAACACTTCATTAAAATATGACAAATTGTGTATATAGAAATCTACATTCTGAAAAAAATAACCAATCATCATATCCATAAAAACAACTAACTTATAAAATTAAGATTAAAAGAAATCCCATACTTACACATCATTTTATACTTACTTATACTTTCTGGCTTCATTAGGCAAACAGAGTCAATGGGGAAACCATATTCACTTAACAATTGTGTTACTAATTTAACAACTGCAGTGATTCATTTAATTGTGGCAGAAAAGATTGTAAAATGAGGCAAAATTCATTTAACTGTCTTGTTTAGCAATATAAAATGTAAGTTCAATTGTGGTGGTTAAATTGAGGATTACCTGTACTGTAGAACTCACAGCTTCCTGCTTTCTAGCCTGGGATCTTAACCACTGGACCAAACTGGTTCGAATATAATTATGAAGAAATACTTTGATAGAAGCCTATCTTGGTGACTTCTTGCTTTTGTATTAGTGAACATTAATCCAATTGTCAAGAGACATTTAAGTACCCTTCACCAATTTTAATTTACTTATGGATGACAGAGAACAACCACACCCATGACTTCAGAAAGGCTAAGCAAGCTTGGACCTGATCACTCCTTGAATAGGAGACTACCAAGCAATTATAAGAAGTTGAAAAGTCATCCTGAAAGAGGGCAATGGCAAACCACTTCCATATTCTTCACAACAATACGTGAATGATTTTTATGCAGGCAGAGGAATCAAGCTTGACATAAATACATTATATTTATGCTTGCTTTAAGCAATTAATACAGAGATTAAAGTGGTATAGACATTTGATAAAAGAGGCTCTACAGGCCTTTTGGCATAATTTTTTAAAGCATTTATTTGGCAGGAATTGCCATGCCGTCCAGATTTCTGTAAAGCCAATTCCATCAGCAATAAACTGCCCAACAGAAAAAAACTTGCAGTGCAAATAGGGTTTATTTCCCCACCTCTCATTTCTGACTAGCATTTGCCCTGTCTTACAATCAAGTAAGTATTATATATGGATGCTGGATGGATAAGACTATGTTCCACATTTATTTTTCTTCCCTGTTCCTATATACATGTTTATATTGTTTTTAATCTATTGATTTTATTGTATACCTTTCTTTCAGAAGATTTTGCACAGGAAACTGTAAAATAAATAAATTTTAAAAATCCTTTTTAATCAATTATCTGTGAATTACAAACCACCTAATTTCACCTTTTTATAGGAAGAGGCCTGGCGGTTTTTGAACTGAGGTCAATGCCTATGCCTACAAGTTACACAAAGCTCTGCTAACATATTTAACAATCAGTAAATAGTTTAACTATTTAGCTAATATTTAACTATGACTACTGTAGGGTACTAGATTTGAAGAGCGATTGCTAATTTCTGTTTTGCATTCAGTGCCCAATTTCAAATTCCAGGTCTTGAACAGGGACTGCTGATGTTCCTTTATTTCTGGAAATACTCTAGTCCCTAAAGAAATCGACTAAATAGGTGTTAATGCAGAGATTGAATGTCTGCTGAAATTCCACCAGGCACAATGCAGATTTTCAAGCTCAATTTTTTTTCAGTATTAAAGCCAAAGCATTATTTTTGAAGAAACGTAGAGAACAGATAAAGAATTGATTTCTGTGCCCAAAAATTGTTTGTATAGAATACTATTTTTACATAGCTTTTTAACTATCAAATATATATTGTAGATATATAGCTTGTGATCTGTGTATGTGTGTGTGTGTGTACACCAGAGGTCTTCAAACTTGGCAGCTTTAAGACTTGTGGACTTCAACTCCCAGAATTTTCCAGCCAGTTATGCTGGAAGTTGAAGTCCACAAGTCTTAAAGCTGCCAACTACTTTGGGGACCCCTGGTGTACACACACACACAAAATATGTAGATAAAATGCTTAAGGGTCAATCTGAAACACCCATTCAATGGAAACAGTTTTATGGCAGATTAAAGCCTCTGGATTATTGTTGATTAAATTGCCCATTCTGCTTGATAGTGGTGATGTTAATCAAATGCTCAGCTATATCAGTGGATTCTTATTTTAATATTCATTTGCTTTGGGATTAAGACTTCTCCTCTTTTGGGCCATTTGGGAGGCAAATGTACATATTTGAAATTTTGACAAGTACACTAAAACAAGATTTTCATCTTCTGCTTTGAAAGCTGCTAGATATATTTATTAATAACTGTTTACATTTTAATCAAAATTACATGAGAAACTGATGCTGTGGTGCAACTTAAAACATAAAAATAACAGGAAAGCTGTTTTATTGGAATAGCTGAACTTAATAAAGGTTTAATACTTTAAATCAGCTGGTTTTGAATGGCTATTTCAAAGATTTTAAGAAATTAGGTTTTCAATTTGACTTACTTCGAATGGTCCAGTGTGTTTGAATAGAAACCAACAATTCACTTTTATAAAACATGAAATGAAGGTCACATTTGTTATATATTTAAACGTGAAATGAAAAATTGGAAATCAACAAACCCAATGTGATGTTGAATTATATTTCTAAACACGGCAGTCATCTCATGAAGAAGTTTGGCTCTATCAATCTTGGAATATGGCAAAAGAGGTAATTGGATTTTAGGTAACTGGAAAAAGGTTGTCCTCCAAATGTTAAGAAATGGATCCATGATATTAATTTGTTAATCTACTTTGGAAAAGTCTCTGTATTCTAAAAGTGAGAAAATGATGCAACATGTTGTATATGGTCTTGATGCAATGTTAAGCTTCACAACTGAATTAATTTATACGGCTATTTATAGTTATTATATGGCTATTTTCCCTGTTAATTACAGGTAATTTTGTTAAGTTTATTTTAATCACTATATTTAGTTTCTGGCTTTTTTCCCAACAATATAATCATTATTTACCCTTTTTTGAGTTGGTGACATAGACTTTTTTTTATATCGGTATTTTAAATACAGGTTTAAATACTTTAGATACAGTTAAAAAAAACATATCTTGAAATACCCAGTCAGTTTACTAACAACATGAGCAGAATAGGGTGAAAAGTGCTTCAAAAAAAGACAAAAAAGTGCCATCTGGGTATTTTTGACCTATGAAGGGTCTTTTGTACAGAGATTGCCAAGTAATGAATATGTATGTGTGAATTCATCTTGCTAGCTTGGCAGTTGCAATAATTAGCCCCAGTTACAGGACCTGATTAAGACAATGGAAAGAACTGAAATGCAGAGAAAGCATAGAGAAGAATGCAAATTAAAATACGAACTGTTTCAGTGACAGATTTAAATAGAAAAGTATGAAAGGTGATTAAGCAGCAATGGCACTTTATTACTTTTTATTACTAATATTTCTGTGACACTCAGATAGGCATACATAGAAAAAACAGAAGATTAAAAACTACCCAATAATAAGTAATGCATATTGTAAGAGCAAGGACCAACAAGGATAGAAAATCTAAGATTTCCCAAAAACTTTTTCCTCAAGAACTTTTACTTCTTTACAGAAAATTCACTAGGCATCAAGATACTATACAACTTTTCATAATCTGCAGAATTAGTACGTTATAATAAGAAATAGGACCCAGATTGTGGGGGCAATAAGCTGACTTTGTATAAATATACAAAAGTATGAAGGCTATTGCTTAACACATTGTAAGCCGCCCTGAATCTCCGGAGAAGGGTGGCATATAAATTAAAGAAAAAAAATGAATTGGTATTTTTTAAAGGCTGCTTGTAATAATTCCAACTCTACCTGGCAAATTGCCAGTATAAAGGACATGCAAATTAAAGAGTCTAAGCACTAGAACAAAAAAATAAAAGTATGTTGTAAATATGCAAGAAAAAATATCCAAGCATCAAACATTGTTAACCACTCCATTAGCAAATGTTACTTATACTGAGCTAGGCAATCTATAACATATTTTTATACACACATATGCACATACACACTATTATTTTCACCCACTTGTGCTTTGGGAAGTTTGGCTAAAAACAAAGTATACCAAAATGAACTTCTAAGCTCCCCCCACCCCAAAAAAAGGAATATTCATCACATCATTACACTACACAACTGAAGTCTTCTATGCAGTAGACTGAACAAATATTAAGGGTTACAGGATTTAAAGGCACTAACACATTAGTAAAACTGGAAGACCTATAATGTTAGAATTTTAATGTCAAATCATAGTATAATATGAAAAATAAAGCAAAAACCCATGGACTCAAAAGGAGAATTGATCAAATCAGCAAACTTCATTTGCAGGCTGCATATGTTCAGCTGGCAAGTAGATCAAACAATCAGCCAACATGTTAAAGTCTACTTGGGATTTTATTTGGCTCCTTCTTGGAACTAAAGAAACTGTTTTGTATTGGCACAGTAATCCCTGGTTTGTATTGTACCACCAGATAAAGAAATTGCATTGCTGTTCATAAACAGGAATAAGAAATTGAAACACACTCACAAATTCCAAAATTGTTTTTCCATTCAAAATCAAAAATTTTAACAAATGGAAAACTCATCAATGTCCATCTTACCAAGCAAACTGTTTTAAATGCCCTTCAGAAGATTACAAGCCAGTGGTGGGTTTCAATTTTTTTTACTGCTGGTTCTATGGGCGTGGCTTGTTTGGTGGGCATGGCTTGGTGATCATGTGACTGAGTGGGCATGGCCAGCTCTATGTCACTCACAGCAAGGTGGGGCGGCACCTTGGTGTGAGTGACGAGTAGACAATGCCCACTCAGTCACATGACTGATGCTGCAGCGACAAGGCGATTTCCTACATACCTCCCCCCCATTTTCGGCTGACAAAATAAAAGCCTGCCTGCCAAGCAGCCCAGACTGGAAAATGCATGGCTGGGGCAGAGGAACGTTTAACATACTCCAAACTGTTGCTGCAAGCCTGGGTTTTGTTTTGGGGTGGTTTTTTTTATTTTTGCCAGAAGTCCCTCGGAGATGCACTATTTTTTACTGAACAATTTTTGCGCTGTCAAATCTTACTGTACCTCGTTATTGTGGCGCTGCTTGTTGCTGCTGTGGTCGTCGGGGCTGCCCAAGTAAAGAACCGCACTGGCTCAGCTCAGCACGACTGTGAGGAGCAAGAGGGGAAGCCAAGGCTCTCACCCCACAGTGGCCAACTTTGGGTGCTCTCGCTCCTGTGCGCGCTTTCCTGCTCCGGTTCAGCGCTCTCAGTGTGCGCAAAGAGTGTGAAGGGAGGCAGACACCGCGCCAAGAAGCCAAGACCAAAAGTAGCGGTGGTGAGGGCAACAGGGGTGTGTGATGTGCGCTAAATCAAAAGCTTGGTTTTGAGAAAAAGAATGTTTTGTTGGATATAAATGTCAAAAGGATTCAATCTCCAGCAAATTGCATTGCATCTAGGCTCCAAGATGTGTTTTTAATCTTTAAGTGCTATAGCATGCCAAATTTCTATTGGGAAAGCTAATTAGATTCTTACATCAGATTCCCAGATGAAGCCAGCACTCCATTAGGCCTCTAAGTGAAATGTTAGGGAGACTGGATCAATTTCTTTTTTCCACTTCTATCTTCTTAATCCAAAAATGGTCATGTTATTTGTAATAGAGTATATAAACAGTAAATTCAAACAACTGCTGGGAATATAATTCATATCAATCTGCTTGTTATAATTAAGACTGAAATTCCACTCCTGCCTACGAGTATGAAGAGCCTTCTTGATCTTTTACTTTTTAAATATAACTTTTATTAAGTGTACCATATCACTGTTAAGTCATGCTGAGAGAAGGAAGTATCTATGAGGTCGTAAAGACAACATGTATTTCCTCCAGCTGTCCTTTGATTTGGAATCAGACTGGTAAATTGTTTTCCTTACTATATATAAAGGCCTTTCTATCCCTTTGAAATTCACTTAGATTAATATTGAATCACAAAAGGGAAATCCTTTAATTTTGTCTGGACTGATAAAGCACAAAAAAACTTCAGCAGGAAACAATTGTCCACACTATTTATTTATTTGTTAGATATGTTACATCAAACCTTTCCTTCAAAAATAGATACACATACTATTCTCAGGATTTAGATACAACCACAAATGTATATGCCCAATAGTATTCTACATATGGTTTTTTTTGGAGGGGGGGCGTGTAGGTGCCTACAAGTCGGTATTAATTCGTGGTGGTTGCTTGAATCCCTGCAGTTCTGTAAGAATTATTTTCAGAACTGATTTGTCATTTGCCATAGCGATGACAGTGACTGGCCCAAGATCCCAAATTTGGCTTTGTGTCTAAGGTAGGACTAGGAGTCACACTCATCGTTTCTAACCTGGGGCCTTAACCATTGCATAAAACTGACTCTCTGCTATTTACAGCAGGGGTGTCAAACTTAAGGCCCACGGGCCGGATCCGGCCATGGGATGCTTAGATCTGGCTCATGAAGCCGTCCTGGAAACAGTGAAGGACTGGCCCATGGTGCCTCTGCCAGCAAAAATGGAGCTTGGGAGTCCGTTTTCAGACACAACGGCCTCCCTGAGCTTCATTTTCACTGGCAGAGGGATGAAGGATGATGTTGTGGCCAAAAACGGAGCTTGGGAGCCCGGTTTTGCTGGCAGAGCGCTCGGGCCACCACAGGCGCCTCCGACACAAATGACATCAAGCTGGCCACACCTACCCTGGCCATGCCCACTCCAGCTCACAACCATGATGTGGCCCTCAATGAAATTGAGTTTGATACCCCGATTTACAGTAAAAGACAATTTATTTCCAACATTCAGTCATCAACTGAATATTTTTTCTTTTCCTCAAATTTTCTTTCTCATACTTTAAAGATAGGAACATTTGCTGTCCTCCAAGCATATTCATTCTCCAGAATTTCTCAATACATAATGATGCAGCCAAATTATCAGATCGCTTTAGTATCCCGGGATGCTAAATACTAATTTAGTATTTAGTACTAAATACTACTACATTTATTCTATCACTGGAGGTTTAATATTCTTCAATATATGTAGGTAATCCTGCTTATGTTTCTATCAAGTTCTAGCTGTAATTATAGTCCTTCAATCTACTCTTGTCAATTGCTCATGGAACATCTACACTCTTGTAGAGCGCAGAGGGAATGGCCTCAAAGGACAGAAGGAAAAACCACTACCAAGACAAAGGTTCGTTATGAGGGGGATAAACTCAGGCCAAGAAAGTAATTCGAGTAAAAATCTCAGAAAGGCCTCTGCCTAGTATTGGAAAGGTGTCTCCCTACTCCATTTCCAATGTGCATCAATTTTAAGGTGGTGTTTTTTTGCAGTTGCCTTTATTTCCTCTACTTGTTCTATTTTATTTCCTCCTTATTTGAATAATTTCTAATCTCTCTCCATCTTTTATATTTCTTTTAGTTTCTCCTGCCATGGAATTCAACTTGCTATTGTCTGTTTATTAGAATCTATTTGTTAAAATTGAAGGCTATTACAATAATAAGTTGAATTACATGACAATTCCAGGCCAGCTGTCTATTTAACTTCACTATTTGGCCTGCTTCTCCATTTCCAATATGTATCCTTTTTGTTTTTGATTAGTTTTTTTAAAAACTTAAATTTGTTTCTTCTACTGTGTCCTATTGCATTTCCTCTCCATTAGAATAGTTTCTAATCTTTCTCCTAAATCTTTTGTTTAGGATAAAACCAAAAACAGCTGATCCCCTTGAATCTTCATCTAGGATTCTTTAGGAGAAATGCCAGCCAGGCAAGTCAGAAATTTCCTGGAGAAGACGTGCTTGGTAGAATTTGTCAGGATGTCAGGATAATTAATCTGCCATCTTTGCAAATCTTTCAATAGGGCAAGAAATAATAATGTGCTTGGCTGGAAGTGAACACAGACAATAGTATTGTTTCCTTTTAATCGCCTTATTTTGTTCCAGATGCTTGCAATAGCTCCACCAAATTCATTCCCATGGATTTTTATATCATCTGTTATAAATCTTCATTTATTTGTATATGAACACATTATAGCAATCAATGTATGCTAATAATTCTACTTATGCTTATTAATGCACAGTTCCCCACCTCCATATTAAGAGTTTGACATAATTTTGTTTCCTGTAAGAGGAAACATTTTTAATGGGCTAGTGGACAAATCTGAATTTTGAGAAAACATTGTTGCTGTTGTACTTGCCAATTCACCACACAACTGCAATAAACTGCAGTTACAAATCACTGATTTACCAGAAGACAAGCTGAATTTAACCCACCCCTAGATTTGCTTGGGGATCTCTATCTCACCTGTTTTTCTTTCTTGTTTTGTAGGAAAGTACATCTTCTATTGTTAAGAAGATATACACATCTTCAAGCAAAGCAACCTATATTGCAGCAATCTGTTCATGGCATCCATTTGGAATCTGGAAGTCTTGTTAGAAATAAAAATAATGCTGGACCTTTCCTTTGCAGAATGCTCCCTTCCTAACTTTTAATTTTTATTGTCCCTCAGCAATACACTGGGGAAATTGGTCCTATTCTGAATTCTGGTAGTTTGGTGGTTGTTCATTTTGACGTTCTGCATTTTATGAATTTTCATTCAATAGTTTTATTTACCTCATGATAACTAGTCTTTGAATTCCTCCTACATGGCATAATAATCTATCTGAATTCTTACGTTTGAAGTTTCACCTCCAATTTGCCTCCTACTCAAACTTTAGTAAAACATTCTTCCTTGTCCTTGTGAAAAGCAGCCTATTTCATGTTTGTAGTCCTTTATCTTGGTTGAGGAAACCATTCACATGCAGTAGACTTTTCTTTTCTCTTCCAAAGGCAGGAAAGGCGGATGAGAAGACTGCCAGAAATTCTAAGTTTGTAAGCTTTCATTCAGAGGCATCAAAATCTGTTATGTTAATTGGGTATGTCTAGTTTCATGAAAATAAGGACTAGGGTGACATGATAGCAGTGTTTAATATTTTAGGGGCTGCCACAAAGAATGGGGGGGGGGGTGTCAACCTATTCTCCAAAGCAAGAAGCAATGGATGGAAACTAATCAAGGAGACAAGCAAACTAGAACTAAGGAGAAATTTCCTGAAGGGTTAGAACAATTAATCAATGGAACTTGCCTACAGAAGCTGTGGGTGCTTCATCACTAGAGGTTTTTAGGAAGATATTGGACAGCCCTTTGTTTGAAATGTTAAGAGGGTTTCCTGCTTGGGGGGGGGGGTTGGATAGAAAACTCCAAGAATCCTTCCAACTCTATTATTCTGTTATCATTTGTTCCTGTTTGGATGAGCAGAGAGGGTTAATTCTCAGAGGATTTGATGAGTCTTTGCATCTGTTCCATCCCATTCTAAAATTGTACTTCTAGGAGATAGTACATTTCACAAGACAGTGGATTTGTGTATGTATTTTTTGGGGTTCTTTATAGAAGAATTGCCAACTACTACAGTTATTATCTTTGTCCTCTTGCATAAACAATTGTATCTTTTCTCTTCAAGGCTCTTTTTTCTTGCTCAGTATGGTCTCTGTTTCTTTTCCAAAACTTCAGAATTTGTTTCATGTGCAAGGATCTGGAAGCTAGTTGAGTTCCAGCACTGCAAAATCTATGTATTACTCAAAGCCACCTGTCTGTGACCTTCAATTAGCACAAATGGTGTGTCACAGAACAATTTTTTTTTTAATCAAGGCACCTCAAATTTGTTAACTTAAAGAATGTGTACAAAACCCCATTACTCCCATGCAATTGATATTTTAAGGATCTTTACATCAGTTGTACCAGCCACAGTCATGTGGTCACAATTTCCAGTGGTCCCTGCCAGCCTCCCACAAGCAAAGTTAATAGGGAAACCAGGAGGAAGTTGGAAATTGCTCTCACTCCCACTGCATTTTTGCTTGCCTGTGGTCATTCTGTTCATCTGTTTAGGTAAGAAAATATCTCTGAGCCATTGGTTATCTAGTACTTTCTACATCTCTTACTTCTGACTGATAGTATCACCATGCAGATAATTCTTCCCTTTGATCTCTTCGTTGTGGAGAACCCTTTCCTAGGTCATCTTCTATCAAGAAATCCCTATAATTTTTTTATAAGATATACTGTAAGATGTAACCACTGGCTGGCCCAATTAACGCTTCAGAGGTGAAACTGTATTATTTCAATCAATTTCAAGAATTTAAGGCCCCACCAAAAAGAAAAAGATTTTACAAGAGCAAATGGTTTTAAAAAGGCTTAGATAATGTGGTCTCTCTTCAAAATATTTCAAAAGATGTTTTATTTTACCAGTGATGTCAAAAGTTTCTTTCAAAATACTAAAGTACTGTATATAATCAAACATCTTATATGTACTACAATCAGATCCTCAGAGAGGATCTACAAGAGGAAACTACAAGTCTGTGGGATCTTTTTGAACTAGAACTCATTTGCCAAATGGAGTCAGGTGTAAAGTGTATAATTTAAACTACACAGTCATTTCACACAATAATCCTCCTGCTAACCTCAAGCTTTCTGTTTCAACTGATTTATTTGTTGTTGCATTCCTATAACACAGCAGCTTTATAACTGATGTTCCCTTGGTGACTCACAAACACTGTATATCACTAAAATGGAGTAAGAAGCAATACTGAATTAATCTGGGGAAGTGCCATTTTACCGCTGCTGTGGCTAAACCAATGAAAGCTAGACATCCTGGTCAATTTTATTACAGATCAATACTTAGATATATATTTATAGACCATAATTTATCATCTCTGTATCCCTACTCTAGGGAGGCTATGGGATTTCCTTTTTGAAAACTCACTAGGCATTTATCAAAGATAATAATCCTTTGAAAATAGCCTTGCGAAACAGAATCAAGAAATGACCTAAAGGTTTGGCCAATTCTGTGATGAAATCCTGCAGAGAAGTCAGACAGGAAAACGAAGGAAGGAAACCAAATTCGCAGTGTTCAGATGGCAGAGCCTCAGGGGGGCCGTAAAAAAGGCTTTGACCTTGGAACGAAAGCATTCCGGAATGCATACAAATTCCTGTATACACAAGATCACAGACACAGCCTCTGGAATCCTTTTCTTTCTTCCTTTTCCTACAGCCACAGAGATACTGTTTTGAGGAAGAAATACTGAAATTCTCAACTTTGCTTCTACCTACCCCTCTGCCTCACATTCTTATGGAGTAATTGGACAGGAGCTCAAAAGAAATTTGACTGGGAAGTATTACACAAAGTAGCCCAGCTAAAATATACTTGGACTAAATTGTGACAAAAGTCACTTCCCATCTGAAGAACCAACCTCCTATAAAAAGGAGGTTTAGGAGGCTATTGAAAACAAAGCTGGAAACTAACTCTTGGTTTTGAATAGTGACATCCTTGTCTCTGCGATAGTTGTTGTTGTTGTTATTTTTGTTGTTGTTGTTATTTTTGTTGTTGTTGTTGTTGTTGTTGTTGTTGTTATTATTATTATTATTTCCAAATCATTCAGTATCACAAAAATGTTTACTTCTGTCAGTACTGCTAGAGTCTCTTATTTGGGATCCTTATTTGATAGCCACTCGCCTCTGTATTTAGAAATTGTAGTTGAAGGAGAGTGGAGTGGAAAGAAACAGACAAACTCTATTCGCAACAATCTTTGGATAACTGTCTGTCTTTAAACAGTGCCATGACTCATTTGAACTCAGGAAACCACTTGGAAATATAGTATGGCTACCACACCCTACTTTTTCTTCCCATCTAAATAGATGCTTTAGCAATCCACATAATTGAGAGCTAAATTGATTCAATTATTCAGAAAGAAATATCAGGATTTATGTACAAGGTTAAAAGTGTATCTGGTTTGTTTGTTTATATCAATTTATATGGCTGACCATCTTACCAATGCAATTTAAATGACTAACAAGAATACACACAAAAATGCATGTGTAATTTTAGAAAAAAATATAACAATAAAAGGCATGCTTCCTGCTTCCCACTAGCTAACATGCCAAACAGATGAGTGTCAGCCCTGGAGCCATTTTCTCCTGGCATCTTCAGGGCTGCCACAGCAGAGGCCGGTTGAGCTGTGGGAATGGGAGGGGGAGATAGAGATAGCAAGGGGGGTGTAACCAAAATAAAATTCTTTCCTCTGAAAACAAGGACATTCCCTGAGGAGGCCAGATGTGAGGCCAGATGAACTTTGGACTGTGACCTGATTGGACCATGTGATGGACTATGTGGACAGGGGTAGGAAAATGGATTTTTAACTAAGGGAAAACCCGAGGGGCTTTAGAGTCGGGTTTCCCCAGATGTGCCAATATGGCCTACCCAATAAATCTACACTTTGAGGAATATGCTTGCCTTGGAGTTATGATTCTATTGGGGGTTTTATGTGGAACCCTGACATTAACCCAACTGTCAGACCTGGAAGCCATCTTTTACATTTGGGCCTTCAGGACTGCCCCATCTTCTTCTGTGGGAAAATGGGAGGGGGGATTGCATAGAGTATGTGTGATATGTAGTCAAAATAACATTCCTTTCTCAGAGAGTCAAGGATGCATTGTCCTGGTACCTGGAGTCAGATGACTGGGAGGTGTCTCCGGTTTGGAGGGTGGATGATTGGACCATGTGATGGACATGAGACTGCTGGGCAGGGACTTGAACTTTCACTTGGGTGGAGAAAATCTGGAAACTTTCAGATTTGGGTTTTACCCGATGTGCCAATATGACATCTTCAAAAAAAGGAACTTTGAGGAAACTCAAGCCTCAGAGTATTCTTTCGTTGGGGGTATTACTTGGAATCCTGACACCAACTCCTAGAGCATGCTCCTACTACATAACCTAATTGTATGGATAGAAACAATGAGAGTAAAGCAGTCTTCTTAAGAAGCTATCCCTGAACTCAACAATTTTAAATGACTTTTACTCTATCTCCCTTTGAAGAGGAGAGAAGATGACTGAGAAAGTCATTACCTCATATTTTCAGAGGGCCCTGAATTAAACAGTTATCTCACTTACTTTTCATTTTTTATTCGATTTCTATAGTAACTTATTTCAGGCAAGTTAATCTCGGTGGCTTTCAATTTGAAAACTATAGTACAGTTAAAACGATAAAAAAACAATAAAACAATAAAAACATTAAAAAAAAAACCAGCAGCCAAGATTTACCTCTGTTTCTTATTTTAAAAAGAGCATTCATTAAAAAGGAAAGGGGAGGGGTTTGAACCCAAAATCATTCATACGAGATAAAGTCTACTTTGCTGATGTAAATTGTACATTGAACAGAAGCAGCATAAACCATTCAGACCAAAGCCATACAGTTCCTCAATTTTGGATAAAACTCAGAATCAGCAAGTTTTGTTTCTTAAATCTAATGTCTGTTAAACTAAGGTCTTTTAAATCAACGGTTTACTATAGAAAGCTAGTTTGGAATATGATCAAACCATAACTAAATATTTTGAAGATTAATTAAAGTAGAACTAGTTTGGCATAGTGATTACCAGGCTAAAAACCAAAAGACTCTGAATTACAGTTTCATTTTAGGCACAAACCTAGCAGACAGAATAGCATTCTTTTTCAGGCCTAGGAAGGAGGCAATGGTAAATCAGTTCCAAAATCTTTACAAGAAAACTGCAATACTGTACTGACTGGAAGGCACCAAAAAATTAAAAGGGGAGTCCAGAGTAAAAAAATAATTGATAGAATTTTTGTCATTGATTTTAAAAGGTTCAACAGCTTGATCTGGATCTAGAGTACCTTATCACAAATCTTAACTATGTCTGCCTGATGATGCAAGGGCCCCCCTTATATTTATTACATGGAGGTGCTTTTAAAAATTTTTTTACGCTAATAGCAAGTATCTGTTTTTCAGTGACTTTTTTTTTGTTTTAATTGTCCGAAACTGCACAGAATCATAGGAATGGAACAAGAGATAAATAATCTAAAATAAATACTTTCCAGTTTTCTAAGCAGCACCATAGCCACATTACTCATCAGAAAGAAATCAGCACAAGGTCTGTGGAACCATAGCAATAAAACAAAAACAAAAGCTTTCTTTGCAATAACAGAAAAATATTAGTTATTAGTAACAAGCAAAATCTGGCCATAGTAGATACTGTTGCATCTAGTGTATGTCACACCTATAATTTCAATTTACATTGGACTGGCTTTGGACATGATAATAATAGCACACAAATTCAATAACTAAAATTAAATTACAATTAAAAATAATATAAAATATTATTATATTCTTGTTACTAGAATGTAAGCTATTACATTCAATGCTTTATATTTGTCTACTGGTAAGTAACACTGGATCACACAAGTTAACTGATCCATAATAATTATTGTATTTGCCCTCCAGATGTTCCTCAACATGCTGGGTTGAGAATTCTGTATCTTTTAGATCAGCAATTCTGGAGGACACTGGGTTGTAGAAGGAAAAGTTAAGCTTAGCAGTTTATAACTACTACACTAAGATGCTAACAAAATTCATATTCGAATTAATGGTTTTCCCACAGGAAAGTGTTTTAGTACACAAGTATAATCTGGCCTTCAGTAATGCAAATAAGAGCAAGATTTTTCAAACACCAAATAAGACTTGTTCGTTCCACATTCTAGACACAGAACAAGGGTCTCACAAAGGCTGATCTCATCTACCAGAAGAGATATCAGTGCTGCTAAAAAAATACAGCATTGTGAAGCTCTGCTTGGTACCTCCAGATTCCTCCTTCATATTTCAATTTAGCCAGAGAAATCATTGCAGCTCATTATTTAACTACCTTTGGGGGAGGAGAAAGGAATAGTTTTCCAATATATGAGCATTCAATGGAGGAGAAAAGACAATCATGGATAATATGGTTTGTTACCACTTAGCAAATGAAGAAACTAAAAGAAAAGAGTGATACTTTGGATCCTTACAGCATTTCTGATAATGACCACTCAGCTGTTTGAAGAACTGTAGCAAGACAAAACTAAACATTTCATTTAGCAACCTGTTCCACAGGCTCAGCTAAGGAAGTTCCTTTTAGCCAGATACTTCTTTCTGGTAGTGTCAACCCACAGGTTTTGGTACTGCCCTCCAAGGCAGTAAGTCCACTTTTTCTTCTGTGTGACAAACCTTCATATCACCCTTCATTCATCTCTTCTATAAGTTAACATAGTCAGGTATTTTTCTTATTCCTCGTAGGGCTTGGTTTTCAGATTCTTCATTATCAATGAATTTGCTCCAATTTGTTAAAATTATTCTTGAATTTTGTTATAGAGAACTGGACATGGTATTCCAATTGAAATCTTGATCAGGCAATAGGGTAATTACCTCCTATGATCTGGACTCTTTACTCCCATTAAATAAAACTCTTTTCAGGAGTTATTTTATATGGAATCATCATCTTCATCAATTATTTAACGACTGTGAGTCTAATTGTAGAATAATAATAATAATAATAATAATAATAATAATAATAATTTATTTTAATAAATAAATTATTTTAAATAATTTTAAAATAATAATATTTTAATAATTATTTTAAATAATAATAATATGCAGAAAATAGTAGCATCATGAACATAAATCTCATTAAACCTTAATGAGGGGTTATTATGGGGGTTTTCAAAGAAATAAGTTATTATAATATGAATGTAAGAAACTATGCTGAGTACATTATGAATATGTGGATATTGTTATTTACAGAGTAAAGAAAGTGCATAGAGGGTAGGAGAGAAGTCACAGTTCCCGTTACTGATGTCTCTGAGGAGAATGGAATATTTATCTACGAGCAGACCAGTTGGCCACCTCCAATACCGGCAAAGAACAGCATGCAATACAATCCAAAAATAGATGTGAATTTTAATCCTTTCAAATGGGTGACTCCCTGGACTAAAATAAATAAATAAATAAATAAATCCCTTAATGCAAACCAGAAATCATCATTACAGCAGCAAAGCAAACCAGGAGAAACAATAGTGATAAACACACATTACATGGAAATCATTCTATTGAAATAATTTGACCTTCCACATTAAAGCAGTTAGGCTCATGGCCAAAACTGTAAATTGACCTAGCTGTTTCCAACATTTCCCTGGGACAGCTGTGAGAGATTTATACAGGAAAAACTGTATGAAATACACAGAGGCAAGCTTGTCCCTTGGAAGAAAGCAATTCATTTACCAGAAATCCAAAAAGACATGTTGTTGCTTTTGCTTATTAATTAAGGCATATTTGTGTAAATAAAATCTAAACTAATATTATTCATTTAAAATTATGATATGGTTACTTATTTGTAATCAAACTGCAGGTGACTTGAAAACACAACTTTTAATCTGGCACATTCCTATTTTAGAGCATTTGTACTGAAGTTTGTACAGTGAACCACTTTTGTCTTACTTCGCAAAAACTAATTTCTGTCTATGAAGTCACCAAGAATCAAGATCAACTTCAAGACACTTACAGTATATTATCCCATCAAGTGGCCACACCTAACTAATCCTGGCTAATCTCAAAGAGCTAAACAAGATCAGACATGCTATCACTTTGATGACAGACACCATACATCTCAGGACTATAAATTAGATTGGGAAGTTGAAAGAGTATTCTGGAAGTAGACATTGGTAAATGCCATGTTTGTATTGCTGTCGAAAAATATTTATTTATTAATCATTTATATAGCTGCCCATCTCTCCCAAAACAAGTCTGAGACATGTCCACGTTGTCCCTATGAGTCAAACTTGATTCAGCAAATATTAATATTTTATTTTATTAAGCTGCCTTAAGATCAGGCTATTTTATTCATCTAGCCCGGGGTCTGCAACCTTAAATACTCAAAGGGCCATTTGGACCCGTTTCCCACAGAAAAGAAAACACCGGGAGCCAAAAAACCCTTCCCATGCCTGACTATTTCCCGAGCGACCACAAAACTAGCATATGTAGTTGAATTAAATGTTCTGTTTTCTTCTGAAACTTTTCTTTTCTTGGATTATATCCATGGTTATTGAAAAGCTCAATAAATCGTGTGCCGGCAGGTGTCGCATATTGGCGGTTGTGATGCATATTTTGAGTGACAGGGAGCCACAGCAGAGGGGTGAAAGAGCCACACGCGGCTCAGGAGCCACAGGTTGCTGACCCCTGATTTAGCCCTATATTGTGACTTTGATAGACAAAAGTTCTTAAAAGAAGGTCTTGGACAGAGGTCTCTCACAGATATTCTGTAAGTCAACATGATTCACTGCTGAGGTACAGTCACTAAAGTCATTTTATGTTTTACAACCATATATGAAATATTCAGTGACAAAATATACTATGGAGCATAATCCCTCACTCGGGTTGTTATGAATTACTATAAACTGAACTTGAAATGAACCTTGAAAACAAGCTGTTACAAGCTGTGTTAACTCAAATTGTCTGAAGAGAAGACCTTTATTATTCTTGGATAAAGCATCTAAGATAAGCAAATCTATGTATTATTCTTAAAATTAAAAAATCTACAATTGTCAAAGAAGAATGTTATGTTTGGAAATTAGCAAACATTAATACGTATCCCTCAAACACTATCATAATATATACTGCCAGTACACTGTCAGCATATCCAAATATAATCAAACTAGATTTCAAACT